>NC_132914.1:25409449-26088949 GCF_047675955.1 Chlorocebus sabaeus
GAAGGAAGGAAGGAAGGAAGGAAGGAAGGAGAGAGAGAAAGAAGAAAGAAAGGAGAAAGAGAAAGAAAGAAAAAGAAAAGAGAGAGGGAAAGAAAGAAAGGAGAGAGAGAAAGAAAGAAAGAAAAGACAGAGAGAAAGAAAGAAAAAGAAAGAAGAAAAAAGGAAGAAAGGAAGGAAGAGAAAAAGAAGGAAGGAAGGAGAGAGAGAGAGGGAGAGAGGGAGGGAGAGAGAAAGGAAGGAAGGAAGAGAAAGAGCAAGAAAGGAAAGAAGGAGAAAGAAAGAAAGAAGGAAGGAAAGAAAGAAAAAGAAAGAAAGAAAGAAAAGAGAGAAAGGAGAGAGAGAAAGAAAGAAAAGAGAAAAAGAAAGAAAGGAGAGAGAGAAAGAAAGAAAAAGACAAAAAGAAAGAAAAGACAAAAAGAAAGAAAGAAAGAGAAAGAAAGGAAGGAAGGAAGGGAAAAGAAGGAAGGAAGGAGAGAGAGAGGGAGAGAGGGAAGAAGAGAGAAAGGAAGGAAGGAAGAGAAAGAGCAAGAAAGGAAAGAAGGAGAAAGAAGGAAGGAAAGAAAGAGAAAGAAAGAAAGAAAAGAAAGAAAGAAAAAAAGAAAGAAAGGAAGGAAGAAAGAAAGAAAGAAAGAAAGAAAGAAAAGAAAGAAAGAAAGAAAGAAAGAAAGAAAGAAAGAAAGAAAGAAAGAAAAGAAGAAAGAAAGAAAGAAAGAAAGAAAGAAAAATACATTTTAAACAGATTTTTTATACCTGAGAGTTTTTTTTTTTAATTGAAATATACGTAACAGGAAAAAGCAGAACTTTGCTTCCTTTTGTTCTTCAGTTTAGTCCTTTAAAAAAAAATTTGAACTACGTTTCTGTGGAAAGGCCACTTCAAACTTTTAGTGCGTAAGGCCTCTACCGACTTGACTGGAGAGCCCAGTCACATAACAGAGCTACTTCTTGGATAGAGAGAGCAGGATGTCATGTAGCAGATACTTGTAACAGTTAGATTTAACTGGCCCAAGATCAGACAATCTCATATATCTCTCCCTAAAATCTCCTATTGTAATTGTTTATTATGGCATGCATGCATAGTGTTGAATCATATTAGAAAATCCCTTGATTTATTTTTTACTAAAATTAGCAGCAATTAAATGGCATTAAGCAAGGAGAAATTTCAAATGAAGTGTTGATGGTATTAAAAATTCAAACACTTCAGGCTTGGTAAAGGGCAGAGCTCTAACAGTTTTGGAAAACTCATGACTTCCTCATTTGTTATAAAAAATACTTCTAGTCTTTAGTCCTACAAATAAGTATTAAATACCTACTGTGAGCTAAGAACTGAAGATACAGAAATTAATGGCATTTTTCCTGCCCAAGGAACGTACAGAAAGACATCAGAGAGATGAATAAACAAAATGTAACCCTATGAAAATCATAATCGCATGTGGTCCAGTCTCAGAGTAGTTACAGAAGCATAATGAAAAATACACGTTTGAAGTGAGTCGACTTGTGTATCTCAAGGTCTAAGAAATGAAGTATAACCCTCCTTTTAAAAATCCCTTTCTCATCCATTTCACCCCTACTACGGCTGTTCTTGCCTTTTTCCTCAAACTCCTGAACATTTCTTTCTCTCCTTCCCTCCACTCTATAACCCTCACTAAATTTTTGCTTCAAAAAATTTATCCCTGGCCAGGCGCGGTGGCTTACACCTGTAATTCCAGCACTTTGGGAGGCAGAGGCGGGCAGATCAAAAGGTCAAGAGATCGAGACTATCCTGGCCAACATGGTGAAACCCCATCTCTACTAAAAATACAAAAATTAGCCAGATGTGGTGGCACACGCCTATAGTCCCAGCTACTTGGGAGTCTGAGCCAGAAGAATCGTTTGAATCCGGGTGGCAGAGGTTGCAGTGAGTGGAGATCATGCCACTGCACTCCAGCCTGGTGACAAAGCAAGACTGTCTCAAAAAAAAAATTCTCCTCTCCTCAGTATCAAATCTACCAGAAAAAAAATTCTTAGACAATAAGGGAAGAAAAAGATCTGGCCAGGCCGATAATCTCTTTAGCAACCAGAAGTAGAGAAAAGGCTGAATTATTCATTGCTACTATTGTCTGATGCAAGGGTATCCTAAAATAGTGTGAAAGGTCTTGTATTAGAAATACGTACGAGGATGGAGTACCAGTCCCAAGCAGTACAAGAGACACTTTGCCAAGGAAAGCTTAGGTTCTGATGGGTCTTAAGTTTTTCAGGCAGGTGAGGAGGGATAATATAATATGTTGTGGGAAAGGACAAATTTCATTTATATGAATCTTTGGATTTGGGTAAGTTACGAAGAACCAATAAAAGATCTTGAAGATAATCCATTTCTTCCAATATAAATTTTTCTTCCTGGCTGAGGACATGTCAGAAACATATAAGATAGCAAATGGGGGCATTCCCTTTGGAACAGAAATTTTGTAGGGTTTGTATGGTTTCATAGAAAATATGATGATATGAAGATGTTTTGAACATAATAGGATGAAAAGAAAAACAGGAACAAATAAGAAAATCTCTCTAATTCTAATATGTTATATTTATGTGATTCTGAATGTCATTGTAACCCACATGACATAACTGGAAGGAGATTAAATGTGGTGGCATTGAGAGACTTCAGTTATCAGGGGAGCTGCTAGGAAAATCAGTCTGCTAAAAGTGGAATGTCTGATAAATTCTTGACTTGCCTTCTGACAGTGTCATTTCACAGAAGCAGGAGGTAGTGACAGAGAGGGAGCTGCATGTCTGAAATGAATGCTGAATACTAGGGAGAACTATTTGATCGGGTGGGCATCACAGGGACTTTAGGAGAAAATAATTATGCCATTTAGAACTCATGGCAACCAAATATGTGGCATATTATTTATATTTATGTCTACCAGTTGAATTTTTTTTACTAATTCAATAATTTTTATTAAACACCTACTACGTGCTATACTTGCCTGTTTACCAGTGATGTGTATGTGCATGTTTATAATGAGTCTTTATCCTTGAAAACTTTTGACAAGGTCAAAGAAAAAAACAGATGACCCCTCTCAACCCAAGATTCACCATGCTGTTAATTCAAAGGTATCACATTAATAATAATAATTTGTATTTTTCCTGGATCTGGCCTCTAAGCTGCTTGCTGAAGACTTTGGACTGGGCAATCCATCCCCTCCAAACACACTTATGCACACACACACACACACGCACACTCTTCTTGGAGTGTTCAGAAATGACCCAATTCTAAGAATTTGCAGAAATCAAAAAAGGATTTGGGTTTGGATGTTCTCATATCATAGAATTGGGAGTTTTAGGCAAGTTTATTTATATGTCTGATAGCCTGAGCTAAGAACTCTCTCTGTCTCACACACACACACACACACACACACACACACACACACACACACACACACAAGGGGGGGGAGAGAGAGAGAGAGAGAGAGAGAGCACTAGACAAAGGACAGGAATCAATTCAAGTGATAGCCACCACCCTACACATACTCAGGCATATCTCCTTTCCTGAACAGGGTTTTCACCTTTGGGCCAAGCTGACATGCCTGCCTTCATCTCCTCATAGGTAACATTCAGTGCCATAAAGCTCCTCAGTCCCTTGCTCAATAGTCTTCTAGCAGTCCTGCCACACCAGCTTACTAGATTTGTTCCAATGGCAGTTTAAGCTCAGGATGAAGGTCCCACCACAAAGAAATCAGCTCCATGGCTCAAGTTGGTGAGGATGTGGGCACTCTCAAATATGAAGTTCTCAAATTCAATTTTTAATTATATAAACATATGACAAAAGGGAGGGAGGGATTGAAGGAAACTACTTAGGCTGCTGGGGAGTTTTGTTGAGTTTATGTTTAAAAAGAATACATGTAAAGATAGTGATACATAACCAAGAATGAAAACAGAATTAAAAAATAAAGCTAGAGAATTTGATCAAAACTGAACCTCAGGATAAGCTTAGGTATGCAAAAAGGCCAAAGACCAGGTGGAAAAACTTTTAAAGCTATCTTAGAATGAAAAAAGAACAAGGAAAAACAGATTCAGTATTTGATTTTTCACCTTATTATGCTAACAAATTACACAAAGAAAGATGAACTACTCATCTCCTAATTTGCTTCTATTTTCTCTACTGAGGAAAAAGGATCTTCAAGCAGAAAAGAGTAGAATAAACATGGTTAAGAGGAAAATAAAGCTCAAATTAGGTGAAGAGATGATGAGAGAGCTCCTGGTGTTTTGAATAAATTTAAGTCCCCAGATCAGAAAAATTATTCCCAGGGGCCTGGGGGCTGCACAGGTGTGATCTCAGAAACACTGGCAGAAGTAGTCGTTGAGTATTTAGGGAGAAAAGATGTGATGGCAGAAGACTGGAAATAGGTAAATGTCCTGATTTTCTACACGTGGAAAATGGTTTACTACAAAAACAACAGAATACTGCCCCCAACAACAATCCTCAGAAAAGTGATAGAGAATATTATTAAAAAGCTCTTTTGAAAGTACATAGCCATTTTGGGGAATCGGCAAGGATTTACTGAGACCAGAGCATACCAAATGACACTTGGATGTTGTTTGGAACATGAAGAGGAGAGGGAAGTGGTGAGATTTAGGATGATTTAAAGAAGTGAAAAAAGAAGAGGTACAAGAGAAAATAGAAGATCAAATTTGTACCTGCTCCAAGGTTGTGTGCATCTGTCTGCTAAAGGCAAAATTGTTCTCTCATAAGCAGGAGCTAAATCATGTAGAAATGACCCAATTCTACATAAGGCCATGTAGTGGAATAATAGACATTGGAGACTTTGATAGGCAGGAGGGTGGGAGGATGGTGAAGGATGAGAAATCATCTAACAGGTAAAATGGGTGATGGTTACACTAAAAGCCCAGACTTCACCATTATGAAATATATGCATGTAAGAAATCTACACTTATACTGGCTAAATCTATAAGAATAAAAAAAAATCAACAAAAATCAAAGCTGGGATAGGAGTGGAAAAAGGGAACTGCAAAGCAAGCAGCCAACTTGAGTGATGGAAAGGCAAGAGTCTGGGTGAGCGCTAGCAGAAAATGCTAAAATAAGCAAAGCATGCTAATGACAGATTGGAAACAGAATGGATAGAGTATTTATCAGTAATTCCTGAGAACCCAGAATCATTTCGTACATATGCCCCACCCCTGGCTATTATCATGTGTTAATAATGTGGGGGGAAGTCCTCATGTTTCTCTGGACTATTTATGGGGATAATAAATAATAATCAATTAGACCAGAGCAGTAAATTATCTTAACCTACAATTTTTGTGCTAAAAGAGGTCTTGGTACTACATGAAGTAGCAGAAGCGAATCGGGGCAAGTTTCAATTAAGATCACACAGGCCGAGGGCTAAACTCATTTAGTTTGTTGATTGATTGATTGATTAATTGACACGGAGTCTCACTGCATTGCCCAGGCTGGAGTGCAGTGGTGCGATCTTGCTGTCTGCAACCTTCATCTCTCAGGTTCAAGTGATTCTTCTGTCTCAGCCTCCCAAGTAGCTGGGATTACAGGTGTGTTCCACCACGTCCAGCTAATTTTTGTATTAACCAAATACAAACATGGTGTTGAAACTGGTCTCGAACTCCTGACTCCACCTGCCTTGGCCTCCCAAAGTGCTGGATTACAGGAGTGAGCCACCACACCCAGCCAAAACTCATTTAGTTTTTTTCTGATGTGCTTACCAGCTGAAGTTCAGGCTGATGCTTTAGCATTATCTAGATTTCAGGAGGGCATTTTAAAAATCTCTCATGCTTTGCATTTATAAATTATTGTCATTTTTCTAGGTCTTCTGTATGTCACACACTGGGCTAACCTCTTTGTGATTATCTCCAACACTTATGAGAGTCCTATAAAAATACAGTATCTCCAAATTACAGATGAGAAAAATGAGACTCAGAAAAGTTAAGTGATTTGCCGAGGTTTTCAGCTATCGAGAAGTGGAGATGGGATTTGAATTGAAGTTCCCCGGCTCTAAACCTATGCTCCTCCACTAGACTGTATGATGTCCATCATGAAATACATGTGTAAATTTGGACAAGTTGATAATATGGTCAGGAGAATTTCTAAATAAATAAATGATTATACTAAAATAATTTTGATAAATTTCAGGTATGAAATAAAAAATAGGGTCATTGTGGCTTTCAGGTATATATATATGTATATAAGACATAAAGATTTTAATTAACAGCAACTAAAGAGAGTTAGCAGAGTGATATGTAGGCAAAAGAAAGCAAGAGAAAATTTTAAGGCTTCATGAACACTCATTCATTCATTCATTTCTATTTATTGTGTACTAATCAAAGGAAATAAAAGACAATTATACTCTGCACTCTTAATACCATATCTCATACATGGCTCACAGTGTTCCAGATGTATCATGGTTTAAAATTAACTTTTTAATAATTGGAATGGGTCTTGGTGACAAGACATGAAGAAAGGTTTGGATAACATGCCCATTGAGAAAGAGTATATAAACTTAGGATGTTTAGCTTGAAAACTTTTCAAATATTCGAAGTGGGTAGATTTTATTAAACTGCTCATTCATTCATTCATTCATTTTGGATTCACAGTATAAATACATATTTAGCTTTTACAAGGTAGTAAATATGCCAGGCACTGTCCTTGGTACTAAGCAGAAAAAAAAACAGAGATGATTCCAACTCTGAAAGATTTTTCAGTATAGTGAGAGACAAATTCAAGGAAAATCAAGCATCAGAGTATGTGCTATGTTAAAAGTATTCCCAGGGCACAGAGAAAGGGTATTCAGACCATACACTGGGGTCAGTGAAGGTTCCACAGAGAAAACTACATTTGAGTCAATAAGGGCAATAGTAGGCAATAAGGGCAATTAGGGCAATAAGTAGGCATTAACTAACTGAAGGACAGGGAAGAAGAGAGAACATTCCAAGAAGAGGAAACCGAATGTGTTACTATACAGAAAAAGCACAAGAGCATAAAATATGTGGTAAAAATACAACTGCAATCATGTATTGCTTAATGACAGAGATACATTCTGACAAAAGTGTTGTTAGGTGATTTCATCGTTGTGCAAACATGGTAGTGTGTACATACACAAGCCTTGATGGGATAGCCTGCTACACATATGTATTTTCACTATAAGCCACATCACAGCCTTCTTGTACTTGGGAACACCAGGCAGCACTTTGGCACTATGCTTGGGGCCATTTTAAACAGTGGAACCACCAAACACACACACACACATGCAGGATATGTGGCACTAGCATTAAGTAGACCTGGAAAGGAACATTTTTTTTTTTTTTTTTTTCAGTATGAGAGCTAAAACAAGAAGGCAGGGCATTGCCTTGTCCAACCACAGCTAAAAATGGGCCTGTTGGGTGACAATTTTTTACCATCTTTCTGCTCATGTCCAGGAATAACTGTGAAAGCATGGCAAATATTGATCTTTGGGGTTACAAATGCATTTTAGTGAGTAGACAAATTAGCAAGCATGGAATATGCAAGCAATGGGGACTGACTGTAGTTATAGTAGTCTAAGTTATGGTGGATGAACACCTGAATTAAGGCAGCAGCAACGGGGAAAGAGTGAAGGGGACAGGTCCACTCATTAAAAATACTGAACTTTGACAACGTACAAAGTTTAGTGTCAAGAATCAAAGATGTGGTGTAGCCTCTCAACCCTGAGGTATGTTGGTGATAAAGAGAACAGGGTAGGTGGAGAATTGTGGGGAATTGACAAAATAAGCATAAGAAATATTACCAGAAGAGACTGGTGATATCATGAAGTTTGATATTCATGGCACTCAGTTCCAGTGGGCATACTGGGAGGGTTCAGAAGATAAGGGATAGGTGAAAAACTAGGTTAGCTCAAGGAAGCATAAAACAATATGAGTGATGATAAGATAGAGGACCAAAATCCAGAGATATCTACACTGAGTCTTTAAAAATGCAGTTTTTTCTAGTTTTTATTTTTACTTTTAAAAATATTTTATTTTAATGTTTGTGGATACATAGTAGGTGTATATATTTATGGGGTACATGAGCTATTTTGATAGAAGCATAAAATATATAATAATCACTTCTGGGTAAATGGGTTATCCATCCATGCAAGCATTTATTCTTTGTGTTACAAACAATCCAGTTATATTCTTTAAGTTATTATATTTTAAAATGTACAATTAAATTATTATTGACTGTGGTCACTGCCTGTTATGCTATCAAATACTAGATATTATTCATTCTTTCTAAATATAGTTTTATACCTATTAATGATCCCCAATTCCCCCTCACCTTCCAAATCTCTGGCGACCATCCTTCTACTCTCTATGTCCATGAGTTCAATTGTTTTTATTTTTAGATCCCACAAATAAGTGAGAACATGCGATGTTTGTCTTTCCATGCCTGACTTATTTCACTTAGCATAATGACCTCCGGTTCCATCCATGTTATTGCAAATGATAGGATCTCATTTTTTTTTTAATACTTTAAGTTCTGGGATACATGTGCAGAATGTGCAGTTTTGTTACATATGGATAAATGTGCCATGGCAGTTTGCTGCACCCATCAACCCGTTATCTATATTAGGTATTTCTCCTAATGTGAGAACATGCCGTGTTTGGTTTTCTGTTCCTGTGTTAGTTTGCTGAGAATGATGGTTTCCAGCTTCATCCATGTCCCTACAAAGAACATGAACTCATCCTTCTTTATGGTTGCTTAGTATTCCATGGTGTATATGTGCCACATTTTCTTTATCCAGTCTACCATTGATGGGCATTTGGGTTGGTTTCAAGTCTTTGCTATTGTGAACAGTGCTGCAATAAACGTGCATGTGCATGTGTCTTTATACTAGAATGATGTATAATCCTTTGGGTATATACCCAGTAATGGGATTGCTGGGTCAAACGTTATTTCTGGTTCTAGATCCTTGAGGAATTGCTACACTGTCTTCCACGATGGCTGAACTAATTTACACTCCCACCAACAGTGTAAAAGCGTTCCTATTTCTCCAAGTCCTCTCCAGCATGTTTTCCCTGACTTTTTAATGATTACCATTCTAACTGACACGAGATGGTATCTCATTGTGGTTTTGATTTATGTTTCTCTAATGATTGATGATGATGAACTTTTTTTCATATATTTTTTGGCCATGTAAATGTTTTTCATGTCTCTGTGTCCTTCAGTTCTGCTCTGATATTAGTTATTTCTTGTCTTCTGCTAGCTTTTGGATTTGTTTGTTCTTGCTTCTCTACTTCTTTTCGTTGTGATGTTAGGGTGTCGAGTTTAGATCTTTCCCACTTTCTTCTGTGGGCATTTAGTGCTATAAATTTCCCTCTAAACACTGCTTTATCTGTGTCCCAGAGATTCTGATACATTGTGTCTTTGTTCTCATTAGTTTCAAAGAACATATTTATATCTGCCTTAATTTTGTTATTTACCCAGTAATCATTCAGGAGCAGGTTGTTCAGTTTCCATGTAGTCATGTGGTGTCGAGTGAGTTTCTTAATCCTGAGTTCTAATTTGATTGCACTGTGGTCTGAGAGACTATTTTTTATGATTTCCATTCTTTTGCATTTGTTAAGGAGTGTTTTACTTCCAATTATGTGGTCAATTTTAGAATAAGTGTGATGTGGTGCTGAGAAGAATGTATATTCTGTTGATTTGGGATGGAGAGTTCTGTAGATGTCTATTAGGTCCACTTGGTCCAGAGCTGAGTTCAATTCCTGGATATCCTTGTTAGCCTTCTGTCTGATTGATCTGTCTTATGTTGGCAGTAGGGTGTTAAAGTCTCCCATTATTATTGTGTGGGAGTCTGAGTCTCTTTGTAGGTCTCTAAGAACTTGCTTTACGAATCTGGGTGCTCCTGTATTGGGTGCATATATAGTTAGGATAGTTGACTCTTCTTGTTGAATTGATCCGTTTACCATTATAGAATGCCCTTCTTTGTCTCTTTTGGTCTTTGTTGGTTTAAAGTCTGTTTTATTAGAGAGTAGGATTGCAACCCCTGCTGTTTTTTTTTTTTTTTTTTTTTTTTTTTTTTTTTTTTTTTTTTTTTTGACTTTCCATTTGCTTGGTGAATATTCCTCCATTCCTTTATTTTGAGCCCATGTGCATCTTTGCATGTGAGATGTGTCTCCTGAATACAGCACACTGATGGGTCTTGACTCTTTATCCAATTTGCCAGTCTGTGTCTTTTAATTGGGTCATTTAGCCCATTTACATTTAAGGTTAATATTGTTACGTGTGAATTCGATCCTGTCTTTATGATCCTTTCTGGCTATTTTGCCGGTTACTTGACGCAATTTCTTCATAGTGTTGATGGTCTTTACAATTTGCTTCATTTTTGATGTGGGTGGTACTGGTTTTTCCTTTCCATATTTAGTACTTCCTTCAGAGGCTCTTGTAAGGCAGACCTGGTGATGACAAAAATCTCTCAGCATTTGCTTGTCTGTAAAGGATTTTATTTCTCCTTTGCTTATGAAGCTTAGTTTGGCTGGATATGAAATTCTGGTTTGAAAATTCTTTTCTTTAAGAATGTAGAATATTGACCCCCACTCTCTTCTGACTCGTAGCGTTTCTGCCAAAGAGAACCACTGTTAGTCTGATGGGCTTCCCTTTGTGGGTAACCTGACCTTTCTCTCTGGCTGCCCTTAACATTTTTTTCCTTCATTTCAACCTTGGTGTATCTGATGATTATGTGTCTTGGGGTTGCTATTCTTGAGGAGTATCTCCATGGTATTCTCTGTATTTCCTGAATTTGAATGTTGGCCTGTCTTGCTAGGTTGGGGAAGTTCTCCTGGGTAATATCCTGAAGAGTGTTTTCCAACTTGGCTCCATTCTCCCTGTCACTTTCAGGTACACCAATCAAACGTAGGTTTAGTCTTTTCACATAGTCCCATACTTCTCAGAGGCTTTGTTCATTCCTTTTCATTCTTTTTTCTCTAATCTTGTCTTCATGCTTTATTTCATTAAGTTGATCTTCAGTCTCTGATACCCTTTCTTTCAATTGATTGATTCGGCTATTGATACTTGTGTTTGCTTCGTGGAGTTCTTGTGCTGGGTTTTTCAGCTCCATCAGGTCATTTATGTTCTTCTCTAAACTTGTTATTCTAGTTAGCAATTCATCTAACTGTTTTCCAAGGTTCTTTGCTTCCTTGCATTGGGTTAGAACATGCTCCTGTAGCTCGGAGGAGTTTGTTATTACCCACCTTCCGAAGTCTACTTCTGTCAGTTCATCAAACTCATTCTCTATCCAGTTTTGTTCCCTTGCTGATGAGGAGCTGCGATCCTTTGGAGGAGAAGAGGAGTGCTTGTTTTTGGAATTTTCAGTCTTTTTGTGCTGTTTTTTCCTCATCTTCATGGATTTATCTACCTTTGGTCTTTGATGTTGGTGACCCTAGGATGGGATTTCTCAGTGGACATCTTTTTCGTTGACGTTGATGCTGTTCCTTTCTGTTTGTTAGTTTTCCTTCTGACAGACCCCTCTGCTGCAGGTCTGCTAGAGTTTGCTGGGGGATCACCTGATCCTGTTTGCCTGGGTATCATCAGCAAAGGCTGCAGAACAGCAATGATTGCTCTCTGTTCCTTCCTCAGGAAGCTTCACCCCAGAGGGGCACCGGCCAGATGCCAGCCAGAGCTCTCCTGTATGAGGTGTCTGTCGACCCCTGCTGGGAGGTGTCTCCCAGTCAGGAGGCCCAGGGATCAGGGACCCACTTGAGGAGGCAGTCTGTCCCTTAGCAGAGATCAAGCGCTGTGCTAGGAGATCCACTGCTCTCTTCAGAAGCAGCAGGCAGAAACGTTTAAGTCTGCTGAAGCTGCCCCCACAGCCGTCCCTTCCTCCAGGTGGTCTGTCCCAGAGAGACGGGAGTTTCATCTATAAGCCCCTGACTGGGTCTGGGATCTCATTCTTTTTACTCCTGAACAGTACTCCATTGTGTATATGTACCACATTTTCTTTATCCATTCATCTATTTGGTGAACACTTAGGTTGCTTCCAAATCTTGGCTATTGTGAATAGTGCTGCAATAAACATGAGAGTGCAGATATAGCTTTGATATACTGATTTCCTTTCTTTTGGGTATATTCTTAGCAGTAGGGTTACTATCATATGGTAGCTCTATTTTTAGCTTTTGGAGGAACCTCCAAACTGTTCTCCATAGTGGTTGTACTAATTTACATTAGCAAGAGTGTACGAGAGTTCTCTTTTCTCCACATCCTTGCCAGCATTTGTTATTGCCTGTCTTTGGATAAAAGCCATTTTAACTAAGGTTGTATTATCTCATTGTAGTTTTGATTTTCATTTCTCTGAGGATCAATGATGTTAAGTACCTTTTCATATACCTGTTTGCCATTTGTATGTCTTCTTTTGAGAAATATCTATTAAGATTTTTTTGCCCATTTTAAAAACTGTATTATTAGATTTTTTTATAGAGCTGTTTGAACTCCTTATACATTCAGATTATTAGTCCCTTGTCAGATAGATAATTTGCAAATATTTTCTACCGTTCTGTGGGTTGTCTTATCCCTGTGTTGATTGTATCCTTTGCTGTGCAGAATCTTTTTAATTGATGTGATCACATGTGTCCATCTTTTCTTTGGTTGCCTATGCTTGTGGGATGTTACTCAAGAAATCCTTGCCTAAATGAATGTCCTAGAGTATTTCCCCAGTGTTTTCTTGTAGCAGTATCATAGTGTGAGGTATTAGATTTAAGCCTTTGATCTATTTTGGTTTGATTTCTGTATATAGTGAGAGAGAGAGGGATCTAGTTTCATTCTTCTGCACAGCACCAATTATTTGAAGGCACCATCCTTTCCTCAATGTATGTTCTTGGCACCTTTGTCAAAAATGAGTTAACTATAGACATATGGATTTTTTTTCTGGGTTCTCGATTCTGTTTCGTTTGTCTATGTGTCTGATTTTATACCAGTATCCTGCCATTTTTATTATTATAGCTCTGTAGTGTAATATGAAGTCAGTTAGTGTGATTCATCCAGTTTTGTTCTTTTGCTTGGATAGATTTGGCTATTCTGGGTATTTTTTTGGGGGGGTCTCTATAAATTTTAGGATTTTTTTTCTATTTCTGTGAAAAATGTCATTGGTATTTTGACGGATATTGCATTGAATCTGTAGATTGCTTTGGGTAGTATGGCCATTTTAACAATATTTATTCTTTTAATACATGAACATGGAATATCTTTCCATTTTTTGTGTCCTTTTCAATTTTTTACATCAATGTTTTATAGTTTTCATTGTAGAGATCTTTCACTTCTTTGGTTAAGTCCATTCCTAGGTACTTAATTTTATTTATAGCCATTATAAATTCTTTTTTATATCTTTTGAAGATTATTTGCTGTTAGCAAAAAGAAATTCTATTTTTGTATGTTCATTTTGTATCCTGCAACTTTACTGAATTTGTTAAGTTTTAATAGTTTCTTGGCGAAGTCTTTAGGTTTTTCTCAATATAAGATTATATTATCTGCAAGCAGGATAACTTGACTCTTCCTTTTCAGTTTGGATGCCCTTTATTTGTTTCTTTTGTCTAATTGTTCTAGCTAGGATTTCCAATACTATGTTGAATAACAGTGGTGAAAGTGGGCATCCTTGTCTTTTTAAAGATCTTAGAGGAAAGGCTTTCAGTTTTTCCCCATTGAGTATCATACTCGCTGTGGATCTGTCACATATGACTTATATTATGTTGAAGTATGCTCTTTAATATCTAGTTTTTTGAGGGCCTTTATCATGAAGGGATGTTGAATTTCATCACATGCTTTTTCAGCATCAATTGAAATGATCATATGGTTTTTGTCCTTCATTCTGTGGATACGAGCTATCACACTGATTGATTTGCATATATTGCACCATCATTGTATCCCTGGGATAAATGCCACTTGGTCATCAGAAATGATCTTTTTAACGAGTTGTTGAATTTGATTTGCTAGTATTTTGTTGAGGATTTATGCATCAATATTCATCAGTGATACTGGCCTGTAATTTTCTTTTGTTGACACATCTTTGTCTGGTTTTTATAGCAGGGTAATACTGACCTTATAGGATAAATTTGGAAATTTTCCCTTCTCCTCTATTTTTTGGAATAATTTAAATAGAATTGGTATTAGTTATTTAAATGTTTGGTAGAATTCAGCAGTGATGCAACCAGGTCCTGGGCTTTTTATTGCTCGGAGATTATTATGGCTTCGATTTTTTTTACTTATTATTTGTTCAGGTTTTGGATTTCTTCAGGGTTCAATCTTGGTAGGTTGAATTTTTCTAGGAACTTATCAATTTCTTCTAGGTTTTCTAATTTATTACATATAATGGCTCATAGTGGCCCCTAATTATCCTTTGAGTTTCTGTGTTATCAGTTGCAATGTGTCCTTTTTCATCTCTTATTTTATTTATTTGTGCCTTCTGTCTTTTTTAAGTCTCACTAAAAGTTTGTCAATTTTGTTTATCTTTTCAAAAAACCCACTTTTCATTTTGTTGATCTTTTATATTGTTTTCCTTGTTTCAATTTCATTTATTTCTGCTCTGATCTTTATTATTTCTTTTCTTCTACTAATTTTAAGTTTGCTTTGCTCTTGCTTTTCTAGTCATTTAAGATGGTAGTTTATTTGAAGTTTTTCTACTTTTTTAATGTAGGCACTTAAAAGTATAAACTTGCCTCTTAGTACTGTTTTGCTGTGTCTCATAGGTTTTGGTATGTGTATTTCCATTATCAGTTGTTTCAAGGATTTTTTTTTCTTTCTTCTTCTTTTTTTTTTTTTTTCGTTTTCTGACAGTGTTTCACTCTTGTTGCCCAGGCTAGAGTGCAATGGTGCAATCTCGGCTCACTGCAACCTCCGCCTCTCAGTTCAAGTGATTCTCCTGCCTCAGCCTCCCAAGTAGTAGCCTCCTGAGTAATCCCAAGTAGCTGGGATTACAGGCGCCTGCTGTCACGCTTGGCAAATTTTGTATTTTTAGTAGATATGGGGTTTCACCATGTTAGCCAGGCTGGTCTTGAACTCTCGACCTCTGGTGATCCACCCCACCTCACCCTCCCAAAGTGCTGGGATTATAGGCAGGAGCCATTACACCTAGGCTATTTCAAGAAATTTTTTAATTTTCTGCTTAATTTCTTTATTGACCCACTGGTCATTTAGGAGCATACTGTTTAATTTCCATGTGTTTGTATAGTTTACAAAACTTTTCTTGTTATTGATTTCTAGTTTTATCCCTTGTGTTTAGAGAAGATACTTGTTATTATTTCAAATTTTTAAAATGTTTTAAGGTTTGTTTGTAGCCTAATATATGATCTATCTTTGAGAATAATCCATATATTGAGGAGAATGTATATTCTGTAGCTCTTGGATGAAATATTTGGTGAATGTCTATTAGGTCCATTTGGTCTACAGTGCAAATTAAGCCTGATGTTTCTTTGTTGATTTTCTGTCTAGATAATCTGTCCAATGCTGAAAGTGAGGTGTTGAAATCTCCAGCTATTATTGTATTGGGACCTATCTCTCTCCTTTGCTCTAATAATATTTGCTTTATACATCTGGGTACTCCAGTGTTGGGTGCATATACATTTAAATTGTTATATCCTCTTGTTGAATTGACCACGTTGTCATTATATGATGAACTTCTTTGTCTCTTTTTATAGTTTTTGTCTTGAAATCTGTTTTTGTCTTATGTAAGTGTAGCTACTTCTGCTCTTTTTTGGTTTCTACTTGCATGGGATATCTTTTTCCATCCCTTTATTTTCAGTCTATGTATGTCTTTATGGGTTAAGTGTTTTTCTTCTAGGCAGCAGATCATTGGGTCTTTTTTTTTAAAATTCATTCAGTCACTTTATGTCTTTTGATTGGCAAATTTAGCCCATTTACATTTGATGTTATTACTGATAAGTAATGACTTACTCCTGCCGTTTTGTTATTTGTTTCCTGGTTGTTTTGTGGTCTTTCCTTAATTCTTTTCTTTCTTCCTGTCGTCCAATTAATGAAGGTGATTTTTTTCTGGCAGTATATTTTAATTTCTTGCTTTTGATATTTTGTGTATCCATTGTATGTTTTTTGATTGAGGTTGCCATAGGCTTGCAGATACTACCTCATAATCCATTATTTTAAACCAATGACAACTTAACACTGATGGCACGAACGAAGTAACAAACAAGCAAAGAGAAAACAAAATCTGTACACTTTAACTTTGTCACCCTCGCCTTTTAACATTTCTTACTTCTGTTTATATCTTACTGTACTATGTCTTGAAAAGTTGTAGTTATTATTTTTGATTGGTTCATTTTTTAGTTTGTTTACTTGGGATTCAAGTTTACACACCACAGTTACAGTGTTACAACATTCTGTGCTTTTCTGTATACTTACTGTCACCAGTGACAAAAGAACCTTCAGATGATTTCTTATTGCTCATTAACATCCTTTTCTTTCAGATTGCAGAACTCTCGTTAGCATTTCTTGTAGGACATGTCCGGTGTTTTTGTTTGTCTGGAAAAGTCTTTCTTTCTTTCTCACATTTGAAGGATGTTTTCACTGGATATACTATTCTAGGGTAAAATTTTTTTTCCTTTGGCACTTTAACATGTCATGCCACTCTCTCCTGGCCTTTAAGGTTTCCACTGAAAAGTCTGCCGCCAGATGTATTGGAGCTCCATTGTATGTTATTTGTTTCTTTATTCTTGCTGCTTTTAGGATCCTTTCTTCTTCCTTGACCTTTGGGAGTTTGATTATTAAATATCTTGAGGTAGTCTTCTTTGGGCTAAATCTCCTTGGTTTTCTATAACCTTCTTGTACTTGAATATTGATATCTTTCACCAGGTTTGAGAAGTTCTTTGTCATTATCCCTTTGGATAAACTTTCTACCCCTATCTCTCTCTACCTCCTCCTTAAGGTCAATAATTCTTAGATTTGCTTTTTTGAGGCTATTCTCTAGATTTTGTAGGTATGCTTCATTTCTTAAAATTCTTGTTTCTTTTGGCTCCTTTGACCCCGTATTTTCAAATAGCCTACCTTTAAGCTTACTAATTCTTTCTTCTACTTGATCTATCCTGCTATGGAGAGACTCTGAGGCATTCTTCAGGATGTCAATTGCATTTTTTTTCAACTCCTGAATTTCTGCTTGATTCTTTTAATTATTTTAATCTCTTTGCTAAATGTATCTGATAGGATTCTGAATTCCTTCTCTGTGTTATCTTGAATGTCTTTGAGTTTCCTGAACACAGCAATTTTGAATTCTCTGTCTGAAAGGTCACAAATTTCTCTCTTTCTGGGATTGGTCCTCAGTACCTTATTTACTTCATTTGGTTAGATCATACTTTTCTGGACAGTCTTGATGCTTGTGGATGTTCATTGGTGTCTGGGCATAGAATAGTTAGGTATTTATTGTCACCTTTGCAGTCTGGGCTTGTCTGTACCCATCTTTTGGGGAAAAAGGGTTTTTAGACATTCAAAGTGACTTGGGTGTTGTGATCTGAGTTTCCGGTCACTGCGGTTGTATCTGTATAACCACCGAGCCCATAATGCTGTGCTTCTTGCAGACTTGTAGAAGTACTGTTTTGGTGATCTTGGATAAGTGCCAAAGGAAACAAAAATTTTACCCTAGAATAGTATATCCAGTGAAAACATCCTTCAAATATGAGAAAGAAATACTTTTCCAGACACAAAATATCCAGATCTTGGATAAGATCTGGAATACTCTGAATTACCAGGCAGAGAGTCTTGCTCCTTTTTTATGTTTGCACAAAACAGTGGAGTTTCTCTCTGTGCTGAGCTGCCTGGAGCTGGTGGAGGAATGACACAAGCACCACTTTGGCCACCACCACTGGGATTATGCTGGGTAAGACCTGAAGCCAGCAGAGCACTGAATCTTGCCCAAGGCCTGCTATAACCACTACCTGGCTACCACCTATGTTTGCTTAAAGCCTTAGGGCTCTACAATCAGCAGATGGCAAAGCCAGTCAGACTTGTGTCCTTCCCTTAAGGATGGTGAGATCCCTTGGGCCCTGGGCAGGTCCAAAGATGCCATCTGGGAGCCAGGACCTGGAGTCAGAAACCTTAGAAATCTGCTGGTGCTCTATTCTACTGCATCTGAGCTGGCATGCAAAGCACAAGACAAGGTCCTTTCCATTCCTCCCTCCCCTTTCCACAGGCAGAGGAGTCTCGCCCCATGGCCACCACCAAAGGCCCATGGGGAGTACTGGCAGGCTACCACCAATGTTCACTTAAGGCCCAAGGGTTCTTCAGCAAGCTGTGGTGAATGCTTCCAGGCCTGAAACTCGCCCTTCAGGGCAGTGGGCTCTCCTCTGGCCCAGGGCAGGTCCAGAAATGCTGTCCAATAGCCTAGGCCTAGAACTGGGGACTCCAAGATCCCACTTAGTTCTCTATGCCACTGTGACCAAGCTGGCACCTAAGGTGCAAGACAAAGTGTCCTTTACTCTTCTTTGCTTTTCTCAAGCAGAAGGAGTCTCTCTCCCTAGCCACCAGAGCTGGCAATGTGCTGGGTTACACCTGAAGCCAGCATGTCTCCGAGTCTCACCCAAGTCCCACAGTGTATACCACCTGACTATTACTGCTCATTTTCAGGGCCCAAGGGCTCTTTAGTCAGCCGGTGATGAATCCTTTGAGGACTGGTTCCTTTCCTTTAAGGCAGCAGGTTCCCTTCTGGCCCAGGGTATTTCTAGAAACGTCATCCAGCAGCGAGGGCCTGGAATGGGGGCTTCAGGACTCTGAATGGTGTACTGTCCTACTGTGGCTGAGCTTGTATCCAAGTTGCAAGACAAAGTCCTCTTAACTCTCCCTTCTGCTCTCTTCAAGTGGGAAGAAGGAGTCCCTTTCAGAGCCATGAGCTGTGCTGCCTGGGGTTGAGGGAGGAGGGTGGTGCAAGCACTCCCTTGGCCGCCCAGGCTGCTGTCTCACTAGGTCATGCCGTGCAAGTCCACTGTCTCTGAGCCCAGAACAGCCGTAGAAGTTGCCTATATGTTGCAATCCTTATGGCCTAGACTGCCTTTCAAGTTTACTTAGGACCCCAGAGCCTTTTAGCTCATGGTGGTGAGATTTACCAGAACTCAAGCTGCAGCTGCTGGGGTGGGCGATTTTCCTGTGGCTAAACCTGGTCTAAATGCTCCCTCCATGGGCATTGGCTGAGCTCTGCCCAGTGTTGCTTTCTGCTGTGACAGGGTAGTGCTGAGTTCCAATGCAAAATGGCACAATCACTGTGCTCTCCTTCCCCCAAAGGCACAGATTCTGCCTCAGCACCACACTGCCACTGCTGTGGGATGGAGAGAGCGGCATTGGCAATAAAAAAAACTGTCTTTCTTTGCTCCTTCAGTGCCTCTTTCAGTGATATGAAGTTAAAACCAGGTACAGTGATCACCCACCTGTTTTTTTGTTCTTATAAAGGTGCTTTCTTCTGTAGACAGTTGTTAAATTTGGCATTCCTGCAGGGAGGACAATTGGTAGAGGCGTCTATTTGGCAATCTGGTTCCACCTCCACTCCCCAAAAACAGGGTTTTGAGGCATAATAAATTTACTACTAAAGTCTGTCTGAGCACTTACCTAATTGAGTAGAAGTATTTTGAAGAATTTAGAATCCATTGAGGCTGTACACACAAGGCAGACTTGTGAAGGAAGAAAGTCATCTAGGCTTTGTTATAAAATTTTGGCTTGGGTAAATGTCTTAGTTTATTTGTGCAGCTATACCAAGACACTGCAGAATGCATAATTTATAAATAATGAAGGCTGGGTGTGGCGGCTCACGCCTGTAATCCCAGCACTTTGGGAGGCTGAGGCAGGCAGATCTTGAGGTCAGGAGATTGAGACCATCCTGGCTAACATGGTGAAACCCTGTCTCTACTAAAAAATACAAAAAATTAGCTGGGCACAGTAGCAGACGCCTGTAGTCCCAGCTACTCAGGAGGCTGAGGCAGGAGAATGGCGTGAACCTGGGAGGCGGAGCTTGCAGTGAACCGAGATTGTGCCACTGCACTCCAGCCTGGGTGACAGAGCAAGACTCCATCTCAAAGAAATAATAAAATAAAATAAATATAAATAATGGAAACGTATGGTTCTGGAGGCTGAAACATCCAAGATAAAGGTGCTTGCATTCAGTAGCTGGTGAGGGTCTTCTTGCTGCATCTTCTTATTGCAGAAGGGGAGAAGGCTTTGTTCTTACCTGGCAGAAGGGCTGAAGAGCAAACAGGGTCTGTGCTAGTTCCCTTCAGCCCTTTACAAGGCACTAATCCATTTCTGAAGGCAGAGCCCTCATGACTTAACCACTTCCCAAAGGTTCCACCTCTTAAAACCACCACAATGGGGATTAAATTTTAACATGAATTTTGAGGAGAACACATTCAAACCATAGCAGTAGATAACTGCCTGGTAGTCCCATTCACTAGGATAGGGGAATAGCAGAAGAAGCAGATTGGGCACAAAAAGAATCTGAGTCCTGTTTGGAACACTTTCAACTTGTGGAGCCTACGGAACATCCGAGTGAAGATATTCAGCAGAGATTGAAAACTCAAAGCTTGGACTATCTGAGTGCTCTGTGTCAGACATGAAGAACCAGGAGTTGGAAGTTGAAGTTAGATATTTATTTGAGGACACACAGGATGTATGTGTTGGTGGAGAAAACCAGGTGACCAAAGAAGCAGCCTGGGAAATACGGTCATTTAGGGACAAATTCAGGAGAACCTGACAAAGGAGACTTGATACAAAATACCTATAGCTATAAAAGTAAAAATAGAGAATCATAAAAGCTGGGAGAAGATAGGATTCTAAGAAAAAAAAAATTCTTCCAGACATAATATACAAAGCTGAAGAGAAGTCAAATAAACAAAGAATAGAGAAGATAAATTAAAGATACTTGAAAACTATAGGTGGATTGATTTTTTTGACCAACAGAAAGAAGAATTATGTATTAGGAATAATGAGAATATGGAATAGGTGTCCTTATGAGGTGGTAAACACCTTGTCACTGAATTATGCAAACAACGACTGCCGTTGAACAGTATTTCAGGAAGAATTCTTCCACTAGGTAGGAGATAGTATTAAATATTCCATCCTGCCAACTCTAAAACAGTATGTCTGACTCAGATGGGGACAGAGGACATGCAGTATAAGGCTACACAGGGGAGATCTTATTGACATGAAAACACCATAACCCACACCCGGGAGGTGAGGACCTAATTAATTAGGCATAATACTGCTTAGCACTTATCATTTTCTATAAATATTACTACATGAATGAAAGAATCCTCAAAAGACTCCCACAAAGCAGGAACTGTTTTTGACATGAAACACACACTTTCGTCAAGAATTCCTGGAACCAGTCATAGTAGCTTCTTGGAATGGCCCCTTGAAACCTGCATACAATGATGATCAAACAGTAAATGACATCAAGACAGAATTTCCTTGGCATAGTGTGAAAGGGTTGGAAGGCTCAGGAAAGCAGGAATCTTTGAATGAATACATAAGATGTAAGTCCTGAGATTCAACAATTTTACGATGTCTTCTAAGAAAGGACAGAAGGATGTGTTCCCACGCATGCAGTCATCACTTGTACGTAGCAATGGCCAGCTTGGTAACCCATTCTAGTATCGGCTCCCCCTCTGCAAAGGTTTGAATGTGTCCCTGGAAGTTCATAGTTCTTGTGTTGGGAACCTGATACCCAGTTTGGAGGTATTGGGAAGTGGGGCCCAATGGCATGTGTTTGGGTCATGGGGCATCATCCTGATGAATGGATTAATGCTATAGGAATGGACTTTTTTTTAAAGGATGAGTTCAGCCCCCTCTTGCTCTTCTGTCTTCCACTGTGGGATGACACAGCACATGACTCTTACCAGATGCTGGTCCCTTGATCTTGGACTTCCTAGTCTCCAGAACCGTGAGTCAATACATTTTCGTTCATTGTAAATTATCCAGTCTGTGTCATTCTCTTATAGCAGCACAAAATGAACGAAGACACCTCCTTCTCTGCTTCACTTTGTGTATGCCTCATGCCTGCTCTTTAGGATTGCACGTTATTGTAAAATAATAGCAGATAGGCTCTGCTTTCTGGGGAACCCAGATTAAAATAGTTTTATTGTAAGTATATTCTCAGAAAAAAAAAATCTTTTCTTGTGTTGTGATATAACATTAATATAAATATGATTCATTACTGGTGTCTTATCCTCCATCCTTTTATAATTCCCCCTACAATGTAGTCCATGGCATATATAGTTATAATATAGCTTATTATTTGACTATTATCTCACTCCCACTTGAATTTTTCAGAAGAGGTGTTAGGATTCCCATTGGTATTATCTGGCAAATTTCAAATTGAGACTTAGTTTTATTTCCTGGTTTTATTACTAACCACCCTGGGATCCTCTGTGGTATTTCTTTCTTAACTGGTGTTTTCAGCACCTTCCAATTTTGTATTGTCTGAGAACTAAACAAATGTGAGCGTGGTAGAACTCAAGCAGCTGTATATATTTAACTACAAGGTTGGATGCTCAATTCGTGCACTGAGTATGCAGCCATCAGGAAAGCTCTGAAAGCAAAATCTGCAAAGCTTCCAGCATATTTTATTAATGACCAGCCAGACACCATAGCCCACACCAGGGAGATGAGGACCTAATTAATTAGGCATAATACTACTTAGCACTTACCATTTTCAATAAATATTACTACATGAATGAAAGAATCCTCAAAAGACTCCTGTGAAGCAGGAACTATTAATCCTATTTTACAGCTGGGGAAACAGAAGCAGAAAGGTTCTTGGATTATGCTAAAGCTACGAAAAGAGGTGGCATCAATTCCCAGTTTGGCTTTCTCAGAGCTGGCTCCCTAGGCTATTTTTAGAGGCTGGTTTTCACAAAGGTCAAAGGGCCATGTAGTCATAACAATACACTAGATGCATGGAAGCGCAAGACTAGCGTCAAAAGCTTTGGATGAGCAAATTGCTCATTTGCCTCTCCCACTTCCTTTGAGGGCAAGGATTATATGTTATATACATGTACTAGAAAACAGCACAGTCCCTGGCACATAGTAGGTGCTCAGTAAATATTTGTTCATTCATTCTCTAAACAATATATTAAATTTCTGATGTGTTCTTGTCCTCATGGAACTAAGAGTCTAGTGACAAAGAATATATACTAAACCAATAAATAAGGAAATTATGTGGGATGATAGATAATGATAAATGCTACAGAGAAGGTGCCCAAAAGGAGGAGAAGAATGAGGCATGAAAATATCTGGAAGAAGAGTACTCCTGGTCCTGGCCGTAGCAAGTACAGACTCCCAAGGGAGGAGCATCCTTGGCATGCTCAAGATACAAAAAGAAGGACAGTCTGGCTGGTGTAGAGGGAGTGAGGGAAGAATAAAAGAAGGTAAAGTCAGAGGAGGTGAAAATATGAGTCATGTAGAGTCTTGTGAGCCATTTGAATAATGTTTTTATTTTCCCTCCAAAGATAGGAGATTTCAAAGGATTTGGGGTGGTGCTATAATATGACATGACTTACATTTTAATGAGATTATTCTGGCTGAGGCTTCATAGGTAAGTCTGGCAATAGGGTGATGGGATAGGAGACTATTGCAATAATGCAGTCAGGAAATAATGGTGGCTGATTACAGGATTGTAATGATGGAAGTTGTGAGAAGTCAAGTCCTTGATAGAGTTTGAAGGTGGAGCCAAGAGAATTAGATTCAATGGATAGAATCTAAGGTCTGGAAAAAAGAGGGGAGTCAAGACTTGTTCCAAGATTTGTCCCTGAGAAACTGGAAGGGTAGAGTTACTACTTATTGCGATGAAAAATACTATGTAAAAAGAAAATTTCAGTAGGGAAATCAAGAGTGTGTGTGTGGACATGTTAACTATGAGATACCTTTGGGCTATCCAAGTGGAGATACTGAGTAGAAAATGATGATATCCTGGGATGATAAAGGAATAAAGCAATTCAGAAGAGGGATAGGGATCAACTGTGTCAAAGGCCACTGATAGGTCAAAAACATAAAAGACTGAGAATTGACCAAGGGATTTAGAAAACAGAAGGACATTGGTGGTCTTCATAATAAAAGTTCTGGTATAGAGATTGGGTAAAAACCTGATGGATCCAGTTTCAGATTTGTCAAAGATCAGATGGTTGCAGATGTGTGGTATTATTTCTGAGGGCTCTGTTCTGTTCCATTGGAGAATACTATGCAGCCATAAAAAAGGATGAGTTCATGTCCTTTGTAGGGACGTGGATGAAGCTGGAAACCATCATTCTGAGCAAACTATCGCAAGGACAGAAAACCAAACACCATATGTTCTCACTCATAGGTAGGAATTGAACAGTGAGAACACTTGGACACAGGGCAGGGAACACCACACACTGGCAATTCTGAGAGGTAAGGAAATGCACAAGTCCTGGAGAGCTGGCAGTCTGAACACCTCTAGGAGACATTCGAGTTTTGACCAACCAAAGTGGAGAATAGGCTAGTCATTCAGTACAGATCCCAAAATGTCCAAACTTTAGAAATAGGGCAAATCTCATCCTAGAATAAATGCTACTTCTGACACACATTAGAAGGAAACTGGTAAATAAAAGAACATCCAGCTGTTTCTGGTATTTCCTATCCAAATTGTACCGAAATGTGTATGTTGGGAAGTTTACACTTTTTAAAACTCACTAGCTGGAAATGAAGGAATAAGAATACTGCTGTTTTGAGAACTGTAACAAGCTAAAAGATCTGGACATTGAGCATTAATGACTCCTAATGTCACAAAGAGGAAGCCATCAGACATTATGTGCCTGCCGATGGAAGAATATTATCACTATCTATGAAGTATTTTTATCAAAAATCTTAAAATGTATAAACTTGAATCTGATTAATCTTCTAAATACAAGGGCCAATGTATGACAGATACAGAAGAAAGAACATGATTAATGATACCATAAGGATACAATTGGAAATACCCAGATTCTTAGAAAATGCAGAACAAAAGATCTGATTTCTTTCGTAGATATATTGAAGAAAAAAAAGATAAAGGGGGAGCCTATAGATGACAAGAGACACATGAACCAATTGCAATGCACAAACCTTACTTGAATATAGTTCTCTTATTCAAATAGCCAAATTGATAAATATAGTCAGGTACTGCATAGTGACTTTTCAGTCAATGATGGACCATATATATAATGGTGGTCTCATAGATTATAATGGAGATGAAAAATTCTTATCACGCAGTGATGTCGTAGCTGTTGTAAGATAGTACAATGCATTACTCACATGTTTGTGGTGATGCTGGTGTAAACAAACCTACTGCACTGTTAGTTGTATAATAGGGTAGCACATCTAATTATGTACAGTACATAATACTTGATAATGATAATAAGTGATGGTTACTGGGTTACATATTTACTCTAGTATACTTTTTATCATTAGTTTAGTGTGTACTCTTTCTCCTTATCAAAAGAAGCTAATTGAAAACAGCCTCAGGCAAATATTTCAGGAAGTATTGCCGAAGAAGGAATTATCACAGGAAGTGACAGCTCCACACACGTGATTCCTCCTGAAGATCTCTCGGTGGGACAAGATGTAGAGTGATATTGATGATCCTGACCCTGTATAGGACTAGGCTAATGTGTACTTTTGTGTCTTTTTTTTTTTTAAGTTTGAAAAGTAAACAAAAATATATTAAAAATTAAAAACAGAAAAAAGCATATAGAATAAGGATATAAATATAGAATAAGGATATAAAAATATTTTTGAACAGCTGTACAATGTGTGTTTTAAGCTAAGTGTTATTATAAAAAAGTCAAATAGTTTAAAAAATTTAGAAGTTTAGCGAGTAAAAAAGTTACAGCAAGCTGTTAATTTACTACTGAAGAAAAGAATTAATAAAATTAATGTAAACAAAGTCACAGCAATTATAAAATCTACAGTAGTGTACAGTAACGTGCTGGACCTTCACATTCACTCTGCACTCACTCGCTGACTCACTGAGAGCAACTTCCAGTCCTGCAAGCTACAAGCGTCATTCATGGTAAGTGCCTTATACAGGTGTGCCATTTTAAATCTTCTGTATTATATTTTTACAGTACCTATTCTAAGTTTAGATATGTTTGAATACACAGTTACCATGCAATTATAATTGCCTACTGTATTCAGTACAGGATCATGCTGTACAGGTTTGTAGCCTGGGAGTAAGGCTCTACCATATCACCTAGGTGTGCAGTGGGCTGTACCATTTACGTTCGTGTAAGTCCACTCTATGATGCTCACACCGTGACGAAACCACACAGTGATGCATTTCTCAGAACATATCTCTATTATTAAGTGACACTTGGCTTTAATTTAACAAAAAGAGACATGTTCTGAGAAATGCATCATTAGGTGATTTCATCACAATGTATGTACATATATATTTCCAATGACATATAATTGGTAATTTGAACACTGACCAGATACTAGACATTAAGAAAGTATTGACATATTGCTTTAGGGTTTTTATGGTATTGTGGACTGATTTTTGAAAAGGGTACTTATCTTTGAGTAAAACATCTGAAATGTTTACATATGCAATGCTGTGGTGTCTGAGCTTTTGCTTCAAAATTACATTGTGGTGATACGAGTGAAATTGGGTGGACATAAAGATGAAACAACGTCATTCGGCAATAAGTTCATAATTGTAAAAGTTGGGTGATCAGTAATAGAGGTTTATTTTACTCTTCTATTTATCAGTTCTTAAATTTCTATTAGGTTCTTTTTAATGGTTTATTTTTCCCTACTGATGTTTTCTATGTTTTCATTAATTATGAGCATATTTTCATTTCTATCCTTGAGCTTTATTATAATAGTTGCTTCTCCCGCATCTAAGTCTTCTCAGGGTTGGTCTCTATTGATTTTTTCTCTTGATATGAGTCACATTTTCCCCTTTCTTTTTAATCCTGGACATCGTGAATAATACATCAAGAGACTCTAGATTCTGTAATGTTCCTCCAAAGTGTACTGGTCTTTTTAGTTTGTTTGTTTTGCTTTGCTTTGCTTTGGCAGGTAGTTAACTCGGCTGAACAGAAACTTCAAACAGTGAAATATCGGTTCAATTCTTTCAGTCTTAGTTGGGTTTGTTTGGTGCCCAGTCCATGCATGTGTAGTTCATCCAGAGATTTGGACAAAGTTTATATGCAGATTTGAGATTCCTGTCTGTGGCTCTCTTCTTTCTCTTACATCCTGCCTCCCTTACAAGTTATCCTGATCTCTGTTCTCTAATTTTTTGTGCCAGTAAGACAGCCAGGTTTCTGTCTGGGCTTTAGCTACCCTATGTGGTGCCAACTTGCAGGTTAAAAGCTACAAAAATTAGACAGCTTCCCTCGTGTCACACTTTTCTTACATGTATCAACTCCCATTCAATCTCTACATGACTCCTTTCACTCTTCAGAGTTTTCAGGTAGTTGTTTTTCATATTTTGTTCAGAATGTACAGCTGTCATTTGTCTGATAAGAACTACTTGGCCATTACTAAAAGTGGAAACTATTCTGTTTACGTTTGTACGTGCTGACAAATTTTCCGAAATACAAAAGTTGGCTAGTGGGTAGAGAATGGGCAGGAGGATTGGAGTCAGGGCCTACAAACAACTCCTTTAAGGTCATTTTCTGAAAAAGAGGGAGAACTAGAGTTGTAGCTGGAGAGCTATGTGGGACCCAGAGGTTTTCATTTTTAACGATTATACACATTATTGCACATTCGTAGGCTGTTGGGAATAATCTAATAACTAGGAAAGCATTGATGAAGTAACAGAGCTGCAGAGAATTGCTGAAGCAATATACGTAGGTATTCTAGAGGGGATGAGATTAGTACATAAATGAATGCTTCATTCATTGGCCTTAGATCATCTGTGTAATAATTAGGGGCAAGATGGGGTATACGGCAATGATGGAGGTTAGTTGCTAGATGAGTAATGAGAGCATATAAAAGATCTCCTGACTTAGGCTATTTTCTCAGAAAGACTGAATATTACACATTAAATGAAGAAATTTATTCTAAATCCCTCACTTGGGTAGTAGTAAAATTATCTTATCTTCAGAAAGATAGTCCAAGTCTCAGGATAAGTAAGAAAAAACTAAAAGAGTAAAGAAGTGCAAAAATATTGAGTACCTAGGGACTGATCTTTTTCATAGATTCAACATAACAAAGAACCTGTTTATTAAAGAAACAAAATCTGTAAAGACACATTTTAAAATAATTATATTTTACTCCATCCACTTGCATTTCCATTCCTCTTTTGTTTCTCTAAAGATTTTGCTGCCACTATTTTCAGGTCTGATCATAACAGTGATGGCTACCCCAGAAGTGAGATTGTTTGTGATGCAGAACATTACAAAACTAAGGCATAATTTGAAAAAAAAATACTCACATACTTCTAATCAACCAATGGGTACACGATGTAATAATAAAAAATTTAAGGTATGCTTAAATTGAAGAAATCAAAATGAAACACAAATAAAGACCCACTTATCAAAATGTAAAAGGTAGCAAAAGCAGTAAAGAGAAGTGTATGGTCTTTGATGTGTAGATCCAAAAAGAGCAACACTACAATAAATAAGCTAAGCATCCTACCAAGAAAGTAGAAAAACAAAAACAGAATATGCCCAATGAAAGCAAAATGAAGGAAATAATATAGGAGCAGAAATCACTAAAATAGTTTTTAAAAATACAATGGAGAGAATACAAGACAAAAGTTGATTTTTAGAAAAGATGTTTAAGAATATCTTCTAGCGAATATCATACCAGAGTCCCTGACTAGCTAATAAGACAAGAAAAAAAAAAACAAATTGTCAAGGAAAATAACTATTATTCACATATGATCTGATTGTCTGCATGGAAGGCCTAAAATACTTCTGGATATTTTATTAGAACTAATAAGAGAACTTGGCAAATTTGCCAGAAATAAAACTGACATATAGAAGTCAACTATGTTGCTATAATTATGCAAAAATACCTAGAAAATGTAACAATATAAGAGATTACTTAAAATAGTAACAAAATTATAAGTAATCAAGTAATAAATCTAAGTAAAATGTCTAAGAATTTTAAGTAGATAAAACTTACATTTTATTTAAAGACATTAAAGAAGATCTAAATAAATGCAGAGATACATGATGTTCTTTAATAGGGAGATTTAATATTTTCTTTTCTTTTATGTTATTTATTTATTATTCACACAGGCTGGAGTTCAGTGGCATCATCATCACTTACTATAATCTCTAACTCCTGAGCTCAAGCAGTCCTCCCACTTCAGCTTCCCAAGTAGCTGGGGCTACAGGTGTGCACCACCATACCTGGCTAATCTTTAAAATTTTTGTAGAGATGGGGTTCTCACTGCATTGCCCAGGTTGGTCTCAAACTCCTAGCCTCAAGTAATGCTCCCACCTCTGCCACCCAGAGTGCTGGGATCACAGGTGTGAGCCACCATGCCCAGCCAGATTTAGTATTTTAGTATTGTTATATGGGTTCAATAGTATTCCAAACATCCTGTTTTTTATAAATATTGATTAACTGATTCTAACATTTATATGTAAAAGCAAAGGGCCAAGGATAGCCAAAACACTTTTGAAATGACTTTCTGCACCAATAAGAAATCAAAAGTTATTGTAAATCTGTAGCATGAAGAAAGCATATTATCAGCAAAAGGATAGCCAAACAAAACAGAGGAACACACTTACATATACATGGAAATTTGCACATGACAGAGCTGGACTGTTGAAAGGACCATGTGAGGAAAGAATAAACTAAAAAATATATGGAAAGAACTGGATATCCATATAAGAAAACAAAATTATTCCTATCTTATGTGCAAAAATGAAGTCCATGTGATTTAAGATCTTTCATGAAAGGGGAATTTCTTTTTTCTTTTCTTTTCTTTTTTTTTTTTTTTGAGACAGGATCTCACTCTCTCACTCTATTGTCTAGGCTGGGTGCAGCAGGGCAATCTTGGCTCACTGCAACTTCTACCTCCTGCGCCCAAGCAATCTTCCCACCTCAGTCTCCCGAGTAGAGTAGCTGGGATCACAGGCATGCATCACCACATCCAGCTGATTTTCATATTTTTTTGTTGAGATGGGGTTTCGCCATCCTGACCAGGCTAGACTCCAACTCCCAGGGCTCAAACAATCTGCCTGCCGTGGCCTCCCAAAGTTCTGGGATTACAAGCATGAGCCACTGCTCTCACCAAACAGGAAACATTTTTAAATGTTTAGAAGAAAATTAGGGAAAATATCTCAAGATTGAGAAGGAATTCTTAATAAGATGGGAAAATCAAAACCTATAAGAGAAAAGATTGATGAATATAAAAAACGAATATAAATGCAAATATTAAGAATCAGAATTTATATTCATCAAAAGACACCGTAAAGAAAGTGAAAAGATAAACTGTGGACCAGGAAAGGATATTTGCAACACATGCAACTGACAAATGGTTAGTTTCCAGATTATGTAAAGAACTCTTATAACTCAATCAGAAAAAAGATGTGCAGTCTTTGAAAAGTTGTCAATAAGCTGAAGAATTTCACAGGAAAGTAAACATGCCTGAGTCATAAACATATAATGACATCCAACTTCACTATTAATCAGAGACATACATATTCAAACCAAAATAAGGCTCTACTTCATAGTCATTACATTGTCAAAAATTCTGATAAAAATGTTGCCAAGCATGTGGAGCAAGGGCAACTCTCATAGATTGCTAGTAGAAATGTACATTGCTGCCGGGCACGGTGGCTCACACCTGTAATCCCAGCACTTTGGGAGGCTGAGGAGGGTGGATCACAAGGTCAGGAGTTTGAGTCCAGCCTGACCAACATGGTGAAACCCCATCTCTACTAAAAATACCAAAAATTAGCTGGGCGTAGTGGTGGGCGCCTGTAACCCAAGCTACTCAGGAGGCTGAGACAGGAGGATCGCTTGAACATGGGAGGCAGAGGTTGCAGTGAGCCGAGATCAAGCCACCACACTCCAGCCTGGCAACAGAGTGACACTCCATCTCAAAAAAAAAAATAAAAAAAAAAAGAAATGTACATTGGTGCAACCACTTTGAAAAACAGACTGATGTTGAACATGCACATATTCTATGATCTGCAATTGCACTTAAAAAATATTTCCTAAGGAATTTTTGCACAAATGCATCAGGAAGTCTGATAACTAATTTTGTGTGTTAACTTGACTAGGCCACAGGGTGACCAGATATTTGGTCAACATTATTCTGGGTCTGTCTGTGAGGGTGTATTTGATGTGAGATATTATGTATCCATAACATCTCAACCTGAAATATGAATACATTATTTATAATAAGTATGTATATATTCTAGTTTGTACATATATACAACTATGGTAGAATTAATCATGTATAAACAAATGAAAACAACTAGATTAAACTATAAAAACTAAAAAAAAATAAAACAAGGAAGCTATATATACAAAATAGAAAATAGTGATTATAGTCAGTCCATTTTGTGCTGCTAAAGCAGAATACCTGAGACTAGGTAACTTACGCAAAACAAAAATGTATTTCCCAGTGTTCTAAAGTCTGGGAAGTCCAAGATCAAGGCTCAAGCAGGTTCAGTCGTCCAGTGAGGGCTGCTTTCTGCTTCCAAGATGGTACCTGGTCACTACATCCTCCAAAGGGAAGCAATGCTGTGTCCTTACATGGAGGGAGGAAGGAGGGCATGTGAGCTCAAGGCTGTGTGAAGCCTCTTTGGTAAGAGCCTCAATCCCATTCATGATGGGAGGAGCCTTCATGACCTAAACACCTCTTAAAGGCCCCACCTCTTCATACTATCACATTGGCCATTAAGTTTTAATACCTGAATTTTGGAGAAGACACATTCAAATCACAGCATCTGGGCATGAAAGAAGGAAGCAATTTGGAAAGAACATACAACAAGCCAAAAGTCCACATAATAGTCTGTCTGTTAAAGTGGGAGGTAGATAGATGGGTGTTCATTTTATTACTGTTCTTTAAATGTTATGTGTGTACTACATATAATCCTATACATGTAAATTTGTATAATCTGATATTTTTTGTTATTTGTTAAGAAAATTATATCACAAAACCAAAGAATTAGAGAACCAAGTGGCCTAGGGAAGTTTATTTGGCATATTTTCTGACATAGAACAGGCACTCAATAAATATTTATGGAATATTAAAATATGAAACCCAAAGCATCTGTTTTCTACCTCAAGCCCTGGAGACTGGTGATCCTAGTTCTTTCAGGTTTCGTACTACCTCCCCTCTGCTGCCCATCTTCATCTCTAGAGTCTCTCATCTCTGGTCACTTCCTTGTTACTATTGGCTCTTGCTCCAGAGATATAAGAATGAGTTTAGCCTCATACTCTGGAAGTCAGGAACTGGTGATCTATGACCTAAAAGTAATTTTTAGGTTTTGTTTGTTTTTTGTTTTTGTTTTGTTTTGTTTTGTTTTGTTTTTTTGAGACAGAGTTTCACTCTGTCATCCGGGCTGGAGTACAGTGGTATGATCTCAACTCACTGCAACTTCTGCCTCCGGGTTCAAGTGATTCTCCTGCCTCAGCCTCCCGAGTAGCTGGGATTATAGGTGTCCACCACTGCACCTGGCTAATTTTAGTGTCTTTAGCGGAGACTGGGTTTCACCATGTTGGCCAGACTGGTCTCGAACTCCTGACCTCAAGTGATTCACCTGCCTCGGCTTCCAAAGTGTTGGGATTACAGGCGTGAGCCACTGCTCCCAGCCATTTTTAGGTTTGACCTGTGTTGTTTTAAAATCTTTGAGCATACTTAAAACATCAAAAGATTTCATGTAAAAACCCTGACTTTCAGCTTCTCTTGAAAAATAGGAAGATCAGGCAACAGTGAGCTCATGTTCCTTCTTGCCAGAAACTAGCTGGGATCGAGCGGTAGTTGCCTATCTTATGCATCCGCTCACCGTGGTGCATCTCTGTGTTCTCTGACAGAACTGTGTGGGTCACCATTTATCACCTCTCTTTCGTTGTTCTTTCTATTACTATTATTTAGAGAAACATTTCTCAAGACACTCAGCAAAAAGAAAAGTAGGACAAGGTGGCTGAGTGATTTTTCTTTACTGGAGGTCATTTGACTGTAGTGTGACTGTTACTTGCCTTGCACAGTTTACATTCACCTTTGCTAACTCTGCTCTATGTCCTTATCTAGCCATATCAGAGGGCTTTCTCCTTTGTCCTATGCATAAATGTTGATGATCCAGAGGGCTGTTTTCCCCTTCTTGGTATTGAAATGAACTGAAGAAATTGACGAAAGTTGCTGAAAAGGGACGAATTTTAATATCTAAAAATCTTAGGAGGCCCAAGAAGGTGAGATTGTCTCGGACCATTTTATTCCTGCACCTCCAAATGAGAGACTTTGGAAATCAACACCTTAATCTGTTTTCTTTTCCTTTGCCTTGACTTTCCCCTGTTTTCCCCACCCTGTGTTCTCTTCTTGGCAGGAAACTCAAGCCTTAGAAATCTAAGTCTATTCATAAATGCACTTCTCTCAGTTACTATGGCAATGCTGAAGGAATCTGTCACGGCCAAACAGGATCACAAAAGGATCACTTTTATTTTTATTCTCAGTGTTTCCACCAACAAACAAATAAATAAAATGTTACAACTAGCCAGAGTCACATTTGGTTCTTGGAAAACAGCTCCCAAGGACTGACTCCTTACCTTCGTTTCTTACTTAATGTTTTTCCTCCTATTTTTTAACTGAGTTTTATTTGTTTTTACATTTCATTAGAAAGGACCAGTAAGAAGTATTCTCTGCAGCCAGAAGCTTTTTCTTTACCTTTTGCTGTTATAAATGTGGCATAAGAGTTGCAATTATTTTTAAAAGGAGCAGTATAGCTTCCCAAGATTATGCTGTTAGAATTCATTTAATAAAAATATAGGTTGCAAATGCTCTCATCTCCATCAGCTATGGATAGCTACCCCCAGAAAGCTGCTGTTTTGTCTATAGCCTTTGTCTTTGTATTTCATCATTGACAGTTGGGAATGAAATAATTCAAATGTCCTTATTTAAAGAAAGCCAAACAAGACAAACTTCCCGCCCTATCCTTAGGGCAGGGATGACAAGTTAAGTTGACATCAAGATTAGCAGATGAGCATTCAGCCACTTTGCCAGTCATTGCTACTGCATGGACTCCGTGCAGCAACAGAACATTTGCTCTGAACAACCTACAGTCTGTCAAATTCCATAGCAGTTTCCAAGGCAATGATATGTTCTTGGTCTTTTCTTTATGTATTGCACAATGCTTTAGAAATTGCACAACAAAGAAGAGGGAAGCCCTTTGAACCCAGTGGGGGAAGATCCCCTGATTACCAGAAAGAGGTTACTTCACAGATGGATTCAAATTCTTTCTGCTTACAAGAGGGTACCAGCTCTACACCGTCTAGATGAGGGGGTGACACTCAAATCTCTAACCTCAGTGCACATTTCCAGAGAAGAAATTTTATTTGAAATTTCACTGGCAATTGGATTGCGTTGACTGCCCTATGTTTATGGGTGAAGAAGGAGGTAAAGATTTAACATAAGAAACAAACATGGGTATCTTTGATTGGATATAGGACCCCCACTGGTCATGCTAATGACCAGCAACTTCACACACAAACACAGGGACCACAGAGCAAAATGAAGAATAAAGGCATAGGGTGAGATATACTTAAGTCTGAATCCTTATCCTGCGACTTATCACCCGTCACCTTGGTCATGTTATTGAATTTCCATAAACTTCTGTGTTTTTCTCTGAAAAAAGGGGCTAACAGTAGTACCTATAGCATACGATGATTGTTGGAATTAAGTTGGAAATTGCATATAAAGCACTTAGCACAGTGCATTGTCAACAATTGGCAGTTCTAAATAAATATTAACACCATTATTACTATTTTTGCTATTATATGCTCAACAGGAAAATACATACTCCTGTCTTCTGTGTTCCCTGTCTGCATGTGTGCATGAGTATGTGTGTATATCTATGTTTGTATGTTATTTATTTACTTATATTTTAGCAACTCACAGTGTGCCCTAGAATATTCTGAAAGAAAAAGAGAAAAAAAAAAAAAAAAGGAAAGCAATTCTTCCCTTCACCCGAAGTGGTATTTAAAGATGCTTAATATAATTTAGAAATAGCCCTTACCTCCTCACATACTCAGGCTATACTAGGTAGAAGGTGGTATACTCATTTTTTAGACCAAAAATGACACTAACTCTGAATCCACCTAAATAAATCTAAAAATATGAATGAAAATATTTCTGACATAAGATTTGTCAGCATAAATACTGATATCCAATCTTATCCCCAAATCAGAAGCCGTATAACAAATCCATTCATTATTGGGGGAATTGTTGTGATCTGATTTGAAACATGTTTAAAATAGCACCCTAAAGGAAATATCAGGAAGCTAATATAACATGCATTCATTTATCTTTTGTTTTATTCATTCTGCGGATATGTATTGATTTTATTTCATGCCAGGTGTTGTGAGACACAGGATCAATGATAGATACATAAGCGAGTTCCCATTCCTTCTTACAGAAGTTCAGGGGAGGTATGCATATGTATACTGGGCCAGGTAGAAAGTGGCAAGTGCTCTAAGGGAAGCACATAATAAGTGCTGTAAGAGTCAGTATATGGAAATGTTAATATTAGTTTAATTATGCCTTAAGATTAAGGTAGTTTCGTATGTGACAAGTAAATTTGAATCTGCAACTTTTACTGCTACCAGCTGCCTTGTAATGAATGATTAGGTATATCATAATTTAAGCACAGAGAAAGTATCAAGATATTAGGTAGTTCAAAAGCAACTAGTACATTTTTAACATATTCTAAAAAGAAAGCAGTAAAATACATAAAATGATGGAAACAGCTTAGTTCTGATCTTAATGACTGATTTCTGCTTAGTAGATCTGTGCAGTTGAGAGGAACTCAATTATTTTCTTCAAAAATTTAACCTTGAATTTTCTTCTCCTGTTAAAGAAAAAAATCAGCGGAAAGTTGACATTTATGTGAATTTTGAATAAAAATGTGAAACAAACTGAGTCAGTAGCACTCTAGTCCGCCATCTGGGATTTCACACTACTCAGTGAATTCCAGAAATTAGATTAATATGGAAGAACTCAGAAAGGGGAATTTCCTTTCCGAGGTAATTACAAGGCTCACCTATTATCAGCGGAAAATCTGCAGCCACTAATTGCTCTCCTCAAGTCGCATGGAAGACCTCAAATGAAATACAAGCCCAGAATGTGTTTTCAAAATGAGAGTTCTATTCCAACGATCAATGGGTATAACTATTAACATTATTTGGAAATATCAAAGTATAAAGATATTTTTATTGTGAGAATTTAAAAAGTACTGCAAAAGCACAGGTCAAAATATTCATCTGCTCTTCCTGAAAACATTTTGAAGTTAGGGTTTTGCTTCAATACTTTCACTTGCTCCAACCAGCTTTCTTTATCCCCCAAATGGCTTCCTCCGAATTGTGTACAGTTTGAGTTCAGAAAATTTGGCTCTGGTTTAAGATTTGCACACTGTGGAGAACCAGCACTGCTCTCAGACTGAGAAGATTCCCAACAGCTTCTCTGGACAGCAGGTGCTGTGGCTGAATAGTGAGGCCCCTTTGTGGAGCTGGGACCGTTCAGACACTAATGGACTGACTGACGGTCGTCAAGACCAGGCACCCCCAGTATCTGCCCCTCCCCTCACTCCCACTGCCATCCCCATGAGGTGAAGTGTATTAGAACACCTATAGTAGTTTCAGAGACAGAGCTCCCTCTTAAAATAAATAATGTGCACAATCTTTGACAAGAAACAAAGAATGCAATTATTTCCTTAGAAAATGTAGAAGTAAACAATGTGATGTATGGGAGAATATTTTCATTCCTTCTGAAACTTTGGAAATTATAGTCAAACAATTTAGAATGTATGTGTTAATAAAAGATCTTTTGTCTAATTTATGTACATCACTTTACCACAGATCTATGGAATTTAGGTTACATTTGTATAATTCCATAAGGGGTTTTTGATTGCTTAAGCGCCACCTGTTCTTTATAAATGCTGTGACTGACATCAAGTTTTCCTCCATATGGTGATGACATTTTTGATTACTATTTGTCTTCTTACATTTTAATAGTGAATTGAGTTAAAATAATTTAAAGTCTGTTTCCCAATAGCTTCATATAACTGAACAGTACTGTTTATGAGTTTTATCTTTCTGTATTTTGAGTCGACATAATTTTTTAAAAGAGCTTAAACTAGCTACAGAATACAGCTTTATATGCTTAAATGAGTAATTTTTCAGTTGCGAGCTAAAATCAAGAGTAGAATCAATACAGGCATCTCTGTAATTGAAAACCAGTGGGTGATAATTCTGTACTGAAAACAAGATAATAAGAAGAAAGATGAGCTATTGGTGGGAAAAAGATAAGGTTAAAGTTGTGATCTCAATTAAATATCAACGATTATTAACATTGCAATAAAACTTCCACTTATAATTTACCCTTTATTTTCTTCTTTTGAGATATAATTATGAAGATATGCAAAATAATTTAAGCAAATCATGGTAGAATCAATTTAATTTATTATTTCTGCTAATTTAATATTTACAGCACTGTTAATATGCAAATATTTTGGAGAGTAGAAATAGTTCCTTTTTTTTTGTATGTAAAGATTTATTTCTCCATATTTCTGATATATTATTTTTCACTTGATATGCATGTAGTTTGGAGATAACAAAAGGGGACAAAGCAAAGCATGTGACATTGAGATGCACAATGAAGGAAAAGTGAATTTCTCACACCTTCATGCCTGACAGTGATTTCCTTACAGTCATTTAAAGGTCTACATGTTTTTGCATTTAAAAGTGAAAAAAAAAAAGGTCACTTTCCTGTTTATGATGACTTTCTATATTTTTCTATTTCTTTACATTATACAAGCTTCCCAATTACTTTCTAGCCGTTTATTTGATTCTGATACACTCTTTGAAGCTGTTTTCCATCTCTCTCTCATTTTGAGGGAACCCAATAACTTTTCCTGTTTCTTCTGTTTCCTACATTTATTCTTCCAAACTTCAATTTTTTTTTTATTATTCAAGCCCATGAGCTTCTGATAAACTCATATTATCTGTAAGCAAATAGCCTACAAATATCTTAAGCTAGTATAACAAGGACAAAACGCCTTGCTTTATTCCACTATTAATAACTGAAAAGAAAAATAAAAATTAGGAAACAAATTCTGATTGAACCTTATATATATTAACTTAAATATAATGAAGAATAAGAAATTTGCCCTGCCTTAATATGAATACACATTGATAATTTATGCAAACGAATCTTTAAAATCAGTCAACCGTACGATATTGTTCAAAGTTATTTAGTAGTCCGTTAGAAAACAGACTCTTGGTTATCTGTAGAATATAAGTGCATTAGATAATATACAAATTCTAGTCTAGTTTTCAAAATTCTGATCTTTCAGAATTGAATAACTTTACCTTCTTGCTATACAATCTTTCAGAGTGGCCATCTGGCAAAAATTTTATTTCACAAATATTTATCAGGTAAGTTTGGCTTTGCCATATATAAAGTCTAGCTTGGGGTGGTCAAGAAGAAGACAGCTGAATGCAAACAAATGTGCTATGTTGAAAACAACGATTATTACCACCAATTTAAATTCTATCAGAGTCTTGGTTCCGGCCAGTATTTTATATATTTTGCCTTAAACATATTTTTTTTAAATTATACTTTAAGTTCTGGGATACATGGAGAGAACCTGCAGGTTTCTTACGTAGGTGTACATGTGCCATGGTGGTTTGCTGCACCCATCAGCCCATCATCTACATTAGATATTTCTCCTAATGCTATCCTTCCCCTACCTAGCCCCCGACCCCTTAACAGGCCCCAGTGTGTGATGTTGCCCTCCCTGTGTCCATGTGTTCTCATTGTCCAACTCCCACTTATGAGTGAGAACATGCCGTGTTTGGTTTTCTGTTCCTGTGTTAGTATGCTGAGAATGATGGTTTCCAGCTTCGTCCATGTCCCTGCAAAGGATATGAAGTCATCCTTTTTTATGGCTGCATGGTATTCCATAGTGTATATGCGCCACATTTTCTTTATCCAATCTATCATTGATAGGCATTTGGTTGGTTCCAAGTCTTTGCTATCGTGAGTAGTGCTGCAATAAACATACGTGTGCATGTGTCTTTATAGTAGAATGATTTATAATCCTTTGGGTATATACCCAGTAATGGGATTGCTGGGTCAAATGTTATTTCTGGTTGTAGATCCTTGAGGAATCGCCACACTGTCTTCCACGATGGTTGAACTAATTTACATTCCCACCAACAGTGTAAAAGCATTCCTATTTCTCCACATCCTCTCCAGTATCTGTTGTTTCCTGACTTTTTAATGATCACCATTCTAACTGGCACGAGATGGTATCTCATTGTGGTTTTGATTTGCATTTCTCTGATGACGAGTGATGATGAGCTTTTTTTCATGTTTTTTGGCCACATAAATGTCTTCTTTTGAGAAGTGTCTGTTCATATCCTTTGCCCACTTTTTGATAGGGTTGTTTGCTTTTTTCTTGTAAATTTGTTTAAGTTCCTTACAGATTCTGGATATTAGCCCTTTGTCAGATAGGTAGATTGCAAAACTTTTCTGCCATTCTGTAGGTTGCCTGTTCAGTCAGATGATAGTTTCTTTTGCTGTGCAGAAGCTCTTTAGTTTAATTAGATCCCATTTGTCAATTTTGGCTTTTGTTGCCATTGCTTTTGGTGTTTTAGTCATGAAGTCTTTGCCCATGCGTATGCCCTGAATGGTGTTGTCTAGGTTTTCTTCGGTTTTAAGTCTTACATTTAAGACATTTAAGTCTTTAATCCAACTAGAGATAATTTTTGTATAAGGTGTAAGGAAGGGGTCCAGATTCAGTTTTCTGCATATGGCTAGCCAGTTTTCCCAACACCATTTATTAAATAGGGAATCCTTTCCCCATTGCTTGCTTTTGTCAGGTTTGTCAAAGGTTGTAGATGTGTGGCGTTGTTTCTGAGGCCTCTGTTCTGTTCCATTGGTCTATATCTCTGTTTTAGCACCAGTACCATGCTGTTTTGGTTACTGTAGCCTTGTAGTATAGTTTGAAATCAGGTAGTGTGATGTCTCCGGCTTTGTTCTTTTTGCTTAGGATTGTCTTGGCTATATGGGCTCTTTTTTGGTTCCATATGAAATGTAAAGTAGTTTTTCTAATTCTGTGAAGAAAGAAGGTATTTCTCCTAATGCTCAATGGTAGCTTGATGGGGATAGCATTGAATCTATAAATTACTTTGGGCAGTATGGCCATTTTCACAATATTGATTCTTCCTATCCATAAGCATGGAATGTTTTTCCATTTGTTTGTGTCCTCTCTTATTTCCTTGAACAATGGCTTGTAGTTCTCCTTGAAAAGGTCCTTTACATCCCTTGTCAGTTGTATTCCTAAGTATTTTATTCTCTTCGTAGCAATTGTGAATGGGAGTTCACTCATGATTTGGCTCTCTGTTTGTCTGTTATTGTGTATAGGAATGCTTGTGATTTTTGCACATTGATTTTGTATCCTGAGACTTTGTGGAACTTGTTTATCAGCTTAAGGAGATTTTGTGCCAAGATGATGGGTTTTTCTAAACATACAACCATGTCATCTGCAAACAGAGACAATTTGACGTCCAGTCTTCCTATTTGAATACGCTTTATTTCTTTCTCCTGCCTGATTGTCCTGGGGTTCTGGCCAGTATTCTGCACAAACACAACACTTTAAACATATAGTAAAGCCTAAAATTAAGTTGCATTATACAAGGAGAAAGTTATATTTCTATAAAGAAATTGGAAGGACACTTCCCCAAGTGATGAAAACAGTAACTCTTAAACCAATATCTGATATGGTAGTTAGTAGTGAGAAAGAAGAGTTGCTCCCTTTAGAAATTTTAGAATGGCAGGAGAGTCATTCCTTATTATGGGATATTGCACATTTCAGTTGTTTGCATATTGTCCTCACAATTTTTACTCTATTCACATATCACCAACAAAATTAATTACTTCAAATCTTTCTTTAAAACAGGTTCTATATATTACATAATAACTTTACATAAGAAGAAACAGCATGACTAGAAAGCCAGCACTTTTTGTCTTTAGTAGGATATAATTATATAAATTAAAATAAAATTATTTATATTAAAAACTTTTAGTAGCTTAATCCTGTTAAAATTATATAAAAGTTATAAAATTTTTCAAATAAAACGTTGTCATTAAATTCTGTCTATCTACTAGCCTATCAAAATTTCCGAAACAGAATCTCATTATTTTTTGTTAAAAGGGTAATAGAGACAAACAGGAACCAGACAGACTTTCTGCTGACATAATTAGAAAGATGGAAAGAGAACTGAAAGGGAAATAACATTCATACTGCTTGATTCCACATCTTTTATTTCTGGGTCTAAAATAGCCTCAGTATCTTCAGAACTGTGTAGTCTACATTTTTGAAAACATTGATTCAACAGACAATAAAACAAATTGCAAAGATTTTAAAAATAAAAATAGGTCAAAGATATATACACAGATCACCAAAACAATGCCTGACATATAGTAAGCATCAAATAGAGGTTTACTGAATGAATTAACTCATGCATTTAACTAAATATATAGTGAAGAATACTGGCTGTTCCAGTTTTTTTTTGTATATATAAAATAACTCAGATTATTCAATAAATGGTCCTGAGAAGTTGGTGAAAAATTCAGGAACAACAACCCAGTTTTTCCTTTGGAAAAAATCCTTCCTTATACAAATCCAAATTTCTGCTAGGTTTGCTAGGCTTATAGGGTGTAGCGCTAAGGATGGAGCCAATATTAAGGAAAGCAAATTCTAGAGACAGAGAAAGATTCTCTGAACACTTAAATTCAGCTCTGCCTATAATAATTTCCTGGGCTTTACAATTATTTAAGTCAACAGTATTCCCCCTAAACTTGTATGAAATGCTTTGTAGATCAGGCTGAAGAAATAAATTCTACCATTTAGTAGAATGGTAAATAGGGAAGCACTGAATATACTGTAGACAAACATCCTGTGATCTAGGCCTAGGTACCTGCAAGTACCAAAGCCCCTTGCTTTGATTTCTATAGCTTCTAAAGTCCGTTCCAGACTGCTCTACCTAATTTTCTCTTTTCTTCATCCTCCATCCAACACCTGATTACCCTTCAACACTTACTTCAAAAGTTACCTGTTGTCATGAAATCTTTTCTAACAGGAAATTAAGTCATTTTGTTCTTTCTGCTTCCATTGCACTTTGTATAGAACTCATTCATAAGTTTTCCCTATTTTACTTGTATGTTTACATGTATGTTTCATCTCTTTGAGCTGAATTCATATTTGAATTGCCAGCATCTAGTATATTGTCTAACATAAAGTAGGAGACTAATAAATGTTTGATAAATGAACAAGTGAATTAATGAATAAAGGGAATACTAATAATGGTTTGAAAAAATCAGCTGATCTATCTGCTAAAAATTTACTGCTCAAGTGTTCCCCATTTCTTGCACTCTAAATGACATGGTGTGTTTTACATATCTGGGAAAACTGCAAGGCCTCTTTATTTCTTGCTTTTGCATGAATTTCATGGTCCATTTTCAGGTAAATTCCTGAGAAGATGAATTTTGTTTCAATACCTCTGAAAGCAAAGCCCAATGCATTTGCCTCTGAATGTTGATGGCAGATCCCATTGTCTCTTTTGCTCTTTCCAACAAAATCTAGAAGAAAATGAGCATGGAGTTCTGTTCACGCCTCAATCTTCCTAATAGTAACAAGTCTTTCCGCCAACACAACTGTTTCTTTTCTTTTTAACAATGGCATATGGTTCATATGTTTACAGCAAATTTCCACAAAATACTTTTTCTTTTTAGAGAAAGATAGGTTGGGTTACGAACTCTTAATCTGCACCTCACTTCCTACACACAAAAACAGAGTCCTTGGGTCTGTACAAGCTGTGGACATATTTGCAATGAAAGCACAGCAAAGGCGAATGGAAATTTATTTCAATGAGTTTACTGTAAGCACACTGTTTTTTTTTTTAATTGGTAGGTTTTTAAATTGGTATTGGTAGGTTTTAAATGCCTAATTATCTTCATATAAATGGCACCCTATCATCCTAAAAGTGTTGTACTCGGTGCCCTGTGCTGTTTATTATTTTGCATTACAATTATCATGCAAAGCAGAGAAGGTGACTTTAAGCAGCTCATTTAAAGTGCTTTTTTTCTTAAGTGTAAAATCTTTGGGAGGCTATTTACATAGATGTTTATCATTGGGTGTTAAAAATCAGTCCAATTATAAGTACACAAAAGTTTTTATTATGGGTTTAATTTTGAAATGTAAATGACCATTGTAAAGTGCCTGTTGAAATTTTAATTTGTGCTTGTATTTTTGTCTATGGATTCACAAGCCATCCTGTATTGAAATTAATTATAGAGATACACAAAATGTTCAAAGATAACAGAACCTGTGTGGCAAAATTGCCTAAAGGTATGCAATGCAATCCCCTCTTTGGAATTGGACATTAACAATGTTGTAAGAGAGTGCTCGTCTGCCACCCAAACCACTAACAACGCTGTGTAGATGATAGGATTCCACTTCATGTTGCATTCTGTTGCCATGGCTATGATGGCCTTAATATTGTATGCTCACAGCAAGGTTGCAATTAGTATTTGGATTTAGAAGAGAAACATAATGATCTCATATTGAAGAAACACTTGTTTAATACTATTTTGGATCTAGGCATCCTTTCAAGTTGCTAACGAGCAGCTCTGTTGGTCAGAAAAAAAATCACTCAGCCATTTTGTACCTGCATCCTCAGTTTCTTTCAAACAAACTTCACTGGGATAGAGAGCCGATGATGCTTCTGGTATGTCTACATGCCCCCTCTGCCAGTCATCAGAAGCCACATTCCTTGTGTACTTTTAAAGTTATAATAGACTTTCATATGATTTCTTATGTAGTGAGCACTGATGAAGCTCCATTGCTTTAATAATAAGATTGAAATATATACTACATACCCCTGAAAATGCAGTCAGGGTATGAGTTGTGAGAGTTTTAGGATTTGATATATGCACGGTCAGCCTCATGAAACACAGTTTGGGATCACCAGACTTGAGAAAGGTTTATCATTTATGAAAAAGGAGGCTTAATTTCTCCATAGTGTTCAGTAATCATCTATTATGAGCCTTTTACTCTTTCACCCACTTATAAAACATTCAGTTTCATGTTATTCACCTAGAAGTGGCAATGGGTGAGAAGAGCAGGACATGGCTGGGTCCAGGGAGTGGGAGGTGGGAAAAGCCTGCCTAGGATAATCAATGAGGACGAGGAATTGGGAAAAGTCAGGATGGCTGTCCCGTGTTCTCCGACTATGAAATGTAGACAGATTGTCAGAGCCAAGACCCCTGCAAGACTCCAGTCATGCAGCGTGGAGAGAAGGTCCTAAGCTGAAGTTGAAGCTGAGAGCTCCAGGAGGGGAGAAAGCACTGAATAAACGGGAAAGTGTCTTTGATAGCAGCTCAAACAGTGGAAGAAGCAACATTGTGTGTATCAGTTTTGTTTTATTACAAAAGTGAGGGTTTTTTTTTTTAGGATACATTGACCTATGATATGTGGGTTGGCAATTGCAGATATAAAAGACACAATAGCTACCTCCTTTTGCATGCAAGAACCTCAAGTCATACTTTCAGCTTTATCATATTATAAACAATGAAATATGATCCTCTAACCTACTTATTTTCGTGGAATTGTGTTATTGGAACCTGGGGTCATTATTATATTAAACTTGCAAATAAGCTTTGGGGAGCTACAGAAAGCTCACAGAGTCTCCTGAACTCAGTATTGTTTGGGGTCTGAAGATGAACTCCGGAAAGAGACGAGAAACTGTCCTTCTGGGAGAATCAGGAGATACCCTGGGAGCCAGGCCATATTAGTTTGGACAGTATCAAGAAGGTATTATGTAAAACCACCAAACTGCAGAGGGAGGCTGGAAAGAAACTAAGAGACACCAAACAGATCGAACTGAAGGAAACAGGTGGAGCCATAGATAAAAGCTAGAATTAGTGTTATGGTACAAAATAGGAGAAGGAAAAAAAAAGGATGTTGATGATAATAATAATTACTATTTACTGAGTTATTTTGCACCAACCATGTATGACATACCATATGTCATCTCATTTAACGTCTCATTTGTGAGCAAGATACAATCTTCCCCAATTGGGAGGAAAACTTTTGTGTTTCCATCTTCACCTTTCTCTCCAATTCTTTACAGCAGTCATTTCAAAGAATCTCCACTCTCTTCAAACTGCCAACCTCAACCTCAGTCTCAACAGATGCTGTCACCTCCTACTCCAAAAGGAAAATAGCCAGGAGATAAGAACTCCCTTACCTGACTGTGACGAAACTTGGAAACGTAGCTGTAGCCACAGCCATCCTCTCTGCTTCCCTCCAGGTGCAATGGGAGAAGTATTGCTCTTAAAATGTAAAGTTAATCTCTCCACCTATACACTGAATTCCATTCCTGCTTGTTCCTTGGAGCAAGTCCTTCTTTCCATTTCTCCAGATCTTCTCCCTTTCTCCTTAAAACTATCAGTAAAATCAAAGAAACTTTCCTTGAGCCTATGTCTCTTTCCAGCTTTTCTCCTTTCTCTCCTTCGTTTAAAGCCCAGTTTCTTGAAAGAGCTACTTATATTTGTTCTCTTCACTTCTTCACTTTTCTTGTACTCATCGATTTACCACAGTATAGTTTTTCCTACTGTGGTCCATTGACACTGTTTCCTCCAACGGGAATCTCCTGGTTATTAAATTCAATAGAAAGGTTTTGATTACCAAATACTGCTTATTTTCATTCATAAGCAGAAGCTAAGCACTGGGTACACATGGACATAAGGATAGAAACAATAGACTCTGGGAACTACTTGGGGGAAGTATGGGGAGGGCAGAAAAACTACCAACTGGGTACAATGCTTGCTACCTAGGTGACAGGATCATTTGTGCCCCAAACCTCAGCATCATGCAATACACCCATGTAACAAACCTGCATGTGTACCTCCTTGTATCAGTCCATTTTGTATTGCTATAAGGAAATATTGAGGCTGGGTAATTTACGGCAAGAGGTTTATTTGGCTTATGGGCTGTACAGGAAGCATGACGTTGGCATCTGCTTCTGGTGAGGGCTTCCGGAAGCTTACAATCATGGTCGAAAAGTGAAGAGGGTGCCAGCATATCATATGGCAAAAGAGAGAGCAAGGAAGAGGGGCAGTTGCCACACACTTTTAAACAACCAGATCTCACATGGGTTCATTACCATTCATTCCTGTGGGGAGGGCACCAAGCCATTCATGAGGGATCTGCTGCCATGGTCCCATACCTACTACCAGATCCCACCTCAAACACTGGAGATTACATCTCAACATGACATATGGAGGAGACAAAACATTCAAACCATATCTATAATAAAAATTGACATTATAAAAAATAAATATTCAGTTAAAGATTACTAAAGAAAATTATATGTAAGGAAAAAATTAAATTAAAAATTTTAAAAATTGTTGAATGAAAACAAAAAGATATTGGTTCCTAATATGTGTAACTCTTAACAATACTACTTTTGTTTTACACTACTTTTTTTTCTTTTTTTAATTGAGATGGAGTTATACTCTGTTGCCCAGGCTGGAGTGCAGTGGCACAATCTTGGCTCATTGCAACCTCTGCCTCCTGGGTTCAAGCGATTCTCCTGCCTCAGCCTCCCGAGTAGCTGGGACTACAGGCGCCCGCCACCACGCCCAGCTAATTTTTTGTATTTTTAGTAGAGACGGGGTTTCATCGTGTTAGCCAGGATTGTCTCCATCTCCTGACCTCGTTATCCACCTGCCTCAGCCTCTCAAGTGCTGGGATTACAGGTGTGAGCCACAGCGCCCAGCCAACAACACTACTTTTAAAAATAATGTCGCCTCTAGGCTTCGTGATACTACACTTTCCTGGTATACCTATTTCCTGATACTCCTCAGTTTCCTTTGCCAGCTCCTTTTTCGGTCAGGCCTTTGAAGACTGATATTCCCCTTGGGTTTATCCTTGAGCATGTTCTTTCCATACATTCCCTGTGGCCTCTCAATCCCTCATGTGGCTGCAAAACACTTACCTCTATATTGACTCCCAAGTTGGTACCTCCATACTAAATCTCCCACCTGATCCAGTCAAAGCCAATACTCTCCCATCTGAATGTCTAAAGCAACTTTCTTACTTCTATCTTTACACCAAGTCTTGACCCCACCATCTTGCACTATAAGCAGAATGATCATGTAAAATGCAAATCTTACCATGTTACCTGATCTTTTAATGACTTCATTGTCCTCATGATAAAGCCAAACTTTCTAATATGTCTTAAAAATCCTTCGTGGTCATGTCCCCATAAAACTTCCTGGCCTTATTTCTTCCCTCTTTTGTGCAGTATGGTGGCTTAATTGCTTATATTAAGCACTTATTAATTTCTTTTCTGGTGCCTCCAGAGAAAAAATTTCTCCAATGTACTCATTAATGTTGCATAAGGTCTAAATGTTGCTAAAAGACAAAGTATCTCACTTCAGTATTTCTTGCTTTAGAGCTTTAGATGTGAGCTGGGATGTCTTTTTGTGTCTTGGGGGTAATTTTTCCAAGCACCTCATCCAGACTAACATGTGGGATGGGTGGTTTATAAAGTAGATTTTCTGGTTGAGATCAGGCCTCTTTCTTTGAGTCCAGGTCCAGCCATGAGAAAATGTTGGGATATAAACTCCAGTCCCCTGGAATAATATCTCAGAAAGATTTGGACAGTGAGCTCGGGGATGAGAAAGAACCTGTCGGACATTGGGCCCACATTTCATTTTAGAGCAGAACAGAGATATTATTAGATTGCATGGTAATAAAAGCAAGAAGACAATTTGCTTTTTCCATTAGCTCAACTAGACCGGAACTTGCAGCCAGAGCAACACTATAGGCAGTTGTCTAAAATAAACACTCTTTTAAAGACTGTCGAATTGCCTCCAGTGGGCTCAGCTGGGTCTTGTGACTGACTGAGAGTAAGAAAGGCAGTATGATTTCTAAAGGATTACTGCCGAGACTTTGCTGAGAATCATGACCAGGAAATGGTTCATCAAGGAACCACTGTTAACAGTAACCACTGCCCTCTACATCTGCCTCAAGCTGCCTCCAGGAACTACTACTGGGCAACTCTATAGAGATCCAAGTTGGGATTAAGCATATCAAGTGTTGGGTGGAGTTTGATCATCTTGCCAAGTAATATTTATTTTTTTCTGGGCCAGTTCTCCATTTCTCTTGTAGGAATGAAGGCATAAATTCTTATTGTTTGCTTACCATCTGGTGAGAAGTGTAGAGATTGTAGGTGTTTTATTATTCTTCTCATTTATCAGAGAGCATAACATGAACCTGATGGAATTACTAGTGGTAGTTCCAGACAATAGAAGGCTCACATTAGCTTAGTCCTCAAAATATTATGTGGCCGGGCATATACTGAGAGGAGAAGGCTGCACTAGGAAACTGGATTACTTCTGATTTATACAACAAATCAACATATTTTGAACACAGTAGGTGAAATAAAGGTTCACACCAGTCAGGGTGTAATAGTGAAAAACAACATGTAAACCGTGATAGGTTGAGTCAGCAGAGGGATTATTTCTCATGCGAATGCCGCATACCCAACTTAAGTTGGCCAGGAGGCTCAAGGTTGCAGCCAATGAACAGCTAAAACTTAAAACATGGGTTCTAGAAGGTCTTACATCAGCATTTAAACACTTTAGTACATAAATAACATGTCCATTTTGCTTACCACTCATTGGCCAGCCCCCGATACCCCTTACCATCTAAACTCAAACAAGGCTAAGAAGTGACATCCTACCATGTGACCTGAAGACAGAGAGTTCAAAAGAATTCGGAGACAGCACTAATGATAACCACAGTAAATATGTGGTGAATAACAGATAATTTTGCATCATGAACATTTCTATTATGACCTACAACGCATATATGCTGAATGTTCTAAAATAATAGTTTTCAGTCTTGAAAAATTGTAAACTCCCAAGAATATATGGAATCTCAGATTGAGAAACTAAAGTTAAACATGGTCATGTCAGGCGATCACCTAAAGCAACTGTAAGTGCAAGTAGAACTGAAATTGTTTAGTAGATATTCCAAAATAAGCTAATTTTAATATTTAAAAATTTTTCACCAAAATGAAAATGTAACACATAAAATTTGTACACAGAATAGAAGATTCCTGAGTATATTCCCAAGAACTCCCATTTGGTTATAGACCCCTATTTGAAAAATAGTTCTCAGTTAAAGAAAAATAACATTTATATATTAAGTGCTTGCCATGAACCAGACATTGTTCCAAGTGCTCTGCATGAAATATCTGCTTCGATCTGCATGAGAACTATGTTACACAGGTATTTGTTATTCATATTTACTTGTGGGGGAACTGAGGCACAGAGACGGTAAGTCATACTGCTAGTAACCAGTTTTACTTCAATTTGAACTCAGGACGTCTGGGTGTAGGGCACTCATTGTTCTTAACCTTTGCACTACACTGCCTTTTTAAATCTCAAGAAGTTTTCAAATTTTGTAAATCATATGCTTAATAAAATATTCCTATAAAGCAATAAACCATTCTAAATATATAGACAGGCTAGAGATTTTCTTACATTTGTTCCTTTATTTATTCAATAGATACATGTTTCCTAATATACACAATAGTGATATTGACACAGAAGAGGGTAAAAGATACTGCGCATCTTTCCATCTACAGGCAAAACTGAGCTATGTACACGATGATTCGGAAAACAAAATAGAAAGATTATAATATACATGCAAATATTTAACTTATTTATTTATTTCTGGTTTATTAGGACCCCTCCGCTCCAGAGTGTAAGCCTCATGTGATGAGATGCTATGTCTACCTGGCCCGCCATTATTTCCTCCATGCCCAAGGGCCTAGGAAATTGTTGGTGCTCCATAATATTTGTTGGAGTGAAGGAATGAATGATTAGCAACTTCACTCCTGGCTAGATGTCAAGCACAGTAGTGGGTGCTTTATGTGGTTTTTCTCATTTAATTTTCAAAACACATTTTACAAATAGGAAACTTTAAAGTTCAATCAATTAGAAATGACAAAGCCAGAATTTGAACCCAAGTCTTTACAATTTTGCATTTGATACTTCTTCTGACTCAAAAACACTGTCTCTCATTGTGGCCTAGAGGAATACAAGGCTAAATGAGAAATTGTTTTCTTCTGAGCTCATGCATGACAATGAACAAATCACATATACAAAGCAACATTTCCAATGACTCCCACCATTTTTGTCTAAAGCAAGGACAAGAGGATACATTGCAAAGCCAGATGACTAGATATTTACCAGTCAGAAATGTCTGAAAAAAATACAGCTTGATTAGTGAATTGCAGTATGTTCAGTAATTAATTAAGAGTTTGATTTGTAAAAACAAAGCATGATGGCTCCTACACACACCATGTGTCCCCTGAGCAAATGAAGATAGAGCTTAATGCTGAGGCTCCCAATTCAGCTAAGCAGTCACAGATGTGACTCAAATTAGAAGAATGAACTCTGAATAACAATAACGCCATCCAAATTAGCAAGAAGTATGTAAAATCTCTCCCAGAAAAGCTGGAGACTGAGTCTAGGTCCAGGTTTGTGAGCTTTATATTCTGCTAAAGCTGATTTTTGGATTTGCTTGAGCCAGTACCACATATCATGGGCACTCTTGCAGAAATGAGAAAAGCGTTCTAGTTGTTCAGCAGAACACACTTAAAGTCTACAGCTCATATTCGAAAAACTGCCCATTACCATTCTAGGAAATGTGTGTGTGTGGGTGTAACAGAAGTGCACTATCAAACAGTCACAGTATCTGGAAACAGGGAGATAAACCCTCTGTTGGAAGTGGTTGCCTTTGTAGAAAGCAGAGTTTGAAAGAGCATGGTAGTAACATTTTGCTTGGTTTTGTTTAAGCTTTGTTATAAGCCTATGTGTCTTTTTAGAGTACACTAAGTATTTCACATTGACAAAAAATCAAAACTCTATTTTTCAAAATGGTCATGTGAGAAAAGGTCACAATATAAAACTCAGATAAATTGTAATAAGAAATACAAAGATTACATCTCTGCAACCAAAGGTGAATTGTCCCTTAGGGAATTTATGCAATAAGTACAACCAGAATTATAACATATTTAAGGGATAAGGACAAAACATACTTCGTTACCAAGACACGCATAGCATGCATTTTAGACACTCGGCAAACAGAGCTGTCATGGGTGGTCATTTCCTTTTCATTAGAAAAACAATTTAATAATATCATTTTACTTTTTACTGTGATGGAATGCAGAAAAAAGGAAAGAAAGGGTCTATACCAACTCATCTCTGTCTCCTATTACCTATTACTAATGTTACTCAATTCCATCTCAGTAAATGTTTGGTGTCTTCTATATGCCGATCCTTTATTTCATGACTCTACTTCTCTGTCCTTGGCCATGTATTCTCCACGATCTCAACTTCTCCCCATCTTGCCTTAACTACTCTAGCTCTACTTTTGCAACTTGCTGTGCTTTTGCGCACTGCCTGTCTACTCCTCCCTTGCTACTTTTATAGTCATTTTCCTCATATCCATGGAAGACTAATGACCTTTGCTTTTAGCTGCTTTGTCATGTTGTCATTTAAACACTAAAACGGTATGGCAGGCCTGCCATTGCACAAGGTATCATGAGGACTGCCTTCATTTCTTCACTTTTTGCATTGTGTTTTTCAACAATCATGTGGTCTCAGCTGACTTCGTAGGCATTTAGTTCACCACATTTTTGATAGACACATAAACTCAAAATATTCAGCTGGGGTCGATGTGACCATTTTGTGAAGAAAAGGAAGTTCATAAACTTCTGGAATTTGTAAATAACATTTAGTCTCAACCGTGCCTTTGAAATTTTCAGCTGTATGAAACCCTTTTGAAAATAGAAGACAAAAGTCCACCAGAGAGTTGCATTCCATTCTCAGAAGTTAAAAAAATTCCACAATCTCAGTTGTAGGAAAAAATGCTTATTTTTAGTGCTTTCTGTCATTTTCTGCTTGGAAAGAGACACACCTTTCATGACAGTGTTGTCATTTCATGGCCCTCAAAGTTTTCGATCAGTCTTGTTGACTTAAGCCTGGACTACCCAGGGTTAAGTGTGTGACACATGATCAGATCAGTCATCTGGAAGTACTCTTTCTGCAGGTATCGAAAGCAAGTTACCTGGAGGAGGCAATTTTGCTTTGTTTTATAATAAAGATCTCAACATTAACTGATGCTTTGCCCTCTGAATCTCCTTTCACCTTTGGATGGGAGCTGAGAGTCTCAGTAATCTCCAAAACATCTTTCTTGGGTTGATTTTTTAAATTGACAAGCCTTGATGAGATTGTGCATGTTCTCATTTCTAACTTATTTTTAATGATAGAGATGGGCTGATAGCATATGTATGTGTTCTCCATTAGGCCAAGGAAATTAAGAGAGAATCTTATCCTCACTCCTTAGTCATTTAAAAATTAGTTTCCTTATTTTCTCGCCCCAGATGAATTCTGCATTGTTTTAATGAATTCATTCACAGTGTGAGGGCACACAGCATTGAAGAGACCTCAAGCAGTTTCACATTACAGACACTGACATAGCTTGCTAGAGATCTTCAAAGGCTTTTGTACTCTATTGCTTCATCATTTCTTGAGAAAATTATTTTTAGGCTGTCACACTCCCCCATTCTTTTTTAAACAGCTACCAAAAAAAAAAAAAAAAAAAAGGAATTAAGGGCAGAGGACATGATCTGAACTGTATCTGTTGTTTGAAAGATTAAATAATGTGTAACTGATATAGTTTGCTGAAAAATAGATTTGCCTTATTTGTAAAATGACAGGAATTTTAATGTAAAATGAGGCAATTGAATTATCAGTGGTTTTCCAAATTTCTTTAGGAGCAGATACATCTTAATAAAAACCAAAATGTTATACAGGTGCCTAGTAAATAAAACGGAGGCTATACTAATTAAAATATAAGTTGGGGACTCGCAGAAATCTGCCTTCTCATCCTGCCTTTTGACAATCTCTGGGCACCTCTACGAACCTCTTAGACTAGACACTAGACTAGATGATCTTTCATATGCATTTCCAAAACAAACACTCTATGATTCTACTCAATTCAATTAAAAAAAAATGTATGTGGGTGCCTAAAATATAACTGGAGATACAAAGATAAATGCAGTATCCTCCCTGCCTCAAGAAGCAACACACAATTCTGTTTTGAACACAGTGGCTCATTGTACCCCCATCCCATTAGCATATTAAGCCCAAAAATAAGCCACTGGTCTTTCTCCCAGAGAGTATTATGGATCCCAGTGCCTGGTGCTGGTTACTACTCAATTAATTCTTATTGAGCAAACTTATTGAGAGAATGCAAACATTTGAATTAAGTGAGTTGCATGATTAAATAAAATAATGGGTAATATACTAACAGTAAATGAAAATACAGTCCTAGGGAAATATTATATTCAATACAAAGGCTTAAAATAAATGTCATCCTTATAAACTATTAAATCAAGTTCCTATATGGTTAAAAAAAAAGGAATGAATGCCCTTCCTTGTCAGTTCCCCTACAACAAGCAGCGATCAGATACTTCAAAGGAAACCCTATCTTTTACTTAACTATGGAATAGTACTCCATGAGAGGAAATACCTGATTCCATTGATGATTAGCATATGCCTCAAAAAATAGGGAAAAGGACTCTCAATGATTCTTAACTGTTCACTGTTTTTAATATCTTACTTGCGGCTTTTAAGACCTCTCAACCTCAGCTAATATCCTGTAACAAGAAATTCTCTAATATTGACAAAGCAAATAAGCAAATGTCTTGCATATTTTAAGTTGAGAGCTTAAGTATTTCTTTGCCCCATTTTTTCCCCTTGTATTAGGCAGCTGCATTGCTTTCTTTCTATGGGAATAGATTCACACAGCAACCTGTCCCAACACCTATGATTTGCATTATGGACCAAAGACCAGTGGGAAGGCCAGTGCCACAGAAGAGCTCACCAGAAAGTGTGTGAGAATACGCAATCGTGTTGAGGCAATTTTCAAAAACAAATCGTGATTTTATATTCACTGGTTGCTGCCTTGTCCAGATAAACAATATCTCTAGGTCCCTTTGCCAAGTACACAAGTCATTTTTTGTTCTTTTAGGCTAAAAGGCCAATTTTAATAGAATTTTTTCATTTGGTTAATTCACTCTGGAAAGTAAGAATATAAATGACTTAAATGAAACAATATAGAAACTTACATTTAGAGAAATAAATTTTATAAATGGTTCTTTGAACATAACTGAATATCCTTTGGGTATATAATAGTTACTTATTATAAGGAACATTACAAATTGGCCACAAGAGAAAGAGAAAACTAACACTTTCATAGCTCTGGTCAATAAGCTTGGCTAGAGCTAAGCCAAATGTTAGGTATACTTGTACAGGATAAGATAAATCCATTTAGAATCCACTTAAAGGATAGGATTTTGAAACAAAAAATATATATATAGTACAGTATATCCATCCACTTGATTGAATATAATAGTCATTTAAAAAGATCTTTATTAAAACATTTGGAAAAAAGTATTTTTGCTAAAGGAAGATATTTCCACAAAGCCATTTTTGTGTAGCTATGGTAAAACAGCTAATTTAAAATAACTCATTTAAGCATCTTCAAGGACTGCCTAAATCAGACACTAATGACCCTGTCTATTCATCCTTCACATCTACCACGATTAAAGGAGGTTTGACTTTAATTATCTGACTTGTATAGGTATACAAATAACCTCTGTATCCAGAAAATAAAATGTGTATAACAGTCTTCTGAAGCTGGGTTCTAAAAATATTATCGTATCTGTCTTACAATCGACTACTAAGAGAGCTATTTAAAATTTAAATGAACATTCACCTAATTGAACTAAGAAACAGATCAAGGTCAGACTCACTATCTAGCATATAGCCCTAAAAGAAAAATGGAAAAAGAGAAAGCTTAAAAGATACAGAATTGCTGCCCTCCATATTTTTAAGGACAGAGGACAATATATTGATTATTAGATAGACAAATACATGTGTTAACTGACACTAAAGTAATATAAGCTTCCTAATTTTATGAGAGAAATCAGAGTGTTTAAGATGAAGACCATTCAAAATACAGCAATTATCAAAATGGTTTGAGAGGACTCAAAATAAATCAAAGGCCAAAATGTAAGAGCTAAAAGCATACAACTTTTAGAAAAAGCATAGGCATAAATCTTTATGACCTTGGATTAGGCAATTGTTTCTTAGACATAACACCAAAAACACAGGTAACGAGAAAAAAAAGATAAATTAGTCTTCATCAAAATTAAAAACTTCTGTGCTTCAAAGTAAACCATCAAGAAAGTAAAAAAACAACCCACAGAATGGGGGAAAGTATTTATAAATCATATATCTGATAAGAAACTAATATCCAGAATACATAAAGTACTTTCACAACCCAACAATTTAAAAAAATTTAAAAAGGAACAAAGGATTTAAATGGACATTTCTCCAAGGAAGATGTACAAATAGCCAATAAATAAAAAGATGCTCAATATCATTATTCATTAGTGAAATGCAAATGAAAACCTCAGTGAGGTTCATACCCATTAGCAAGGCTATAACCAGAGAGACAGACAATGACAAGTGTTGACAAGGATGTGGAGAAACTGGAACTCTCATACATTGCTGGTGGGAATATAAAACAATGTAGCCACTTTGGAAAATAGTTTGGCAGTTTCTCAAAAAAGTTAACCATAGTTACCATATAACTCAGCAATTTCACTCCTAAGTATCTACTCAAGATAAATAAAAATGTGTCCACACAGAAAGTTGTACATTAAGATTTATAGCACCATTATTCATAATTTTAAAAGTAAAAACAGCCCAAGTGTCTATCAATTGAGTGGATAAATAAAATGTGGTTTATCCATACAATAGAATATTTTTCAGCCGTAAAAAGGAATGAAGTACTGATATGTGTTATAATATGGATTAACCTTGAAAACGTTGTGACAAATGAAAAAATACAGATGCAAAAGGCCACATGTCATATGACTCTATTTAACTGAAAAACCCAGACTAGACAAACTCATAGAAACAGAAAGTAGATTGGTAGTTTCCAGGGGCTGGAACAGGGAGGGGAAATGAGACATGAATATTAATGGGTTTGGTGTTTCCTTTTGGAGTGATAAAAATTGTCTATAATTAAGAAACTATAGGTGGTAGTTATACAACTTTGTGAAAATACTAAAAACTACCTAGTGGTACACTTTAAAAATGTGAATTTTGTCATATATTAATTATAACTCAATTAACAAAAAATGCTTAGAGAAACTGATGACCTTTTCTTAAATAAGAAAAATTGACAAATAACTAATTTTTTGCAAATATCACTTGTCAGTCCTACACCACTATCCTCCTTGTCTCTGATCTCCATCCTGTTTTTCAAGCCATTGGCATCTTATTCTTCAGCAGAAAGGGGTTATGGGAGGAGGAGGTCTAGGATGAGGAAAGGATGTCTATTTCTTCTTGTTGGTAATTTTAAAAATAATGATCATAATCTGTAACTTTGATGATTTAGTTTTTTATCATGCTGAAAGAGCTGTGTCAAAATAGCTTCTTCAGCCAGGCACGGAGGCTCATGCCTGTAATCCCAGCACTTTGGGAGGCCAAGGCAGGCAGATCACCTGAGGTCAGGAGTTCAAGACTAACCTGGCCAATGTAGCGAAACCCCATCTCTACAAAAAATACAAAAATTAGCAGGGCATGGTGGCACGTGCCTGTAATCCCAGCTACTTGGGAGCCTGAGGCAGGAGAATTGCTTAAGCCCAGGAGGAGGAGGTTGCAGTGAAGTGAGATCACGCCACTGCACTCCAGCCTGGGTGACAGAGTGGGACTCCATCTCAAAAATAAAAAATAAATAAATAAACAAAATAAAAATAAATGTTAAGATAGTTTTTTAAGTGTAAGGAAAATAATACCACGTGGAAACAAATCTACACAAAGGAATGAAGAGGGCTATCAGTAATGAATAGGTGTTTAAATGTAAAGAAAAACACCTTTTTGTAGTAATAGAATTGTTCCATACCTTGATGGTGGTGAAGGTTACATTAGTGTAAATATTTGGTAAAACTTACAAACTGTCAAGTAGGTGCTTAAATGCCTGTAATCCATTGGATGTAAATGCTTTTCAAATCCTCTAATGTCTTTACTCCTTGGATGTGTGATTGATCATTGATATGGTTTTGATATTTGTCCTGCCCAAATCTCATGCTAAAATGGAATCCCAGTGTTGAAGGTGGGCCTGTTGGGAGGTGTTTGGGTTATAGGGGTAGATCTTTCATGACTTGGTGCTGTCCTCACAATGCAATAGTGAGTTCTTGAGGGATCTGGTTGTTTAAAATTCTGTGGCATCTTCCCCCTTCTCTTGCTCCTGCTCTTGCCATGTGATTTACCTGCTCCTACCTTGCCTTCAGCCATGACTAAAAGCTTCCTGGGGCCTCCCGAGAAACTAAGCAGATGCCGGCACCATGGCTGTGTAGCCTGCAGAACTGTGAGCCAGTAAAGCCTCTTTTCTTAATTGAAATACCTAATCTCTACTATTTCTTTAAGCAATACAAGAATGGTCTAGCACAATCTTTTAAATTTCTGTCTCTTTTAGTGTACCTTCCAGGTACCAAATTCTTCTCAGGAAAATGCTGGATCAATAATGTGAATTTTATTCTCCTATATCTAGTCAAATAAGCATAACTGAAGAAAAAATTACCATGCAGGTGCGAACCACTACAAATATGTTTTTCCAGCTCCAACTGGTTCCTCAGTGCTGTGCATGGATTCTTGATATGTTCTTAGCTATGGTCTCTTCACCTCAAATCAGTTCCTTTCATTTCAAATATGAGAGCTGATATTTGTGAGGTTTCTCTCACTTTCTGCAGAACATCTTGCCTTGTCACTTACTTATAAAAGGGAAAGAATCTGGCATAAATTGTCCCAACTGTTGCCCCCACATATCAACAGATCTATATTCACCCATCCTTTCCTCTTCTGTCTACTCTCAGAGAATGAGGTGCCTGGCTGCTCAAGGCCTGTCCCTCCATCTGTCCCCTTGACCCAGGCCTCCCATAACTCCTCTGGGATTTCACTCCATCAGTTCTTTCACCCTCTCATTTTTAGTCATCCTCATCGCTGACCCTGCATTCAGCTAATAAATATGCTCAAGTTATCTCCCATCCTAAAAATAAAGTCAAAAATCTATTTCAGTTGGCTACCATATTCTCTCTTCCAAATTTCTGTAAATTAAAAGTAGTCTGTGTTTCTCCCCCAAACCACTCTCTTTAATCTCTGGATCTTCTGACCCACCATTTTGCTGAAAATTTGGCCATAAATAACTCCCCTTCTTACAGTCTTTTTGGATATTTCCTATCCTTAGTGAATCATTCTGCTGTACTTGATACTTGTTGCCCCTTCTTCCCTTCTCCCTTGGTACCTGAGGTAACAGCAGGGGAAAAGTTTGCCCAAGGAGAATATCAGTTGAGAAGAGAAGAAACCCAAAGGTGCAAACTTAGGTGAAGTGAACATTTTAAAAAGCAGGAGCCTGTGACTGAAGAACTTTAAATTTAGAGGGAATGGTCAGATGACAAGAGGAAAACCAAGGGGTGATGTCGTGGAAGCTAGAGGAGAAAAGGAGAGGGATCAATGTGTCCAGCAATTTCTTCAAGGCAATAGGTTGAGCAAGAGACTGGCAGTTAGGAGCCTCATCCTCTTGGTTCACTTCATAGCCAACTAGTTCTGTGGTCTACTGGTTCTCATCCTTTGAATTTTCAGGTTAGACGACAAGATATCTGAGATCTGTAAATCTTCAGGTTTAAACGTGATGTCTTTCACTACACCAGAGTAAATAGCTTATTCAATATTCATTTTACGATCATTACTGGACTTTGGCTTCCTACTGCCTTTCAAATAGGCCATTGCAAGATTTTGTCCAGTAGTAACAGTGAGCCTTGCAGCATGTTTACTTATCTTCCGTGCTCAAACCACCCAGCCATCTGGGCATTCTCAGCCATAGAGCCTCTTACTGTTTTGAGTCACTACCTTCTAAAGGTTGTACTGGTTTTATCCCAATCTCTATCAAAATAAATGCATGAGCCAAAGAAACTGGCTCATGTGTTATGAATAGATTTGTTCTCTGTAAATACAACTTCAAAAATACTATGAAAAAAGTGTATGTATTTAGGTTCAGGAAATCCAGAACTGAGTACTTTGCTTTTCACCCTTCATTTTTCTTTTTCCTGAAGGATTTTATCCCACACTTATAAATGGAAACAAAACACCTTGGGAAAAGAAAGAATATATAATATTCTAGTCCCCTTTAGTCAGAAAATAGCTAAGAGTACTGTTCTTTTGGCATTTGGAGCAAAACTAGTTCCTAACATTCTTTTTTGAGTGAACTTATATCTCAGACACCAAGGAACAAATGAGAAGTGTAAAAACAGCACTGCCTCTACCAACTCCCACTAGTTTTCTGTCTTGAAACACTTTTTAAAAGTTCAATATAAATTGCCTGACAATGGCATTTGCAGCTGTGGCAAGGTGATGGGAAGTGGATTTCTTTTGCCAAGTTTCCTTTGAGGGGTGCTGGTAGCAGTCCTTTCTAACTCTGTGGTTATACCCAGTACAGCACAGATAGCCTCCAGGAACTTGAAATCCTTTCCTTGCAGCAAATTTACAGCGGCAGCCAAAGAAAACAGAAATCACTGTGACTTGATGGGAAGAAGGAGATGATTGCCAACTGGAAGATGGCAGTGGAAGGATAAACTTTTACAAAAGAAATAGATCTAACTTGTCAGGAAAGCATGCACCTGTATGAAAATTCATGAAGCAACGTGTAGAAATACGATGATGAGTTGGGTGATGATAAAAGGGGAGAGAAATAGAATTGATATTGTCATGGAAGTCAGCTTTACACTAAATGACCAGAGAGGAGATGCATAGGGTTTTCTGAATACAGCCAATAATACTGACACAGAACAGGATCCAGAAGTGATGGGGGTAGGGCTGAGGCTTTATCTAGACAGCTGCTGAAAGTTTCATTCTGCTAAAAGCATGTATCTAGTAAATTCTTGACTTGCTTTACTAACAGTTTCATCTCTCAGATGTTTGAGGAAGTGATAAGGGGAACTGCGACTTAACTATGAATTTCAGGGAAGGGCTAGATGATGATGCATCAGGGACAGGAAATTTATGAGATATTTACCCCTATATTTTGGAGATTTGTAAGAGTGAGGGGTGGGAATTCTGGGAAGAGTCAGAAAGCTACTTCGGCCTTCAGGAAAACAGATTTCAAAGAAACCAGACAGAGATTTTTCACATTTTTTAAAAGGAATGTAGCTCAAGAGGGAAGGGCAATTCTAAAAGTGAGGAGAAAAGAGAAAGTCTAACAAAGCAGTTATAACTTCCAATATAAAAAAAGAATCTTTAAAATTTTGAGCTTTAAAGAAATGATAGGTATTTATTTATTAGTGAACTCCCCAGTCACTGGAAACAAACTATTTCTACACAGTTGCCTCCAAATAATGGAATCAAGGGGATTTTTATATAGCATGCGAATTTGAACTATATCAAATGTGTGTGTACCTTGATTCTTTTGGCAGACTGGAGAAGCCTGTGGATCTCTTCTCCTAATAATGATTTTACATGTAGAGAATTACAAAAAAAAATTACATTGAAATACAGCTATCTAAATTTTAAAAACAAATTCATGATATAATAATGTATGCACATCCTCATTAATGCATGAAATGATAAGATCTAGTATCAGGTCTAATAACTATTGTAATTTTGAGTAGCACAGAGTGTAAATGTCATTTCAAGATACCTGAAACAAATTTGATGAGATGTGAAAATATTTCAGTCACAGGTACCGTGAATACTACTGATATTTGTACCTAAATTCATAGTTTAAGAAAATGCTATGGTACACTTAGACATTTGTATAAAGATGTAGCTGGGCATGGTGGCACATGCCTCTAGTCCCAGCTACTTGGGAGGCTGAAACAGGAGGAACGCTTGAACCCAAAAGTTCTGGGCTGTAGTGAGCAATGCCAATTGAGTGTTTACACTAAGTTCAGCATCAATATGGTAACCTCCTGTTAGCGGGGCCTCCTGGGCTGGCAAAAGAGGGATGAATGGACCCAGGTCGGAAGCAGAGAAGGTCATAACTCCGGTGCTGATCAGTAGTTGGATTGCCTGTGAATAGCTACTGTGCTCCAGCCTGGGCAACATAGCAAGACCCTATTTTAAAAAAATATATATTAAATTTTTTTCTATCCAAGCTCATAGATACCCTGAATTCTATTCAGAAAAGCCTGAATTCTACCAAAGGAACCATGAGATTCTATGAAAGTGACTGCATATGAAATTTCACTGGATTCCCATTTCCTATAGAGAAAAAAACCAAACTTTAGAATTGCAAAATAGGTCTTCAATGTGGTGCTTGAGGAATAGAACTCTGGAACTGGTTTGCCTAGGTTCAAATCTCATTTCAGCTGCCTACCTTTGTGATCTAGAGCAAATTACTTAAATTCTTAATGCCTCAGTTTTCACATATGTAAAATGGGAGAAATTGTAGTATTTATCTCCTTGGGTTTGTCTGAAATTTCAGTGAAATAATTCTTGCACTGTCATTAGCTATTACTAATAATCTTATTTATCACTTTATCCACCCTCTGTCTCTAGCCCGTGCTCAGCCATGCTAAGCTAACTGCAGTTGCACAAACGCACACCGACCTTGTTTCACCCCTCCATGCCCTTACTCATGTTACTCCTTCTGCCTGAAGAATTGGTTCTAAATCTTTTGCAACCTTCCCTTCATTGCATCTACCCCTGTACCTTAAAATTCATCAATCCAATCTGGCAACACTTCAGTGAAGTCATTTTACCTCATTCAGAGCAAACTGACCAATTCCTTCTTTGGGTTTTATCATGCTTCTTCTGACTGGCACATTTCAGTATGCATTAACCCTGGCAGATAACAGATTAACAGATGGGTCTAGCACCTGGGAGAGCAGTCAGGGCTGGACATATAAATTGGGGAGTTATTAACATGTTATCTTATAGGTGGTAAAGACTTGGGACTGAATGTGATATCTTAGCAGTAATGCAGAAAAGAGAAGAGAGTGAAGTGCCTGGCGTGTAAGGCACCATACACGTCTGTATGTTGATCACAGCCAATGCTGTCTTTATGTACTTTTGTTACTTTTTCTTCTCAACAAACATACACTTCTCAAGGATGAGAACCATGATTTGAAAGTGAAGACCTTATGACAAGGCTAAAGCCAGGTGTGCATTGCAGTTCTCACGAATGGATGGAGAGGTGGATGAATGAGTGGATGAATAGAGGAGTGCATAGTATAATAGTACAGGGTTTTCAGCATTCATATCACAACAGAGGTCAAACTAGCTATGCTGACTGAAAACCAAACAAAAATGATTTGATCTCTCCAATGATTCACATGTCACTGGAATCTTTGCCCTGCCTTTCTCGTGAATTGCCATTCAGGTATATGCCTTTTTGTTAGAACTATTTCTAACTTACTGGGTTGCTGTGGAAATCAAATGAGAGAATGTATAATATAATGCTTTATGAAATGTAAAGAGTTATACATATGTAAATAATTAAACTATGTAATTTGAAAGATGCTCTCTCAAAATATCTCCTACCATATTGCCTTTCCTGGCACAATCTGCCCCACGCTGCCTATCTGGTCAGAGTTACACAGCCCTTCTCTAGATCCGAGAACATCCACAGTTCATTGGCTTTCTAATGTCACTGAACACTGGTTACTCATAAAAGAAAGGATAGGGATAACTGGGTGTCACCTTTATCCTTTTCCCAGACACAGAGATAAGTTTATTAGTCTAGCTTTGAAATCAGACTCCCTGGGTTCAAATCTGGAATTTGGTTCAAACTCTGAGCAAGTGACTCTATCTGTCTATGCCTCTGTCCAGTTCTGCTTCCCCGATTCTCATTTCTGTCTGTTCAAGCTTCAGTTTCCTTGGCTTTCATGTCATTCCATGGTCATTCTCTGTTGTTATCTTATTCAACCTGTCAACGTCAACTAACATGAGAGATCACTCTTTCCTTCTAAAAATACTTTCATCTCTTGGCATCTGGTGACTCCACTCTCTCCTGGTTTTCTACCTACTTTACTGGCCTTCCCTTTTAACTTCCTCTGCCAGATCCTCTCTCTCTACCTAATTTTTAAGTCTTGAAGTGACTTAGAACTCAGGCCTGAACTGTCTTTTCTTCCTTTTCTGCATTATTTCTAGAATGTCACATTCAGTCCCAAGTCTTTACCTAAAAGTTAAGATGCTAATAACTCCGAAGTTTATATGTCCAGCCCTGACTGCTCTCCCAGGTGCTAGACCCATCTGTCCAACTTGGCATCCTTATTGAATGCCAAAAATCCATGTCAAACAAAACTGGATTTCCCTCAACCCAATCCCCACCAAAAAGAGCACACAAAAAAACCCACTCTTCCCCCACTCATTCCCCTCTCAATTATGACACACTCTAACTGCTCAAGCTGAAAACTATGAGTCATCCTCCATTTTCTTCCCATCATCTTCACCCACATTTATCTTAATGCCTAACAGCTCCACCTCCAAAACTTCTCCTGCATCTGTCCTGAGTATGCAATCATTTTCATGTCTACCACCAGAATCTAAACCACCACGATCTTTCTCCTGAACTATTCAATAGTCCTGTGACTTATCTCTCTGTTTATAATCTCGGATGCCTACAATTCATTTTCCATGGTGATCTTTTAAAATTGTAAATCAGACCACGCCACTCTCCTGTTCTGATCCTCAGAATACAATCTAATTCCTTCCATAGTCTACAAAGCCTTGTAAGTACTGGCACTAATCTATGATCTTATCACTAATCTAATATTCTCTCATTTGCTAACTATGGTCTGGTCAGACTAGGTTTCTTCCTCTTTCTCTTAATTTTATTTACAATTTCAGGATCTCTGTGCTTATTTTTTTTTATTTTTTAATTTTTTTTAAGAGTGTTCTTCTCCTAGATAAAAGTACATCTGACTTTATCCTATCACTTAGGTCTGGCACAGCCTCAAAGAGTTCTTTCCTGATTACCCTATTTCATGTCAATCTTTATTGCACCATCCCATTTTATTTTCTTTATGCCACTGATTACTACCTGAAATGATCTTCTTTACCTTCTTGTTTGCTATCTGCTTTCATGGCTAGATTTTAACTCAATCAGACCCATGTCTTTTTTTTTTTTTTTTTTGAGATGGAATCTTGCTCTATCACTCAGGCTGGAGTAGAGTGGCACAATCTCAGCTCACTGTAACCTCTACCTCCCAGGTTCAAGCGATTCTCCTGCCTCAGCCTCCCGAGTAGCGGGGACTACAGGCATGTGCCACCACTCCCAGCTAATTTTTGTATTTTTAGTAGACATGGGGTGGTCAGGCTGGTCTTGAACTCCTGGCCTTGTGATCTGCCCGTCTTGACCTCCAGAAGTGCTGGGATTACAGGCATGAGCCACCACACCTGGCCCAGACCTGTGTCTTATTCAAAACTGTATTCCCAAGACCTAGAATAGTACCTCACATGTAGTAAATGCTAAGGGCATGTTTGTTGAATGACTGACTGACTGGATGAATGAATGGCTGAATTTTGTTCTGGTATAGGAGTTTTTCTAAGGGTTAAATGAGATGTACATACATTGCTTAGCATACTGTCTAGCTCATACTAAGTATTCAAAAATACTCAACAGGAACTAAATAAATTTTAGCTCTTATTTTTATAATTAGATTTTTCCCTTAATCTCCCATAGCTTTTTAAATACACAAAAATTAATTATTAATTGAATTCTTCACTTGTGGCTTCAAGAAAGGTTTGACTTTGCTCATAGAGAGGTACTTTGATGGTGGGAAATGTGTAGGGGAGAACAGAGACCATGGAAGGAGAAGCATCTACCTTTGATGTCATCAAACCCAGTGTTTCACTCTCTGGGAGCTTGCTTTTAAACTGGTCTTTGCAGTATGGCTTGCAACTGGCATGGCCATTATACTATTGGGCACACAGTGGTGGGCATTGTCACCTTGTTCCCACTTATTTCTCAACAATCTTTGAAAATAGCATGGAGCGATGTTGAAGCTGGTGGCCACCAGCCATAAGAGTCCCATTCAAGCTAAAATATCTGAGAGGTATGAGAAGGGAAGATATTTTTCTTATTAATTGCCCTGAAGTAGGCCACAGGGAGCCATGAAGGGGAGGGTTGGGTGTAGTAGAGTATAAAGGAAAGAAAAGTTTATTCAAGGCATCCGTGGAGCCTATATTTGTCACAGAAATAACTAACATGCGTTTTATAATCGCTCTATCAAAACTTAGGACATATTAAAGTCCCAGTAACAACATAACTAAAAGTGTGGGGAATTAAATCCCACCCACTGAAAGCTTCTACAGATGCATGCTGCCCACATAGAGAACTGTGCACAAGACTGAATTAGACTGCCTGCAGCTTCAGCAGACTTGGTGTTAAAATGCTGGGAGCTTTAGGTGAGATGCTATCTGAACCCTGTAAGTTTGAAAATATTGCACTAACACAGTGTCCCAAAAAGTCACTGTTTTACTAATACAATGGAAATCTTGCTCCAAAGCTGCAACTGAGTGGGCTGAAAAAGGAAAATTGTGTAGTGAAAAGATCAGAATCTTTCGACCTATAGACCGATAAGAGTTCAGAACCCAGGTCTGCTGAGTGGCTTTCGAAAAGGTGCTGAACTAGCACAGTGTCTGGTATCTAATAGGGGCCCAATAAATGTCTGGTGAATGAAAAAACTAATTGTTAACTTTAGAGAACCTATCTGTAAAATGAGGATAAAAATTACATCTACCCTACCTGACCGTAATGAGCATTAAAGATAAGCTATCTGGCCCCAAAAGTACATACCAGTAAATTGTAACTGTTCTGATTTTCCTTTACCCTCCTAGCAACTGTCTCCTTGTGATACATCCTTCCACCACTACATCCTTTGGGATAGCCAGGCCAGCAGCATTGCCTCACTGTTTGGATTCTTTCATCTTTTCTTGAGGAATTTCAGGATACAAGAGCACATATAGCAGATTTGAACCCTTATGTGTTGGGCTTTATTGGAGACTTCCTGATCTCATTGATATATTTTTCAGTGTTTCCTGTGTTCATATGTAAACTGACTATATCCAGGTATCTGAGAAATTAATTGTTGGCCAGGCGCCGTGGCTCACGCCTGTAATCCTAGCACCTTGGGAGACCTAGGTGGGTGGATCACTTGAGGTCAGGAGTTTGAGACCAGCCAGGTCAACACGGTGAAACCCAGTTTCTACTAAAAATACAAAAATTAGCTGGGCATGGTGGCAGGCACCTGTAGTCTCAGCTACTTGGGAGGCTGAGACAGGAGAGTCACTTGAACCTGGGAGGTGAAGGTTGCAGTGAGCTGAGATCATGCCTCTGCACTCTAGCCTGGGCAACAGAGTGAGGCTCCATCTCAAAAAAAAAAGAAAAAGAAATTAATTATGAATTAATATACCTGGTATACAATAAGTCAATGCTATGTGTCTCTTTACAGTTCACAAATTTCTCCAAAATACCATTTCACTTGATGTTGCTGTTGGATCTTCAGAAGCTAAGAAATAACCCTGGGGTAAAGGGAATTTTAGAGAACCCAGACATCTGGCTAGGAATTCAGATGCGATGTGATCTCACTGTACTGTCACCCTTTAGAGCCTCGGGGTTGATTCAGTGAATCTGGCCAGTCAGGAGCATGCTCTTTCTCTCTCCAACTCCATCTTTCCAAAAACTGGGAGCTTAGGCAGAGAAAAGCTCACAAGTTCAGTTCAATTTAAGGCAGGGAACTTATAAAAAACCTACTGTGAACCAAGATCTGCAGATACAGGGGTACATAAGATGAGGCCCCAGCCTCCAAGAACCTCACTTGTCAGTGGGTGGAATAGAGACACGAGCAATTCCTTTCATTGTAATGCTGTAAATGTTAGGACGTAGGGGGTTATTCTCAAGGAGAATTGCTTGAACCTGGGAGTCCTTTGGGAGCCTGGACAATAGCTTGAACCTGGGAGTCCTTTGGGAGCCTGGACAATAGCTTGAACCTGGGAGTCCTTTGGGAGCCTGGAGAATAGCTTGAACCTGGGAGTCCTTTGGGAGCCTGGAGAATAGCTTGAATCTGGGAGTCCTTTGGGGAGCCGGGAGAATAGCTTGAACCTGGGAGTCCTTTGGGAGCCTGGAGAATAGCTTGAACCTGGGAGTCCTTTGGGAGCCTGGAGAATAGCTTGAACCTGGGAGTCCTTTGGGAGCCTGGAGAATAGCTTGAACCTGGGAGTCCTTTGGGAGCCTGGAGAATAGCTTGAACCTGGGAGTCCTTTGGGGAGCCGGGAGAATAGCTTGAACCTGGGAGTCCTTTGGGAGCCTGGAGAATAGCTTGAACCTGGGAGTCCTTTGGGGAGCCGGGAGAATAGCTTGAACCTGGGAGTCCTTTGGGAGCCTGGAGAATAGCTTGAACCTGGGAGTCCTTTGGGAGCCTGGAGAATAGCTTGAACCTGGGAGTCCTTTGGGAGCCTGGAGAATAGCTTGAACCTGGGAGTCCTTTGGGAGCCTGGAGAATAGCTTGAACCTGGGAGTCCTTTGGGAGCCTGGAGAATAGCTTGAACCTGGGAGTCCTTTGGGAGTCGGGAGAATAGCTTGAACCTGGGAGTCCTTTGGGAGCCTGGAGAATAGCTTGAACCTGGGAGTCCTTTGGGAGCCTGGAGAATTGCTTGAACCTGGGAGTCCTTTGGGAGCCTGGAGAATAGCTTGAACCTGGGAGTCCTTTGGGAGCCTGGACAATAGCTTGAACCTGGGAGTCCTTTGGGAGCCTGGAGAATAGCTTGAATCTGGGAGTCCTTTGGGAGCCTGGAGAATAGCTTGAACCTGGGAGTCCTTTGGGAGCCTGGAGAATAGCTTGAACCTGGGAGTCCTTTGGCAGCCTGGAGAAGAGCATTCAGCCCAGCCCTAACGGCGAAGAGATACTAGGGAGGGGAGCTCAAACAAAATTTAGTTTGAGGAGTCCACCTGGCGTGTCTCGGGAGTAGGAGCAGCTTACACGGGCAGGGAATGTGCACGTTGTGTGGATGCAGAAAGGGGAAGCCAGGTATGGGTACGCCTGGCTTAGGAGAGGAGTGCTCTGTGTGTCTCTCTCTTTGCCTCCCACTGACTCTCTCACTGTTAGCTCCTAACTCATCTCCAGGCTCCAATCTCACCTCACCTCAAACCAGCACAGACACTGCCTCATTACTGCGCAGTCTTTGAAAGTGACATTTGGCGGTGTCTCTTGCCTACTGAGACTATCTCAGTGGCTATCTATTGTCCACAGAACGAAGTTCATGCCCAACTACTGCCTGTGACCTGGCCCTCATCCTCTCTTCCGGCTTCACCTCCACCCTCTTGTCCTTTTACCATATGGTCCAGTCTTTGCAACATGGAACCAGCCTCTCACTGCTTGGCCTTTGTACAAGCTGTCCCACCTGCTCTCATGTGCGCTCTCTGCTCTTTTCCATCTCTCCACCTGCACCCTATTGAAGAGGCCATGCCTCTTGGAGGAAGCCTTTGATGACAGTGCTCCCCAGCCTTGTCTCCAATACCCCCTCTGTCTCAGTTTTCCATCTGGTTTAGACACTCTTCTCTGCACCCACATATTGATGACATATTTTGATCCTCCATTTTTTTTTCTAGTGCCTCCATCAAGAATGTACGATTCCTAAGTAACAGGGTTTTTTGCCTTTGTTGTATTCATAGCACCAGGGGTACTCCAGTGACCAGTGGGGCTGTATATCCTTGGCTGTCCCCCACATCCACTTTTCACCCCTCTCCTAGCTCTGTACCTTGGGAGGCCGGACTGCAAGCTCCCTTCTAGTTAGCTTCTGGTCGTGTAGGTCTTTAGGAGGCCCCAGCTGGGTACTGAGAGGTAAGAAAACAATAAGGTCTGGAAATGAGCCAAGTAGCTGGGAATTGGCTGTGCCCCCTTCTTTAAGGCCGTGGCTCTTTTGAGGAGGCCTGCTCCATACAGCTTTCCTTTCTGGGTTGCAGAAGTCTTCTGTTACCCCTTCAGGTCTAGGGGTGGCAGTGGCTCCCCGCTGTGACTAAGCCCCACAATTGTGCACTACACCTTGTTCATTTCCTTACCCCATCCTATGCAATAGCCCCTTTATTAAACCCCATGCAAATCACTTCGTTCAATTGTACCATTTGTTTTTTGATATACAAGCACACAGAAGTAATGTGGAAGGAAGGAAGGGAGGGAGGGAGGAAGGAAAGGAGGGAGGGAGGAAGGAAAGGAGGGAGGAAGGAAAGGAGGGAGGGAGGAAGGGAGGGAGGGAGGGAGGGAGGAAGGGAGGGAGGGAGGGAGGGAGGGAGGAAGGAAGGAAGGAAAGGAGAGAAAAGAATAGTATGTCTAAGTAAGGTATTTCCTGAGCTGGGCTGGCTACACATTTTGATCCAACTGTGTGTAATTGGAACTTTCATTATTCTTTTACCCCCCGTGATACAGTTTTTATATTTGCTGTATTTTATTTTTATTTTAAATTTACAGTGAGATGCACAGATATTAAGTATTCAGTTAGACGAGTTTTGAAAAATGTATTTACTTGTATAACCAGCAGCCCAGCTAACATATAAAATATTTCTATCACCCAGAAATTGCCCTCTTTTAAAAACATCCTGACCCTTATAGGGGATCTGATCTCTGCCACCATAGTTTAGTTGGCCTATTCTTGAATTTGATACAAATGGAATCGTATAGTCCTTGTGCGAGGCTTCTATACAGCTGTTAAAAACAGTGTTGTTAATAGCATTGTAAAACATACCTGGAGAAATAGCTTCAGTTCTGCGAGGGCTTTCCAGAGCAAAGACCAGGCTGAGAAGCCCAGAGGCAGAAGAGACTCAGCAGGATGCAACTGGGAAAACAGAGGCACGTGATTCATTGCTAGCAAGGAAGAGTCTGTGGAGGCATGGGGGTGGGGTTGAGGGAGCAGGTTGCAGGTTGCACCAGAAGCCTTGACAAGCCCAGGCCTTCAGCAAGAGTATGGCATTGACTTGAACTTTTATTATTCTTTACCATCTCTGATAGTGTGATTTGTCAAAAACTTCCCTGAGAGGATGTCGTAAGCTGTGACTTCCTAGAATGAGGGCCAGAGTCTCCTCTGGAAGGCCATAACCTTAGGAAAAAATTTCACAGCCTCTGGCCTGAGAGCAAATATAATTCTTGTGCCACAATGGAGCAGTGCCTATGGAAAGAAGGGCCTGCAAGGGGACTTCTGAGGAAAGCCAAAGAGCTGGACCTGAAGGGTGAAGGGGAAAAGAAAGTTCATGAAATAGAAGAAAGGATCGTGGTGCTGAAAGACTCCAGTGCTAACTGAAGCTGGTAGAGAATTAACCGCAGACCAAAATAAATTAATGTAAAATGGTCACCATTGCCTCTACCCAACTTTTCTCAAGGTGAACGTTTCTCCTGTGGCCAAGTATGAAGAATTTGATTTGCAACTCCCAAATCTCTAAAGCTATGAAACCCCAGAGTCCCCCAGCTCAGACGCAGGTGGGTCTCCCTCTCAGGTGACTGTCCTGGAGATTGTTACAGGGTCTCAGACCTCAGGCAACAGGAGAAAGCTGTGGTAAGCCTCATCATTCTCTTCACCACCAAGGCTGCAGCAACCACTTCAACACCATTTTCTTCCATTTCCAAAGCCTACTGTTAATGAGTTTGCAACTCAACACCCTCCTCCCAAAAAAAAAATCTTATTCATGATTTTGACACATAAGAAGGCAATTGATACTGTGAAATATGAATGTCAGAGCATATTGGCACATTTTCCTCACCACAACCTAATGATTTCTTATTATTTACTTCAAATCACCATTCCCACATTTATTACAAAGGTGAATTTTTAACACAAACCTGTGATTTTTTCCAGACTACATGCCCTTTGAACCTTAAGCCTTTCAGCTTGAACATGCCTGAAATACATGCACAGACAATATAAAAAGGCCCACAGCCCAGGATCCAAGTGGCATTTGGAATTCCAGCCCACTGAGAATCCACCTACTTCCCTTGACTAGAAAGCAGCTGAAGGAAACTCACTCTGAACAGTAATTGCATATTTTGTAAAAGCTATCAAAAGTTACACACAGATGCATTTTACAAAGACCTGGAGGGGTGTTCACACTTCTTGGCAGGTGTGTGAGCCTGTGGCTCTAACAAACCAGGCCCAAGAGCCACAAAGGTGGCTCAGGTGATCTTGAACATGTCTCTATTAGATGCTTTTAAACATTCCCTCCACATCGGTATGGCTTGGCAGCAAGCTGCAAATGTGTTTCTGTCACTGGAGCCCTTCAAGTGCTGCTATCTTCCCATAACCCATAATGCATCCCACAGTCAAACATTGCATGGGGTGCAATCTTCTGAACACCTGCACTCTCCAAATCCTGCCTTTGACTTATGTGATAGTGTTTGTCACTTCATTGGCACTGCATTATACAAACCAGGTGTAATTGCGACCTAGAAAGGTTCAACAGTGAAACCAAAAAAAAGAATAAAAGTAAAGGAACCTCGGCTTCATATGGAGCATCAAGAACCGCCTCAGTCTCGGAGTGTTTGGAGGACTCCAGTTAACAGTGGAGGAAAACCAGGCTTGAGTCTGAATATTACTTTAGCTGGAAAACACTATTTCATTACATTAATGTCTGTGCTAATTATTATAATAACCCTGGGTTTACACCAGTAACAAATCAATTGTAATGAGCTGAAGAAAAGAATCTAGGTGGAATTCTTCCCTATAAATATGCTCCTGTCAGTGCAGTCAAAACACAGTGCCAGCACACTGCCTGTGTCAGTGAATAACACATTTGAAAACTGGTATGTCCTTTTAATCTCTTAATTGGTTGTGTATGTGGGAAATCCTTATGAAAAGCGAAGTCTCTGTCCACCTGGATTTTTGAAGGATAGCTATACTTACAGCTGTCACGAGTTGTCAGTATTCTGTAAAGTGAGTCTGATTAGGTATAGAGGTGCGGAATTTGAGTGTCACAGAAGAGGCCTGAATTGTAATCTTGGAATGTAAACAAATTAGGATTTGGTAGTGCCTAATATAGTGTGATCATACAGTTTCTTTGAATAAATGTGGTTGGTAGTCTTCAAAGTTAATCAATCCCCACTTCTAAAATAGTTTCACAAGTGATATGTTTGAGCACAGAGAAATATTTTTTTACTCCAAAACAACTCTGCAAAGTTGTATAGGGTTGATTTTAAAAGCTGCTCGTGTGGATGATTAAATTGTTTAGGCTCCTTTCACAGACATTACCCTATTGTATCCTCCTAACCCGGGAAGTAGCTAGGACAGGTTTAAAAGGTTCTGAAAGGTTAAATGAGTTCCCGAAGGTCATAATGCTAATTAACAGTTGAGCAATTTCTAGAACCCAGATCTCTGTGCACCTTGTTTATGATAACACATTTTCTCCTAATAAGTTATCTGTTGGTCAGATCATTGATGGTACTATATGATGACCCGCTGAGGGAAACCTAGAAAGAATGATTCTATATTTAGGTTATTGGCATGAGTTGCTACCTATGTAAACACATCTTTAGAGTCTCTCAGAAATGAACAGAATTGCCTTTGTTCAGCTAACAGAAAATAACTAGTGGGCAATGTCATGGAAGAGAGAGAAATATCATTTAAGTTTGGGGACCACTTAATATAAGCATCTAACTGTGTGTGTGTAGATGCTTGTGCGTGTGTGTGTGTGTGTGTACGTATGAGTAAGAAAGTGAAGGAGAAACCCGGTGTGGTGGCTCACACCTGTAATCCCAACACTTTGGGAGGCTGAGGATGGGTGGATTCCAGGAGTTCAGTCTGCGTAACATGGTGAAACCCTGTCTTTACCAAAAAAAAAAAAAAAAAGTAGCCAGGTGTGGTGGTGCGTGCCTGTAGTTCCAGCTACTCAGGAGGCTGAGGTGGGAGGATTGCTTGGGCTCAGGAGGTTGAGGCTGCTGTGAGCCATGATCTCGCCACTGCACTCCAGCCTGGGCAACAGAGTGAGACTATGTCTCAAAAAAAAAAGAAGAGAGAGAGAGAAAAAAAAAGAAGGTGAAGGAGAGAGAGTCTGAAGAAATTGCATAATAACACATTACAGCCCATAATATGATGTAGTGCTGTATGTTCCACAATACATTATGAAGCATCCAGACGCCATAGGTCAATCAAAGTCAGGATGGCTGAAATGTGTGTTAAAGTGTAGGAGATTAAAATATTATGCCTAACACTGTATAATGCATCATGGAAAAATCCTTGTAAGTATAAATTAGCTTTACTGTTGAGTATAAAATCTTCCTTTTGGTTATTTATGAAGCTTCATTTTGAAGATTGCCTTCACTGACTAACAAGCAAATCAGAACTTGTCATGTGCAAATCTTGTGAAGATTGCAAGGCCAGTATATAATTAGCCTCAAAAGAGTGTGACCAAATTGGGTAAAAAATAAAAACACTATGAAAAGGGAATAAGAAAACCAAAAGGAGGTCAGGGTGTGGTCAAACCATGGGAACCCTTTAACTTTACATTTTCCTGACATGGTGATGTTCAAAGTCTGTAAAAAAAAGTGAAATTATGAAACAGATATTCCTATTCTGCTATTCAAAGAGCTGCTATTGTTCATAGATCAAAGAATCTGGTGATGAAGAGAAGTTTATACAGCTCTGAGTGTGAAAAATATTCAAACTGGGAACAACAAAAAGAGAGTTGGCAGGAGGAGAAAACAGGGATGAGGAGGAGGAAGGGCTGGAACAGTGACTTGCTCCATCCCAAGCACTCAATAAATATTTGTGGAAGAATGAGGAAGGCTTTGGAGAGCTCTTTTTCTCTTAGGCTGTATCATCAAATATACCCTTCCTCAGTGTGACCTCTCTTCCCCTGCCCTAGCCCAATTTTCTTTCTACTCTAAAAATCAGAAGCAAGATTCCAATCCTATATTTTACCCTCTTGCTAATCATGTATGTAATGCCCTGAGGTCATTTTCGAATTTCCTGTAAGGCACACACCACCCTTTCTCATCACAGAGAGTCTTGCTTGTGAGGTCAGATGGTTCTCAGAGATGACACAAAGGAGAAAATTCCCAACTAATTGTCATTGCTTAAACCCTCTTCCCTCACAGTCTCCAGAGATGGGACTCCAGGTTTCACAGGGACCATTACATCAGAAGGGTCTGTCAAGGCTTTAGTTAATGAACCCAGTTGAGATCATCCCCTGCAGGGTGGGGTGCATGCAGACCCTGGGTGTGAAGACTTCAAGGGGGAAAACCCAGGAAGTGGTCAGATGACTCAGAGGTGGTGCTTTGTTGAGTCAGACCTAGGCACTGGCACTATGATGTTTCAATGTGCAATGGGAGACCCCAGCTCTCAAAAGAATTTCTTCATGCTCATTGTCCACAAGGTCCTCGTTAGATCCCAGGACCTCTTCCTTCTTGTTTTTGTCTTTTCATCATTTAACTGTGGAATTTGTGCCTTTAGTCACTGTTACATCCCGGCCAAGGTATCTACAGAAGTGAGCTGCTCTATGGAGGTGAAGTAATCCTCATACTACACTAATTACACTTATAAATGTGTAATTAGTTCAACAAATATTTATTGAACACCTAGACTGTGTCAGGAGTTCTGCTGCTTATTAATTTGTATTAAGGCAATTTGCAACTCATATTCTCTTGAAAATATTTTCAGTTATTATCATATGCCCTCTTTAATTCAGTTGTTGTCTGCTCTCTGAGAAACACCATTAAACAAATATCTTCATCTTGTCACTTGAGCCAAGTTAGTTTTAGTGTAACTCATACAGAGGAGAAGAGAGGCCACAGAGAATAGCAAGTCCTTACTCGTATAGCATATTGAGTATCTCCCAGAACTGTGTAGGCAATAAGGAAAAAACTGATAGGGGAGGGGTGGTGAGAATCAAATATCTGTGATATATCCACTCATCCAGATTATAAATTGCTAAAATAAAGACAGTGAATTTCCCCCAAATCTATATGGCTTCTCTGTGAGAATATAGACCTCTTTGTGGTCTTCGTGTCCAGTAAATCCCTCTTGACATTAAAATGCTTCTAAAAACTTCAACTTTAGTAAAAGTATTGTCTCAATGACAAAATACTAACCCAGAAATCAGAAGGTCTAAATTCAATGAATTCCAGTAACTGTCCCTAAAAACAAATATTCTGGGAGTGATTTCTCACACTGTGTGGACAGAATAATAGCCCCCAGAGATGTCTACATCCACATCTCCAGAACCTGTGAAAATCTTACTTTATGTAGCAAACAAGACTTTGCAGATGGAATTAAGCTAAAGGCTTCCAGATGGGGAGAATAGTCTGGATTATCGGGGTGGGCCCAGTGTCATCACAAGGGTCCTTATTATAAGAGGGAGGCAAGATCTCTCGTCCCATCTCCCTATCAAAAGTAAGAATAAAGATGGGATAAAAGATTCTGGGGTTAGAACCATGTGCTTTGAAGATAGAGGAGGAGGCCCTGAGCCAAGACAAGCAGGAAGCCTCTAAAAGCTGGAAAAGTCAAGGAAATAGATTTTCCCTTGGAGCCTCCACAAGGAATAAACCCTGCTGATGGCTCTGTTTTGGCTTCATAAAACTCATTTCAGACTTCTGGCCTTCAGAATTGTAAGATAGTAAATGTATAATGCTTTAAGTCACTAAATTGTGATAATTTGTTATGGCAGCCATAGGCAATGTTTATTTGTTTGTGGCATAGAAATAACTCAAGCTGAATAATTGATGTCTTTTGATTCCATTCCTTCACCAAATATTTATATATTAACTACCACATAGTTGTTAACACTCTGGAAACTGGGGACATGAGAGTAAGCAAAATAAACATGGTTTCTGTCCAATTTAGGAGGCAGGACTTTGTTCATTTTACATATGAGGAAATTTATGAATTTATCTAATGTGAAAATTAAACTAGTTGTTTATATGGGAAAACAAAACAACTGGTTAACATTTTTTTTTTACTTTCAGTAAGTTAGGTTGGTGTCCCACTGTGACTCATTGTATTTTTTATGTCATAATTGACTAGTATTACAACCATAGCTGTGGTCATTTGTTAGCCAAGTTCCAACTCTGCCTCTGCTCTCTTTAAAGCTTAGTGTCACAGAGATAAATTGGGAATATTCAAGGGCTTGTGATTTTTTAAATTGAATTCTCATGACCGTATGTCCAAAAAAAGATGGGTATGCAAAAGATGCCTCCACAGCTAATGATGAACCAAGTACAAATAAATCTTAAGTAGTCAAGGTTTTATTACAAAGAAGTCTGAGAAAAATGCTCCTTAAATATGGTCCAAAAGGGAATGTACTCATTCCCTTTGCACCTGAAGAAAAAAAATATCACAATGGTTAGAAAGACTTCCTTTGCCCAACAAAGCTCATGAAGTTTAAGCTCCAGGGTCCTTCACTCGCATAGTTTCTTTCTGTCCCAAACTCTGAGAGTGGGTCCAGAAATATGTGCCATGAGGCATTTTTTAAAAAAATAAGATACTAAGCATATATATTTTGGTTTAGAAAGCTATGTTGGCAGGGCATGGTGGCTCACACCTGTAATCCCAACACTTTGGGAGGCCAAGGCGGGAGGATCGCTGGAGGCGAGGAGTTTGAGACCAGCTTGAGCAATATGGCAAAATCCCGCTTCTGTCAAAAAAAAAAAAACAAAAACTAGCCGGGTGTGATGGTGAATGCCTGCAGTTCTAGCTACTTGGGAGACTGAAATGGTAGGATTGCTTGAGCCTGGAGTTTGCAGTGAGCAGAGATTGCACCACTGCACTCCAGCCCAGGCAACAGAGTCACATCTTGTCAAAAAAAAAAATAGAAAAAAAAAAGAAAAAAGTAAGTTATCCCTCTTTCCTCCGACTTTCTGTTCCACTTTTCCCCATTCCAATGATGTTGGTGTGACCATGGATGTTTCTTGAATCTTCCAAGGGCAGGTTGGATGGAGGTGCACATTTTTTTGCCTCAGTGGGACATGTTGATGTGGTTTGAAGTCACATTCATGTGTAGTTGGGACATTGCTAGCCATTTCAGTGTAGTGTTGAGTTTCAGTTCCTGCCCACTGTGCTGACTCTCCTGGTGTCGTGCCATGAGGTACAGGTCAGAGGTTCTATTGTGATAGGAACAGGTGCCATGAAACCCAGCACTGAAAGCATGTGGGCAAGAGAGAACAGCCCAGGTTTGAAATTGATGGAATCACAAGTTAATGTGAGAATAAATCTTCTGTAATGTGTAAATGTATAAGTAAAGAATTGAGTTTTCCTTAATTCTTTGTCATAATAGAAGTTCTCTTCTGTCAGGAATATTCTTGATGTGGTTTGGCTGTGTCCCCACCCAAATCCCATCTTGAATTCCCATGAGTTGTAGAAGGAACCTGGGGGGAGGTAATTGAATCATGGGGGCAGGGTTTTTCTGTGCCATTCTCATGATAGTGAATAACTCTCACAAGATCTGATGGCTTTACAAAGTGGAGTTTCCCTGCCCAAGTTCTCTCTTTGCCTGCTGCCATCCATGTAAGATGTAACTTGCCCCTCCTTGTCTTCCACCATGATTGTGGGGCCTCCTCAGCCATGTGGAACTGTAAGTTCATTAAACCTCTTTTTCTTCCCAGTCTCAGGTATGCCTTTATCAGCAGCATGAAAACAGACTAATACAATACTTGATAATGTTGTGTATACAACTATAAATACACTACACATTTTTTCTTTTTTGAATATAAATTTTGTGAAATAGAAATTGTCAGACTTCTGGTGTTGATACAGCAAAAACACTACCCAAAGCAAGCATGTCTGTGTATAAAGTTGCCAATGTTTTGTACATTTCAACTATCAATTAAATAAAAATCAATCAACCATCCTAAGGAAAGGGCTGACTTTTTTATTGTTATAGAAAAAAGCATTCAAAATTAAATAGGAAAAAAATCGAGGAAAAAAGTATTAACAAGGTTATACTCATTAAAAAATTATGATTCCTGTAGATTTTAGGATGTTTGTGTACTTGTTAGCTTTCTGACATTTGTCACTCAATATGATTTCATGTCTCATTCTAAATAAATAAATACATCTAATTTTGTATTTATATATTTCTTAAAGTTATTACTCCCAAATGCTTCAGTTTGTGGTCCTGGAGCCACCTCTGCCAATATGTAGAAAAGGAGTTGAGGCACCTGATCAGGGAAAGCTTGCAACAGGTTCTGCTTCATCCTCAAGAAACCAGGGCTCTGAGATCTGATGGACAGGGCTTGTGCAAGCAATGCTCCCAAATGAAGCTCTTTCTTCCACTTGGCACTGGAACTTGAGCAAAGACAATGGAATGGAATACTGGATTGGTTGTCAGGACAAAAATACTTTTTCACTTTGGAACTTAGAATGAGTACCTGGAATCCTTCTGTACCTCAGTTTCCTTATCCATATGTCATGCTTAAGGCATAAGCTCTAGAGCCAGACTGCCTGGGTTCATATCTTAGTTTTGCCACTTACTATGTGACCTAGGGGCAAGCCACTTAGCTCTTGCTAAACTTCAGTTTGCTTGTCTGTGAGTGTAATAAAGAAATAGTACTTCTTACCTCATAGATTTGTTGGGGGATTAAGTGACATAATGAATGTAAAGTGCTCAGCATAATGCCAGGCAAATAGTAAGTGTTCAGTAAGTGATAGTTATTATTTTTCTATGTAACAAAGAACCCAAACAAACCCCAAACTATACTGGACACTCATCTTTCTTAGAGAAATGGAGTGAGGAAGAAATAGCTAAGTAGAATCAGAAAAGAAAGAAAGAAAGAAAGAAAGAAAGAAAGAAAGAAAGAAAGAAAGAAAGAAAGAAAGAAAGAAAGAAAGAAAGAAAGAAAGAAAGAAAGAGAAAGAAAGAAAGAAAGAAAGAAAGAAAGAAAGAAAGAAAGAAAGAAAGAAAGAAGAGAGAGAGAGGGAGGGAGGGAGGGAGGAAGGAAGGAAGGAAAGAAAGAAAGAAATTAAAATGTGCCATATTCGTAAGTGTGGGGGCTAATACAATCTGAAAACCTTTATCTCTTTGTTCTGGGTCACAGGACTCAACTGATGTGTGTGTGTGTGTGAAAACCTGTTGGGGGGTGAGAGCAGGGTAGACGGGAAGGGCCAGGAAGGGGAGCAGCAGTTGGCATGCCTGGAAAGCCAGATCCTCTCCTGTTGCCCCATGCGAGGTCATCCATTCAGATGTCCTGGGCTTTGCCTCCCACAGTGCCATCATTTAAGGAACAGAAATGGAAGCTGGCTTGGAACTTAGGACTATGCTGTCCTGAGGCAGATGCAAACCTCTGGCTTCTACTTCTCCTCTACGCCATACATCATCCCATACTTCACCTCTGAACATGCCACAGCATTCTCAGAGTTGTGGACAAAATAATGTCTTTGTGAAGCTGCCACTTGTGTTAAGAAGGAAACAGACAGAATGAAAGAGATTTATAGTGTGAGACAAAGAGGAGGATCTGCAAGGATAGTGAAATTTCCTGCCCATCCTAGGAAAGAGAATATAAACTAATATTCTATCTAAGAAGTTCACTAATTTTGTTTTGTCACTAAATTTAGTGCTTTTGAAAACATAGGGTCACTTGAAATTCAAAACACAGTGTTTGAACTAAAAACGGAAGTGTGTTCTTGGAGCGGTATGTGTGTGTATACATGCTGTATTAGTCCATTCTCATGCTGTTATAAAGGACTGACTGAGACTGGGTAATTTATAAAGGAAAGAGATTTAATTGACTCACAGTTCCACAGGGCTGGGGAGGCCACAGGAAACTTAGAATCATGGCTGAAGGGGAAGCAAACATGTCCTTCTTCACATGATGGCAAGAAGGTAAAGTGCTGAGCAAAAGGGGGAAAATCCCCTTATAAAACCATCAGATCCCACTCACTATCACGAAAACAGCATGAGGGTAACTGCCTCCATGATTAAATAACCTCCCACCGTGTTCCTCCCACGACACACAGGGATTACGGGAACTACAATTCAAGATGAGATTTGGGTGGGGACACAGCCAAATCATATCACATGCCTAGTGATCGACCATGTTCCCACAATTATCTCATTTAATCCTTACAACAAGCTTCCAGTTAGGAGTTGAAGGCCTTAGTGTTCACCACCTATATGTTAGAAAATGAACACTGTAAGATGTTAAAGGAGTTGCCTAAGATTGCCCAGCAGAGATCAGTAACTTTGCCTTCCCACAAAAACACGTGAACATACATATGAATAAATGCCTTAGTTACAGTGACACACACATACGAATATATACATCTATATATGTACACAGCCTGTATGTGTATGAAATTATGTGTATGAAGTTATGAATAGGGTAGGATATTTGTAAAATAATACTTTTTTTCCTTCTTTTTAGTGTTTCTCTTCCTCCCTTCCCTGCTTAGAACAGAAAATCACAACAGGTCTATGTGTGGCCAGAAAATATCCTCTGATCTTCATATACTTGGTTTTCAAGAGCCCAACACTTAAGAGAATGATGATCATTAAGTTACAGGTCAGCTAGTAGAGAAGACATAAGGGCAGAGGGATTTCCCTTCTAGACCTCAAAACACTTTATTCTGGCTTCTGGGGAGGACAGCAAAGAAGACAAGTGGACCCTGAAGAAATAATGGCTCATCCCAGTAGTGAGAACATGAACCCAGTCAGGGAATTAGCATTCATTTGCATGGGACAAAGCGTGGCCTTGCAAGGATTCCCTTGGCCCTAGCATGCCAGGAAACAGCAAGTTCCTGCTCCCAAAGTTGTCACAGAACTAGCAGGGGGGCCACAGGCCTGGAGGTGCCCTGTGGACAGAGGGTTGACAGTTTCCCTGTGTCTGTCTGTGTGGAGCAGACCCCACTTCAACTGATACCTTGGCCTTAATTACAACTATCGAGCGCCACAATCTCAATGGAGGAAGGGTCCCAATAAAAGTTGGGGAACTAAGTTTCCTAACATGCCAGTGAACTGATATCTGAAAATAGAAATTAAGTTGAATTTTAGAATAATGAATGGTAGTTTGCACACCTGAAGTGGGAGCCTGAAATTTAAATCCACCGTATTGCCTTAAGAAAACAACACCCAAAAACTAAGAACCATAACTGCAGCAGCAGATGTATACATTCATTTAGCCCCTAAGTAGTTAACATTTAAAGTGTCAGATTAAGTTTTCTCCAAAACAATCAAGGGATATTTTCCCATCTCCTTATCTGACCCCCGCTAAAGGTTTAAAGCCTAGAAAAAGCCATCAGATAGAATCACTTGAGTTCTTCCTCTGGTGAAATCTCTCATAAAAGAGACTTATGCTATCCATTGTACAGATCTCAGATGTCTAAAATTTAGTGCATTGCAAGGTAGACACTGCGTCCAGGGGCCTTATCATAAAGCAGAACTGGTATCTAGAAAATACAGGATGCTCAAAACTTTTACTATCTGTCCGCTTATACATACTGAAGTCAAAATTTTGTAATCCCACTGAGAAGGAATATAGATTTTTTTGGAGAGGAAAACAGATTCGAATAAGTTAATATTACCCTGCACATATATTGTCTGTTCATTTTATGATTTACCTAAATTTTTTTCCCTCAAAATTAATCTGCTAAAATCACTGTTTTTCCTCTCAAGTGGATATAAAATAGGGTTGTGCATACAAGACTGTTATATGTTGATCCCATTTACAGCCTCATTTTCTTCTTACTTCCCACACAGCCACATCTTTGGCCTTCATGCCTTTATGGCTTTGCTCCACCAGGAGCACCTGTGTCCACTGGGTGTGGGTTAAATTTCTGTTCCTCAGCTGAATCCTCTTTTGCTTTCCTTAAGGAGCCCCTCACTCTCCTTTGCTCCCATCTCATTTTATGTAGGACTCTGGAGTAGCACACATTAAATGAGTGCTGTGGTCTGAATGTTTATACCCACCTCATAACTCATATGCTAAAATTCCAACCCCTAAAGTGATGGTATTTGGAGATGGGGCCCTTGGGAGGTGATTAGGCCATGAGGGCAGAGCCTTCATAAGTGAAATTAGTGGCTTATAAAAGAGACCCCGGAGAGACTCTCATCCCTTCCACCACGTGAGGACACAGTGAGAAGGTACAGTCTGTGACACAGAAAGGGGGCCTTTACCAGACAGAGACTCTGCCTTGATCTTGGACTTCCCAGCCTCTAGAACTATGAGAAATACATTTCTGTTGTTTATAAGCCACCCATTTGATGGCATTTTGTTATAGCAACCCCAAGAGAGTATGAAACAGTGACCCAGTCCCACTGGTGAGCCTTCGTACTTAGTGTCTCTGCCGCCTAGAGTGTTCTTCCCTCCAGACAACCACAGTTCACTTCTGTACCTTCTTCAGGCCTTTTTGCAGAGAGAGACAGAGACCTTCTCCCATGACCCAAAATAAAAATATAGCCAACCTAATCCTCTCTTATGGCCCAAGAGGCTTCTCTCCTCTCTCTGCTTTATGTTTTCTCCTTAGCATGTATCATTATTGAACATACTATAGAGTTCACTCATTTTACGTGTTTATCTTATTTATCTAGATTATCGTCTGTCTACTCTAGTGTAAGATTTTTGGCTATTTTATTTACTATTTACCTTCTTATAACACCTGATACACAGTAAACACTCAAATATTTGTTGAATGAATGAATGAATGGGTGAGTGATGATTATGCTCTTGCAATTACATGCTTGTTCCCTTATTTATGTTCTACTCATTCTTATGTTTTCTTCAGCACTTGGCACAGTGCTGGGTACAGAGAGAGGGTTCATAAATGTTTACTGAGTAAAGGACTGAACTGAATTAACCGTGCCTTTTTTATAATTGAGATAGGATGGAAATTTTACCCTAATTCATGATATATTTTTATAATACCATACAAGAACAATACTTCCTGAACAAAAGAGGCAGAGCTTTTTCACTAGCAAGTGGAAGGATATAAAGTATCGATAAATCGTTCTGGAAAAAATGAGTATTTTAATACTTCTTTTTTCAGTAGGACAACTCATGAAATTCCACAGCAAATATTTATTGAATACCTAGTATTTATTAGGCAGTATGTAATCACAAGGCTTCATACACAGTCAAATAATTTAAAGTCAGCTCCAAAGTGGACTGAAACAATAGAAGATGTAGAGGAGTTTTACTTTAATATTTCTTTAAAATATATATTTCTGTCTAGAAATTCCAGTGCTGTCCATTGGCTGCAAGTGAAGAAAAATAAAACCATAAAGTGAAATTCAAAACTTTAATAAAAGAGTAGAATCTAAAATATAGTAGCAGATAAAGCAGAAATAATAAATGAAACAAGATTGAATAAGAAGGCCATGCCACCTTGTGGGTACTGGGAGTATTTTACCATCGTCAATATCTATCTGCAGAAAGAGTGACCAATTACAGAGTAAGAAACTGGGGAAACTTTCACTACCTTTTTCATGGTAAATAAAACACATAGTATTTCTTTTTTGATGTTGTAGCCATTGGAAGCTTTTTTTTTTTTTTTCATCAAAATACAACACATCTTGAGCCACTTTGATGAAAGAAATAGTCTGCAGGTGATGAGGTTGTAATATTTTTCAATAGAAAATAATCTTTATAATGAACTTGAACATCTATTTAAAGATGTGGTCCTGTACTCTTTCCTTTTCAGTTTTCTGAACAGAAGATGTAGATTGTTAATGAAAGAAAGTATTTTAATAACAAAATCAACAACACATATACTCCTATGTAATGTCCTAAGGAATAATCACAAATTTTAATGCCTGTGTAAACTTATACCAATCCATAGCTTAACATTTAGTTACAGATACTATGTAATGAGTAACATGATTTTTCTGAAAAATTAAAACTACTAGCCATGAAGGTACAAATGTCTCTGTTGCTTATAGATAAATCTATTATTGTTTTAAAATGAGAATTTGGAAAAAAAATTTGCAGGTTAATAAGAATATGAAGCAATATAAGGTTTTCTAAAAGGCAAAAAATATAATTAATTTTTCTTGTAAGAAGAATTGTCTCTGATCTCAGATTAGAATCTTAGCATCATAAACTTTAAAACTGGAAAGTACCTTAAATGAAGCAGAAGGACCAATGACTCATTCTAATGAATCCCTAGGCAACTAAATTATTTCATCTAAGAAATTACCAAAAATCAACAAAAAAATCTCTCTTATTGACAAAATAAAATAAATAACAAAAACAGAGTAACTAGTATAACTGAATGCTAACTGGAAAGGGTCTTAGAGATCATTGAACCCAGAGTTTCCAAAAGATATCTGTGATAGTCTATTCTTAAGAGATATTAAGATATGATATGTCACTACAAAAAAATTTTTTGGAAAATACTGTACTATAGGTCAGGCATAGTGGCTGACACCTGTAATCCCAGCACTTTTGGAGGCAGAGGTGGGAAGGTCACTTGAGCTCAACAGTTTGACACCAGCCTGAGCAACATAGCAACTCAGGTGACACCATGTCCCTACAAAAAAAAAGGGGGGGAAAAGAAAAGAAAGTTACACCATGTCTTTAACTGTAGAACATTTCACAGACATCAATATGTCAGTGTACATTTGAACAGCATAGTATGCAGTATTTCTCAATTTATTTTATCACAAAATTGATTTTACTTTTGCAGACAACTTCACAGGTCTGAAGTATAAATTTGGGGAACTCTGAGCTAAACCAATTTCTTATTTTATAAAGAAGGGATTGATACCATGTTAGTATGTGACTTGCCCAACCCAACAAAACTGAATAATAGCAGAGGTGGGACTGGGGGGTCAGTTTTCCTAAATTCAGAGATTTGTTCGTTGCATCATGTCATACTGCATCATTCCTTCCAAATTGTCATAATTCAAAACTACTGCTCTACAAACTAAATGTGTTCTTTAAAAGTTCACTACAAATGGTTTTTCACAATTTTATGTTGTGTTTTATACAACCATTACCATCAAAGGACCAACACCCCCAACTCAGCCCCACCTCTAAAGCTGACACTTCCCAAATGACATATTTGTGGTTTCCTCAAAGTGAGACCACCAGATAAGAATAGCAATACAAATTAGTTTGATTAACTATAGTGTTTCTGCCTCTCTTGGGTTCAAACCCAGATGTGTAGTCAAATTGGTTGGCTTTACAATGTTCATTTTGAGAAAGTGTTTTTGACTATAAATGAAGTGATTCAAATATTTCGAGAGAAATTTTCGTGCTTACTCAGTGAAGTGAAAAACCATGACATTTACCAAAAAAGGCACTCATATGTCTACCTCTGACTTTCATGTGGAGAAGTGGGTAGAAGGAGAAGATATGGGGTCTAGGGTTGAGTGCAATGACTGTGTGTTGTCCTCAGGGTCATGGAGTGAAGGTGTAAGTGAACTCAGTAACACAACTACAGTTCCTTACCCATTGGGACATTGGCTTGGAAACCCAAGACTAGTCTGAAGATGGCTCCAGAATGTCCTCTCCAGCCTCCTGGAATCCTGTTCTGGTGTGGATATGCATTCGGTTCTACTTAATAAAGCAATCTTTATTGCTTTAGGAGATGGACAGACACATTGCTGTTTAGCAAACCATGCATGCTGAACTTGATAAATTATTTTAAAAAGAAATGATACAGAACTCGGAGAACAAGAAACTATGACCTCAATTTAAGAGGCAGGAATACCCATTTTCAGGATAGACTCCCATCCACTGATGCAATTTGTCCCTCTGAGGCATCTGTACTTTCTCCTCTTGTTCTCTGTATGCTCAAACTAAGGGAATTTAAGATTATGTTGGCAACACTACTGGAGCTGTTTTTTTTAAGCTAAATAAAAAGAAAATTTAAGACTCTCATTTGAACAACTTGGGTCCTAAAACCCTGCTGTTGAAAAATAGGTGGTGGTTTTGTTTTATTTTAAACTGTTTGCAATTGTCGTCTTAATAGAATGCAGTAACTAGACAATTGCTTGGCTTTCAAAGTACATTCTTCAAGCTCCTGTCAACTCAACTTTTTATAAAAGGAATGCAACAAAAAAATAGAAATGAGAAATACTGAATATTAAATCTTTCTTCAACCCACTGTCTGATTCTCTTAAGGTCTCTGCTGATATTTTTAGGATTTTAGCACATATAAAATTTCATGGCTGTTTTAATATACATACAGGCTTGAAACAGATGAAAGCTTCCATCTGAATGATATAGATTCCCACTCCCACACGCAGTACTCAGACAAAACACATGAAACTAAGTTTAACTACTCCAGAGGAAAAAAGAAAAAAAGCTAATTCAATCCTGCCAGGATTTGAAGCTGAGATTCTAAGGATTTTAGGCTTTGCAAATCTGTTCTTTAGCTTTTTAACACACTCCCCTCTGTCAGAAGCTCTCACATGGAATCACTTCTCAGGACTTGTCTGTGTTTATATAGTGAGTCTTCCTTATTCAACATGGCTGCAATCCTAGGGGTCCTGATAAACAATGGTATATCAAATAAGTGGGCAGAGGAGTTGGTTCTCTGGTGTAAGAAGGCAAAGTCCTTCAGGGAAGATTAATTTCTGTTCCTGGATTAGTGAAGAGTTTGTGCACCAATGAAAAACATGACAATAAAGAATGAGGGCTTTCTATCCATATATAGTCAAACCACATAAGAGAGAAGGGACAGACTTTTTTTGAGACCTTATCATATACCATGCATTGTACAAAGCTTTTTAGACACTTTGATTTTATCCCAGTAGTCCTTATAAGTTTGCTGATAAAAGAATTTTCTATCCACCAATTCTATACAGTGAAAAACTAAGGTTCGGGGGTTACATACTCTGCCCAAATTTACACAGTAACTAGGAGTGCCAAAATATGAACGATCCAAAGCTAATTAGTACTTAAGACTAACTCAGTTTATCCCAGTGGTGGAAAATTCCCTATAATCAATGTAACTGCAGTGGGCATGAAATCTACCTATTTGTCAAAAAAACGATTGTTTCACACTTAGCCATTACCCAAATCTTGTGCAATTATTTTAGCTATTGGGAAGATGCATTTGAATGAAAACATGTACATATTAGAGGTCTCAGGATGAAGAGAAAGGTGATGCTTCTTTTTATTAGTTAGATAAAATCCTACCATGTTCCTAAACAGAAAAATAAAGTTTTCAGATTGGCACCACTGCCTTGCAGACACAGTTCAATAGTTGCAATGCAAAATATCCACTGAATCCACTTTTGCTATAAAGTTCAATGGCTTTTTGCAATCTAAGGAATACAATGAAATGAGTCGAGTCCAGGCTCATTCACTAAAATACTATGATCTTGTCTTCCTCATTATGAAGAGTGACAAGTCATGAGAATGTATCATGTGAAAACTTGCGGAGGAAATCTCAGTGCGTATCTTCTATAAACCTGTAATCTTAATATAACATTTTATATATCTTCATATAACATTTGATATACTGCTAAATACATTGTTCATTGAAATGTACTTTCCAACTCTCAGAAAAGAAACCAAAACTCTCATTAATATTTCCCAGGCTGGCTTTCTTGTGTTATTGTTTTCAGTGGGTCCCTTATAATCATGAAATAAGGGCTGCCTGTAATCCCAGATGTAGGGAAACAGTTCTCCATGGGTCTATTATATTTCTGTACATCTTGAAAGAGAATTGTTGACCTTTGTTCTAGATCATGTTTCCAAGGAAGTTTCTATCAGAAACAGACTTTGAATATAGAGATTGTATCTCTCTCCAGAGCAAAAAGTAGGTTTGCTTATAGCTTTGGAAGCTGAAAATGGCATATCCCCCTGGATAAAAGAACAGGTATGCTTAGTGACCATTATAAAATGTTCTATTCCAGTAATCTCAGAATGTCTCTCCTGTAACGCAAACCACTATGTGTGCAGGTATCATCTGGCCCTCTTCATATCACCCTATGCAAATTGGACCTCAAGGAACTGACACAAAAACGTGGACTCTGCCTACTTCTTGCTGCAAATAATAAATTGTTCTTTGTCTCTGATTTAGGAGTCTTGTGTCTTCTACCAGCATCTATGAAACTGTAGTGGCCTAACTTCTTAGCTTGCAAGTAGGGTAAAATCTCAGACTATTCACAGTGTTTGACAGTTTCATAGATGAGGATGAGATGATGCTGACAGAGACATGGTTTCATGGGAGAGAAAGAATGGAGGCCTCACAGGCCAGTTAAAGGGATCTAAAGGAAGTTCATAAAAATCAGTGGTGAATATTTTGTCCACATAGTAGAGTGCACCAGGCAATAAATGTTTCTCCTCTTTATTGCCTACTAATGAAGAGGCATTTGGAAGGTGGTTGAAGGCTAAATACCAGAAAGTAGATTCAAAGAAAGCTGCCCAAATGCTGTCCAAATGCTGTCCTGGTTTTGCTAGCACTCCCTGAGGTGGAGGAGACTTCCTTTCCATTCTGCCAGTCAGCATCAGGCCCTTCAAGTGGGAACAAATGGCATCAAGATTCATCCTGGGTATATCCCCTTTCAGACAAGAGTTACAGAGACACAACTTACATTGAGTATAAAAGGAAGGAAATTTTTGACCATCTAGGTAGAAACCAGGTACACCTATAAAACTTTGACCTGATATACTTAGGAGACGAAGGGCAGGCTTCATAATACTTCTTAAGAAAGAATAGTAAGAGTCAGCCCATCTTATGGCTCACACCCACCTATCACACCCATTCTAAATCTGCTTGGAGATGACAGGAAAGGTCTTAGAGTTTCTTGTAATAAGTACTGAACGAAACAAGGAAACTTTAGCCTTCTCAGGGAGACTTCTCCAGGACAAACTCCCAGTTGAAACCATAGATAAGGTGTTGAGGAGTACTTGGGTTTTTATTGCCCTGGTTGGACTTACGATGCTGTTGAAGGTAACAAACTGGGCAAAACCTTAAGACATTTTCTTGATAATGACCACCAGATTCCCCTGAGTAAGACGGATCCTCAAAGAAGGTTAATGTCTGTATCACCCAGCGAGTGCAAACTTTGCAGCCATGTCTAGAATGCAATATATCTGTGGTTGCAGAGTCAAGGGGTCCCTGAAGTTTGAAATAGAAGTAATGATGCTCCTGCCACTTGATATAGAACTTTTGGTGGAGAAAAAAGAAAAAGGCGGGAGAGGGGAATTTGTTTAGTTGAGCCATGAGCTTAGTGTAAAAGACAATGTTTCCTTCCAGAGCAAAGGGCATGTATATAGACTTCTTTTTTTTTTTTTTTTGAGACGGAGTCTCGCTCTGTCGCCCAGGCTGGAGTGCAGTGGCCGGACCTCAGCTCACTGCAAGCTCCGCCTCCCGGGTTCACGCCATTCTCCTGCCTCAGCCTCCCGAGTAGCTGGGACTACAGGCACCCGCCACCTCGCCCAGCTAGTTTTTTGTATTTTTAGTAGAGACGGGGTTTCACCGTGTTAGCCAGGATGGTCTCGATCTCCTGACCTCGTGATCCACCCGTCTCGGCCTCCCAAAGTGCTGGAATTACAGGCTTGAGCCACCGCACCCGGCCTAGACTTAATATGAAAGATTCAGGTGTTCTATGTACAAATTCCTCTCCTGAAACACAACCTATTACATATTTGGGTATCATCAGCCCTCTTTGACTCATACTATGGGAATTAGGCCTCAGGGAGCTGATGGCTGTCTTGTTGCTGTTGGTAATAAACTGTCCTCTGTCTCTTATCCAAGAGTCTTGTGTCCTCTGTTCACATATGTGAAATGGTGGCAGGCTAACTTAGCTTGCAAGTAGGGTAAAATTTCAGCCCCTTAACAGTTCTTGACACCAGACAAATTTATGATCTCTGTAAGAATTTAAGAATTTGAATGCATGCATACTTTGTGTGTGCGTTCTAAAGTTGTTTAGGAAAACATATAAGATAGAAACACTTCACGAAGGTAAGAAAAATGGCAAGGGGCAAGCTCTTCCCTCAGAGTTCAGTTTAAAGCTTTTCTTGTTCTATTGCATGAGACCCCACCATTGAGCTTCCACTTCTTAGGTTAAAGAAAAATTGACTTGTAAATATACATGCTTCTGGGAGTAGAATACACTAGGTCAGCTAGTGGTCATTCAAAACTCAAGATAATTGAATCAAGTCCCTCCCTCTATCTAACTGGAATCATCAGCAAGAAAGAATAAGATGTTTGACGTGCTTGTAGAGGGGTAAGTGGAGGGAGGAAGAACAAAAAGGGGAAAAAAGAGTAACACTGAGATAATATTTAGCTTGCATTATCACACCTGATTTTAGCAGCCAGAATGTAGTACAACTGTAAGACACCCCAGAGACACGTATCCAGAAAAGGCATAACAAAGATGATAGTGGGTAGTCATCAAAGACAAACTGTTTCCACATCCCTAGAGATCATCCAACGACCATGGATATAAAGTGACTGGAAGAGTCATTGAGACTAATCTGCTGCATCTCAACTGTGTGCTCTGGACCAGGTTTTAAAGACAAATTGTATAGTAAATTTGGACAGTTCAAACATCTTTTATCACCTTCAACTCCACTTTTTAAGAATTGGCAGAATCTAGAGGTCTAATTTTAAGAAAAATGACACAAACATTTGTTGCTTTCATTTGAAAGACTAATATCAAGAATCCAAGCCTTGACAAAGTTAAGATAGCTCAAACTTTGTGAAATTAAGTCTATTATTACAATTGCTGAGTGAGTGATTTAACGTTTTTCCAGCTGGGTAGGAATAAAATATTATTGCCTTGAGACTTTGGAAAATATTGCTAGAAGAAATAGGTTTATAGATCTGTCATACAAACCTTATCTTTCTGTAACTGAGTTGTAACAAAAATATATTTCTTTCAGATAATCAAAAAAGACAGTCTATAAAGTGATCCTTTAAATCCATTAACTTTTTCCCCTAGATAAAAGAACAACGCCTTGCACATAGTAGGCATTAGTAGATATATGCTGATTCAAATTGAATTCAATCTGATTCTAGAGAGAAGGATACATTAATGTGAGTTCTAGGTTCAAACTCACTTAAAGACACACTTTCTTTTAACGTTTAGCTCTACCAAAATAAATCAACATAAAATTTCCTTAATCAGTAGCTGCTTTGAGCCTATATGTAACATTTTGTCATCACAGGATCACTTAGCACTGTTCTGGGTTTGATGCTTCTACTCTCTTTTTTGACTATAAAATGTAAATACCTATTGAAAGATAAGAGATGTCACATATTATTCCATATATTAGGAATTTCTTGTGCAAATATGTATTCAAAGATAAGAGATGGCATAAATTATTCCCCATGTTAGAATTTTCTTGTCTATGATAGTAAAGTGACTTAGTTTAAGCAACCAAAATCGTGGAAAGAGTGGGCAGTTGTCAAATATGGTCCCAAGAATCTTTCAGTTCCATGACCTTGTTGTTATCCTATGTCTCTGAAAGCCTGTGGCTGTGGCAGTTCACAATGCACAGTGGCATCATTTCCCAAGAAGGGAAAAGCCAGGAAAGAACAGTATTGGACTGTGTGTGTGTGTGTGTGTGTGTGAGAGAGAGAGAGAGACAGAGAGAGACAGAGAGAGAGACAGAGAGAGAGAGAGATTGAGAATCAAAGCTTAAGAACTATAAGAAATGCTCTGTTCAGGAAACCTAATGAACGTCCAGACCTTGTACTTTACCTCCTATGCAGTGTGGTCCTCAGTGACGGTCTCATCAAAGGTTCTCAGTTACATCGTTTTATCCTACAGGCAATTCACTACCAACACACAAGGTATACTTATAAATATAAATTTGTCTCAGGAATTACTAGGCTGATAGAATAGATGTTGAGTAGGAGGGACTTTTCTGTTGTCCAGAATTGCAGTTATAATTCGAAGCTCAGGGTAATAGTGCAAAGTGCCCAGTCCAGAGATGGCCACCAATGAGCTTCTGACAATTGTAATCGGCTGTATCAGAAAGTACATAACTGAACCTGTTACCAACAACCACTACCGTAACTCCTACCCCACAGTCAGCAGTCAGTGTTTTAAAAATGACTGAAGATGATGGGAGGGTATGGACAGTCAACCTCATAGAACACCATAATGTAGTTATTTCCTTCCTTTCTTGCTTCCTGCTTACTGTATGCAAATTGAAGGAGCTAAACTTTGAAGATGGAGAGGGAGATGTTATCCAGTGCCACAGCTTGCCTCCTTCCCCACTTCAAACTCCTTAATTCACAAATCTACCCTATAATGAGGAAGGAAAAAAGTTTTAAACTGGCTATAAGATTGAAATTTTAAACAGGTCTGGGCTACGGTTTAACTACTTTAGAAATAAGAAAGGAGGAATCGCTATAGTATAGTAAAAGTCAGTGTTTGAGCAAATAGAATTATATAATATACTTCGATAATTTTAAGACTCTTTAACTATTGTGCTTCACATGAATAAAAAATCATATGCTAAATTTTGTTCAAACCACAATCACTGCACATTAACAAAAGATAAAATGAAGCCCCAAGATATCTGAGAAATAGGATCCATTTACAAGTGCATTTCTCTGCCTGTTGCCATTGAAGCGTTCTCCTAAACATTTTCTGCTGTCTTTGTGATAATGCTCAGAACTAAAAGATCTCTGTGTTTTCAACTGGGGGTTGTGAAGAAACACACTCATCTGTGCATGACATGGCGAGCATGGGTGGCTACAGGGAAGAGGAAACTCACATGTATTGAGTGCCTACTATTTACCAGCTAGATGCCTTAAATATGTGATCTCATTTAATCTTCAAAGTGTGGTTTAGATAGTTAGATCAATAGATGGACAGACAGATGGATAGATAGACTCAATTATTAGAATTAAGTGTTAGTAAGTTTCAACTAAACTAGCTCACTGTGGTGGGTTTAATTTTTTTCAAAGCCAGGATGTTTATTTTTTTTTTTAATGACAGTTTTGAGAATATAAGAATTTCCCACTATTATATCCACATAAACCTAAGGCGTGTTGCCAGAATCATCTACAAAATCAAGTATAAAACTAGTGTGAAAGAAAACTTAAGTTCTATTTCTCTTTCTTGACAGTTTCCTCAACTAGGAAATTATGAGATTGGTGTAAATCTCTATGGTACATTCCAACTCCGGCAGTCTAAGATTTTTACATGATAAAGTGGAAGGATAAGCTAAAAAGTTCAGTTGTTCGCATAAAGCAAATCTAAATTAGCCAGGTCTAAGGTTATGTCCACATAAAGTCACCTAATCAGTTAAAAAGTGAGTATTTCAGTCAAACCATAGATTTGCTATTACATAGTAGACTAACGGCAGTACACAAAAGCCATGCTAACAAAAGGCCCTATTCTGCAATTTTTGAAAAGACCAACACACAAAAAAACTGTGTGTGTAGATATGACCTAAGATTTCTGAGATTTCTCAAGTCCCATAGTCTTCTTTCCAATAATAAACAGTACCCCAACAAATTCCCTTTTAGGAGTGCAGTGGCCCTGGATACCAAGTGGCATTTCCTGTGGATTCTTTTCCTGGGAACAGCCTTTGAACATCAACATTTTGAGGTTTCATGATCTTGAATGAACTCCGTTGAATGCTAAGGCTTGAACGGATCTTAGCCAAAATGTTTCCTTTTACAGATGGGGAAACTGAGGCTTATAGCCTCATTTCTTATCCTGCAGTACAGCATGAATTCCAGCAATGTTGGCTACTACATTTTGATCCCTTTAAGATAATTTTCTTAGAAAACATTAAGTGCTTCATGCTGAAAATATTAAGTGCTGCTTAAGATTGGAGCCAAAACTACCAACATTTTCTCAAAAGAAAAACATCTTTTCCATAAAGACTAGAAATGATATGTTGCAGTGAGGAAAAAAGATGTGGAAAGAGGAAACATAATAAAAAGAGGAGTTTTTTTTCTTTTTGGTGGTTTTGATAAATTTTTCATCAGGTGATTTGTCATTTGTTGAGCTGTGGGCAATAGAAGGATAATTTCAGACTCCCCTAGGCTTCACATTTGATTTGAAAGAAACCAATGGACTTTTAAAAAAACAAGTTTCTAAAAGGATACTTTGTTCTTTTTCTCTGAAGTGAGTCCAAAATCAACAACAACAAAAATGGAACTGCTAAAGGATAGAGCGTCTTAATCTGGATTAGTTTAGTCACTGTTTAGTTCAATTTAATTTTACTCAACAAACTTTTATTGAGTATGTGATATGTGTAATGCCCTATTGTATTTTCCTGTCTCATGACTGTGTATCTCCAAACTTCAGAAGTTAGTCAAATGAGAGGTGGCAGGGTTTGTAGATTATAGTTTAGGATCATATTTGGCCCTTTAAAACTAAACTCCACTTTCCTGACTGACTAGATTCTAATGGGGATGTCATGTTGGAGAAGTATTTGGCAACAGCAAATGTAAGTCAGTGTTATTACTTATATTACATCACTCACACTTTACTGAGTTAATGAGCCCCACGTCCTCAATATTCCAGTGGGATTATGTATATGTGTGGGTGGGGGTAGTGGATGCTCCATTCTCTTGGTTGCCTCAGAGCTACAGTTCCAAATCTACATCCAAATTATTTAAACAAGAAATACTACAATCACTTCATATTAATCTATGCAGAGCAATCCTTGTGGGGGGCTTATTGGAAAGGGCCCCACCTTTATAAAAGCAGAAACATCAACTGTCTTCCCAGTTTACTCCTCTCAAGCAAGTGGTAACTTCAAAGTCGCTGAAGTTTTAACCCAGACATTACTACAACTGAGAACTTCACATTTCAGTCACTGTAACTTTGGATTTACAAATATACACAAAAAGACCAGAAATACAAATATTAAATTTCTTTTAGTTCTGAGTTTGCAAAGTTGATGCTAACAGTCTATAGAAATTTTGTATTTATTAACATAAGTGAGCAAAGATTTCCACGAGTTATTGTATTAGAGTTTTGCATTTAATTGTTAACTCCCTAGAGAAGTATTAATATTTGTGTAAGGTGTTAAATTTACTTAGCATTTTGTTCCCCCTATGACATTCAAAGACTTACAGATATTAGCCAATTAAAACCCAGCCTATTACTGAGGTGCAAGAAGCCCTAGGAAGTATAGTCCACAATAAAAAGATGCAGACGGCTGGGTGCGGTGGCTCACGCCTGTAATCCCAGCACTTTGGGAGGCCAGGGCAGGCGGATCGCTTGAGGTTGGGGGTTCGAGACCAGCCTGGCCAACATGGTGCAACCCTGTCTCTACTAAAAATACAAAAATTACAGGGCATGGTGGTGGGTGCCTGTAATCCCAGCTAATCAGGAGGCTGAGGCAGGAGAATCGCTTGAACCTGGGAGGCGGAAGTTGCAGTGAGCTGAGATTGCACCACTGCACTACAGCCTGGGCGACAGAGCAAGACTCTGTCTCAACAACAACAATAAAAAAAAAGAGTAGAAAAAGAAAACCGGGAAGTGATGAGTCATCAGGTCCAACAATAAGCAGATGGCGTATTTCAAAGATGCTTGGGACCAAAGGGAGAGAAGCCATAGTTTCCTGCCCCAAGATACAGATATCCCAATCCAAGTAACTGCCCCTTGTGTCATTGTCACAGGTTCAAGAGTTCATTCTGGAGTAGGAGTGTAAAGAAGGGAATTAGCCTTAACAGTACTGGTCCTTTCTAGCACAGAAGATAACAGAGGAAATCCAATTCCAATCTTACAAGCACTCTCAGCCAATCCGACACAGTCCTGCAGAGACAGATGACCCAATTGTAATGATGGCCAGCTTTTGTAAAAAGACTTTCTATATTGTTTGTTTTTGCACGACAGTTATTTGTGCATATAGCATCACGAAAAATAAATTGCAGAGTCAAAAAAACAAAACCAAAAAAAAAAAAAAACCGCCAAATCTTGGCTCTGCCCCCTACTAATTGTGTGATACGGAGTCACTGCACACAAAACAGGTTCAATTCTTTTGTCTGAAGAATCAGGATAACAAAACCCATGTCACTGCATTATTATGAGAATTAAATGGTAAAATATAAGTGGGTTAGAACTTAATGAACTCAGAAATGTTGTGTTTCTTTCCAAAATAGATCTTTCTGTGGGTATGGTGGTGAGGGGTGGGGGTGGGTAGGAGTTGAAGGTTTGTGTTTGTATAGATATGTTGTTTGCAACTGAATTCAAATTTATCTGTGGAAGATCCTACTAGAGCTCCAGTTATTTTCAAAAGTCAAAAACTAGGTCATTAGCAACTCAACTTGAAACTTTCTTTGTTAGCATTGCTACTAATTGAGAGGTTATTATTAAGTACTATGGCTTGGTTCAACTGGAGCTCAAACCAAGGGGAAATTTTGAGCAATTACCCAGGACTCGGTGTCTAGAACCCAAAGTCAAGTTATGAAACGCTTTGCAAACAATGAAGCATTAAGAGGAACTCACTGACTCTGTAGAACCTGCTCTTGTTGGTACCAAGGGACAAAATGCAACTTGCTGCAGTATCCAGACCCAAAAGGGTTTTGTCAAATGGGCTCTATCTCTTGAGTCAAAATTGGTTTTGCATGTCACTACACTGCCCCATCTCATCTGACTTTTCCATGTCTCTTCACAAAAAAGAAACTTTTGACTAGAAATAAAATGCTCCCAAATTCCTTTTTCCTTTACCAGGACTAAGATAAAACACAATTATAATGGAAAGCAAGAGGGAGCACCAAGAAAGAACCAAATCTTTAATTTTTATTTTTTAATTTTGACATAAATCTCAATTTTCTGGTTCTTACAGGAATTAGAGGCACTTGAAAATTGTAAGGGCAATGTAGAATTCCTAGGCTGACAATAAGAAATATATATTTCTTGCCAAAAATTTATTCAGGAAAATGAAAACCAACATTTTGAAATTTCCCAAACATCTATTAATATTGATTGCAATGAATTCTGATTGCAACAAAACCAAACATAAAAATCTTTCAATGCCCCCTCAATTAATCTTCCTTCTTCAGGACAAACACTCAAATGAAATGAAATAACTGTTTAGGTTCAGCCTGTTCAATATTCTGTTTTAGCTCTGGTTTATTAGTTTAAAAAAATAAAAACAAAAAAAAACCCATGAGTTTAGACCTAGCTGAAACAAGTTCCCTAGGTTTTCTTTGAAAGATTTTAAGTTCAGTTCACAGTTGAGTTAAAAAGTAACAAGAAAGTCAGGGTCATATTAGGTTTATCAAATCCTACAGTTCTTAAGGTTTGGGATTGAAAGGTGTTTTCAGGCCCAATCTTGGCTTCAGATACCCGGGAGTTTCACTTGGGTGCACAAATACTGAGACAACAGGCTGAGTTTTACGCAGTATCTTTTAAGCGAGGAATGAAAAGGGAAGCAGCCATCTGCTTTGTGAGAAATGAAGGAAGTGCCCCAGTCCCCTGCAATTCAACCCGAGAAGTCACTGCAGTGTGGCTTCCCCTACAACCCCGAAACTTGAGTTCCTGGCAGTGGAACCAATAGACCATGGGGGTTGGGTAGGGGAAGAGCAAAGACGTCAGTCTCCTCATGCAGGCCAATTTCTTCTCTTTACAACTCCTCCCACTTTACCCACGGCCAGTCTCCCAAGAGGTGCACCCATACACCCATCTGTGCTGTCAGGAAGAGGCGTCTCCCACCTCTTCCTCACCTAACTTAACTTAAATGTCACTTCTCAGGCTTCCTTGACCCTCTCTTTTGAAATTTGATATTCATATAATACAGGTTCATGTCTTCCTGTATTTTTCCTTTATTGCTCTTATTAACAATTGTAGGGGTTGCATTTGGTGGCTCACACCTATATTCCCATCACTTTGGGAGGCCAAGATGGGCAGATCACTCGAGTCCAGGAGTTCAAGACCAGCCTGGGCAACATGACAAAACCTCGTCTCTACAAAAAATACAAAAACTAGCTGGGTGCAGTAGCCTGAGCTGGCAGTCCTGGCTAGTCAGGTGGCTGAGGTGGGAGGATTGCCTGAGCCTGGAAGGTTGGGGCTACAGTGAGTGGTGATCCTGCCACTGCACTCCAGCCTGGGTGATAGAGGGAGACCCTGTCTTTTAAAAAAAAAAAAAAATTGTAGCTACACAGACACTTGTGTGGTTATGGCTCATAGCTGGTTTCCTTCACTAGACTATTCATTCTATGAGGCTAAGAAAAATAAGTATTTTTTAAACTTCTATTCCTAGCCCCCAAGCAGAGGGTTTAGTATATAATAGATGTCCAATAAATAATTGTGGAATAGGCAGCTCTCTGCTCTCAAATATCAACCCCATCTTTTGATTGGGTTTCCCATATTCAAGTCCCATTTTATATTCTAAATACCCTTGGATGTATTACACCTTTAGCAATTAGCAGAAATAATTAAAACTATCACTTACTGAGGCCTTAACATGCGCTGAACATTGAACTAAAGACATCATTGATCTGTAATCCCAGCACTCTGGGAGGCTGAGGTGGGCGGATCACATGAGGCCAGGAGTTCAAGACCAGCCTGGCCAACATAGTGAAACCCTGACTCTTCTAAAAATACAAAAATTAGTCAGGTATGGTGGCAGGTGCCTGTAATCCCAGCTACTTGGGAGGAAAAGGCTTGAACCCGGAGGGGAAGGTTGCAGTGAGCTGAGATCATGCCATTATACTCCAGCCTGGGTGACAGAGAAAGACTCCATCTCAAAAAAAAAAAAAAAAAAAGACATCATTGACATCATTATTTCATGGAATTTTCTCAGCATTTCACTGTGAAGTGTGTAAAATTATTGCTGTGTTACAAGTGAAGAAATCAAGGCTGGATTAAGCCTAGAGGGGAAGTACCTCTTGGCGTGGAGGAGAGAAAGAAGGGTTGGTGAGGAGCATGGAGACAGTGAAGGTAGGAGTGTGCCAACGAACATTCCTTATGTCATAATCCCCCAGTCAGCCCCGTCTATACCACTTAAGAGCAATGCATATACCATATGTGTTGCTGCTGTCTGCAGCATTAAACATATATTCCATAGTCGAATCCCTTTTCCTGGTGCTCAAAGGAAAGAGAAAATAGCAGATCAAAGGGGAATGCTGAGAAAAGATTTGACTCTGTGGCCCTTATTGTTTAACATCTTTTAAATTTGTTTTTTCCCTCTGTGTCTATAACACTTGAGCTAAGACATGGGAGGTCAGAATAGATAAGCCTCTGGCCCTCTTCCAATCCCGTGATTCTACAATTCTATGTTGCCATCATAATTTCCACTATATTCTGTCGATGTGCTCTCACTTCCTTTCAGACAGGATTTATCTGGCGACTGAAGTTGGTCCTGACAACATCTTAAAATGCCTAAACTGATGGTGTCTCAAAGATTTTTCTAACCCCATTTATATACCATCAGGACAAATATGTAGGAATTCGGCAATCAGAAAGTGAATTTCCACCATTGTGACCGACACTGTTTTTTGACGTCTCATTCCCATTCTTGAAGCAATGATGGGAAGCAGCTCCTCTGGAATTTGTCATGTAGCACTTCAGCTCTTCCACGACAACTGGTATGCACAGAAGATTGCAGAACACGCCTTCCTCCTGTGCCAAGGCATCGCTCTCCTCCCTTTCTCTTTGTTAACCATTTCTTGGGTTCTGTAAAACTGCATTGATAAGGTGCTGCTTTAAAGCTGCCAATTATATATTTTGTTGTAGTGTAATTTTTTAAGAAGAGGATGCTGCTAGTTATCCTCTTCTGGATATTCAGAAGAGTCTCAGCAAGTTTTGACTAAGGGGACTGTAGTTATTTTGGTGTAACTTGCAGTTGTTGAGTTAGAGACAGAGTTGAGGTGTGAAGACATTTGGAGAAAAATAATGGTAAACTTTTACGTCTGTGTGGAAGTAGAGAGAGATGTTCTCTTTGGGTAACATACAACTCCAATTTGGATGGAAAAAAAATGGGGACAGAAGTTACCTTGTTCAGGTGAAGATGTGCCTAGAAGGAAAGAGAGCCTTTCCCATGAATTTTGTTGGAAACAGCTCTGCTTTTGGTCACATGCACCGTGTACTTCCACAGAACACAAAGGGATGAAGGCCTGACCTTTGAAGGCAGGATTAAATTCCCATCATTTAATCTAAATTCATTTGCCCATCACCCCCAAGAAGCAAGAAGCATCAGATGCTCTGCTGTGAGCCAACTGGCATCCTCTCCCCTTTTATTTTGCAGTGTTTTTCTCTTATAAACCTCTAGTTATTTAAGACCTGGTGTTTGATAGATCAGTAGGGTGACTATAGTTAACATCAGTCGATCGTACATTTCAAATTAGCTGGAAAAACAGGAAAAAGAAGTGATAACACACATATTACATCATCATTTCTGATTTTACATGAACTTTAAAGAAGAAAAATCCAGGCCGGGTGTGGTGGCTCACACTTGTAATCCCAGCGCTTTGGGAGGCCAAGGTGGGTGGATCACCTGAGGTCAGGAGTTTGAGACCAGCCTGGCCAACATGGTAAAACCCCATCTGTACTAAAACTACAAAAATTAGCGGGGCATGGTGGCAGGTGCCTATAATCCCAGCTGCTCGGGAGGCTGAGGCAGGAGAATCGCTTGAACCGGAGGCGAAGGTTGCCACCCACTGCAATCCAGCCTGGTGACAGAGCGAGACTCCGTCTCAAAAAAAAAAAAAAAAAAAAAAAAAAAAAGCCAGACTTTGATGTAAATGACGAGTTGATGGGTGCAGCACACCAACATGGCACAAGTATACACATGTAACAAACCTGCACGTTATGCACATGTACCCTACAACTTAAAGTATAATAATAATAAATAAATTAAAAAAATAAAAAAAATAAAATAAAATGTAATCAAAAAAAAAAAGAAAAATCCATAAATGTGTCAAAGGAAAATGTTAACAAACCATCATCTCCATTTTGGTCATCATCACAGCTTACAAACACACACACAAACCCACATACACATGCACAAAGAATGGGGGAAAACAATGAATTAGAAAGGAAAAAACTGAGAGACATATTCACACTCATAGGTGGGAATTGAACAGTGACAACACTTGGACACAGGAAGGCGAACATCACACACTGGGGCCTGTTGTGGGGTCGGGTGGGGGGGAGGGACAGCATTGGGAGATATACCTAATGTAAATGATGAGTTAATGGGTGCAGCACACCAACATGGCACATGTATACATATGTAACAAACCTGCATGTTGTGCACATGTACCCTAGAACTTAAAGTATAATAAAAATAAATAAATAAATAATTCTAGGAAAGGAATTCAACAAACCAGAGCTTTCGGCTTAAGTGAACTTTTAAAAATATTTTTCTCTCAGGAGAATCTCTTGAACCTGGGAGACAGAGGTTGCGGTGAGCTGAGATCATGCCACTGCACCCCAGGCTGGGCTTCAAGAGTGAAACTCCATCTCAAATAAAATAAAATAAAATAAAATTTGTTTCATTATTAATATTTTATCAAAAAATAATAGTTTTAGCACAAATTCCACTTTTCAAAACTCACACGGCTCCAACACTAAGGTTATCTTGTTTGGCATTAGAATAGCTCATGTCTACATTAAAGCTGGAATCTCAGAAATGACATAAACAGGCCTTTTTCTATAAAGATAAAAGGCTAAGCTTTAAAGGATTTTATATTTATAGATAAATGTTTCCATAGTAATCAGTACTATAAAACTTGCTGGTGTCAGCACTCCTTTGCATACAAAAATGGCTCATATTAAAATGAGCTAGATTCAGAGAATCAAATGTAGATTCTTTTACCTTAAAAAAGCACAACTTTTGTGAGAAGTGCAAAACCCTTACTGAATTTTGTTGCAAACAGCTCTGCTTTTGGTCACATGCACCATGTACTCCCCCAGAACACACAAGGGATGAAGGCCTGACCTTTGAAGGCAGCACGGACCACGATGAAAAGTAATTTACAACAACACACTCATTATTACATCCTCAGATGATGAGCTTGGAGCTATGCGTTTTAGATTTTTCCCAGTGTCTGAGGTCAGTTTTGTTTTAGGAAGCAAGAAAGTTCAGGAAGAAGGAAAACAAAGTTCAGAAGGAGGCAAGATTAAAAAGAAAAGAATACAACAGTAAGGCTTTAATAATATAGTCAAAATTCATGAAATAAATATTACATGTAAGATAGTATAAAACAGGTAAGAATTCTGTTTTTAGCATTTATGACTATCCTAACAGAAATAGAAACATATCTTCACTGGAATGTTGGTAGCAGTCCTATTATAATAGCCTCAAACTGGAAACGATCGAAAGTTTACCAACAGATTAGATATTTTGCAGTATATTTATGAAATGAAATACTATAAAACAACCGTGAATAAACTATTGCTATATGCAGATACACAGACACAGTATTGAACCAAAGAAAGCAGGCACACGGAGGAGAACTTACTATATGATTCTATTTACATAGAACTCAAAAATGCGCAAAACTAATCTATGGCTTAGAAGTCAAGAAGTGATTGCCTAGAGGGAAGGCAGCAGCTGGGAGGGGAACAACAGAGGTTTCTGGGGCTTATATTTTCTTTTTTAATCTGGATACCAGTTACAGTAATGTGTTCACTTTGCAAAAACTTGTCAAACTGTACCTTCATGATTTAAGCACTTTTTTGCATGTATATCATACTTTAATAAAAAGGAAAAAACACAACGTTGAGGTGGTCTGAGTGTTTTTCAATAAATATATATAAATGTTTCCATTGTAATCAGCTCAGCTTTATCTGTGTTAAATACCTCCTCATTTCTGTTTCTCTTGGCCAGCGAACATTTGACACTCCTAAGAGATCACTTTCATAAGGCAAGTGCACATGTGCATGTATGCACACTTCACCCCCAGCTACCCACATTTTTATGACATCTTTGGAGGCACATATTCAGTTGTTCAGCTGCCACAAAGCCACCAAAGTCTGAGACTTTGCTGGAAAAAAAAAAAAAAAGCAATTTTAAAATAAATAATGAACCAATCCTGGACTATGTGGTGTTTGTGTTAACACCTCACAAGAGAGTGGAGGGCAGGCAGGGGAGAATGCTTCCATTTCAAAAAGGCTGCCGGCGGCACCCTCAGGCGCTAATGGGACCGGGCTGGGGCTCTGAAGCATTGCCAGGTGGAGTCAGGACAATGGGTTCCCTGAATCCCCCAGCAGAAGGCTTCAGCCTGTCATTTTCTTGGGTTTCCCTGTGGCACTCAAGTGTCAGATAAGTAAAAAAATTAAGTGGGAACTTTTAACAACATTCCATTCCGGGACTTTATACTGCTCATTCTGTAAGGCTTTTGACTGAGAGGACCAATCTTTTTATTTTCATTAGTTTAAAAAATTCTTCAGAAGAAGAGCTAGCTATGAGGACAAGGTGGTGAGGAAATAGTAATAAAGAGTGGCATCACTAGAACCTCTTTCCCTAAGTGACTGTGTGACCTCAGGCATCATCCTGCATCTCCATGAACCTTAGCTTCTTAGCTGGGAGCGGTCCTCATATGATTGGTGTAAGGATTAAATGAGATAATAGTAGAGTCCCCCGCAGGTCATTATCTTCTGGCACAAAGCACACCAAACACGCAATAAACATTAGCTATTATTGCTATTATATTATTGCTCTTGAAATGTTTTCAGCTTCATATATGGATTTTTCCATTGCAAGGGGCTTGCATGAATGGAATCCTGGCTGCCCATATTTGAAAGTCACCAAACATTATGTTTAATCTTCAAATAACCACAGGTACTCTGGCAATTATTTTCATGGCTGAAAGTTGAACACTCAGGCACAGAACCATTGTGACAGAACAACAATGTGTATAGGAGGCCTGTCTCCAAAAAGACCACAGGAAAGAAGTCTTGCAAACCTCAGCTCTCCCTTTGTTTCTAATTTTGCTCCTTTTCGTCTTTTCCACTCTGCCCCCTCACCCCTTCATTTTTCACATCTGTGCTTGCTTCCTGACATTAGCATAAGTTTAGGAGTCAGGTTGCTGCGGGACTAAGAGGCTGAACTTAAACTAAAGGAGATCATCGTGAGAGGAAGAATGAAATCGAGGACTAAATGAGGGGACTGTGTATCGGCAGGATTCATTCGTGCGCACACATAATACTTTTGGATGGTCTCCTGAGATGGGTTGCGTGGCAATTTTGCTGCCTGTATTCAAATATATTTAATAGTCCTCATTGCATTCCTAATCATGTAGCTCATAAGGGAATTTCTACCCTGAGATGTGACAGAGAGGCACAACAGCCATAAGGAATAAATATTGGCAAAACAAAGAGTAAAATATTTTACCTGAAACACTGGCCTTCACCTTTGGCAAAAGCAAAACAAACAAAAACAAAACACTGAAGATGGCCAGGAGTTTCCTTAGGATCCAAGAATATGCTAATCGCTAGGCTGGCAGTTGTTCCAATAGTTCTTTTTACTTCTTTGTCCGTTTCCCTGTCTCAAGCAAAATAAAAATCATAAATGCCAGAACTCTATAAAAAGAAAATTTTTTTCTTTCTTTTTTTCTTTTTATTTTCTTCTTTTTTTACCCCATATAGATGGAAATTGGAGAAACGTGAGACCAGGTAAGCAAAGTATTGTGACAAGATTTTGGTTCACTGGCTTTAGGTCACTAAGAAATTAAGATAATTTGGATCTATACTCAGATTCTCCTAGATCTGTAAAAATTAACACATTGTAGGAGAAGGGTCAAGATTTCCTGTTACAACCCAACATAATTGAGCCATCGCATGAAATTACTTAGCTGAACAACACCATGTTGCATCTTCAGGCATACCTTTTATACGCAAGCGATGAGTTTGTGGCTCATGGGCTTCTGCAGTCTCGCTGTGAGCAAGATAATGTGTGTTAGGAACCTGACAGTGCCTGACAGTTTGTAAGCTCTCAACAAATGGCAGTGACCATTGCTACCACAGCCCTATGGGGAGTGCCTTGATCCAGCGGAGCCCCCACAAATCCTGACCATACTGGAAGAACACCACAGTGCCCTAAGCCGAAATGTTCTTCCAGTATGATGGCAATACCTGGATGTACAAGAAGACACAGGTTAAAATTTGAATTCGGAACAAGTTCCATATGAGACAAAGCTCAGGTTAACATGATATAAATATGCAGATGAAATAAACAACCTAATAGTAGGCTCCCTGGGCAGCTTCATTCTCGGAATTTAGATGAATCATATAAAAGGGAAGTTTATAAGTGTAAACAAGATGAAATGAGGAACAGGAGAGAAAGATGAAGACCTTCTGCAAACAAACTCAACCATGCTTTATGCAGCAGGCCAGATCCACACTGCACAGGTACTTACACTGCACTCAAGAGCGCCACAAGGTCTGGCTGGGGGCCACTGGGAACTGTGCATTGTGGCAGGCTAATATTTTCATACCTAGTCAAGACTTCCCTATATGCATTTTCCTTTATGCTTGCCCATTCCTTCTCTTCAGGTACCTTTTCAGTGTTCCTGGAAAGGTAATGCAAAAAAAAAAAAAAAATCAAACCTTGGCTTTGCAAAGTTTCAAAAAGTTTAGGTTAGAAATTGTGGTAATGACTGTATAACTCTATGAGTCACAAAATCCTTTGAACTGTACAATGAAAATGAGTGAGCCGTATGATATCAGAACTATATCTCAATAAAGTTGTTTTTTTAAAGTTATAAAGTTTAGGTCAGGCCACAAATTGCAGATTTGGACTATAAAGTACCAGGTGACCCTGCTCTCAAACTATATAAACATTCTTCTGATTCAGGAATGCGAGTTCAAGGTCCAGGGCTTGTGACGGTAGAGCGCTAAAGAAACGGGCTCCCTGGTTTGAACATCTTCCTGACCACAGGCCAACACTTGGGAGGGGGTGGGTAGAAATTCCTGGATAGATTTGTGGAATGTGAGAACAGACAGAAATCTGCCTTCTGCTTTTCTGTAGCTCAAGAGTCCCAAGCAGAAAGGGCCCATGCGGGTGTCCAGGCAGCTGTCCCTGAAGCAGCCTCACCGAGTTTGTTGCAGCCCAGAGTTGTAGGCTATCCGCGGAGTGTTTCCTGGGTATCCAAGAGGAAATCAGGCATAACACAAAAGCCCAGGGACTGGAAGGGATGAGAAACTGATAGAGTAATCTATGTGGATCAATGACTGAAGACCAGATAACAAGGGAACCTCAGCAGATGACGACGTGACGAGGAGCACGTGTCAGTTTCATTCCCACATCCCGGACATCCCGGTACTATCCAGTTCCTCCAGATCTTAACAACCATCCCAAGGCAAGTAAAAGTGACGCCAAATTGACTGAGAGTACGCTTTTGTCTTTTGTCCAAATGAAGGCTCAAATTCAGTTTTAAATAAATGAAGAAAGTTACATTAATTGAGACTGAGTTTAGAGATTGAAATTTTGTCTAATACAGAGTTATTTTAAAATCAGCACAGGAAAGCATGAGAACCTCAGATCCTGAATGCCACAAGCTTTACTGGGCTGATTTTTACAGAGACTGAGAGAGATTTTTCTGCCATCTAAGCCTCTTGAGGCAGATCAACTGGACATTGCAGATTTAGAAGGAAAGAATCAGGAAACTAAAGAGACATTTACATTTTCTTTTAAAGAAATACTATAGTTTGAATTACTTTCTCAATAACGATCTCTCCTTCTCTGAAAGGTTATGCTACAATGACAGCAAGTTATTTCAAGGGTTGAGGTACTCTGTTAAACCTTGAATAATCTGTTTAGAATAGCTTTGAGTTAGAAAGGGAAAAGTATACTAGAATGTTTATTATAGAAATTTTCCATATGAGTCATACTAAAACTGCCATTCAGTTTATCCATGTGTGCTCTTATTCTATCTCCACTTCAACCTCGAGAGTTGCTTCTTGGTTCCTTCAGTTGTACTTTCTTATGCATCAGAAGGTCAATGTTATCAGAAAACATGCATACTTGAGACTTACCATTAAAAATGAAATCACATTTCTTTTTCTGCAGTCACTCCATTTTTCTACTCTCCTCCATACCTATATCTCTCAGAAGAATGATTTACCTACATTTCTCTCCACTTGCTCATTTCCCATTTATACTTTAATTTTCTGCAATCTGATTTCTGCTGTAAGCACTCTCAATGGAAGGGCATTATTCTTGTGGTGATGTCCATGATTCTCAATTCAATGGACATTTCTCTATCCTCAGTATTTGTTGTATATTATCTTGGCGTTACCTCTTTTCTTGGCATTTGAGACATCACTTTGATTTTCCTTTAACTTTACTAGCTGCTCCTTCCCATTCTCTTTTGCTAGTTGCTTCTCCTGTAATAAATCTCCAAATCTATTTAGATTAGAGCTGAAATCTAACTCAGGGCTGAAATGCAAAGGCTCTTATCTTCTCTGCATCACCTACTCAGATATCTCACTATTCCTATGGGTTTAAATACCATTTGAATTCTGATGGCCCAAAATGTTTTTCCCCATTCTAGACCTGACTTCCAAGATCCATACTCACACTCAATACTGCTTATTTAAATCACATATCTTGCAGACATTTCCAGCTTAACAAATTCAACATAAAATTCTTGATTTTTTTCCTCAAAACTGTTTCCCCATCATAAGCTCAGACTTATTCTCAGTAAATGGCACCACCAACCACTCAGTTGCTCAAATGAGAAATAGAGGTTTGATTCTGATTTTTCTGTCTCCTCCTGCCCCATATCCATACAATAGAAAGTATTGTCAAATCTAGCTCCAAATATATATTTGGTTTGTTTTGTTTTGTCTTGTTTTTGAGAACAGAGTCTCACTCTTGTCACCCAGGCTAGAGTGCAGTGGCGTGATCTTGGCTCACTGCAGCCTCAACCTCCTGGGTTCAAGTAATCCTCTCACCTCAGACTCCTGAGTAGCAGGGACTACAGGTGTGTGCCACCATGTCCAGCTAATTTTTCTTTCTTTCCTATTTTTTTTTTTTTTTTTGGTAGAGATGTGGTTTTGACATCTTACCCAGACTGGTCTCAGACTCCTGAGTACAAGCGATCTGCCTGCCTTGGCCTCCCAAAGTGCTGGCATTACAGGCATGAGGCACCGTGCCTGGCCTCCAAATATATCTTAATGAGATTGTTTTCCTTTATCTCTTCTGCCATTACTACCTTCCACTGGTTCACCTTCGTCTCATTGCACGGACTATTTTAAGTTCAGTTGATCTCACGTCTTCCGTTTTTACCTCTCACCAAGCCATGCTCAATATAGCAGCAATAATTATCTTATTAAAATATAAATTTTGTCTAATGTCACTCTACCACTTCCGTGTCTTCCTGTAGCTCTCAGAATAAAATCCAAAGCCCTTATAATGATCTGTGAGATCCTGTTCACCTTCCCAGTTTCAACTCATACGACCCCTGCTCTGCACCAACCACTCTAGTATCCCAGTTTTTTCTTCTTCCTACAAATTTGTCAAATGACTGTTTCCTCTGCTAGAATGCTCTCATCCTCTGGGCTTCAAGCTAAATATCAACTACTTAGTGATTTCCTTGCCTACCTCTCTATTTAAAGTAGGTCTCTTTATTTTCTATATTAAGCTCCCATCCCTTAACTTTATAACACACTGATCGTAAGTATTTTATTTATTTGTCTGTTAACTTTTGATATCTGTCTCCTTCACCAGAATATAAGCTCCAAGTTACATCGAAGATAAATTGTGAACATCATGTTTCTCATTATATTCCTGGAGTTTAGCATGGGGCCTAGCGCATAGTAGGTACCCAAAAATAAATATTGATTGACTAATATTATCACAATAGAAGTAGAGTTCATATCCTCATGCATTTGTACATGTATATGTATATGTGCATGTAAGGGCAAAGGAGAAACATACATTAACATGTAATTATCTACACTCACACCCAATGAGTTAGTGGCTTGGCAGAAGTACTTTTCATGTAAAAATAATACAGAGATAACATATATAAGGAGATACGCTCACTTATCTACCTATTGGATTTGTTGAGGGATGATCTCCAAAGCTGACCTTCCTATCTGTAAGACTGAAGAAGTGTTTAAAACCTTGCCAACCTTTTCGAAGGGAATAATTAATCAGCACCTGATAATGTGCCACATTATAGTAGAAGCGCAATTATATATTTGTTAATAGATCTTTATAGATCATGTTTTGAATGTTCATTTGAATTTTCTTTTTTCATTTGAAAATGGCCTAATTCAAGTTTCGGGCTAGTGCTTAGAGGTTTATATATGCATTTGTGGGCTATATGAGAGTACGTGATCATTCTCTGATGACAAAATTTCCCAGCACATCTTACTCTCCATGATATTACTTTCTTGTGGTATGAAATTTATTCTAAATGACTTTCAAACCACTTCTCACCATAACCAATGGAAAGGAAAATTATCTGTTGCCATCAGAAAACATATTTGCTTATGTCCTGCATGGCCAGGTCTCCAGCACCCAGCATCCCCAGAGGGTCTCCCAGCTCAATACTTATCCTGTTTGAGTTCTGTGATGATTAATTTTATGTATCAATTTGATTGAATCATGGTACTCAAGTATTTGACCAAACATTATTCTACATGTTTTTGTGAAAGTGTTGTTTACATGAGATTAATATTTAAATCAGTAGACTTTGAATAAAGCAGATCACCCTCCATGATGTGAATTGGCCTCATTCAGTCCATTGGGGGCCTTAATAGAAAAAGACTGACCTCCCCTAAAGAAGAGGAAATTCAGCCAGCTGCCTCCCTTCATCACTTAAACTGCATCAGTTCTTCCCTGGGTCTCCAGCTTGACAATCTACACTGCAGATTTTGGACTTGCCAAGCCTCTACAATAGTGTGAGCCAATTTCTTAAAATATGTTTCTGTCTCTCTCTCTGTATATATATGTATATCCTATTGGTTCTGTTTCTCTGGGGAACTCTGACTAATACAGTTTCCATCACCAACCCATTTTCAATTTGCTTCCCATTTTAAGAGTACCATAGAAGCCACCAACAAGACGGAGTCTCATTTTTCCTCCTTGAAACATTCACAAAGAATAAGAATAACTGTAATTTGGGTAAATGGAAGGACCCCGTTCTCTGTGGTGGAACACATTAGTCTCTATGACCTCAAGACTCACCCTAGTCACCCTTCGAACCAACTCAAATGCATCAGATTCTGTAAATGATATTGTAACAAAGAGCTCGGCAATTTAGGTTCTCTGCTCTCCACTCCTTTATTAACCAGTCTTATTGACTTTGGCCAGGTCAAGAGCTTTTCATTGCTTTAGTTCCCCCATCTGCTTGTGTAATGCTTATTTCTCTGATATTTTGAACTCCTTCCACAAGCAGGTGCCCCAGAAGAGCAAGTGTGGTTATTGATCCGGTGCTACATGCACAGAAAGGCTCCAGTTCACATGCCTGAACCCGTTACCCTGCTTTGTCACACATTAAAAGCCTGGAGATTACCAGAAGTATTTGGTTTGTGTTGTTCTTTGAAAGATATGACTGTACCCACAAATATGCACAGAATACTCATCAAGGACTCTTGAATCACAAAGGCAAGTCCTTCCCTCGTCTTGCCACAATCTTTGATGGTGATGAAGAATGTGTTTACTCAAGTTCACAAAAAAGAACTTGGTTTGCTCTGTTTTAGCAACAGATTAGGATTTTCAAAAGAAAAACTGGCAATGTAGGTCATTTTTTTTTTTTTTGAACAAGCTTTGAAGCCATGCTGAAATCTTATCAGGATGTCAAGATTTAAAAACTCCCACCTGTACATCTCTCTCCCTAGAATTCCTTTGTGCAGCTGCTGCTACCTCCTTTGTTGAGTATGTGTGAACAGAAAAGTAGCATACACTCAGCTCTAGGCACTAGAAACCACTGTAAGCCATTTCTATCTCCTTATGGACGACTGGGTAGGCAAATTCAAAGCAAACATGAATTCCTAGGGATATATTATAATATATACTATGTGATTAAATTGTGTTGGCTCACCTGCAATGGATTTGTACTTGCTCTCTCTCAGAGCCCCCATTTTTCCTGCAGTAATCTTCCTAAAGGGAAAGCCTACCCACTGGGCTCTTTTTAAAAGGCGAGCAAATCTCAACACTACAACTATTTAATGCCACAAACATGATTGTAAAGAGAGCACAACGAAATGAAGATATTGTATTTTCATCATTCATCAACAGAAGACTTATGTGTAATATACCCATTGCAGGTGGATCTGATGCATACATTCATTTATTAGGATCACACATCACATTACCTCACATACAAAACCATTTAAATAATGTCAAAAGTCAGCCAGAAGGTAAGCTGTGATGAAAAGTTCCTCCAGAGAACAATTTGCTTCCCTTTTACTTTTCACCATCATAGCTTTGCCTCTTCTTGGTAATTTCTATGTAAACCAACAAACAAACTCTGGTTTTTATAAAAACAACTCAGGGCGTGTTGCATGCTTACATTTTAGGGTGTTCATAGAGTATGCTATCATATTTTAATCTCAGAGCCTTCTTTGAGTCAAACAGGATTCCTCCTAACCTCTCTAACTGAATCCAAACAAACTTCAGATGAGCACAGTCTACAGGCTGTTGACTTTCAGCATATCATCATCAACACAGCAAAACCAAAGATTCTCCAGTAGAATCTTTCAAAACAGGAGAATCCAGAAAGACTCAGACAGCAGGGTTGATGGACCATGAACTCAAGTTGCACCTCTGATCTAACTTAATGCTTACACATATTTTCAAAAGGAACAACTTTGAGCACACATAGTATAAAACTTACTTCCTGGTCCACACTACAGTACTTTTCTCCTACTCTCCCAGAAAGCTAGAGAAAACCTTTTTAACAAATAATACCCAAAAAGGACTTTCTGCAGAAGTACTATTTTCCCAGCTCAATGTCACAATTATTTAGTGTGTTGAGCACTATATGTCTTTTAATTTCCTATAATCCCTACCCATAGTATAATGTGGAATTCCATTTATTCTATTTTTAAAGAGATGAAGTCATCCAGGGTGGAAACTATGCCCTGACTGAAAGGACTTAAATGCTGCTACGTCTCAGACGAGGCTCTGGCACACGGAGAAGTATAAATTAAACTCTTCTGCAGACATTTGATCTCTTGCTATGAAAAGGGGTATTGTGTTTCCTCTGTTTAACAGTATTCTCTGTCCACTGTGAAAAGAAGCCTGTTTGCTTAAAAAAGTGTGGCATATTTCTTCCACTATGAGTGGCATTGCAAATGAAATCACAGCACGCACCGAATATAGTTCCAATCGTCTATATGAATTGTACATCTGTCAAAAGAAGCCAATGTTGAAATTGTGGTCACTTAATATGAGATGCATAATTTAATAATACGATGACTGATCACAACCACATCCTTGGATGCTAAGACTGGCAGCGTTTGTTGAGTGCCCACCTGCAGACGGCACTGTGCAGAGCGAGTTAAACAGAAACAGTCGTGCCTTCTAATTCCAGTCCATCTTGCTGCACACCAGAGGCTGCCCACACACAAAGTTAGGATATCACTGTTACTGGTGGGACATTATTCTGAAAGTGCATGCACATGTTATCAGTTGGACAGAAACATTTTCTTCCATTTCCTCCACAGGTCCTCTGTGCTTTATTAAGATCATAATAATTCTCTGTGAAAGAATAGAAACTCTGAAAAATCTATGACACTGTGTTAACATACTGTTAAAATGCTTGCAGTAAAACTTTCATTGGTATCTAGCATGTGGTAGGCACCGTGTTGGCTGAATGAACCAAGGCTATCATCTCTGACGAAAAACTCCAGCAAAGGTTTTCAAACTCTGTCCTGCTCATTTGCTAGAGGTGTTGCAGGAGTTACCATAACATCGTTTGTCATATAACATCAACTTTTTTGTTATCCTAAGGCCTTGAACTCTCCTCTTTTATCACAGAGAGGCTGATAAATTAGGAAGGTGCTGATTTAGCTGATGGATCTGGTCAGAGCTGGGAAAACCCTGTAGACAACCCTCTCCCTACTCCCCAGCCGCTGCTGAAAACATAGCTGCCCCTAACTTGTTTCTATATTGGAAACTATATTAGGTTTTGGAAAAAAGTGTTCAGCTGCTATAAAAAAAAAAAAAAAAAGCTTAAAAACTATTGCTGGAAAGCATATTTTTGTACCTTAAATGAGTTTCACTTTTTAATGGTTTATATGGAGCCATAGTGTCAATGAGAAAGATTACATAGTAGGTGCCATAGACCCAAATGACGACTTCTATTGCCATAAGCAGGCAGTAGGTGTCTTTGGAATAAACAAATAATTTATTTTTCTTAACCAAAGTGCCCATAAATTTATTTCACTTTGTAACGAAAGGAAAATATTATAGCCCGATCCACATTTTTTTACTCCAACCTAATTGGCAGTACTTACTTTAGTAAAATGATGTGGGGACCCAATAAAAAAAATTGGCACAGTTGCTTTTATATTGCCATCATTCCTTGTACTAAAATGGCTTGCAAAATTATAAAATGTATGAACCCCAACCATTTCCTCATTATTTTGATGCTCAGTAAGCCCTATAGTACAGTGTTCCATTTAAAGCTTAAAAATATATGGTGAGTCGAAGAATGCTGTTTTACTCAGTTTCCTTAATCATTTTTGCAATGTTTCCCAAAGTTCCCTAAAGATCATGAACACCTGGAGTGCTTAGCAAAAACAGATTCCTGGGCCCTGAAACAGACTCACTGAACCAAAATTTACAGAGGACAAGTCTGGTAATCTGCATATCCAGCAAGCACACAAGATGATATTTATCCTCATAGAAGTGGTGAAAACAATGGGGTAGAGGAAAATCGAGTCCAGACTCAATTGATATGCCAATTTCCTGTTCTACCCTATATGTAGTTCTCCCATCGTAGAATGATGATTCCACTGCAGAAGTTAAAAAGTTGGAATCTTGGCAAATGTACACAACTGTCCTGCCAACCCCCACGCCTAGCTGAAGTGATCAGTTTGGGATCAGAAATTAAATATTTTACTTCTGAATGACATACCAGTTATGTTAAGAGAGTGTGTTTTTCCCATATATGTAACTGAAAGAGCATTTGATTCACTGAAATATCCCCTCACTCTTAGTGCATTGTAAAGGGAAAATAACTGTCAGAATATGGCAGCTGAGGTGAGAGTGGCCGGGTTGTGTTTATTTAGTTTCAAAAACTTTCCGTGCATAATTTTTCATTACCCCTATTCCTCTGGAGAATAATTCTGAGTTTCCTTTAAACTCCTAAGGCTCTAAGGACACTAAGGATCTGGAGTTATCACATATTATCCTTTCAGAAATCCCTCAATAATATGATGGTTGTGTGTCTTCGTAGGTGACAAATGACTTCTCTTAATGACTGATGCAGTAACTTTCCAAGAAAAGTAAAATATTGAGTGGCTATTTGGTGAATTTAAACAGTGTAGACAATGAAGTGAGAAAAGAAAGTTCCAGAAAATACACATGACCAGTGTGATGCGATTTGCTTTGGGACCCTAAATGAACAGCTGACCAATTCATCTCTTGGGAGTTTGGATTGTGCAGACTGGCCAGCTTTATCTGTCTCTGTACCCCTCAAAACACTTCCAAGGATCACAGAGTCTCCCACAGGATCAAGTCCAAATTATTTACCATGGTAGAAGAGGGACTCTGGATCCAGCTATCTCCTTCCTCTTTATCTTCTTTAGGTACACTTTATGATTCAGCAATAGAAGCCTCTTGTAGCTTCCTCGGCTGGGCGTGGTGACTCATGCCTGTAATCCCAGCACTTTGGGAGGCCAAGGTGGGAGGATCACTTGAGGTCAGGAGTTCCAGACCAGCCTGGCCAGCATGGCAAAACTCTGTCTCTACTAAAAATACAAAAATTAGCCCAGCGGGTTGGTGCGTGCCTGTACTTCCAGCTGCTCGGGAGGCTGAGACAAGAGAATCTCTTGAACCCCGGAGGCAGAGGTTTCAGTGAGCTGAGATCATGCCCCTGCACTCCAGCTTGGGTGACAGAGCAAGACTCTGTATCAAAAGAAAAAAAAAAAAAGAGAAGAAACAGCAGCAGCTTTTTGTCGCTTCCTGTACAGACCCTGGTATTTCCCAACCTTTGCTGGTGTGATTCCCTCTACCGGAAATTCCTGCCCCAGCCTTTGCCTCTAGGATTCGGCTTAGTGGGCATCTTCTCCAAGAAGTTGTCCCTCCCCTGTACTCTATCTTTGTCATTGAAACCACCAATGCCATGACATCGTTTGAGCTCTGAAACGTGAGCAACAAGACTAAGGAGAAAAGGAAGGAGAGGGGTTGTTGGCCTTTATGCCTCCAATGCCCAGTACAGAGCCTGGCCTAAGGAAGTTCTCGAAAGGATGGTTATTGACTAAAAATATGTGAATCCATCCTGAGGGTATCTGCAAATAGTGAAAATGAGGAGACCAGAGTATGCCTGCCAATGCTGGTTTTCTGTTGTCCGATGTCCTTCAAAAATGACCACCATCATTTTTTTTTTTTTTTTTTAATTACAGCCTTGGAAAGAAGGCTTGCAGTAAAAAAAAACACTGCATTCATTTTTGATGGAATACATTTGTTTGGTATGCAATGTGATTCTTTTCTGCCTGTTAACGTGTACATTTTAAAAATTAGTTGCACCTTTTCCTTTTAGAGGTACTTAGTAACCATGTTGTTTCAGATACAAAGGCCTATAGAGCAATGCCCACTGCCCTGTGAATGGGGCCTTTGTTCTCAGCGCTGTTTTGGTAGGAAATGGTTGCTATTTAGGTCTCCAAGAGGGAATATAAACTATGCTCACCTAATCAAACAGACCAGTAAATACAGCAGTTAATCTGACAACTTCAAATTCCTGAGTTGCATTCTGAGAAACAATTTAACACCAACAATCATGTAAAGCCTACGTAAATCATAAGCCTTTGGTTACTTAAGAGGTTTATTGTATTTTATTTCATTTCACTTTATTAATTACCGCAAATGCCTGGTTCTAAGTCATATTTCAGGACACAGACTTCTTGTTGGTTGGAAAAGAAAAGAAATCACATTGGAAAATACAGCACTGAAGCTCAAAAATAAAAAACATGTTATCCAGATGCCAAAGAGAGAAGAGACACAGCATGGGTGAATGTATGAAAGCAGAAGATGACCCCATCATATTAGTATGCTAGGAAGTAAGTATTGATCCTGAGGACAGGAGAAACCCAAGTGCAGGCCTTTGTTGTCCATTGTTCTCATTCCTTCAGATAGTTACTTCCAACTAATCTGCACTGTGGCTGTGGAATAAAAAAGCAGTACCTGTTTGTTCAAGTTATGAACAGTTTTACAATGCCCTCACCACCTCACCTTGAAGGTTCAGTCACCACTTGAGAAACAAAAGCACTGAAACAATATATGTGTGGGGAAAAAATCCACCTAGTTCTTAAATGCAATGTGGAGTGATACTTTAAACCCAAACAACAACAGTCAAAAGATCTCTTAGTTGGAGTTATGGGATATAAATATCACCATTTAGATCCTACCTGTTTGCTAACAATTGCAACAGCCTCTTACAATTTGTCATTGCAGTGTATCAGGGAGCAGTGTCCAATATGCACACAGCCTGTAGTAAAAGCACTATCTGAACTATTCCTTCTCTTTTGAAGGGAAAAAAAAAAAATCCAATGTTTCTTGTTTTTAAAGGCACCATTGTCACTTCTGGTTGAATGTTTATTTTACTGTCTCCTGCACAGCGGAGGGCATTTCACCTATAAAGAGTGATTACAGGGTACTGGGACAATTTGAATACTCTAATCAATGCTAGTTAAAAGAGGAATAAATAAACTTTTATGGCACCAGGGTTCCTACCCTTCATGGAAATTATTGTTAATTTATTGAATCAATAATCTTAAAACAATAAATTATGATGCCCTTTGTTTTATTAAGCCCTTCTCACAGTGTGTTAAAAAGCAAGGGCTTTATAAATATTGCAACAGGCTGGGAGGAGGTTTTCTTAACCAAGTCTTGGTATGTGGTCCGTTATGCAAGAGATTAGACTATAAAAGTTAAAAGTGTGTGTGGGGCGGCGGTGGGGGGGGGGACTTGAACAAGAGTAGACACTAAAATAATGATAATAATAATAATCTCTTTACCACTTAAAATGGCTAAGCAAGGAATTTGGATTATTTTTTTCATTAACCCTGCAACTGCTTGGGGTGATTTGGTTTTATTCTTCGACTGTTTGAGAATTTTTACATGTTAAGAGCATATTCGTTACAAAACAGGGAGAAAGATTTTCAACTGATAACGGGCTGGATGGCGACTGTCCAGAAAGAATCGAATCGTTGTCCTCAATGGTTTTCTCTTAATCATGGTCCCATGTTTTCCACCAAAACCTTTCGGGAAAACAAAACTCCCCAGCTCGTTCTGAACTTCCAATCTCCTACTATCCTGACCGAGTCAGGATAAGATAAAGTGCCTAAGACAGTGTCTGGCATGCAGCTGACTCTAAACAAAACAGAATGTTCCCTCTCTGGGGCCATCCTAGTGCTGCTTTTCTACCCCACACGCAACTGTAGCAGGTCACGAGAATTGTATCCTTGAAATCTTTATTAGTTTTCTCATTATGTTTTTACCTTTCATAGCTATCAAAGTACCTTTTGGGTACCTATTCATCCTGTTACAAAACTGTACCCAAATGCAAACTCTCTGGCTTTAAAAAATAAAATATAATGAGGAAAAGTGCACATTTGGGGTAATATCTGCAGATGAGACATTACCGTAGAAGCAGTGTCCCAAAAGCACCTAATATCCAAAGCTTTCTGTATAGATTAAGCTCCTGTAATGGCTCTACAGCTACTATATACAATTATGTGCTCACTAACAGCATCCCTTAAAACAGGCAGAAGGGATCTTTGAAGCCGAGCTCTGCATACCTTAATTACGGAACCAATTTGGGACGCTGTTTGTTCCAACATTTTTTAAAGGCCTTCCCTAGATTACAAGAACACATCATATCAGGATTACTTTTTGTGCCTGGAGACCACAGACCTGAATGCAGGCCGTTCGAATGGTCCCCCAGAGTGTTGGTGTTCGCCACCTCATTCTCCTGGGGGGTTTACAGTTTTTGTCACAGGACTGGCCTAAAACCAGAAATATTATTCCCTGGAGCTAACCTTCTGACAGAAGGTCGCCGTCCTAGAGATCCAGCTCAGGCTATGGAACGGTAACAACTTAGCACCTGAAGGGCCCAGCAAGGAAACTAGAAGCCGACGATTTATGGAACTTCCATGCATCATGGATACAGTGATTTGACAAACTCCGGGCAAGTTCGGTAACAGTTCAAGGAATCTTCCTGGTATTCTGAAGAGTTCAAAAGATGCACCTAGATCAAAGGAGGAAAAGGAGATCCAGCATACTATAACCCAGGAGTGCTGCTGAATTAACCAGATCCTCACAGAGCTGAGCCATTGGCAGAGGCCCTCAGTCTGAGCCATTTGTAAGGGGTTGAGGCAGGCAAGGACATTCTCGGGCCCATTGTGATTTACTGGGAAGACCTGGCTAAGTTAAAGGTTCTATTTAGGTCCTTGGATTCTTTTCCCCCTGCATATTCCCAAAGCAGCTCTAGAGCACCTGGAATCTGGCTGAAGGATAAGGAAGAACCATACTCAGGAGTATTCATTACATTCAATTGCAGGGCAAGATGAATCAGGAGTCCAGGCAGTCAGTAGAACTGGCTGCGATAATGGTGAAAGGATGGCTACTATATACTAAGCACTATCATGAGACGCAAATATTATTTCACTCAGTTCTCACAACAACCCTTTGGGTAAAGCATTGCAATCTCGATGTTAGAAATGAAAGGCAGAGAATCAGAGTGGTTTAGGGACTTGCTCAAGGTAATACATTGGTGGTACCTTTCTAGCTCCAAAGGTCATCCTGAAGCCAATAGGCCATGCAGACAGACCTTCCCTAAAATTGTTCTGTCACTTCAGCCTTTGTACCTTCAGGGCCTTGGCAACTTTCTTAGAATTATCTCTCTTACTTACAGAAATCAATCCAAACCTTGCCCTTATGGCTATTGCACTGTCTGAAATTCTCATAAAGAAAGAATCAATATCCATTATGTAGGTATAGGATTCATAGATTTCAGTGAATTCATTCATAAATAGGAAGGTCTAGTATTGATTTAACGTTAGTGGGTCTATTAATATTAAAACTGATTATATTAATTGTATTATTCCAGCCAGCATTCATCCTTAATATTCGTGGCCATCTCCTTAGCGCTTGATAGAAAGGATTCGCTTCTCATGTTAGGTAAGAGACTCAAGCAACTTGAAGAAATGGGAGGAGAGGTAATTATATGCAGATATGTATATATTCAACCTGAGACAGGAATCTTTGGGGGAGCTAAGAACAGCCATGCATCTGGGCTTCACAGAGATAAAAGTATAGTTTAAAACCAAGAGGGGGCTGAGTGTGGTGGCTCATGCCTGTAACCCCAGCACTTTGGGAGGCCAAGGTGGGTGGATCACCTGAGGCCAGGAGTTCGAGACCAGCCTGACTAACATGGTGAAACCCCATCTCTACTAAAAATACAAAAATTAGCTGGGTGTGATGTCAGGCCCCTGTAATCCCAGCTATTCAGGAGGCTGAATCACTTGAACCTGGGAGATGGGGGTTGTAGTGAGCCGAGATCGCGCCATTGCACTCCAGCCTGGGTGACAGAGTGAGACTCCATCAAAAAAAAAAAAAAAGAAAAGAAAATACCAAGAGGGATCTAAGACAGTGCTGGAAATTGAGTTATTTTGACACTTTCATGTTGTGGATACCAGGGTTCAATGCTCGGACCTCCCTTTCAAGACTAAGGTTCTTACCTCCCCTCCCCACTACTGTGAGTGATGCCTAATCGTGGAGACTCTCTCCACAAATCGCCCTTGGCCAAAGCGAGTCACGAGTCCCCAAGGTTACGAGCCTCCATAGGAAGCAACCCATGTACAAGGACTGGTCTATGCCCCTCGCTTCACTCAGGCACAATTTTGATGGCCCTCCCAACTCAAGAACTCACATTAGATCAGCTGTAGCTCTGATGCATCCGAGCTCAGTCTCTCCCTTTGCCTAATTCTGCTTCCCTTTCTCTTCTGCACACAAGTCTCCCACCTCAAATCTGTTTCCAGAAAACATGACCTAAGACACCTCCTAAGGCATAGAAACTTATCAAAGCTTTGCCATAAGTCACTCAACCCTTCTCTGTCTTTGGTTTACCCATTCTTGTCATTACCAACCAAATTTGTTGCCCTTGATCAAATGCCTTTTCTTTACTGTCTCCTGGCTTCTATTTTTACAGCGTCCGCATACACATAACTTTGGCTTACTCACAGCTTTAGTTTTCTCTTGGCCCTTCATGGTTTTCCCATCATCGAGCTTCTTCAGGTGAGATTTTGAGTACTGCTCATATGTCATTGGCAGTACTATGGATTTGACTAATTTTGGTTCAGGTGCATATATTTAGATGGAAGATGGAGGAGATTTAGGGTGTAAAACATGGTCACCCCTGCTTAGGAGAAACTTTAAGACATCTTTCTTAGTAGAGAAAACCAGGAGCATGACAACTTCTCTTAGAAGGAGAGGTGAACTTTGGCCAGCACTGTGACTAACCTGTCCATTGCATTCATAAACCAGATCTAACTATAATCAAGGCATCAGTGACATCTAGGAATCAATTCAACAAATATTTATTGAGCACCTATTAATCAGGACCCATTTTAGAAAAGGAAATAGACAATAAACAAAATTACAAACTCGTGCCCTCATTAAGTTTACATTTTAGTGTGAAGGACAGAAAAAAGATAAATAATGGAAAGTCAAAGAAAACAACAATCTCAATAAATTTATACATTGTCCCTGGCAGAAACTGCCTTCCAGATCCTCAACAGAAAGGCAAGATCAGCTGACCTTTTACCTCCTTTCTCTACTCCTCTATCCTGGTAGTTTTCATGGGCAAGAAAATGACAAGAGGTAGAGAAGAAAGAGAAAAACCCATAGCCTTAAATCATCCGCTTCCTTAATGAAGTTAGCTTTACAAGTGAGCAACAACAATTTTATCCTGAGAGAGAATTCTGTTTTCTCTGTTCAGACTGTTTTATTCAATCATTTGTAATTTTTAACAACATTTATATAGCATTTTTATGGTTTAGGATGCATTTCCATTTAATCATTCATTTAGTCTCTCATTCAGCAAACATTTAGTATCTAAGTATGTGTGTCAGGCTCATAGACCATCTTCTTTCTTCCAAATGCAACTCTAGCAAGAGAGTAAATATTGTTAGCATACCCATTTACCAGATGAGGTTGGTGGGAAAATAAAGCCCAGAGGTTGACAACAAGGAGAATAGAAAAACCTCAGCTTTAGAGTCAAGTGGACTCAAGTTTGTTTCCACATATATGTCTATAGGAATATTCTTGCATATGCCAAGAAAAATTTTTTGAGATGGCTTATAATAATGCATGCAATACAATCATGGAAAAAATATAAATGAATTGAAAGAAACTTAATGAAGAGACAATAGGAATAGAATGGAAAGATGAGAACAGACAACAAATAGGAAAACAGGTATTGTGTTAGCTATGTTAACAAGACCTTTTATGATTACTAAAGTTGGACCTCAAGTTTTTTATGAACTTTGTTGCTGTTGGGGAGAAAATGGAAACACAGGAAAGATAATGATTGCATTTTCCTTCCTTCCTTCCTTTCTCTCTCTTTCTTCCCCTCCCTTCTTTCCTTCCTCCTTCCTTCCTTCCTTCCTTCCTTCCTTCCTTCCTTCCTTCCTTCCTTCCTTCCTTCCTTCTTTCCTTCCTTCTTTCCTTTCTTCGTTTCTTCCTTCCTTCTTTCCCACCCAGGCTGGAGTGCAGTGGCACAATGATAGCTTATTGCAACCTGGGCTCCAGAGATCCTCCCACCTCAGCCTCCTGAGTAGCTGGGACTACAAGTGCTCACCACCATGCCTGGCTAATTTTTCATTTTTAAATTTTTTTGTAGAGATGGGGTCTTGCTATGTTGCCTAAGCTGGTCTCAGACTCCTCAGGCCAAGCAATCCTCCTACCTTGGCCTCGCAATGTGCCTTGTTTTTCAATGAATAAATTCCAAGGAGTTGGGGGAGGGAGAAAGAAGTAGAACTTACAAGTTAAAAGAGAGTTAAGAGACATATCCCCCAAACCAACTGTAAAACTATGACTTAGGAAGAAATTGGAGAACTCTTAACAGTGACTTTTTCATATTAAGAAACTACTATTTTAGGTGTGATAATGGCATTGTGTTTATGTTTTTAAAAGATATATCATCTTTAAGATACATATTGAATTACTTACAGTTAAATTGAAAAAAGAAAACAACAATAACTATGAAATTCCTGTTGCCCTCACATTAGCTTTGTGACTTTGGGCCAGTTATCTCACTTTTTTCTCTTATAAATGGAGGGAAATGCAATATATTGCTCAGAGGTTTTATGGAGATTAAATGAGATACGTATAGTCAATCTACATGATTTGTGTATTCCCTATTTGCAAATTTCCCTACTTGCTAACGTTTATTTGTAATCTCCAAAGCAATGCTTGTGGGGCCTTTGTGGTCGTTCTCAGACATGCACAGAGTGGCAAAAAACATAAAGTCACCTGGAATCCACGTTCAGCTGAGGTTGAACCAGGGGTGCCTCTTGTTTCAGCTCTCATACTGTAAACAAGTGTCCTTTTCCTGGTCTACTTAGTGCCACATTTTTTGCATTTTTGTGGGTTTTGTTGGTAATTTCCTTGTTTGGAATGCCTCCACAAACATAGTGCTGAAGTGCTATCTAGTGTTCCTAAGTGCAAGAAGGCTGTGACATGCCTTCTAGAGAAAATGTGCATGTTCGATAAGCTATGTTCAGGCATGAAGCCATAGTGCTGTTGGCCAAAAGTTCAATGTAATGAATTAACAATATGTGTTGATTTCTGTCCTTAAACAGAAACACACATAAAACATGGCTGTGTATTGACCAATTAACAGCAATGCTGTGACCAGAGGCTTGCAGGAACCTAACCCTGTATTTCCCCTAGGAGCAATGGTTCAGTATTTGCTATTTCAGGGTTCACAGCAACTTTATAAAATTTAACTACTGTGAATAACAATAATCACCTGTACAGAAATGGCTTATGCTAACACCATCCTTAGAGCAAGCACTCAACACATGTTTTTACCTCTTCCCTTAAGTGATAGAGACCAAACCCCAAACTGCCTTCTGCAGACTAATTTTCTGGACTCTATTCTTGAGAAAGTTCCCCAGCCTGTGAATACACTGTAATGTGTGTAACACACTATTTGATGGAACAGACCTTCATCTGGACATGTTTTCCATCTTTCAGCCAGTTTTTGTTTCTCTGGGGTAACCTTGGTTAACAGAAATTGCACTGGCCTTGGAATTAGAGAGCCTGGGTCAGGCTTCTGATCTTATGAGTCGTGTGATCCACAGTCATATCTCACGCCCTGGGGAGTTCCCAGCAATAAAAGAAAATGTAATAAAACTCCAAGTTCTACGGTAAAAACTAAAAGGGAGAGATTAATATAATCTGGAGAAACTAAGGGAAGGCTTAGGGGACAGCTGAAAAACGAGTCTGAAGCTACCTTTGCTCCTGGAACCATTGAGTGCTGCTTGTGCCCACCAACCCTGGAGAACTCTTAGGCAAGTTGCATATCCCACTCTGATTTCCAAATCCAATTTTATTTCCGGCCTTCTCAATGGGTATGCCAGGCCTATTCAACACTCCAGGATCAACATGTTTCCTGGAGCATCCATTTTACTAGAAGGTTCATTAAGGAAAACATGTACTAAAATAAAATTTATTCAGCTATGGCTCAAAAAGTCTACATAGGAGGTTGAAGTACACGCTTTTGGTGTTCCACAGTATCTCCTCTCAATTCACCTTGGGTTGTACCTGCAACAGGGAGGGCAGTGCAGTTCTCATGTAAACCAAGAGCCTCCCAGCCTGAATGCCCACTGTCTCTCAGCTTTCTAGTCTCAAGCTCTTTCCCAAGGCCTCCAAAGCTTGCTCAAGCTGCCCAGAGGGTAAACCCAGAAGTGCAGGAGAGAATGTCCCTGGGGAGAATTCACAGTAATGTGAGCTAAGTGCCTCACCTCCATCTCCTTCAGAGCAATAATTCTGAGAAGCAATGTACACGGTTCTTGAAAAGTTTAAGCCCCTATTGTCCACAACAGCAAGCCGCTCAGAAACACATACCTTATAGAATTTCTGTGATTCTTGTCTCACTCTTCCTAATCTCTCACCTTCCAAAATGCTACCTGTACCCAAGTCCTTGTTTCAGTCTCTGCTTTTGGAATTAGAAGGAGCTATTTGGTTAGAAAAATGGACTTGAGCTACATTTGCACAGCACTTTACATGAGATTAAAGAAATCCATGGTGAAACCCTGTCTCTACTAAAAATACAAAAATTAGCCAGGCATGGTGGCAGGCACCTGTAATCCCAGCTATTGGGAGGCTGAGGCAGGAGAATTACTTGGACCCAGGAGTCAGAGACTGCAGTGAGCCGAGATCATGCCACTGCACTACAGCCGGGGGGACAGAGCAAGACTCCGTCAAAACCAAACAAAAAAAGATTAAAGAAATCCAATTGTCTGTTTAAAGACGCACCAAACTGCCCACAGACACACAACAAACTTGAAAGCACATTTCTCATGTATTAACAATAAAAAGGTATCAAGAAACTTCTCTCTTGGTGCTACATTGGCCAAAACGTCTAACCTTCAGTCTATTCTATGTGACTAAGGTTCCTGAGTGGAAAAAAAAAATCACTGTAATCTTTTTTTCTTTTTATTTCTTTTTTCTTCTTTTCTTTTCTCTTTTTTTTTCTTATTTAGACAGGATCTCACTCTGTTACCCAGACTGGAGTGCAGTGGTGCAATTACAGCTCACGGCAGCCTCAACCTCCTGGGCTCAAGTGATCCTCTCACCTCGGCCTCCTAAGTAGCTGGTACTACAGGCTTGCACCACCATGCCTGGCTAATTTTTTTTTAATGTGTGTAGAGATGCGGGTCAGGGGTCTCACTGTGTTGCCCAGGCTGATCTCAAACTACTGGGCTCAAGTCATCCTCCAGCCTCAGCCTCCCACAGTGCTGGGATTACAGGTGTCAGCCACCACACCCAGCCCAGCTTAATCTTAATAATCAATATTATCCACCCACATAACCAATCAGGAGTTGACTATAGCTGAATGCCAATGCCAAGTTCTACAAAACTCCATTTCAGCAGATGGGGCTTGGAGAAGGTTTAAGTGTTTGTTCACTTTGATAACTTATATACTAGGAGGCTCAAGGGGAACTGTATCATAAAAAGAGGCCACCACCCTACTTCTCAGGCCAAGGAAAATGGAAGTCTGATTCAGTAACCTGGATAATTGTGACTACATGAATCACATTAACATAAAATTAACTTTCTTTCAAAGGACCATTTGACCCTGCAAATCTGATTTTTAAAAATCTATATATACAACAGTATGTTACTGCTTTATCCTGGAGGATTTCAGGAGCCATTGCTTTAAAATCCACCTTCACAATCAAGATTCTTCCTAACGATAAAAAAAAATGAATTGCCATTCAAATTGGTTAAATGTATGTACGTGAACCCTCCCTTACTGATCATTTGTCCTTGGGAAAGATGAGTTTATACCCAATGTCTATACATTGTTGCTGCTATTTCAAAATGAAACTGAAGAAAAGAGGTAAATCAAAGGAAATTAATGGCTGATTTTTAACTTTTTTAAAAAAAGAATTGACAGATAAAATAATATGTATTTACTGTGTGCAACATGATGCTTTGAAGTATATATAAATTGTGGAATGACTAAATCTATCCAATTAACATATGCATTACTTCATGTAGCTATCATTTGTGTGGCAAGAACACTACATCCACTCTCCTAGCATTTTTCAAGAACACAGTATATTACTCACTATAGTCACCATGCTGTACAATAGATTTCTTGACCTTATTCCTCCTAACTCTAATTTTTAGCTTTCAATCATGTGATAAAATTTCAATGTATACCTATTAAGCTATTCCCTAGTATGCCCTGTGCCAGACTGATTCATCATTCTTCAATTCATCTTACAATCTACATTGCATTAAGTTACAGTCTTCTCTAAGTTTTATGAGACAGACATGAGCACTGATTTTGGCATGAAGATTTAGGTTGCTTCGGCCCTATTGAAGTTCAAGAAAAGCTGTACTGTTTGTACAAAATTTCCATCCTCATCCTCAATGGCTTGGATTTTGTTTTGTTTGGAGAGGGGTGACAAATAAACAAAAACCCCTATCAAAAGCAATGAGGAAATAACAGTTTACAATATATTCTCTTTTAAAAACTTAACATCATTACTTTTATTCCTTATATGGCCAGCGATGTATTCACCCCCGGATCTTCTGAATGTGGAGGTCTGGGTGATGAAATCACATTGACCTCCTGTTGCTGAGGTCAAGCAACAAACTGATGGGTCAGTTTATGGGCATATCGTGTGTGCTCTGTGAGTTTGTTGTAAATACTGCTAGATTGTTTTTGTCCCCTCCTTTTGTAAAATAGAGTCTGGACCCAAACACTGCTATTTGATCACAAGAAAAAGTACGGTCATATTATTGCTACTCATCCATCAGTTTCCTCCATCACGCCCTGATTTCATAAGGTGTCCAAATAATGACTCTTCTCCAACCTGGAGGATGGAATTGAAATGGTGACAGGGCAAGTTCTACCGAATCATACCTGTCCTATGTTTTACTAGTTTGACTCCATCATCAGAAACTATGTGTCCTTGGTATCAACTACAACTGACTGGTCCAGGAAGAATTATATAAATAATTTTGGCTTTACTTTTTTTAAATGAAGGAGAAGAGATCACAATATTGATACTTTTGCAGAAATATGTCGTTCATATTGAAAAACATCTGTACAGAATCACTTCTTTGGGAGTGAAAGCAGTTTGAAAATGGCAACGTTCCACATAAATGTATTTGCAATTTTGTTTCAGGAATCTTTCTCTGCCTGTTGGTGGTCATGCACTGAAGTTTCTTGCAAACCTACTTGATTGGAATTAGTCTGCAGTTTGTACCTTTCACATATCACCATCTGCTAAAGGCAGTACAGAGTTTTCCAGGCCAATCCACTGAGGGAGGACCGAGGATGCGCAGTCCTGGGGCACCGTGACAGATTGCGTGGCATAAATTTAACACAGAATTCAGTAAGAAATATACTTGAATGTAACTCATTTATTGATTCATTCATTGCCAAAACGTTTACTCACCGTCTATTATGTGATCCATACTATATAATGCCTGGGAATTCAAAGTAACTAAGATAACTTACTCTGTAAAAACCCATAGTCGAGTGAGGAAGGCAGGTAAACAGTTATAACCAAAGAGATAAGGGCTGATACAGCCCGTACAAAAGCCTAGAAATATGGATAATAAATGATGAGGCAGTTGCATTTTATATTTCCATGAGAAAATGAACTTGATTTTAATTGCTTCAAATCCACATGGTCTTCCTTGGAAACATCTTCTCAGTAATTAAGAGACTCCGATAAGAATTTCTACCTTTTTAGACTTTGGTGCCCCAGTGTAGGGAAGAAAAGGAAAATTATAGACTTTCTTTCCCATGGTTGCTTGTTGGGCCATCACCATGGTCAGAGTCAAGTCTATGGCATAACTCACAGTTCTTCTCTCTACAGCTGCACACAGGGCTCTGAAGGCTCAGACAGGGAAGCAAACAGATGATGGGAATCTCTTTCTAACAGAAATGCAAGGAAGATAGACTTTCTTTTACTTTAGAATTTTTCTACTTTCTTGGGAAGTTCTAAGAAGGATAGACTATAGTCTCCTTGAGAGATCTCATTATGTAGAAAGGCTGCATCTGAGAAAGAATAGAAGGAAGGGAATGAAGGACAGAAAGATGAAGAAAGGAAAGAAGGAAGGAAATGAGAAAGGAAAGGAAACGGAAGAAAAGAAAGAAGGAAAGCAAGATAGCTATAGTATTTAAAATAAGAGAAATTTTATTTTCTGCTGCAAAAAAGAAATCCTGCAAGTCACACCACATCTGTTAACATAGGAAGTAAAGAAATGCTGTGGGGGTATAGGGTGACAGTTGGCCCACAGTCCTTCCATAAATCTATTTTATCACTTTATAGTCATCTATTATCAAACATAGTGGGTCAATTCGCACGTTGCTTCCCTGTCTACCCATTAGCAAAAGCTGTGTGTTAATTTTTCTGTGACAAGTTGTGGTGTGTGAAGCCTGGTAACCTCACTGGAAAATAACTGGATTTTGGGAAGCAAAGGCTTAATGACCACCACATATGATTTTCCTGTTTTTGAGAGCTCAGTTCATACGACATAAAAGGAGTCATGCACAATCACATGAACTCTTGGTGAGGATTAAGGTGTTGCAAAGACTGTCTCTTTAAAGCTCTTTTAGAAGGGAGAACGGCCTAGTGGGCCCCGGGCCCAGACTGTGAGTACACTTCCCTTCCTAGACATTCTCTTAAGTCATAGTATTTCTTTATTGTAATCAAGCAAAATAAGAAAGGAACAGTAACATTTTCTTTTCTTTTCTTTTCTTTTTTTTTTTGAGGCAGTCTCTCTCTGTCGCCCAGGCCGTAAGTAGTGCAGCGGCATGATCTCGGCTCACTGCAAGCTCCGCCTTCCGGGTTCACGTCATTCTCCTGCCTCAGCCTCCCAGGTAGCTGGGACTACAGGCGCCCGCCACCGCGCCCGGCTAATTTTTTATATTTTTAGTAGAGACGGGGTTTCACCGTGTTAGTCAGGATGGTCTCAATCTTCTGACCTCGTGATTCGCCCGCCTCGGCCTCCCAAAGTGCTGGGATTACAGGCGTGAGCCACCGCGCCCGGCCAACATTAACATTTTCTAAGAAGGGAGACACCCAACTCTATTAAAATAAGAGAGAGGTCTCCTTTCTTTACTTAATATTTATTGAATGTTTCCAAACACATGCAATTTACTACAACTCTCTCATGTTTGTCACGGCGATGAATTAATACAGTTGTTAAGCGTATCAAATAAGATTTTTCTCCTGGAGGGAAATCACAGAAGAGGAGAATGGTTGGTGAACTATTTTGGAAGCTTATGCTGAATTAAAGGCATTCGTTATTGCTGTGCAGAGTTAAGTAATGAAACTAACAGTTTCTTAGGACTTTCTTTAAATTGTTATTTTATTTTGGAATGTAATCTCTGATTTGGATAATAATAGTATTCAGTCATTCTTTCAATAGATACTTCTTGAAGACTCATTATGTATGAGGCACTATTCTAGGCTCTGGGAAGAGAAAACAAAGTTCTTGCCACCTATAAGTGTACATTTCAGCAAGGGAAGACAAATAATCAATGTTTAAACAGGAAAATAATTATGCAAGATCATTTTAAATATGTATAAGTGCTAAGAAGATAATAAGATACAGTAATGGGATAGAGAACGATTAAGGCAATAGGGAGTGGGGATCGCTTCAGCGTGGTCAAAGAGGACCTCACTGAGCTGAGACAGGAATGATAAAAAGGAGGGAGATGTGCAAAGAACTAAGGGAGAAGTATTCTACACAGAGGCAATAACAAGTACAAAGGACTTGGGGCAGTTAATACCTTGAGTATTAGAGTACGTTTCGTACATCTTTTCATAACTTAAAGCACTTCCATGTGTATTGTTTCTTTTGATCCTCACAACAATCCTGGAATCAGGGCACTACAGGTGACCGCATTCTCACTTTACAAATGATAACTCACACACCCCATGGGAGATCCGGGATGTCTTCTGATGCCTCTGCTTTCCAAGACAATATGATGCTTCTGTACATTCCACGGACCATGACACGTTTATCATTATCAGAGTGGGTGGTTTAATGTCATGATTAGCTCCATTTTCTCTTCCTTCAGCATAGCAAAGTGCCTAAAGTTTGAGCTCTGCGTCCAGCAGATCTTTATTAGAATTCCAGTCCCACCACAGTTACATATGCTCTCTCCCTGCCAGTTCTCATAGATGAATCATCCAGACTCAGTTTCCTATTAGAGCTGAACCCTCCACTTGGACTTTTGACAGTTGGACCCCTCTAGAGGGACATCACTGCAATAATTCTCCCCTTTCTACAGCATCATTAAATTTTGTCTCTCTCCTGGATCATCCCATTCACATATTCTCCTGCTGATAGTTCTCCCATCTAAAATTGACCGGGCATGGTGGCTCATGCCTGTAATCCTAGCACTTTGGGAGGCCAAGGCAGGCAGGTCACTTGAGGCTAGGAGTTTGAGACCAGCCTGGCCAACATGGCAAAACCCCATCTGTACCAAAAATACAAAACTAAGCTAGGTGTGCTGCACTCCAGCTTGGGCGACAGAGCAAGACTCTGTCTCAAAATTAATTAATTAATTAATTAATTAATTAAAAATAAAATTACTTTCTCCTGATCCTGTGTTTCCTATGATTAAAATGCCATTTCTTTGCTCTTCTCTTTGTGAATTCTTCCCAGAAGAGTTGTCTATACCTATGGCACCAACCCATTTCTTCCAGTTCTCCATATCGTATTTCCAGTTATCCTTACTTCTCTCACACATAGCTTCTATCTAATCTGGCAGAAAATTCTGTTGACTCTACCTTCAAAATATAGCCAGAGTTCAATACTTCTTACCATCCCTGTGTCTACCACCGTGGTCCAATCTACCATCATCTCTCACCTGGATAACCGAATTACCGACTAACAGGCCTGTCTGCCTGTCTGTGCTCAAAACAGCAACCAGAAGGATCCTTTTCCAAAGTAAGCCAGGTTGCAGCCCTCATCTTGCTGAGAGTTTAATCAAAGCCCTTAACAGTGTCCTGCAAGGCCCACATGTTCTGGCCCCCTCAGACCCCTTTGACCTATTGTCTACTTCCCTCCCCCTCACTCACTCAGCTCTAGCTACATGGCTTTTATCCTGTAACCCCTTTGCTGGAATGCAAGCTTCACAAAGGCAGGGATCTTTGTCTGTCTGGTTCACTCATGTATCCCAAGTACAGTCAGTCCTTCATATCCATGGTTCCACATCCATAGAGATGGAATGGTGGACTGGAAATATTTGGGAAAAAACAAATGCATCTGAGAAGGAGGGCAAGGGTTGAATAGCTACCTATTGGGTACCATGTTTACTACTTGAGCAATGGGCTCATTAGAAGCCCAAACCTCAGCATCACAGAATGTACCCATGTAACAAACCTGCACATGTGCCATCTGAATTTATATTAAAAATAAAATCTAAAAATAAAAAATTTACATTGCATCTGTACTGAATGTATACAAACTTTTCTTGTCCTTATTCCCTTAACAATACAGTATAACCATTGTTTACAAAGCATTGCGTAAGTAATATGCAATGATTTAAAGTAAACAAGAGGATCTATGTATGTTACATGCAAACACTACTGCATTTTATATCAGGGACTTGAACGTCTTTGAATGTTGGTATCCAAAGGAGGTTCTGGAACTAATCAACAGATACCAAGTGTATTAGTCCGTTTTCATGACGCTGATAAAGACACACCCAAGACTGGGTGATTTATAAAGAAAAAGAGATTTAACCGACTCACAGTTCCACATGGCTGGAGAGGCCTCACAATCATGGCAGAAGATGAAAGGTACATCTTACATGGTGGCAGGTAAGAGAGAGAATGAGACCGAAGGGAAGAGGGAAACCCCTCATAAAAACATCAGATCTCAGGAGACTGATTCACTCTCATGAGAACAGTATGGGGAAACCACCTCCATGTTTCAGGTATCTCCCACTGGGTCCCTCCCACAACACGTGGGAATTATGGGGGCTACAATTCAACATGAGATTTGGGTGAGGACACAGCCAAGCCATATCACTGAGGGACAAGTGTACTTGGAACATGCATGCATGGCACATAGTAGACATTCAATATGTATTTGTTGAATGAATAGCCTGTGCCTACCTAACATAAAGTTAACGTAGATTTGCATGCTTTTCACTTAATCTAATTAGTGTGTAAAATTTTCTACCAGATCACATCACAATCTTAATTACTAAAAATAGTTTTCCCTTAAATAAGGATACGAAGTGTAAAACTCCCTTTCATTACGTATAGCATAGACTTAACCATTTATTAACGTCTCTTCCCTATGGAAAAGGCAACTCCACTGGTTGCTATCTTAGTTTAAGGATCCAGTCTCCATGTTGAGGAAATAGTGCTTGTTTTTCATTCAGATTATTAGTTCACTACAATTTAAGGGCCTAGAAATAGTTAGGAAATAACCTTAAAATAAGCAATTTACTCCTTCCCAAACAGAATCAAACCTGTTATTGAGTTTCTTTTTGGATCAATGAAAGCTGTCATGAGATTATACACTAGTTTTTAACTCCTTCATATACAATAGAAAATGGTTACTTACGAAATAAACACAAACATCTCTTTTTAAAATGCTTTGTGGCTTAGTCATTGGACCAGAATTTTCTCTGAATTAATCAAGAATTTTTCCGTACATGTCAGAGTTGATGATAGAAATAAGGGTGCTTGTATAGAGCTTCAACACAGGAAAAAATAATGCACCTTAGAAAAATTTAAAAATTGAGGAAGTAAGACATTCAAAACAATAAATTACATCTCTGACTTTGACCTGAAAAATTGCTGTACTGAAGTCTTGTAATTGCTTTTTTCAATTCTACAGTCAAAACCTATTAGGGCAATTTTATGTAGTTTTTCTTTCTTCTTCCTTTTTTTTTTTTTTTTTTTTTTTTTGGCCTAACATTCTTGAACTGAGTTCAAGTATTAAGTACTTCCCCATATCTCCTGTCAGTCACATATCTAAGATAGAATAAAATAAATGTATTCTCAGACTGTGTTTTACACTCTTCCAAAATTTTGGGGTTTTTTTTTTTCCATGGAACTCTCAGAGCTTTTAAATCTGGTTATTAGCCCTGATACTTTCTCCCTTTTCATCTTCCAAACCCTAGGCACATTCCCACTGACCTCTTCTGCAGCTATTTTGATTGCCAACACAATATTGAAACACAACTAGGGGCAGCCTTCCTTAATCAGGTCCGTCCCTGCAGAGTTTGCTTTGCTTTGTTTTAACAAGCAGGAGTCTTGACTTTCTACAAAGCTCCGCAAAGGTTGTTACAATCGTGGATTGAAAGAAACTGAAAACTGATTGCCAAAGAACTAATTGACCTATTTTTGGAGTCTTCATTAATTTCATTTTAGCTCAGTCATAGAAACATTTAGTCAACATCTGTCTACCTTGCAGGCATGGTGCCAAGCATTAGACAAATAAGACATGGCCCTGTTTATCATAGAATAAATGCTGTGGCGGAAACAGGTACAGGGTACTCTATAATACCAATGGGGCGTCACACTGTTAGGAAGGCAGTGTTTTATTTCTGTAGATTTTCAGGGTCTCTATTCTGTTTTCAGTGTCTCTTTTCCTAGGAGTCAGAGAAAACTTTCTAGACAAAATCATGCCTGGGCCAACATTTCAAAGTAAGTGTAAACAGGGCAAAACTGGCTGGAAAGGGCATTCACAAATTCCATTGATTCGTTTTTACCAATTTTATTTTTTTAAAAAATGAAGAGGAGGAAGGTTGAAACCTAATATCTAAAAGGAGACTGTAATATCTCTAAGTCTTAGTATATCTTGGTTTGCTTACCTTTGCTGAGCTCACTCAGGGTAAGCTGCAGTCTCATATTGAAAATGCTTGATTTATTTTGCTTGCTGTGGTGTAAACATCTTCATTGAGAAAATAGTTGCCCTGGTCTGAATTTTGAAAGTAAAATTAACATATTCTGGATTAAGTCTGAGTAAAATTGCATTTTAACTCCGTTAAAAGACATTCTTTTTAATAATCAGGTTTAAAATTTTGAATGACCATATGTGAGATTTTTAAAAGATGTATTCGGTTTGAATTTTGCTTACTTTAATATCAGAAAAAAACCTATTTCTGTTGAAAAGAGAACTGTATTCCAGTTTCTTTAATCCTTTGTTAGTTTGTCTTCCTTAATGTACCCACTGTGGTTGTTTCTATAACATATGGGATTTTATACATTAAAGCAAAGCTGTGTTTGTAAAAAAGGAAAGAAAGAAAAGAAAAAAGAAAGCTGCTGATTTTAAATTCTAGTTTTTATTCTATGTATGCTATACTTGGTTATAAAAAAGTTACAGATCATTCTGTTTTGCCCAGATTTTACCCTACAGAAGTCCCTTTATTAAGAAATGAGATTTAATGAAAAGAAAAGTAGGGCTACTGTTTATGTGGCTGCAAATATCACTGGGGAAATATTTCATGTTTACATTTTGCTAAACTATTTATAGTGGGGACACATACTACAGTAAGGCCCTCTTTTCCCCATATAATGGATATCTTTGTGCCTTAATTCTACATACTTACACAGTTTACATTTTTACCCAGTCTGCCCACATTTCATGCCACATTACTTTGTCCTCCAAAGCCTAGTTATATTGGAGCAACATCTTCTGGCAGAACGGAGACACTGAAAATCCAGAGAAATAAAACCCTGCCTGCCTAACAGTGTCTTAGATCATTAGCAGGAAACACAGACCAAATTTAGCTATTTAACAGATCTCTCATTGTTGATTATTAGGGTTTTTTTCTTGCCCCCATTGTTGATCTTTGAAAGCTCTCAATTTTAAGCAACTGAGTTTCTTTCTCTGAATTGATGGTTAGCACCTATTGCTGTATTTTATCTGTATTTTAACTATTTAGCATGGTGTATGAGTACACCATGTATGAATCTTCTAAAACAGTTCTTGCCTGAAGTATAGAATCAATGAGTGAACTTTGGAGTCCCTCTGGTGGTCATTTGAGTCAGTTTTAAATGAAACTGGTTTCTTATAAGCCCTTAGACACCAGCCTCATCCATTGGCCATCTTATCTCTGTACCCTTACTCCCTCCCACCCTGCTTCACTTTTATCACTCGTCACACACAATTCGTCACCCTGCTCCTATGAAGCACACAAATACAATGTAAATAATTTCTATAAATTCCTAATATTTGCTTGTGGGAACATTTTGCCGACAACATTGGATTTACAATAAAATGCTCTCCTGTTTTATGACACTGCTGAAAATTAAAACTATTGCCAGTTCCCTGATTCTTCAATTGGAAATCACAGCTTTGGTTTCTTCCTTACTTAAGTAGATTTTACAAATTAATTGTGATGTTTAAAGCATATCTTTCTTCGTGTGTGTGGCCCTTAATGACTTGTATTTCTTTTCAGCCACATGATTTAGTCTCTTTGAACATTTCTTTAATTTCACTAATTTAAGAGCCCAAGTAAAAAACAGGTGTGCTCAGAATAAACAGTGATTTGGGGTAGCCACTCTGCAAATCTATTGTCTTTCCTGTGATTCCTTCTTTTTACCTATAGAGGAGTGATGTCTTCCTGGCTGGCCCTTCAGAGGTGGAGGAGGCTTTCAGGAAAAGTCTTGAATTGTGCTTAGAAGAGATTAAGAAGTCACTTACCGAGACGGAAGTAAGATGTCTCCTTGACATTATGTGTTGTCCCCCTGATAGTCCTGTCATTATCTATATTTCTAGTCTGTGGTCTTAGAATTTCAGAGCATTAAATGTTCAGTTCCCATGAGTTGGTGGTTTTTCTGAGTGGATATGTGTTTGCCTGCCTTCACTTTCAGTTGAAAGATATTCATCCTTCAGGGCTGTGTTTGCTTTTATTCCAAAAATAAGTATATTTAATGTACGGTTTTCGAAAAAGGAATGAAAATAGTGATTGAGCTGATATTGAGATCACCAAGTGTTTCTAAATTTTTCCAAACACACTGCTCCCTACAGGCCCAGAAGGCACCATCTTTTCCTCTTAATATAATGGGTTTGCTTGAGTATCAAAATGCTCCATTATACAACACGAATCATCACACCGAAGATATCAATCACTTGTTTTATTAAATTAGAGTAAGAGAATTTAGTACAGAACAGTGGCAAAAAAAATAACATTATCGCTGGGTGTGGTGGCTCACACCTGTAATCCCAGAGTTTTGGGAGGCTGAGGCAGGAAGGTCTCTTGAAGCCAGGTGTTCATCACAGGCCTGGGCAATATAGTGAAATCCTGTCTCTACAAAAATAAATAAATAAATAAATAAACTAAATTAAATTAGTCCCATGTGTTGGTGTACACTTCAGCTACTTAGGAGGCTGGGGCTTGAAGATGACTTGAGCCCAGGAGTTTGGGATTACAGTGAGCTATGACTGATTGCACCACTGTACTCCAGCCTGGGTGACAGAGTGAGACCCTGTCTCCAAATAATCGTAATAATAATACCACACCACAGATCATGCTTTTAAGAGTTATAACCACCAAATATAAAAATTCTTCATATGCACATACTTTATACTATTCAAATAGTCAAATAGATACAACCTGCTCCACTAGGAACAAAACATAAATAATGTTGCATTTGTTGAAAGTCGGCATTAATTAAAGAAAACATATAGTGAATAATTTGCAATAAAAAATGAAAGTCATCTTTTGCTGCTTAAGTGTTGCACCACACAACAGATGAAAAAACAAACAACAGCAGCATTACTTCTATTGCAGACGTTTCTTTCCCTCTACTTTCTAATCTCCAATTCACTTTCGTAACTGTGCTGCTTCAGGGCGTTCAGTGTTTTGAAGGAGAGTTGTGGTTTACATTTTAATATTTTTAAGAGAAGTAAATGATTCAATATAACAAAAAGAAAATGGGTTTCATTGTTCTTTGGGTTTTAAATAAGTAGTTACTGTTACATGATAGCAACCAAATCTCCAACTTCTTGTCATTCATCACTATTCTGATGCAGTTTTTCAGAATCTGCAACAATGTGATTTATAGACTCATGAATAAATGTTTCAACTGTTGTCATATGGTCTTAATTATGTTAAATTAGAGGATCTAGCTGACAACACTAGAAACATGGATGCCTAGCACCATCTATTGTTCATGAACAAAACAACTGTATGGTAAATAAAGGGGAAAGTCCTTCCCCAGGTAGGACTTTCAGAGAGGATTTGCATTAGTTTTCTACTGCTGCTGTAACAAAGTATCACGAACTTAAACAATGCAAATTTATTATCTTTGGGTTCTCAATATTGCTTAAAAGTTAGAAGTCTGCAGTGGGTCTCACTGCGCTAAAATTAAGATGTCAGCTGGGCACTTAGGGAAGAATCTGTTTCCTTGCTGTTTTTAGTCTATAGAAGACACAGCTTTGAGAGGCCACCAATATTCCTTGGCTTATAGCCATCTTCTTTCATCTTCAAAGCCAGCCATATTGCATCTCTTGAACCATTCATTCATAGTCACATTGCCCACTGATTCTGACCTCACCTGCGAAAGTTTCTCTGCTTTTAAGGAGAAGACTCGGGTGATTAGGTTGAGTCCATCCATACACCGTATCCAGGTTAATCTCCTCATCTCAAGGTCCTTAATCTTAATGATATCTGCAAAGTCCTTTTGTCTGCATCATGTGACATATTCACAGGTTCCAGAGATTAAGACACAGACATCTTTTGGGAGACCATTATTCTGCCTACCAAAGGATATGAGAGAGCACTAATTAAAAACCTTATCTAACTATCCAAAATTTAATCTCTAATCAAAATTTAAGTATGTTGGCTGTGGTAGATTATCATTTATGTTGGAGACAGACAAGATTTGCTATTTTAGTGCTTATGAACTTAGGCTACAATTTGTTAATTTTCTCTCACTAATAATACATATTAGGTAAGTATTCTTAAAATGACCATTTCTTAAGAATCTCCCTACTAAATTCAATACTCCTTAGGCAATGAGTCAGTCCTTATTTCTTCCAACAATCTCTGCCCCTCGCCCTGCCCCACCCTTCAACCTGGTCAGCAATGTGCATGTTCACACACACACACAAGCGTGTGCACATACATACATCTGTACATATTCATACATTCAATAAATGTTATTATTTTCTAATGTTTAATTTCTGTTTTACTGAGGGGTTCAGTTTGAATGTCTTTTGGAACATGTAGATAACTTTCTCACCTTCCTTTCAACACTGAAATACTCTTTGTGATTATTCTTATTTTTTTCTACAGTAATGCCATTTGTATGTTAGTGATAGACAATTTTGATGGTAAGTCCTGATCTCAGCATCCAGTTTTATTGCATTTGTAACAGTAACACAGATACATGAGCTGCTGGACTCTCAGGATGCCATTAGCATTTCCTGACTAATCTAGAAGAGGAAAAGGATAGTTGCTAAAGAAATGCCCAATAGACTTGCTCCATGTTAAAATCATTTCCTCTCCTGACCAGGAGATGCCTGTGACAACTAAAGATAGAGGCAGCTTTTGGTTGACAACGTTGCTCTTAGTCTTCAATGATCTGTAACCTATGCCCATCATCTTAAATTTTCTGGAGGAGAAGAAATCCCTAGAGAATAGTTTGTCACTTTGGAATGTGTTTGATGTTTCTCACTGAGGAATGAAAAGAGAGGACATTTTAGAAAATAAAATCCTTTTTTATAATTTTTCAAATTTGGTAACAAAATAAAGGTACTGAGTTTTTGAAAGGACTTGAAAATGAATGTCAGCTCTTCCTCTTCTATCCAAACTTCCCTCTCAAAATCATAACAATAATGTATACAAATATAATGTATAAGTCAGGTTCACAACGATATAACTTGATAATAACACCAACCCTGTGGGATAGATACTGTTTTGCAGTTGAAGAAACTAATGTTCATATCTAATTGACCAGGATTCTGCAAGAACATGCTTGTTGATAAAGATATGTGTAAGTAGTCACTATTACATAATGTTGGTGGCAGAAAAAAATTAATCCAAGTTTTCAGAAGGGCAGTATTAAAATGCTAACATATGTCTTAAAGTAAGTCTTGGACCCAAATTTTTCACTTTAAATAAGTACAAGTTTAATAATGTGAACAAAGATTGAAATAAAATGGTGTTCCATGGACTACTACACAGCCATAAAAAGAAATGAGATCATGTCCTTTGCAGGGGCATGGATAAAGCTAAAAGCCATCATCCTCAGCAAACTAACACAGGAACAGAAGGCCAAACACTGCATGTTCTCAATCATAAGTGGGGGCTGAACATAGAGAACACATGGACACAGGGAGCAGAACATCACATGCCAGGGCCTGTTGGGGGGTGTGGGGGTTGAGGGGAGGGAACCTAGAGGACAGGTCAACAGGTGCAGCAAACCACCATGGCATGCGTATACCTATGTAACAAATCTGCACGTTCTGCACATGTACACTGGAATTTAAATTTAAAAACTAACTAAATAAAATGGTGTTCATCTCAGCACTGTTTATAATAGCAAAAAATAACCTATGGCAGAAACTGCTGGTATTCAGCAAAGTCTGTTTCCCCTGCCTGCTAGACACACCACTGGGCTGCATTTTCCAGCCTCTTCTGCCATTAGAGATGATCATGGGGCTGTATTCCGGGTGACGGAATGTGGGCAGAAGTGATACAACTTCAAGTACTAGTCCATAAATATCTCCTGCATGATCCTCCATGCTCTCTTGACTTCAGGTTGGTGAAATACGGAGAATACAGTAAAGAAATCCAGAGCTCTAGATGATGACAAAACTAGATCAAAGGACCCTGGGTCCTTCCCTGGAATGACCACATGGAAGATGATCTCTGACCAGGAATACACACATTATGCTTTGTGTGAATAAGAGATAAACTTATACTGGTTTAAAACACTGAGATTGTAGTCTTTACCCAGTACAGCAAATAAAGTAAACCCTAATACAATATGTAGATGTCCAATGTTAGAGAAATTAGCCAAATAAACTTAAGTGAATTTCTTGCAACATAGACTCCCTTTGAATGAGTTATGGATCACAATCTGGGCAACAGCCAAACTACCATAGAGATAAAAGCATGTATTTCCATTCTGCTGTATTATCATCAATTTTAATTCCAGGCTATTAAATAAATGCAGTACTACTTATTCACTGCAACCTTTGTGCAACTAAGTTGGAAGTCGTTCTGCCTCGTATCTCTGTTTTTGACACTGTAAGAGGTAGGAAAAAAGGAGAAAAAAAAATTTACCTGTAATTAAATCCTCTAAAGATAAAAATGACACGTTCTGATTGGTGATTTGCCATGGGATCACAGAATTGGAGATTTAAGGTGAATAAAGTGCTGGTTAAGCCAGTCACCAAAATGGCTTGAATTCCAGCCACACCATTCAATCAAAAAGTCATCCATTCTTTCCTTGAACACCTTCAATTATGCATACTTGATGAACATAGAATAAAAAGCAGCTTAGGGTTTTTGTGTCTCTCTGTTCATTTGTTTTGCAGAGCTAATAACAAAGATAAAAAGAGGAACGCAGGCAAGCAGACAAGCTAACATTTACGGAATGCCAGTTGACTAGGACCTGTGTATAGCACATCTATACATATTGTATCATTTAATTTTTGCAACAATGTTATACGATTGATGTGCCCATTTTTCAGAAGACCTGAACCGTACAGAGTTGAAATAATTCATATATCTGCCAAGTTGTTATATCTTCTAAAGTGATAGAGGCAATATGTACTCTACAAGAGCATGGCAGATCCTAAACCTTTAAAGAAGGCAATAGGAAAAGACAGAGAGGATTAAAAGGATTTGGCTAATGATTGGTGAGCTGACATTTGCAGTTCATTTCACTGGAGGACTGGGGAAAATAGCATTATAGTAGGACTTGGCTTCTAAAATTAAACTACTGAGGTTTATATCCAACTGCCCCTATTCCCTAACATAGCCTTTGAAAGTTTCCCAACATCTCTAGACCTCGGCTTCCTTATCAGTCAATGGGATAATAAGCGATAGCTATTTTATACAGTCATATCAAAGATGGTTTGCGATGATGCACATGAAGTATTTCGCACAGGGCTTTGCAGACAGTGGGTGAAAGCCATAAGGCTTTGTGTACAGACAAATGTGGCAATGGTTGCCCCTCGTTGAGAAGTTAAAACACTTCAGGGTGCTTGTAATTTCCTCAGATATATATTAGCAGATATGAAAGTGATATAAATACACAATAAAGTATAGTTTTAAAATAGTGTGTGTTTTATTTCATGTTCATGTCACTTTCACCAGGCAAAAATTCTGAAACTATCTGTGTGAACATAATATTATGGGTATACTCTGAATTATACCTCTAGACGTCATTAGAAATTTGTGCTTAATATTGTCCACCCACATTCCCTAAACAACACTCCCTACTGAGTTCCCTAGACTAACAACATGAAGTCTTAAGGGTATAGTCTATAATCACTACAACACGGGAAAAAAATACCTGATATTCCATTAAGTGGCAGAAACATTATTTTAGCATAGTGATTGCAGCTTCCAAATACATCTGACTCAGATTTTGCATATTATAGTAAGCAAATTAAATACTCCTTTTTCCCAAAACATGTTAACATATAAATGACATACATAAATAAGGTCATATAGATATATAAAAACCTATTCAATAAACAACTAAGTTTTTTTAAATACAAAAGTTAGCTGGGTATGATGGCGGTGGGTGCCTGTAGTCTCAGCTACTTGAGAGGCTGAGGTGGGAGGATCACTTGAGCTCAGGAGGCAGAGGTTGTGGTGAGCTCTGATCGTGCCACTGCACTCCAGCTTGGATGACAGAACCAGACCTTGTCTTTAAAAAAAAGAGAGAGAGAGAGAGAAACTAAGGTTTTTTTTGGTTTGTTTTTTGTTTTTTGTTTGGTGTTTCCATTTTGTAATTATATACATGCAATGATTTCAGTGCTGAGAAAAAGATTTAAAAATGGTATATTGGGGGTACTTCCAGCTCAATTCCAGTTGTCTATGACAATCAAGAAGAGATGGGATGCAATAATTATTTTCACAATGAAAAGAAGTATCCTAGCGGACTGGGAAAGAAAAGCATTAGGAACTTTGTGATGCTGCTGAGGTATTAGACAAGACAATACATAGAGTTGATCTCTACATATTTCTCTAATCTTTCAAATGAGAGAATGGCAGTGGTTCAAAAAAAGCAATGGAACACTTTTAGCAAATAATATCTAGTGGAACCCCAATGTATAAATAAACTGAAAGTGGAGTTACTCTGCTTGAGGTAGGGTATGTAGGATCTCCTCTAATAAACCTCCTTTCTGCTGACATCTGAGCCTCTTCAGAACACAGTTTGGAGATCAGTGCCTACTTGAATATATAATAACCAACTGGAGACGTGTAATAAAAATGCAGATACCTGGGTTCCAACCCCAGAGATTTCAGTTCAGTAGCTCTGATGTGGCGTATGGAGATGTTTATTACCGAAATGCCCTCCTGGAGACTGGGATGTACAATGAGGTTTGGGGAGTGCTCATAAGACAACCTAATACAACCTGTTAAGCTAAGGCAGTTGAATAAATCCTACAGAAAATGTGCCTCTCCGGGCATTTAACAAGGCACAGCCATGTTACAGGTTGATGTGGGTAACAAAAAAGGCTCTAGCCTTAACAGAGTAATGGAGGCAGTGGAAAACGTTCAAGTTATACAATTAGAAGATGACCAAAGCTTGGCCTGAGAATTTGGCACCAAAAATAAAAATAAAAGTGTACCTGAAGACGGCAAGCTAGCATCAGCTCTTCACTGCACAGCTGTCACTACAAAAAATGCCTAAAAGAGCATGGGCTCCCAAGTTAGAGTCCTCAGCTTGAATTCATGCTCTTCCATGTAGCTGTTTGACCTTGGCTAAGTTCTTTAATCAGTTAGTCTACTTTCCTCCTCTATAAAAGGAGGTCAATAAGAGTACTTGCCTTGTTAGATTGTTTTGAGTTAAATTGTTACCAGGCACATAAATAGGTCTCAACAAACTCTCACCTGACTATTCCTACATGGCCAGAGTCAAAATGTCTGAATTTGAATCTCAGCAACTTTACCTATAGGCTGTAAAAACTGTGAATAAATCATAATGTTTCGGTGTTCCAGTTTCTTCATCTGTAAAATAAGGATACATAATAAACTATAAAAGTACCCCCAAAAGTCCCTAGCACACAATCTGCCCTCAGTAAATGTCTGAAATCTACTCTGCTTATTTTTGCAAAATAATAAATCGTGGGAAACTAAAGATGATTCTCAGCGTCTTGCTTGAGAAGTAGTTAGGGAGTAGCATCATGATTCTAGAAGTTGGGATTTGTCTTCATTGTGTTAAATTTGAGTAGCTATTGGTGTTGTCAATTAAAAGGAACATGGGTCATGATAAGATGACAGGGAATGTTCTGGTTGAAAATTTTATCACTTCAGTTCCAGGCTGCTGCAGATGCTAAGTGAATAGGGGCTCTCACCCCAAATCTTTAATGACCTATAATAAATTAAAACAATGTGTGGGAATAAAGAGGGAAAAAATGCTGCATAGCTGAAGGTTTAAAATGCTTTTGAGAACCTTGACAGCCATGAAGGTGTACTACTTGGATCTCCATTCAAAAATTTGCCATTCAGCTACAAAGAGCACATTTGGCTGACCGCCTTCAGCTCCAGCACCTTCAGGATCGCATTCAGCTTTTGAGTCCAAGCCATTCTCTTCCTGGATAACCCCCAAGAAAAGACTGAGCACAGCTGGGGTACTAGGGCTTGACCATTTCTGCCCAATGCAAGGCTGTTCTCATGGGAGATCTTAGCGCCAGCGCACCCGTTGGGCTGGCCGAGACTCTGTAAAACTACATAATGCTCTGAAGCTCTGCTTGTCCAATTTCAATCCCTCCTCTTTTCACAAGCACTATTCTCCATAAACTACTCATATTCCTAAATCTATCTCAGCATCTGCTTCCTGGAAGACCCATGTATATCATTTTGCAGTCTTCTTTATTAACAGACAGAAATTAGGACCAGAGCTACTGATCAAATTGGGTACTTATAAATGAAATAAACCAATTCAAAGTGATCATTTACCTTCCTCGACATTTGAACGTAAGTGATTGCCTTACAGATCATTTCTTACTTCTCAGATTCTACAGTTGGCACATAAATCAGTGCTCTGAAATCTGTTGTAAATTCAGGATAGAAGATGCCCAGTTTGTGTCTGTAGATACAAAGTAAAATTTATGGCAGCAAGCTCCATCTCTCCGCTTCAACCACTGATTCATACAAATTATCTGGGGATGGATTTGGTCACAAATATTAGCAGCTTCCTTGAACCTGCACGAATAGCCACATGATGGTGGAAGGAGCACATTATGTAGATACAAAAGTTGGTCTATCAGTTGAGGTAAGTCAGGATTTAGTTAAGAAAACAGAAGCCACTCCCTGTTGTTTCCAACGGATAGGTATATGATACAGTTCATTAGAGGCTTATAAAAACCCCTGGAAGAGCCGAGAAGTAAAGGTCAGGACTCCAGCTTTCAGGACACAAGGAAGGACAAAGACTACAGGAAAGGATGCTCCAGTAATCATCAGCCACCTGTGGCACCACAGTGGGCAACTCCCAGGAGGACCCCAGAAGCCAAAGGAAGTCACTATCAATGATCTCAGTGGCCACTGGAGAGTAACGGCTCTTCCATTCTGCACTGGGCATCAATCAAAGGTCTGTCACTTGGCAGGCTGTAGCCCACAAACATATTGGAAAGAGATTTTGAGAATTGTATTTCCAGAGTTTTCCCCTGCAGGAGGTAAATATAGCAGGGGCAGGAGGGATGCTGGGCTGCTAACGGACAATCCAGGGTACCAGTATCTGTTGCCCACATCTTCTGACTCTGCTCCCTCACTCGCCATACTCTCTCCTGCTGCTGGTTCTTGCCAGGTTATTAAGAATCCAACATTTTGCCACAGTCAAATGTTTGCACTTTACCTACCACAAATATGAATGCCACAAAAGTCTGGCAAGAATACAACTGGAAAGCAAGAAATATGTTACGTTTCATAAGGGCTTACTATCTGATTCCTGTGATAATTACCTGATTTCTCTCAGGGCTCATAGGCAAATAGCAATTTCCTCAGCTAACGTACACTACATTATTTTACTCTTCTCAGATAAAGAGAAATCCATTTGAGAAAATGTGGTAGCAACATTGCCTTAGGCCTTTGGAGATATGAGTTGATGGTTCCTTGACCATGTGTAATTCCTACTAACGTAACTCTATTCCCTACCCATCCTTCCCATCATTGCACAAATATGCACCAACACAGTCATTTTTGGAAATGAGAGAGACATTATTATTCCGTACATGTTTGTTTGTGGGCCAGGGTCTTGCTATGTTGCCCAAGCTGAATGAAGTGCAGGGGCTATCCACAGCAGCTATCATATCACACTACAGCCTGGAACTCTTGGCCTTAAGTGATCCTCCTATCTCAGCCTCCAGAGTAGCTGGGACTATAGACAGGTGCCACCATGTTCAGCTACTTTAAGGATTTTAAAGCAAGTCTAGAACTTTATCTGCTCTTGGCTTCATTTTCTGAAACAAAATGAGTTGGGATCAAGTTGATACTCCATGTTCTTCTGGAAGAAGACTTCTGTACTAACTGATACATAGTACTATGTTCATTTTAGAAATATATCCAGGACTTCACAAAGCCAAGATAAATTTCTACTTAGGTAGGTACTTGGTCAAAAACTCCTCTCAGGAAACATCAGATTTCCTGCAAATATTTTACAGTATAAACACAAATAATGAAACCGTAAAAGAAGGTAAACCCTTTCAGTATTGAAGTAAAAATTTTAGTATTTAAAACAATTTCAAATATACTTATGAACCTAAATGTACAGTGTCCATATAAAAAATTTCCAAGATGTATTACTTCCTAAACTTTTCTCCCTAAATACTTCAAAAATAGAAGGCACTTCTAAAAACATGCACACATGAAACATGGAAATGAAACCAAAAACTGTAATGTTCCATGAGATGTTTCAAATTACTATATCTAATTAAAAAGATTTAATAACAACTTTTTGTTTGTTTGTTTGATGGAGTTTCGCTCTTGTTGCCCAGGCTGGATTACAATGGCGTGATCTCGAATCACCACAACCTCCTCCTCCAGGGTTCAAGCAATTCTCCTGCCTCAGCCTCCTGAGTAGCTGGGATTACAGGCCCGCCACCATGCCTGGCCAATTTTTGTATTTTTTTAGTAGAGACAGGGTTTCACCGTGTTGGCCAGGCTGGTCTTGAACGCCTAATCTCTGGTGATCTGCCCACCTTGGCCTCCCAAAGTGTTGGGATTACAGGCGTGAGCCACCATCCCAGGCTGATAACAACTTTAAAATGTCTTACATGCTGCATGACTAAACAATAGAACATACCTATCTGGTAAACCAACTGCAATGAGGGGCATTCAAAGAATATAAATCTTACCTATTGAGCAACAGAGAGCGTATGTTCGTTTTTAAACATTTAGCTTCTTACAACAAGAAACATTGCAGCATCTTTCCATCAAACATAAAAAGTACTGCTCCTTTGCGTTTCGTCACTGTTTGCTTCACAGGAGATTGGTAATGCATTTTGGTAATGGCATGTTCTTTGGTTAAGTTTTTCTTCTTTCCATCCTAAAAGGTTAAGCATTTGAGGTTCATCAGTTGAGAGGTATGATCAGACACTTTTCGAATTTGCTTTCTTCCCCCTTCTTTTTCGACAAGTGAAGCAGATGTCATAGAAGTTGGTATCTATATCATTCAGCTCAAAAATAATAAAATTATAGAAATAATAAAAGTTTGGAAAAACTTCAAAATTTATTAAAAATTCTGTTCAAAAATAATCAAATGTTGACTCAGCAGAATCACATGACACAGCATTTCAATTCTAAGCAAATCTCCATTTGTTTCTACATTAATTGGGGCAATAACTATTATACAGCAATGAAAAAAATGAACACTTCCAGGTATAACCAAAGAAGAATCCCTGATTTTTTTTCCTTAACAAAAATCAAATGGGTCTTATTTAGCTGCCTCTAGGAATTAATCAATGCTGCTGGGTTTTAGTTGAAATATTTGTAAAACTCTTTCATGATCTAATTACTCACTTTTAAGCATTAAGCAAAAGTAAGTTTGTTTAAGGACAGGGATCATGTACTTCTGAGCCTGGAGCTTGTTCAAAATGTGGTATGCAAGGGCTACTCAAAAGTGAGTTAAGAAAATAGTATGAGCCTTAGAAGATGCAGAGAGAGAAGAATGCCAAAAAGAGAATATTTTAATTTCTATAAGTAGATTCCCGTGTATCTCAAATACTGTGTTAGAGCTAAAGAAAATACTTTCTTTTTTTTTTTTTTTTTTTTTTTTTTTGAGACAGAGTCTCGCTCTGTCGCCCGGGTTGGAGTGCAGTGGCCGGATCTCAGCTCACTGCAAGCTCCGCCTCCCGGGTTTACGCCATTCTCCTGCCTCAGCCTCCCGAGTAGCTGGGACTACAGGCGCCCACCACCTCGCCCAGCTAGTTTTTTTTTGTATTTTTTAGTAGAGACGGGGTTTCACCATGTTGCCAGGATGGTCTCGATCTCCTGACCTCGTGATCCGAAAACTTTATAAAACTTTTGGCCACAGGCATTAGCCAAACATTCTGTGCAAGGCCTTACTCTCTCGTTTTGCAGGGAAGTAAACAGTAATTAGGTTAACACCTAAACATAGCCTGAACTAAGAAGAAATAAAAGTCTCTTCTCTTCAAAACCCATCAACCCCTCTTTTGGACTGTTCTTTCACACCCTTGACCCGCCTCTTCATTGCCAAGGCTTTCATTTTTCCCCTGCCCACACTGACACCCATTTCCTTCACATCCCCTACCTGGGTTGCATGTGGCAGCTTCCTGTGCTCCCTAGTTTACTGCTGAGAATTTCACATGGAACGACACCTGTTAGTCAGATGTTCCATTCCTTTCTGTCTTAATCGCCTCTCATTCAAACCCCGAATGAATGGAATTAATTTCAACTAACACGAACTTTCATAATCCCATTAATAAAACTAGAGGATCTTCTGAACTTCTCTGCATTTCCCAAAGGGGAAAGAAAATATTCATTTACATTAAACTAGAAGATACCCATATTCAACCCACCGAATACCATCACGTCTGCCACCTCCAGTCCTCTATTAGGGTTGTAAAGTGAGTATTGATAAATACAGGAAATCTACTCCACAGGTTTTCTAGTGTTACCGAGGAAGTCAGAAATCTGTGGGAAGTTACCCATACAGTTGTACTCCCAAACTACAGCTGTAAATCCACATAATCTAGAAAGCATTTTCAGATTAATCCTAACCCTTCATAGTAAACTATGGCAATATTTGACTTTCTCCTACCCTCTTTCCTGCACAAAATTATAACTTCCCGAGGAAAGAACACCATTTTCTGCTTAGTAGACTGTAAGGATCCCTAGGGACTTGCTGTCAAGCACTGGAACTGTAAAGATAGAAAAAGGACATTGAGGGAAGTCACCGACCAGAAGGCATGAAAACACAGCAGGAACAATACTCCTTTGTATTGAGTGGAAAGAAGTCAGACTCAAAGCTAATTTAAGATCGGAAGGAAAGGCCTACATGGCTTTTTGAAGGTAAAAAGTAACCGTGTCTACCTCAAAAAACAAAACCCAAACAAAGTCTGATGTAAAAAATAGCCTGGATTGATTCTGGCAGCCAAAATCAATGAAGATGTCTCTAATTACTGAAGACAAGTTTGAGATGTTTAGTGTAAATGAGGAAGGGTTGGAAAGCGCATGTTATCTGGGAATGTATACTCCTGCTACTCAATTCAAGCAATGAAAATTCGATTATTTTAGAAAAGCTAAAATAAGGACAAGATCAAAGTGAAAATAACAGGAGTTGCTTGGAAAGGCTGCAGAATAAAACATTAACTTAAACTCTTATGGAGGAAGGTACAAAACTTATACTCCAGGAAAGTGTTCATCAGGCATCAAAGGAGGCAGTTCTCCACTAAAGACTGATTCCGTCTGAGGACAGGTTTTGCTCTTTGAAAAGATCAAAATAACTCTTTCACCTTTAAAAACTCCAAAATATTGAGTTGTGAGATAAACTACAGTAGTACTAAACAGGAACTTCAGCTTTTAGGCGCGTACATCCAAAATCAAACTAATCTAGCACAAGTGATACTTAATGGGGATGGGTGACTTACCTAATAATGCTCATCTGTGACTGTCATATAGTTATAACAAAATACCTATAAATGAGACCAAGCAGTTGAATTAAAGCCCTAAAAGGGTCAATATTAAACACAGAGAGACAAGCTGGTCCACATGTTAAAAACTATAAATGACATTCAACTAGGTTTCATCTGTCTATCTAGAAATACATTTTAATCCAGGTATTTAGTTTCAAATTAATACTCAGGAAGGTGCGTGCGTGCGTGTGTAGAGGAGGCATTCAAACTGAATACCCTAAATGAGAGAAAGTTATAGAGTTCTCCTCCTTACTTTCAACTTTCGAAGATAGGAGATCTACCTTAAAGAGCCATGTTTTTCTTGGCATAACAAATGCTGGTGCAGTTGTTTGAAAATGTATCAAAAAGACTTGACTTAATGTACTTATAAGTTCCTCCTTTTTCATCTCTCGGAGTAACATTTCATGTCTGTTTACTCATAGATAAAATGATAAATTGTATTTATCTGAAAATAACTGCCTTCAAGCTTCAGTAGGTTTCAAGCAAGCTAATATTTACCAAAATAACTTTAATTTTGTGCCAGGGAAAATTTAAATCTGTGGAAAGCTAAACCAAATGGGACATTTCAAGTTGAGAAGAGTAGTTGGAGAGATAGAAATTATCATTTAAAAACAGATGTTAGATGTTTAGATGCCATTAGTTCCCCGGGTGTTCTGAACTGACAATGAGTTGATCCACAGAATATGGAATCTGAAGGAGACCCAGAGACTGCTTGTTAACAAGACTTCCCTGCCTCTCCCTTTTTTTTTTCTTCACAACTGGGGATATTGTGATGGCTAAATCATCAGCTAAACAAACATCTTCCCATTCTCAGGCAAAACAAACAAACAAAACCCTTTGATTTGTGAGACAATATTTTCTTTGAGAACAAATGAGAAGTAATCCAGAATATATGAATAAAGTTGTTGAAATAAATAATACTAAGCAAGAAAAAAAACTAAATTCAATGGCCTTGGCAACTTGTATGTGATCTTAACTGTTTAGCCTATTGGAAATACTCCACAAAATTCAGAGCCACTACTTTGGGGAGGTGTGGATAATATATGTCATAAATATCTGATCTGTGAAGTACACATTTTTAAACTAATTTTATAATTTTAGGAATAGGACTGGAAATAACATTTACTTATATTCAGTGAAAATTCCCCACAGGAGCTTATTCTCGTACTATTTGAATTCAAAATACCTTTAAAAATTTGGTTTAACAGAACAGTTCCAGGAATACCACAAGCATGTTCACGCTGGTAACATTTCTGTCAGAAATGATCAAGGAGAGAGAAGCTGGGTTGACAAAAGCTCTTGAGAGAAAAGAAAAAAAAAAATGCATATGTTATTACAACTCTTTGAAGCTGAGATAGAGCAGTTCTTATATAAAACTTCTAAGCAATCTGAATATCTTCGTAGGTGAAAAGGCATTCCCCGCAAACGTTCCTACTAAGAAATGCACTCATCATTTGCAAGAACTAGAAAGTGGACAGTAAGGAAATTCCCAAGATAAAGCTGTTTATGTGAACAAAGCATTTAACAAACAGGGACATTAAATGCCTCTGTCAAATGGAAAGGAAGTGTCTAAAACATACAGCCCATCACCGGGCTAAGTGATAATTACCCATTCATTTTTCCTGCTGGAACTACATCTGTAGCATTTAAATGGAAGGAAACCAAATCCTCAATAGAGCCTGTTGCTCCATTTTACATCTGGGTAGTCCATTTTGGGAGAAAGACTGCACATTACATATGATTAATTAACTCCTTCTTGACGATGTGTCCCATGGTGCTGGTGACTCTCTTACAGAGAGATTTTTTTCTGTTTGCTGTATCTAACGGCCTAGATCTTGGGCAAAATAATGGCCTGCTTTGTGTTATTGAGCCTCACTTCTAAAAATTTTGAGTGGATGTTGATAGTCTGGGGATGGTTGTAAATCTAAAGTGATGAGTTGTGTAAGGAGATTTTCTAATAATCATTTTGTTATGGGGTTCCAGGGAGAGTTGAGGCAGTAAATTCACTTTCTTCCTTTTATAATCATAATACCTGGATCACTCCCAACAAAAATGAGGAAGAAATTTCCCTAAGAACTTTCCTATCAGTCCCCATTCCATATTCAATTTTCTCCAACTTTTCCTAAAGGCTGTCACAGCCCACTTTAGTTCCTAGCTAGGATTGATGGATGATTCCACATGACCATTGCTCATCACTAACATTCTTGTAAATCTTAAGCAATTCCTCCAACACCTTGCCCACACGACCACTTTAATCATTTTTATTTGAAATGTTTATTGAGATAGCATAGATTCACATGCAATTGGAAGAAATAATACAGAGAAGCCTGGACAACATAGTTAGACTTTGTCTCTACGAAAATAAAAATTTAAAAGTGAGGAGGTGTGGTGGCACACTTGGGAGCTACGTGGGAGGTTGAGGCAGGAGGATCACTTAAACCCAGGAGTTCAAGGCTGCAGTGGGCTATGATTGCACTATTGCTCTCCAGCCTAGGCAACAGAGTGAGATCCTGTCTCTGAAAACAAAAGAAAGAAAGAAAGAAAGAAAGAAAGAAAGAAAGAAAGAAAGAAAGAAAGAAAGAAAGAAGGAAAGAAAGAAAACATAGATCCTACATGTACTTAGTTTCCCCCAGTGTTAACGTTTTTGCATACTATCACAAGCAGTACATTGACAATTGCTACAACCAATCCATCATATTCTGATTTTTCTAGTTTCACTTTCACTTGTGTGTACATGTATGTGTGTGTGTTTAGTTCTATATCTGTATATTCATTTTGAATAATAACAATTAAAGCTAAAATGTATTGAGTACCGGCTCTCTGCCTGGCACTGTTCTAAGTCCCTTATATGTAGTATCTCATTTAACATCTCATATATTAAGTAATATTCCTATTGCTATTTTACAGATGAGAGAGGTTCAATGGCTTGGGGGTGGCAGAGCATTCCTGCTGCAGAGCCAGTTCCTGGAACTGCCACCACCATACCACATGTCTCTCATTATTTCAGAGCATCTGATGGCACATGACACAGCCCTTGTGGAGCTAGACTATATCCCCAAGGGAATGAGACGGTAACACACCTCTAAAATAGCCATAAAATTCAATGTCTTTTATAGGGTACTTTTAGTGTGGTCAAATTATTCTGCATGATACTGTAATGATGGAGATAAGACTATGCACTTCTCAAAACCCATACAACCATACAGCACAAAAAGTGAACCCTCATGCACACTAAGTCACTAGTGAACTTTAGTTCAGAATAATGTATCAATATTAGCTTATCAATGGTAACAAATGTACGATGCCATTGTGATACATTAATAATAAAGGAATCTGGCAAGAAGGTTGGAGTGAGAGGAGAGTAGATGGGGACACTCTGTACCTTCTGCTCAATTTTTCTATAAATGTAAAACAGCTCTAAAAAAGAAAGTCTGTTAATTTTAAAAAGCTTTTTTAAGTCAATAGCTTATTCAGATAGACCCAACTAGCAAAGATGAAACTAACAAGGTGAAAAGATTTTCATCTTGGAAATCTCCAAACTTTGGTCACTGAGCATTGGTATTTTGCCAGCTGCCTTACGTTATCTGAAGTGGCAGGAAAATAGTGACAAAAAACCTCAGGCACTTAGAGGGTGCCCTGGGGATGTGTGTGGCTTTTTCTCCTTCCACGTCTTCCCCTGCAGTGACCTCAGCAGCAGGGCAGAACCAGGACAGACAGAGTAAAGTGTGTGTAATTCTCATCCATTCTGGGCCCTGTGGAATTGGAACTTATGCTTACTGCATTGTCACTTGAATATTAAATCTTAAATGTCAAAATATTCTGCAAAGCAGAGAAAGAATTTCAGCATGGTATCCCAAAATCTCTTTTCCATACTCTTCTTGGAAGCTCTGTCAAAATAAAAAAAATTGCTACTGCTTACAAAAAAATTATTTTCATGTTCCCATGGAAATTCACAAAGAGAATATTGTATTTGCTGTCTACCACAAGCAGAAATAATTGTTTCCGATGGAAATCATATTAGACGTGAATATCATGAAAAACGTTGTCTAAACTTTTATTTTGGGTAAAAAATTTATCCTGCGCCTCAGGAGTATTGTACACCCAGAGCAATCAGGAAAATTGCCAACAACTACCCGCTGTGGGACTTGCTACTTTGACAAACATGCTATGCTTCCAGGCAAATTGTAGTACCGCCATCCTCATATAAAACCAGGGAGACAAATTAATCTTAGTAACTATTTGGAGAAAGATATCTGAATATGCCTTGCCCTGCTCTGCCCCAAATCACAATCCAATATTAACTCATAATCTTTTTCATTGGCTTTGGTAATTGTACCCTTTGAAGACAATCTATGAATATGCATATGGCCTTTAGGCACTTTAGTTGCCATTTCATCCAATTAACAGATAATTAAAAATGCTGCCTATGAGTACCTTTTCTCTCTTCCTTTCATCACCAAAGATAGCACAGTGCTTTAAGGGTGAAGCGCTCGATGCAGGCCACATCAATGGCAGGTCTCAGGAGTATCAAAAACAAACACAGACAACCTCCTTCCATTCCACTGAGTCTCAATCACTTTGTAACCTGACCCTCTAGGTTTGGGTTTTAATAATCTGCTGTTCTCCTTTAACTAGTTAATGAGTTGTTTTGGGGCTAGTCATGTTCCCAAAGTTTCAATGTGTTTCTAGAGTCATTTGCATGTGGATTGTCATGGGTGGATTACTTTTTAGCACAAAGAGTAAATCCTACTTATGACTAAATTGGCAGAGAGATCCATTTATAGAGAGTGGGACCAGCCTTGTCCATACTCAATAAGGGGAAGAAATGGACACTACCTAGCCCCAAGTATCAGAACCTGATGTGATAGAATAGTCAAGTAAACACATTTTAAGGGATTTCTTTTCCATACCAATCAAGATTGGCTATTTTAACATTTGTAATAATGAACAACCCTCAAACATCAATGATTCCAGCCAGGTTTTTTTTCTTATTTATGTAACATGTTGAACATAGATCAGCAGGGATCTCTGCCTAATTTAGTCACTCACAGACCCAAGATGACAGATGTTTCATGAAACTTGTGATTCTGTGACCACTGAAGTAGGGAAAAGGAAGTTTGCAGTTGAGCACCAGCAATCAAATGCTTCCACTTAGATGCGGCACATGTTACCTCTGCTTATATTTTATTGGTCAGAGCAAGTCACTGGCCAAGCCTATCTTCAAGCGGCCAGGAAATCACAATCTTAACAAGGGCCCAGAAAGAGGAGAATGAGAATTTTGTAAATGACTCAATAATTGCCTGCTTCCTGTGATCGTAGTTTAATAATATAATGTCATTTAGTGAAGTTTGATAATTTAGCATTGAGTGTTTCATAGGGGCTGGAAGGTCTAAAATAAATTCTAATGTCATGTTGGAGGTAGATATGTAACATTGTGGTTCTCTACTTGTCACATTCGCTGCAACTCAAGGAAAGTATTTGTTTAAGAAACATACTTAGTTGTCTCTTACAGAAACTTTTTATTGTTTTAGGAAGCAAGAAAGTCTTTGTCTCTCTCTCTCTCTCTCTGAAGAGTTGGCATATGTCCACATCTAAATTAATTATAATCCATTGACTTTACCGAGAACCAAGTTATAAACTTTGAATTAGCTCCAAGTGTTAACATGTTTTTTACCTTTTCACCTTGATTTCTCCTTTGTAATTAATTTTAAAATTAATTACGTTAATTTTATGAATTCTATTTGTCCTTTTTATAAATGACCTCAAGTCCTTTAGTGAAAGAGGTGCGAGTGATAAAGAATTAGAATTGAAAAAAAAAAAACCCTCAGTTGATTAAAGACAATAGTTTTCCCGGTTGTGACATGCTACAGCGATACAAGATAGTACCACTGGGGGAAACTGAGGGAAGAATACATAGAATCCTTATGAATTATTTCTTACAATGCATGTGAATCTAATTATCTCAAGATAAAAAGGTGTATGTGTGTTTTTTAATCAACAGTAACCCTCCAAAGAGGGTTGACTACTACTACAGGAGTAGAAGTCTCTTCAAAAGACTTGAAAAATTACAAGATTCTCTTTCAGGTCAATTACCTAATGAAGAAAATTTCAGTTTACTAGGCAATAGAAATCATTGGGAAAAAAATGCTTGGACTTACAGTCAATAGATATTTTTATGGATTAGTTAAAATAAAAGGCAAAAGATTAATACATTAAGAAAGCTAGATTGGCATGGTTGTGGCTTATGCCTGTAATCTCAGCATTCTGGGAAACCAAGGGTGGTGGATCTCTTGAACTCAGGAGTTCAAGACCAGCCTGGGCAACATGGCCAAACCCCATCTATAAATAAATATAATTTTTTTAAAAAAAAGAAAGCTAGCTTGCCTCCGTTTTTCTTTTTTTCCTTCCTTCCTTCTTTTTTTTTTTTTTTTAAATTCACTAAACATCTCCTATTGCTAAAGACTATGGTAGGCAATTGATAAATAAAACAGAAAAGATATCTGTCTGCATAGTGCTTATATTTTAATGGAGGAGAGGGTAAGCAAGCAAATAAATAAAACAATTGCAATTGCGCTATGTGCCATGATGAAAACTGAGAGTGCTAGGATGAGAATGACATAGGTGAGGAGCCACTCTAGCCAAGGTGGTCAAGAAGAGCTCTCTGAGGAAACGGAGTAGGAGAAATGACTCGTGTCCTAAAAATCAGGTTGGGATCATTCCAAGCAGAAGGAATAGAATATGCAAATGAATTTGGAGGAGGTGGATCTGAGTATATTTAAGAAGCTGGAAGTTGGCCCATATGGCTGGGAAGTGGTTAGCAAGGAAAGGCAAGAGAGGACATTGAAAATGTTGTGAGCAGAAGTCCAGGACAGGAACTCCACGTTTTGTTACAGGTGAATGGCAGCTAAGGTTGACATGATTACTGATATTTGTTCTAAGTTGAACAAATTCATTATCAAACTAACAGAATTTAGAGTAGTTCTCTCTGTTGTATATGTCACTGTTGTTCCCATATCCTTCCAAATTCAGTTTCTAGTGAGAAAGCTGATGAACAAGGTTAAGCAGATACAAAATTTCAAAGAAAAGTCCGAATTAGAGCCTGTTGTTAGAGTCCTACAAATGTAAATAAAGCATCAGCAACAGGGTAGATGCATTTGGTTGAGATACATGGGATGGAATGTAAGTATGTTATCATTCTCACAGCCCACTATTACCACTGGGAAGGACTCTCTGCCCCCCACATCTTCTCCATCTGCCAAAAAGTCTACTAAAGGTATATAAAACCTATTTATTTTATTATTAGAGATGAAGCTTGAGTACAATAGTCCATGCAGGGGTAACACTATGCCTTAAATTTACTTTAAAGATTAAATAACTATCCTGGAGAAAGGTTATCTCCTAAGAGTAGAGGGGGGATTGCAATAGATGAGAGGATATCCAGAGGATTAAACGTTAATGGTAACATTTATTAAAATTGTTAGGTGGGTCTGCCTGGATGATGAAGGTATTGATCTTTACAGTGTTTTAGATTTTGTATATATTTCCTAATAGTTTCTTTTTAAGAAGTAGGTTACTCACTTCAGATTCTTTCCTAAGAGTAATTGTTAAGCAAGTCACCTCTTAGAACCGGGAATCATGGGGGAAGACAGGGATAGAGAAGGCCATCTGAGTCCATTAATGACAAATTTCTAGAGTTGAGAAAGCTTAGAATTGGAAGGGACTTCAGAGGTCACTACTTGAAACCTCTCTTTTTACAGCAGTCAATCGGTCAAAGCTATGCAGCCAGTGAGTAGAGTTGGCAGGAACAGAGAGGGGAACATTCTCAAATCCTGACTCCAGTCTGATGCTCAGCATTATAATACAACTGCCTTGAATTTCCTTTTCGTTTAGTCACTGGTATAACACCGAATTTTACTTTTGTGACTAAGGGAACACCTAGGAGTTAGAAGTAGACCTCAAGTAGCCCAGATAATATAGTGACACCCTGTCTCTACAAAAAACTTTTAAAACATTAGCCAGGCATGGTGGCACACTACTGCAGTCCCAGCCACTCGGGAGGCTGAGGAGGGAGGATCACTTGAGCCTGGGAGGTTAAGGCTGCAGAGCCATGATACACCATTGCACTCCAACCTGAACAATAGAACGATGCCCTATTAAAAAAAAAAAAAAAAGTTAAAAAAGTAGACTTCAAATTGATATTTATTGGTAAATTGGAGAAACTTTTTTTTTTTTTTTTTTTTTGAGATGGAGTCTCGCTCTGTTGCCCAGGCTGGAGTACAGTGGTGCGATCTCAGCTCACTGCAACCTCAACCTCCCAAGTTCAAGTGATTCTCCTGCCTCAACCTCCTGGATAGCTGGGACTACAGGCACATGCCACCATGCCCAGCTAATTTTTATATTTTTAGTAGAGACGGGGTTTCACCATGTTGGCCAGGATGGTCTCAATTTCCTGACTTCATGATCCACCTGCCTAGGCCTCCCAAAGTGAGTGGCATGAGCCACCACGCCTGGTCTGGAGAAAGTATCTTAAACCAGCTAATGAGAGGTCATAGAGACAACCATCATGGCTGAAAAGAAAAGGACATTGAAGAAATCACTGGAATTGATTATCTGAGAGGAGTAAAGCAAACGAGCAGAATGAGCGTCATACCCAGAAGTATCACAGCAGTACCAATTGAAAGAACTGTGGCCTCTCTACTGACTAGGATATTACCAAGGCGCATTGTCCAGGTCCACAGAGTGAAGAGTGAGAAAAGCCCAGAGCCTGAGAGTCTTCAGATAGATACAAAGGTTGACAAGAAAAAAATGTGACACAGAGAGGAAATCTTGCAATTTCATCTAGAGAAGCAAAATTATTGACAACAAAATAATAATATTTTATTGTATGGAAATCAGATTTTCTTCAAGCCTGTCTATAGATAGAAGATAATTTTATTTATTTTATTTATTTATTTTTTTAGAAACAAGGTCTTGCTCTATCACCCAGGCTGGAGCGTAGTGGCACAATCATAGCTCACTTGCAGCCTTCAACTCCTGTGCTTGGATGATCTTCCCATCTCAGCCTCTAAAATTGCTGGGATCACAGGCATGTGCCACCCTGCATAGCTAATTTTTTAAAATTTTTTTGTAGAGACAGTGTCTCATCATGTTACCCAGTCTAGTCTCAAACTCCTGACCTCAAGCCTTTCAAAGTGCTGGGATTATAGGCATGAGCCTCAGAATCTGGTTTGAAAATATTTTTCCTTAATGGCAAAAAGGATTTAGACTTGAGAGAAAATATTTCCTGAAAGGGTTAGTTACAGTTCCTCCTCTGGGGATAGTTAAAACAGAAAAAAATTCCTCATATCTGTGCTCGTTTAGACAGAGTCCAGTCCAATGTAAGAATTACTGCTGGTCTACAATAGAACAAGGAACTATGATTCTGGCAGGAGCTAAACCCAACTGACTTGACTCTCAGCACCCTAATTTCAGGTTCTGGGAAACCTACTGATACAGCAGGAAACAAATTCCTAGGCTGACAGGGACGTCCTGGTGAGACCTGACCTTCAAACTAAAGACAGTTTAAAGTCTGAAAACTGAGCTACCAGTTCGGTATAGAATCTATGATCAAAGTGAGAACTTCTATGATGCCTTTTAACCAATCAAATGGTGCTTTTTCCAGGACCACCTATGGACCACTCAGCACACACTACCCCATTCTGAACCCATAAAAACCCTGGACTCAGCCTCACAGACAGCTATCCACTTTTGGGCCCCCTCTCACACACAGGGCTACCCATTCCAGCTCTTGACCCTCTTGTTGTCAAGAGCTTTTCTGTTGCTCAATAAAATTCTTCTCTGCCTTGCTCCCTCTCTGGGTCTGTATACCTCATTCTTCTTTGTTGTGGGACAAGAACTGGGAACTGGGAACCCTCCAAAGAGTGGGAGCAAAAAGGGCTGTAACTTGCTTCGCCAAGCTGCAGGCTTTAGGACGGAATGAGCTGTGACACATCCCTGTTCTCTGGGCTGCAATGGCAGGAACAAGAGACAGCTGTAGTGCTTCTTGGGGTCCCCAACCTTGGGACTTCCTGAATAGAAGCTGTGATGCCCTCTTGGAGCTCCACAGTTGCTAGCATCTCTGAGTTTTTGAGTGCCACTCCATCCCCCTCATCAGAATGTGGGCACCCATTTGTAGAAGCTGCTTGCAGCACACATGGTCCCTCCCTGGGCTGAGGATGCAGCCACAGTGGTTGTGGGATCTGGGCCAGGAAGTGAGCCAAGTGCAGCCTGCCCACGCAAAGCCTGGGCAGAGGTACTGCCAGCCACAGAGGTTTCCGGCTGGCAAAGTGGCACCAAAAGAATCCTATGTCACTACTACACTCATAACTGGGGAAGGATAACTCACTGGGATCACTTGGGCTGAGAGCTGCATGTGTGATACCTCATTAATGGGCTCACATCCCTCAGGTTATCAGCCAACCAACTGTCATTGGCAGAGAACATAGGTTAACATAAAAGGAGCACTAATCTAGGTTAGTGTTCCAAGAAACTTAAGAACAGCTGCAACTTGGCTGAGACTCTCATCTTTTTAATTGTGCATATATGCCCAGAGGCTCTACAGTAGCACTAAATATAAAGAATAAATAGTGTGCAGGAATTCAGTAATTAACAGTTTCCTGTTATTTACTGTGTGGTAATTTTCAAAGACCACCATGATAATTTACTTACACAAAACTCAGATAGAAAGGAAGTTCTGGGAGAAAGCTCAAGAAGGCATTGGCAGGTTGGGAACATTTCAGAATCAAACCTGCATATGTTGGGTTCCGAGCAAACACAAAGCTACATTGAGTATTGTGATGTAAAATCGCTTCAGCTTCAGAATGAATTCTTTTATTTATAAAATTAATTCTGTTTTTCAAATGAATCTTATGTCTTTCTTTTTCTTTTCTTTTCTTTTCTTTTTTTTTTTTTTTCTTTTGAGACAGAGTCTTATTCTATCAGCCAGGCTGGAGTGCAGTCACACAATCTCAGCTCACTGCAACCTCCACCTGCTGGGTTCAAGCAATTCTCCTGTCTCAGCCTTCTGAGTAGCTGGGATTACAGGCATGCACCACCACACCGGAATAATTTTTGTATTTTTAGTAGAGACGGGGTTTCACCATTTTGGTCAGGCTGGTCTTGAACTGCTGACTTCATGATCCACCTGCCTTGGCCTCCCAAAGTGCTGGGATTACAGGTGTGAGCCACTGCACCCAGCCAAATGAATCTTATTTCTAACTTCACAATAGTTTCTCCTTAGCCCCTGTATTTGATGTAATGCTGAGAGATTTTTTAGATCAGCACTTTCAAATTTGAATGTGCTTACCTGCAGTCACAGCTACTCAGGAAGATGAGGCAGGAGGATCACTTGATGCCAGAAATTTCAGGGTGTAGTGTGCTGTATTAGTCCATTTTTATACTGCTTTGAAGAAATACCAGAGACTCGATAATTTATAAAGAAAAAGAGTTTTAATGGACTCACAGTTCCACATGACTGGGGAGGCCTAATAATCATGGTAGAAGGCAAAGGAGGAGCAAAGTCATGTCTTACAAGGCGGCAGGCAAGAGAGCATGTGCAGGGAAACTGCCCTTTATAAAACCATCAGATCTCACGAAACCTATTCACTATCATAAGAACACCAGAGGAAAAACCTGCCCCTATGGTTCAATTCTCTCCCACTGGGTCCCTCCCATGACATGTGGGGATTATGGGTGCTACAATTCAAGATGAGATTTGGGTGAGGACACAGCCAAATCATATCACAGGCTATGAACACACCTGTTAATAGCCACTGCACTCCTTCCTGGACAATATAGTGAGATCACTGTTTCAAAAAAAAAAAAAAAAAGTGAATATGCAAATAAATCATCTTGTTAATATGCAGATTCTGATTCAGTAGTTTGGGGGAGGGTTTGAGATTCTACATTGCTAAAAAGCACCCACACCAGCAGTTGCTGCTACTGCTGGTCTAGTAACAATTCTTTGAGTGCAAAGCATTCAAAACTTATCCAGTAGTTGCAATGTTAGGTTTTAAAAGACATTACTCTCTAAAGAAAAAAAAATTAATTAAATGAGAGAAAACCCAGACAGCAAGAAGCTAACATACATGATTTTTCAAGCTAAATGGTTGTCTCTTTGGACCAAGAGGGAGTGCTTGTAAGTTGAGACCTAGAGAGCAAACTGGCAGACAAAGCATTACAGACCAGAGCCAGGCAAGCTGAAGGAGGGAGGGATCAGTTCAAATTACCATATCCAAGGGGTTATGGCAAACATGGGTCTAATGAAAGCTGTTCTCAGTATTGAAGAGTTACAGACTTGTTGATGGGGTTTAGCAATAACCATAATTGAGCATGAGGTTTGAAACCTGGTTATGTTTCAAAGATGTCCATCTAGATGGAAACTGGACACATCTATATCTGGGTGGGAAGAGACAAAGTCCAGGCTTGAGAAGGTGGTTGGGCCCTGGTCAAGTGGGCTGAGACTGAGCACACTGCCTGTTACAAGGAATTATACCAGGGCAGAAATCAAGTCAATCAGGATGGATAGACACACATCTGGTGGGTTAGGGAGAAAGCACTAGCATGGTGAAACCCATGGACTCATCCAAGAGACACCAGATGCTGGGATTAGGGCAGTAAAGCTAGGCTCATGCCCCTGAGCCTCAGCTGTTAATGCACTGTCAGGCCTATTGCCAATTAACTCATGCTCTGGGTGAGATTGAGCTTGCAAACCAGAAGACTTCAATCCTTGGAGATAAATGGTGCTCAGATAGGTCTGCCAAGTATTTTGTGATTACTAGATGTCAGACACTAGGCTGGAGGCTCAATGCATACTATTCATATGTGATTAAAGAATTTTGTCTGAGAATATAGAAAAATGTGCTAGATGTAATCTCTTGAAGAATTACTAGTCTAGTGGGAGAGGCAAACATTGACATAAATAATTACAAGTTCTCATAGTCTCCTAGATGGCTATGGGGAAATTGAATGAATGTGAATAAAAGGGAAATATAAAAACAAAATTATCTAGCAGACTTTGTACTCTTGACTGTGAAATCTAGCCATTCAAATTGATGATTAGCACGAAGAATAATTATTGGTTAGTATCAGGAGGAGGATGATTGCTGTTAAAAAAAGTTTGCATTAAACTGGGTGGAAAATGCTCTTGCAGAAAATGCAACCATTAACCTCATGACTATGAAACAAGCAAGTCCAAGGAAAATTCTCTTCCTTTCCCTCAGGCAGAATATGAGATCATCTTCTCCTTTTGTGAGAACCAAACTGGTGAGGAGCTGCTGTGGATAATCCCTGTCTCCATCACTTAATCTTGTTCGGCTCCTTACTGCCTTTTAAATTGCCTTGTCAAATCTCACTGCAGATGCAGATCAGTTTGTTCTCTTTATTCAGGAGTTTACAAAAACTGACTTGCAAAAGATAACTTTAATACATGTGGAATACAGAGATACAAAAGTCGAAATGACTACAAAGATGTTTCTTAACTTGAACCTGGTAGTGGGAGCACCAGTAAGTCTGGGGTTGAACCTGGTTGTCATACTGTGTAGACAGGAGGTATGGGTGACACTCGTGATGATCACTGCAGCCACACATTTTAGTACAACTATGAAGCTGATTTTTATCATTAGGATGGCTCTTACATGACAAAATCATCCCATTCCTCAATTATACCACAAAAGCTTTTTCTGTCTACTTTTGGCTATGTTGCATTCTTGGGGCATAGATTCAGGCCCTGAATACAATAATAACAACAATAATTTAAGGCATTTCATGGGCCAACACTCAGAACTATTTCTCCCATTGATGCCTGAAAATACTCTTTTGATGTCTGCCCTCATTTAGTTTGGGTTGTGCAACATTGCCAGGCCTGGAATTCTTATTTTTTTCTTAGATACTATGTTTGTGATTAGAGTACACTATCACCAGTTTTTTATGTAATGAACAATTTTCTGAACGAATAGACTTGCCTGAGACAAAAGAGAACAATACAGTACATGATTTTTTTACTTAGTAGAGGAAACTGTAAGTAAAAATACAGTTTGTTGTTGTATTTGTCAGAATTCTATAAAGAACAAATAGGAATTATACCACCATCTGTATCTATCTATCTACATATATGCATGAAGAGAGAGAGATTCAATTGTCTCTTAAATTGGGGAGGCTGGCGAGTCCACATTCTGTACAGCAAGCCAACTGGTTGGAAATTCAGGTAAGAGTTGATGTTGTGGTCTTGAGTCTGAAATCTGCAGGGCAGGCCAAGCAGGCTGGAAATTCAGGCAGAATTTCCATGTTGCAGTTTCAAGGCCAAATTCCCTCTTCTTTGGAAAACCTGTCTGCTCTTAAGGCCTTCAATGGCTCAGACGAGGCCCTCTCACATTATGGAGGGAGATCTGCTTTTCTCAGTCTACTGATTTAAGTATTAATCACATCTAAAAGATAACTTCATAGCAACGTCTAGGTTAGTGTTTTACCAATCAAGTGGGCACCGCAGCCTAGTTGATACATGAAATGAATCATTACTGCTGTATTCCTGGGGAACATAGAACTCGTATTTGTAAAAACGAAAAATGTGTTTTTCAATAATCGATCATCATTGCTTAATCCAGCCCTGGTTTTTAGCTCCAGGCTTGAGTAAATCACACATTTTTAACTCACTCTAAGCAGTCTGGGAGTGCTAGATTATGCCCCTGTCCCAAGTAGCTGTGCTCTGAATCTAGGAACATTTACCACCTCCACTGGGTGGAGAGGAATGATCATGAGTTTTGATCAACACTGTCCCTGTTGCATACAGACATAGCTAGAGAACAAGCCCAGTGATTATTCCACAGATATAAGAAGCATCTACATCTCGGCTGTGGACTGTTTGCTTAGAGAAATGCCATTCTACAAGTTGTCACCACAGCTTCTTCACACAAAACTTTTGTGAGCTATTAGCCCCTTTCTGTCTTTGGGTTTATTTATTTATTTATTTATTTATTTATTTATTTCTGAGACAGACTCCTGTTCTGTCGCCCAGGCTGGAGTGCAGTGGCACAATCTCAGCCTCCCGGTTTCACGCCATTCTCCTGCCTCAGCCTCCCAAGTAGCTGGGACTACAGGCACCCGCCACCATCCCCGGCTAATTTTTTTTGTATTTTTAGTAGAGACGGGTTTCACTGTGTTAGCCAGATGGTCTTGACCTCCTGACCTCGTGATCCACCCACCTTGGCCTCCCAAAGTGCTGGGATCACAGGTGTGAGCCACTGCGCCCGGCCTCATTCATTTATTTTTAATAAAATTCCATCAGTTTATATTTTACACATGAACTATTGTAAGGTATTTATATTCTCACTAATCCTTTTAACCAGTAAGATTGGTACTATTATGATCCCTGTTTTTTTTTGTTGTTGTTTTTTTTTTTTTTTTTTTTTTTTTTAGCCAATTTAAGAAACTTACTCAAGATCTCAGGATCAGCCAATGGCCCTTAACCATCCTGTTAATTATTAAGCTACTTGCATGGTAAGAAAATTGTTTTGTGACATCCTACAATGGCTTGGAAGAAGCCAGAGATTAAAGTATGCATCACTTTTGCTTATCATTATCACAAATAAGTTTTTCATAAGAAGTGTTTACTAGATTATGTAACTATCTTTTTTATATTTTTAGTTTCTGTGGGTACATAGTAGGTGTATATATTTATGGGGCGCATGAGATGTTTTGACACAAGCATGAAATGTGAACTAAGCACATCATGGAAAACAAGGTATGCATCCCCTCATGTGTTTATCCTTTGAGTTACAAACAATCTAATTATTCACTAAGTTATTTCAAAATGTACAATTAGGTTATTATTGACTACAGTAACCCTGCTGTGATATCAAATACGAGGTCTTATTCATTCTATTTTTTGTACTCATTAACCATCCCCACTTCCTCTGTCCTTCCCACCACCACTACCCTTCCCAGCCTCTGGTAACCATTCTTCCACTCTATCTCCATGAGTTCAATTGTTCTTTTAGATCCCACAAATAAGTGAGAACATGCAAAGTTTGTCTTTCTGTGCTGGGCTTATTTCACTTAACATAATGATCTCCATTTCCATTCAAGTTGTTGTAAATGACAGGATTTCATTCTTTATTTCTGACTGAATAGTACTCCCTTGTGTACATGTACCACATTTTCTTCATCTATTCATCTACTCTTGGACACTCAGGTTGCTTCCAAATCATAGCTATTGTAAACAGTGCTGTAACAAAAATAGAATTGCAGATATCTTTTTGATGTACTGAGTTCCTTTCTTTTGGATACATACCTAGCAGTGGGATTGCTGGATCATATCATAGTTCAATGTTTAGTTTTTTGAGGACCCTCCAAACTGTTCTCCATAGTGGTTGTAAGAATTTACATTCCCACCAACAGTGTAAGAGGGTTCCCTTTTCTCTGCACCCTCACCAGCATTTGTCATTACCTGTATTTTGGACATAAGTCATTTTAACTGGAGTGAAATGATATCTCATTGCAGATTTCATTGCACATATCTAATGAACAATGATGTTGAGCACCTTTTGGTCATGTAACTGTCTTTAAAACAAATGCAGCTTAATCTCTTTAATGTAATCAGTTCAGCTTCAAAAACTGGTATGCTGCATTTGGGATACAAAAAATCAACATGAATCTTCCAACTCAATTTATTTGTCTCAGCTCATGAACTTTTCAGAATCCCTAGTGGCTTACTGACAAAGACCTTTGGAGAGAGTGATCATGGGTTTTGATCAACGCTGTTCCTGTTGCATACAGACATAGCTAGAGAACAAGCCCAGTGATTATTCCATAGACATAAGAAGCGTCTACATCTCAGCTGTGGGCTGTTTGGTTACAGAAATGCGATCCTGCAAGTTGATCACCACTATACATAAAGTCAGACTATAATAGCATATTCCACTTAAAAATAAATTATCACAATGTGAGGTACATATAGCATGTGTGTGGAATCAGATTCATGATTTGAAAAATATGCTTAAATCACACTGAATCAGCTTAGCAGAAAAATAATTATAAAATTTGAAATATCTCCCTTTTTCTTTTTGTTTTGTACTAAATCAATGTAGAAAACACACTTTCTATCCTGAAGGAGACTGCTGTCTTATCTGATAAATTATATAAGCTCCAGTAAATGTATGTCATCACCCTCAGGAATGACAGGTCTCTCTTTCTCACGCTTGTGGGAGTTGAGCGTTGACACTGTAAGAACACTTGACTAATAACCTTTGCCTAGACCTTCCAAACTCTGCACGTAACTTCTTGAGCGATCTGAATGAAGGCCAATATTTTCACAGGTTGACAGGGTCTGGAGAAGAGGGTCACTGAGCACTCTGACATTTTTAAGTTCAGTTTACAGTAACTCTTTGCAAAACTTTAGGTTTTGCTGCACTTCAAATCATTCGGGCAAATTATATAAAATGAATACAAAATGTGTGACCCTTGGGTAATTCTGCACTTGGCTTTATTCTCCCTTGGTGCTTTTGAGGACAATTTCTGCAAGGCCTGGTTTGGCTAAAAGGCACACATCATTGAAAATCTCTAGGCCTTTTACTTTTTAAAGTTTCTTTTATTCTAAAGCTAGTTAACCACATATAGATATACGGTGTTTATCAGTGAGGTAGATCCATTATGACAACGAATGGGAAGAAGTAATCTATTCCCCCCATTCTGTGCAAATCTCAAACAGCAAAGCTAAGTTTGACTATAGATAAATCCATAACCAGGGGAAAGGAGAATTTTTAAATGCCCTTTTTTTTTTTCTTGTCCAAATGTTTGAAAAAGAAACATATTTAACCTCTATCCAGTGGTGTGGTTTCTGGTCTTTCTGGTGTGCTCAATTCTCTCTGTGTCATTTTGGTGTAAAAATACTATCCTACATTTACTTCCCTTGACCAGAAACCTTGGGACATCATAAAAATGTTAATTAAGCACTATTACTTCATGCATTCAACAATGCTGAGTTCATGAAACCACACAAACAGGATTCTTTTGTTTTATTGATAACAGAAACTGTGCATAATTACAGATTTGATGAGGAACCTGCAAATAATAAAGAATGTGTCTATTGCCAGCAAAATACAATTATTCCATGCCCTCTCAACATACAAATATAGAGTTCTTCACACCAGATGGCTCTGGTGTAACAAAGCCATTTTGAACGTTTAATTGTGCTTCGGCAAAACCTTCAGAGAATGAGGTAGTTTCCTTTACCTACGATATTTTCCGCATTTCCATTATTACACTTTTAGTGAGCTAACATCCTTTTAACATAGCCTGCAAATGATCTTTCATAAAAGCCAAGCCTCATTTACAAAGTGTTTATTTCCTTCTACTCAATTTTTCTTAAAAAGAATTTCAAGAATCACTACACAGCTAAGATATTTGAGACTTGTAATGGCTGAGGTTTATCATTACAATAGCAACTGCAATCAGATTCAGATACAAGAGAACAGGTTCTAACAGTTTCATAATTAAGTTGATATTCTGTTTCTATCTATAAGCTCGAATTTAAAAACTGCTTCCTCAGACTACTTATTTTTCCTCAGCCACAAGTAAGCGCAAATTCTTAAAAACAGTGGGTTGAGCCCCAGTTCCATGTATTAGATACTGAGGTATACTGTGGGATTATTCATTGTTGTTGTCACCCCAGGAAACATTTGCAGAATTTAGAAATGCATCCAGATTTGTGAGCTTAGTTTTAAGACCTGACTCAAAATCTGCACCCTTTAGAAACTTACCGGTGAAGGACAAATTGAGGCAGATATTTACATTCCTTTCTTAACCCTGAGAATGACTTTAATGATCATACGAAACTAGTTTGAGGAAAACGCAATGTGTTATTGCACATTTTAGTTAAAAACTAATATTCAACCAATTTCCAATTCAGTAAACCTTCCACCTATTAGGATAGGGAGATAGTGGTAAATGGTATCTCCAAGGGAAAAAAGTTACAATCTACTTCTCGTCTAAACTTATTCTTTTATTTGGCCTCAAGAAGCTTCACGGATCTTAGAATAAAATGGTTGAAAAAATGACACAATAGATATTACTGACTATGCAATTATAAAATAAAGTCTAGTCCAAATTGATAATAATCTAAAGTGGTTTCTATGTAACACAACCCTCAGATTATAACCTCAATGGTGTGACCTAATTCTAATATCTGATGAAGTGTTCGCTATATTTAATCACTACCTAGCAGCATAATTTGTTTTTAGCAACTACATTGAAAGCTGAAGATCTCAGTGCTTGACAGAATAAGGAAAAAGCTCCTTTGGATGACACAGAAATATGTTTTGTTTTCCCCCCCCTCTATCATTCCTTTCTTCTCTACCTCCACTTATTCTTCCTCTGATATCACCTTTCATGAAAATTTTCTCCATAATCCAATAGTGAGCAACAGGAAACCTAGCCATTGTGATGGTCGATATGTAGAGAAAAGCCAGTGAAACTATACTTTAATTCATTCCTACACCACAGCCTGCATCAATTCTTACCATCCCAACAGTAGATTACACAAACTGAACATCATGCAACTCAAGTTACAGGTCTTGTTGACTGGGTCTATTGTAGAATGAAAAACACACTTTCAGACAAAATAAGATGACTTAAAACTTCAATACTTGTATCCAGCAGATTTGAAAGGGCGCTTCAAATTCTGTTTTTTCTCCCCCATCACCCTCCACTTCAATTTTTTAGACTGATTTCATGCCTTTATCATTTACTAAAGCAAATATGTTTATATACGTCTGACCCCAGGGAATTATTTATCCACAAACACTGCTATAACTACTATACTCTGTTGATATGTTTCATTATCAACCTCCCCAAATTAAACATCCGAGAAGTCTTTTATATATGTATGCTTAAGAGAAAAAATAAATCACTTTCTTCCACCTTTGAATCTTTAAAAGGGGTTTTGGTCATGATAAAAATTTATCTCTTTCAATACATTTAAGACCTCATACTGTGCAAAATAATGGTTATAAGAAAGTTACTTTCTGAATAGCTGGATCCATCACCTTCAAGCTAACACTTTAAACAGCATGGTTCATAATAGATATTTTCTAGAAAAATTCACTCTAGGATCATTTTCTTTGTTTATGTCCATATAATCTGGCTTTGCATTTAAGAAGATCAGCAAGGATGCAGTAATCTGTGGTGTTAATTTATTAGATGCACCATGACAACTCAACATTGTTTGAAAAGAACACAGTCAACACATGTACTAGGTTGGTAGTAAACAGTAAAGAGGGAGGAGGTAATTCACACCAGATGAGCGTGGTATGAACACTAACCTAATTAAGTAGTTTTGCACTAGAAGAAAGGAAGGAATTAAAGAAGGATAACGTTGCTTTAAAAATGAGATCAACTATTCATTGATTTCTTGATAAGAGATGTACTCTGGCCTTCCTTGCTTATGATCTAACTATTCAGCTATCTAACTATTGCTTTTATAGCTACAATCAGTTCAAGTAGTAGAATACAAACTCCATGAGGGTAATGTCTATATGCCATTGATTTCCTAAAACTAACTTCCTAATCTCTATTGTTGGTTATGTCAACATTTATCAAATTCACTATTAATAGAGTCTTCATCATCTTTGCCAAGTAATACGTAATGCTCATTGAAAAGCTGGCACCCTTTGCCTCCTTTTGGGGGGAAATATCTGGAAAACAGCTGAACAAACTACATGTGGCAAAACAAAGTGACAGTTGTTATAAAATGTCCACTAAAATTACCTGCTAGCATTACTACTTATAACTGAAGTTTTTACATATCCACATAAGAAGAAATCCACATTACAAGGAAAAGTCCTTTGATCATTTTAGAATCAAGACATGAAATAAGGGGTTTTCTCTAACCCTTAAGTCTTCTGCCTCATTTGGTACCTCTGATGAATACTTATTGCTCTAAATGTTTTAGAAACTATCACTCTTTGAAAGTGAACAAATACTGTTTTCTGCTGAAAATTCATCTTTCCCAATCATAAGGGGAAACCAAATATGCAAGTTGAAAAAAAAAAAAAGGAAACAGAATATAGTGACTGAGCACTGAGTGAGTGGGACTGGAAAAAATAAATGAGCTTATTTTGGCAGCTGCTTGCATAGCACAATTCCCCAAAAGCAGAACTGAAACTGCAGCTTTAATAAAAAGCTCCAACAATTCTTTTGACTAAGATATACTCATTAATCGCCTTCAGGTGTTCAAGACTGCTTGGATTTGAGGCAAGCAAGATCACTTGCTTAGGTACAATTTTATGAAGCAACAAAACTAATATGGTGAAGAATTTTAACCCAAGGTGTATAATGTAGGTTTCCCATGTCTTCAAGAGAGCTCACATTGCATGTCACCATCTAGCTGATGTTACGCTCTGCTTTCTTGCTGCTGCCTGCCTCTGCCTCTTTTTTTTTTTTTTTTTCTTACAGCAATCTTTTGAGAAAAGAATAGAGGATGTTTACCAGGTAGAAAAAAAACCTGATTCCCTAACAAGACTTCTCAGTCACTTGTTTCTCTTTCCTTTTTACTTTTCTTTTGTGCTTTTGAAAACAAAGGCTAAAGCAGGTGTTATAAATGTATTCATTCCTGTACTAGAGAGCAGGGAACATGTCTCTGAAGCCAACTCCTCTGTTGGTGTATCACGAGTTGAATCCTTAATAAATGACCACCACAAAGAAAATTTCTAACAGCAAATCTTTTTAGGAACTGCTCAGGTTTTGCCTTTGTCTTGATACTTCACTTTAAAATCTTGGTTTCTACCGATGTATTTTCAAAAAAGCTGACAAATTCGGTCTGAAATGTAAAAACTGAAAAAAGTGAAAGGAAGGGAACATTGCAATATAAGTTAATCATTATCATTTCAAGTGCCACCAGTTCTGTTTATATTAATGCACATGTAAATTGCTGAATCTCATTTGATCAACCCAATTAAACATTAAATAATTGCAGCCAATTATGCAAATATCAGCAACAATATTAATTTGTTGATCTTTTTGAGCAGATTAGCTTCACATGTTCCCAATGCTAGACTATCTTATGCCTTAAATGACCAATTAGTGTGACAATAACTAAGTCTTGAAGAATGGATAATTGCCTAGTTATAATGTGGCACTCTTGCTGTATTAATCCACTGCAATTAAACAAATAGTGCACAAGGAAAAAAGATGTGCAGATGTTCCTGTTAAATCTATTTAACAAGAAAGCGTCAAGGTCAATTTCCTGTCTTATTCCTTAAATGACAATGGTGGGTCATGTTCTCTGTATCAGGAGACCTCCAGGTTTTAAAAACATTCTATCCTTAGTTTTCACTGGGTCTGATGAAAAGGGCTTAAAAATGCTCTTAAGGTTTTATGAAAGAAATGATACACACATAATGTTCTCTAACTTTCCCAATGGGCATGTCTCGCCACAATAAAAGTGGAGATGCAAAGTATAAAATGTATTCATGGCAAATAAATAATTCTCATTTCTCATAGGAATAGGAATTTAGTTCCTGTGTACTACTAGACAGTTTAAATTACTTGCAACTTTTTCCTAGACTACTATATTAAGAATGAGGTCAAAGGAGTTAGCCGAAGCGAAAGCACACCCTTAGAATGCTGCTTGGGGTATACAGTGTGCAGGAGACAGTCAAGAGCACCTCAGGTCTGAAAAGAACAGCCTCTCCCAAGATTTCAGATCACCAATTAAAAGCCCCCTAAAAGATATTTTTACCATTCCTTTTCATCTTATATTTCTCGATTTTCATTTTACTATTCCTGTGTATAAAAGACCCTATGGCTAAAAGTTTTGGAAAAGAATCAAAGCCCATTTGCTGTGCATTGCTAACTGCCTCAAGGAAATTTTTCCAATGCATCAAACTTTTAGAATCCTTTTTTTTCCCCTTCTCTGAAAAGAGAATAAAATATGTTCAGCAAGAAGAAAGTTATGAGGACTGAGGGAAACCAAAATACAATGTCTGAGAGTTGACCTTCCAAGGAAAAATGTTTGCTGTCAAGATTTGACTTTCCCTAGAGAAACCAGAAAGGATACAATTTTAACTCACAGCTCCTAAACACGGAAAATATCACCCATAATAGTTCTCCCTGTATCCTAACCACTTGCTCATCAAATCTCCATTCAAAGAAAAGAGCACCTGCAACAGTATAAAAATCAGAGTATGCCTCTTTGTTTTCTACCAAAAAAAAAAAAAAAAAAAAAAATTATTTCTGTAATTAACACTTAACATAAAACACTTGTCATTTCCATTTGGTTGGTATGATATCATGACCTCTCTATAGAGCAGTGGTCCCCAATCTTTTTGGCACCAGGGACCAGTTTTGTGGGAGACAATTTTCCCACAGACTGCAGGGTGGAGGGTGGTTTCAGGATGAAACTCTTCCACCTCAGATCATCAGGCATTAGATTCTCATAAGGAGCACATAGCCCAGATCCCTTGCATGCACAGTTCACAATAGGATTTGTGCTCCTATGAGAATCTAATGCTGCCACTGACCTGACAAGAGGTGGAGCTCAGGTGGTAATGTGAGTGATGGGAAGTAGCTGTAAATACAGATGAAGCTTCTCGTTGTCCCACCACTCACCTCCTCCTGCTGTGTGCTCTGTGGCCTGGGGGTTGGGGTCCCCTGCTCTAGGGATATATCTTCAATTCCAAGACAATTCCAACACAGTCAATATGAAATTATTTCCTAAACTGACTACGCTTCAGAGTATCTCTAATGACTTAGTAGCTCATGGAAAATAAAGACAATATAAGGTAAATCTATACAGTGTCAGAATCAATCACAAATTCTAATAAAGAGGTTTCATAATATAGAAACAAAGAATGTACACTTCTATAGAAGCAAAATGTTCATTAATTCATTATAAAACCATTTACTGAGTACCTACTATGTGTCAGCCACTGGGGATACAAAGATCTATAAGGCACAAGACCCTCAGTCTTGTAGTCGCCTGACAGACAGCAAGCTACAATATAATGTGGAAAGGACAATGGTGGGAAATGCACTCAGGTCTTCCTAACGCATGAGTATGCTCAGGCTGTGACATCAGGAAGAAGAGAGAAATTTACCTTAAGATGGACTTGGAGGGCCTGCAAAAAACTGTGATGGGAGGAAATCCAGTTTTAAAAGTCTTGATTGAAAAAAAAGAAAACACTTTCTGTGGATAAAGATAGGCTGCAGGAAATGTAACCTATGAAATGTTCTCAACTTAGCTTTCAAACACACACAAAAAAATTGCATTTGGTTGAGGAGCAGAATGTAACTTACATTAAAGAATAAACTACTATTTTAGTATCTCAGTGAAGTACAAAGGGAGGCACTAAATCATTGAGGAAAATCCCATGTTATATGGCTTACATTAATATTTTTCTAGATAAGGTAAGCTACTACTACCAAGTTACGAAACACCATTTGATGATTGCAATTCATATTCTCTGGCATGAAGAAACAATCACTCTTGTAACACACTGATACTACAAACTACATTATGCACAAGTGCTAACAGGTAGCCAAAGAAATCTATCACAATTCAAATACAACAGTCTGTCCCAGTAGCATACAGTTGGTATCCTCTATTTTCCACTCAGGATAGCACAATTGTCCAGTCGCTCTCTTCTCTTCCATACTGCAAGAAAAGCAAGAAAACATGTTTCAGTACAAAAGCTAACAGGGCAGAAATAGCTTACAAACAAATGTAATACCACCAAGGTTACACAAAAGGTTTGCTTCTGCTTTGAACAACATTTTCACATTAAAAACTGGATTAGAGAGAAAGAGAGGAAAAGAGACACACCATATAACAAATAAGATAAAAGCATACATAGGGAGTTTTTAAACAACCAAATACCTGAAAAGAATTACAAATTTTACAATTATTGCTGAATGCAAATTCATAGCTGGTATTGATCCTTTATCTATTTAGGTACATGCCTTTTTATTATCATTTCTCATTGAGTTAGCTTGTTTAATGACTGTGACTTTGAAAAAGCGATCCTCAAAGTGTATTCCCAGACCACTAGCATCAGTATCACCTGACAACAAGTTAAAAATGCAAATTCCCAGACTTCATCTCAGACTGAATCAGAAACTTCGGGGACGGGTTCCAGCAACCTGCAATTCAGCAAGCATCAAATGATTCTGATGTACACTAGAGAGCGTTTCATGTTCATAAACAAAAATATGAAGTTGATAAGTCCCATGGATTTTAACAGAGACTCTGTTCTCTTAATCGAAGTTGTTCATGCTATGTTAGCATTTTTCTTATTCCTTCAAAAGTGATGAAACTGTATCACAGTCAGAATTAGATTCTTTGCATCAGCAAGTACTTTGGTTTAAAAGCAAGCCTGAATTTTAATATTTGAAATGAAATTAAATGAAACACAGATATTCCATACATCACAAATAGAAATCTAGTTCTATATTCATTCATTCAATCAGTCAGTCATTCAACAAAAATGCCTGTGTTTATAATAAGTTCTCACTCTATGAGCAATTATTGTAGGCCAATGTTATCATGCCAGGAGTTTTACAGGCTTATTACCTCATTTAATACTCATAGTAACTGTACACAGAAGGTACCATTATCAATCCATTTTATGGATGACAAAACTGAGTATTAGGGAGATTGAGTAACTTGCTCAAGTTTGCAGTTAACAAATGGAAGACCCTAACCAAGGTCTCTCTCGCAGCAAATTCCATGTTCTTGACCACCACCAAGACTGCTCCCCACCTGTTCACCGAGCCTTGTGTATTGAGACTGACTTGGAACACATCTTTCCAACCCAGTGCAGCAGTCCACTAAATCTGTCACTACGGGTTTGCCTAAATCACTCGGACTACGTCTATTTTCACAAGAAATGGCTCCTCTAGTCCTAATTTAACTTTAGTTTACATTAATATAAAACATCAGAATTTCTGAACTAGAAACAATGACCATCTAAAAGGTAGGAGATGACTCAAATAAGTGGGGCTCTGGATTTTACTTCTTTACTTCAGAACAATCCTACTTTTATCCATTTTGTATATTGGGATTCCAGGAATGATCTCTTTTGAAGAAAGTTCTGCTGCATAAAAATCAAGTGTAAAGAGCAATGAATTTTAATCCAAGCTCCTCATCTTACATATAAGGACACTAAGGCTCTAGGTCACCCTTAATTTTGACAAGCCCAGTTCTCTGCCTCTGTCTGATGTTCTTTCTCCTATATCACACTGTACATGTGCTGCGTTTCTCTTAAAGACCTCAGACAGCAGAATCTATCCAAGTGGTAAAAATACTGACAGCCAAGAATGGGTCTACCCACCACCTGGTAGTTTACATGAAAAGGGGAATAAAGGAAGTCAAATGACTGTAAGTTTTTGGCATAATCCACACCAGAAAGCATTGCCTACAGACTGTAACTGCCCACTATTGACTCTGTTGCTTCATAATGAATGCTGGATGAAACATCTTCAAATTCTACCTGATTTATGTACAATGTCAACATGACTTAAAGTAAGGTCAAAATATGTGTTTTCTTTTCCTTATTTGGATTCCCATTAATATATTAAACACTTTTGCCATTAATAACAATTGACTGTCAGTGTATTGGCATTTTAGCAGATCTACAGAACTGAGATTCATGACCACTGTCACTTCATCTTGAATTTCATCAGTTAAAGTAAATTTGCTTTCAATTAGTTGTTTTAGTTTTACAAATGATCAAAAATCAATTTTGATTATAATGACAGTCATAGGCCACATATCACTCTACGAACCTGCAAAATACGCACTAAACTTTACTCCTCTCATTCTGTAATTTATGCTTTTATGTAAAATCAGAGCATTCTGAGAAGTACCCAAGAAATGTGATATTACAGGCAATTCATAATGTCTAGAACTAGGTATTTAGTAATCAAATTTTCCATTTGGCTGATGGATAATGCAATTTAATTTTTCAAGGGAAAATAATTCTAAGCAGAGATGGCAGATTTAAGCAGAAATATAAATTATATTATATTATACACTGTGTAAGTGTATACAGAGGGAGGGAAAAGAGAAAACATGTCTTCATGGACTAGGATGTCATTATACTCTTGTCATTGTCATTACGAAACAGCACAGGCTCACACCTTCAATGTTTGGTAGGGCGGCTGTAAGTCACACTTACTTAGTTTTGTTCACTGGAATCAAAGATGGTGTCAAAGCAACGTGGCAAGTCAGGTCGAGCCTGTGGGATGGTATTTTGAGCCCATGTGGAAGACTCAATGAAATGTGCAGAATTTTAATCTTTTGCAAATTCCAGCTAGAACACTAAACTAAAACACGACTAATGACAAGTTCATTACCTCACATTCGAGTTACATACGGCAGATAATTTCATACGGCCTTTGCTAAATGCCTTTTACATTCAACTGAAAATTCCTGGCAGAACAAAAGCACAACCTGCATGTCATGCAGTCACTCTATGCAGCGCCAGTGAAAATATAGTCAGTGCTGCCTACCAGGTAGCAATCTGCATTCTTGCTCTAAACCCTATTGAAAGGCTGTGCAAAGCTTTGTAACCCTGTAACACGTGGAGGAGGATGTGCTGAAAACAGAAGAGGCTGGGAAGCTGGTCCAGGCACTGAGTCACACCAGGGCAATCTGGAAACAAAGTTTGTATGCACATGGAGGACAGCTTAGGACATCAGTAGGGAAAGGGGTGGAGCCTTTCACTTCTTATGTAACTAAGTCATAGAGCTGCTCCATTGAAAACAAGAAAAACACAATAACCACTAATAGTCATTTGTGCTTAGAAAACTGTAGCCACCAGTGAGAACATAGATTTTTAAAATTCTATCTGGTGACCTGCAATCAATACAGATCCTGCTCCTATCTCATTCAAGCTGCCCCTTTCCTATGCTTCAGATGTCCGTCTCTGGATCTTTGCAGTCACTGCTTCCTACTTTATGGAGCTTCAACAGCAGCAATGCTGGTTATTCACACATGCTCCCCCTGATACTTAACACCCAGGCTCTAGCTTTAATTTGATTATTTGTTGACAGCAGTGTCAACACGTATTTCATTTTGAAAAAAAATCTAAATCAAGATCTCTTAAGAAATAATTTGACATTATTCAAGACCTTCCTCCCATCTCTTCCTCCCATTAACGTGTTAATATACAAGAGTAATCCATGTTTTGCTCTTTAGTATTTGTTTGGTGTTTCACTTGCCCATTCACTCCTTCAAGAAACATTACTGCACATGTATTATACCCTAGGCTCTGTGCTGAACACTGGAGGTATAAAAAGAGAATGAACAATTCAAACAGCCCTAGAGCAGAGACAAGTGTGTGACTAATTATAACGTAATTTAAAGGCCTTAGGGGATCATCCCTGGCACTAGGAAACTGGAGGAAGAAGCAGTATTCAAGTGACTGAATGTGTATTTGGACTGAGCGAAGGGAATATTCTTCAAGAGAAATTGAAAAGCTTCCTGAAGGAGATGAGTCATAAAGGATAGCCAAGGCCTTATCCAGGTGAGCAATTTCTAGAAGGTGCAGCAAAACCTGGGGGCATCAGAGAGCAAAACACAAGTGCAGAACAGAGGACCCCAAGCGGCGGAGGCAAAGGTGAGTATGACGGTAACTGGAATAGTAAGGAGTTTAACAGTAGAGAAAAGAAACATGTCGACAACATGGCCAATGCTCTCCAAGTTTAAGTTTGGTTAAATATAAACACAGACGTGCTTTTCTTTGTTGCTTTAAAAGAAGAAAAAGGAAAAACGAAACTTTCATTTGAAAAATTCTTCTCTTAGGAGGTATTTATAGAGCAATCTAAGACCCAGGGAGCTATGTGGACAATTAGTTAAATGGGATGAATACTTAACCTCAGAGATTATTACTCATATGCAGAAGTACAGAAGTTGAAAAATCAAATCTGTGGTTATGAGGGAAACTTTTCCCCTGGGCCATACTGGCAAGAATCTTGAAGGTTTTTTTGGTGGCTGTTGTTGGCCTCTTCTTCAATTTATCAGAGCACTTTGTAGAAAACATCCATGCTCCCATGTAATGGTAAAAGCAATGAAATGTAAAACATGATGCAATTCTATGCTGCTTCCTTAATAATTACTGAAATTTATTTTTCTTGGAGAAACAGACAATCCAGTAGCTTGGCTGACAGCCTCAATTTGCATATGGCTTGCACTCAATATATACATTAAAGAGTTAATCAAGAACATTTACTTTAGTCACTAACATTCTGATATGGTTTGAATTTGTGTCCCCACCCAAATCTCATTTGGAATTGTAATCCCCCATGTTGGAGGAAGGGCCTGGTGTCAGGTAATTGGATCATGGGAGCAAACCTCCCCTTGCTGTTCTCATGATAGTGAGTGAGTTCGAAGGAGATCTGCTTGTTTTAAAAAGTGAGTGGCACCTCCCACCCTCACTCTCCTCCTCCTGTTCCCACTATGTAATACGTACTGGCTTCCCCTTTGCCTTCTGCCATGACTGTAAGTTTCCCGAGGCCTCCCCAGCCATGTCTCCTGTATGGCCTGCAGAACTAAGAGTCAATAAAACCTCTTTTCTTTACAAACTACCCAGTCTCAGGTAGTTCATTATAGCAGTGTGAGAACAGACTAATACACATCTTTTTGGCTTCTATAATCTTACTTTTAAAAATGTTCTTTCTGAGAACTTTGGTAATGGTTTCCCATCTTACCCCAAAATTGTGTGTTTGGGCTTCTCTTTCAGTCACTTTCAGGTTTGAATGCATGTATTTTGTCACCATTTCAATTTTGATGAGTTGCATTTCTGCTTTTGCCTCCTAGAGTTTCCTTCCTCAGTGAAAGCTTCATGATTATGTCTTCCAAATACCTCCACTTAGATCTTTATTCCAATTGTAACTCAATAGAGTTCAATTTTTCTCAGCCCAGAGACTATGTTTTCCTTTTCTATTAATCCTTTAAGCCAAATCAAATAAGTTTACATTCCCTTCCTTCCTTCCCTCCTTCCTTCCCTCCCTCCTTCCTTCCTTCCTTCCTTCCTTCCTTCTTTCTTCCTTCTTTCCTTCCCTTCCTCCCTCCCTCCCTCCTTCCTTTCAAGACAGGGTCTCTTTCTATAGTGAAGGCTGGAGTGGAGTGCTGTGGCACAATCATAGCTCACTGCAGCCTAATATTCCTGGCCTCAAGTGTTCCTCCTGCCCCAGCCTCCCAAGTAGCTGGAACTACAGGTGTGTGCCACCATACTTGCTAATTTTTGGTTGTTTTGTGGAGACTGGGTCTTACTATGTTGCCTAGGCTGGTCTTGAAGTACTAGCCTCAAGTAATGTTCCTGCATCAGCCTCCCAAAGTTTTGGGATTACAGGAATGAGCCATCACGCCCACCTAAATTTTCTTATTTCATACACTCTCCAAGAGGTAACCCTGAAATCTTATTTGGTGTATTACCTGCTACAGAATGTACAATTTGTTCAAGAAAATACTGTACAATTTGTTCAAGAAAACTTTCCAAAAGGGTCTTTCTTTCTTATCACTATGGGCACATTTCTCTTAAAAATTTCTAAACTCCTAATTTTAAAAATTTTAATTAAGATAAAATACACATATATAATTTACCATCTGTACAATTTTTAAGTGTTCAGTTTAATGGTGGTAATAAATACATTTATATTCTTGTTTGTTTTTTTTTTTCCTTTATCTTCTCCTTCCCACTCCCCTTCTCGGCCTCTGGTAACCTCTAATCTACTCTGTCTTCATGCGATCCACTTTTTTAGCACCTGCATGAGAATCTGTAATATTTGTCTTTCAGTCCCTGGTTTATTTCACTTAACAAAATGACCTCCAGTTCCATATATGTTGCTGCAAATGACAGGATTTCATTTTTTTCATGGCTGAATAGTACTCCATTGTGTATATATATGCCACATTCTCTTTATCCATTCATCTGTTGATAGACATTTAGGTTAATTCCTTATCTTGGCTATTGTGAATACTATCGCAATAGACACCAGAGTGCAGATATCTCTTTGATATACTGATTTTTTTTTTCTTTTGGATATATACCAAGTGGTAGAATTGCTGGATCACATGGAAGTTCTAGTTCTACTTTTAGTTTTTGAGGACCCTCCATACTGTTCTCCGTAGTGGCTGTACTATTTACATGTCAACCAACAATATATGACGGTTCGCTTTCTCCACATCCTCTCAGCATCTGTTATTGCCTGTTTTTTTAAATACAAGCCATTTTAACTGGGGCAAGTGGGTTTTACATTGTGGTTTTGCTTTGCATTTCTCTGATGATTAGTGATGTTGCACATTTTTTTCATGTACCTCCTCGCCATTTGTATGTCTTCTTTTGAGAAATGTCCATTCAGATCTTTTATCCACTTTAAATCAAAATTTTTTTTTCTATTGAGTTGTCTGTTCAGGTCTCATGCCCATTTTAAAACCAGATTACTAGATTTTTCCTATACAGTTGTTTGAGGTCCTTATAGATTCTGGTTATTAATCCCTTGTCAGATAGATAGTTTGCAAATCTTTTCACCCATTCTTTGGGTAGTCTATTCCCTTTGTTGATTGTTTTCTTTGCTGTGTAGAGGCTTTTCAGCTCGATACAATCCCAATTGCCTATATTTGCTTTGATAGACAATGCTTTTCCAGGTCTTACATAAGAAATCTTTGCTGGTCAGGGACAGTGGCTCATGCTAGTAATCTCAGCACTTCGGGAGGCTGAGATGGGAGGATCCCTTGAGTTCAGGAGTTCGAGATCAGTCTGGGCAAGATGGTGAGACTCCATCTCTACAAAAAAATTCAAAAATTAGTGGAATGTGGTGGCATGCACCTGTGGTTCTAGCATGGGAAGCCAAGGTGGGAGAATTGCTTGAGCCTGGGAAGTCAAGGCCACAGTGAGCAGGTTCATGCCACTACACTCCAGTCTGAGTGACAGAATGAGATCTTTGCTCAGACCAATGTCCTGAAGCATTTCCTCAATGTTTTCTTCAAGTAATTTCACAGTTTCAGGTCTAAGATTCAAGTCATTAATATACTTTCATTTCTGTGTATGGCAAGAGAAGGGAATCTAGTTTCATTTTTCTGCATATAATTATCCAATTTTCCCAGCACCATTTATTGAAAAGACTGTCTTCCCCATTATAGTTCTTGGCACCTTTGTCAAAGATGAGTTGGCTGTAAATATGTGGACTTAGGTATCTGGGTTCTCTATTCTGTCCCATTGGTCTACTATGTCTGTTTTTATATCAGGACTATGCTGTTTTGGTTATTATAGTTTTATAATAAATTTTGAAGTAAGGTAGTGTGGTGATTCTAACTTTGTTCTTTTTGCTCAAATTGCTTTGGCTATTCGGGGTCTTTTGTAGTTCCATATACATTTTAGGATTGTTTTTCCTATTTCTGTGAAGAAAGTCATCAGTATTTTAATAGGGATCTGTACATTGCTTTCGGTGGTATTGTCATTTTAACAAAATTAATTCTTCCAATCCATGAACATGGAATATCTTTCCACTTTTGTGGGTTTTCTTCAATTTTTAAAATCACAGTTTTACAGTTTTCCTTGTATAGATCTCTCATGTCTTTGGTTAGATTGATTCCTAGGTATCTCATACTTTTTGTAGCTATTATAAATAGGATTGCTTTCTTGATTTCTTTTTCAGATTGTTCACTGTTAGCCTACATAAATTCTCCTGACTTTTGCATGTTGATTTTATATCCTGCAACTTTACTGAATTCACTTATCAGTTCTCCAAGTTTTTTGGGGGAGTCTAGGTTTTTCTAGGTGTAAGATAATGTCATCTGCTAAGAAGGCTAATTTAACTTCTTCTTTTCTAATTTGGATGCACTTTATTTATTTTTCCTGCCTATTTGCCCTGGCCTCTAAACTCCTATTTTGGAAAAAGGCTTTCATGTAATCTAGCCAATTATGTATTTTTTGTTCTATTTATGTTCTTTATTTGAGCAAAACTGTAATAATTTATTATTTTCAGATTTACTCAGGCAACCTTAAAAAAATTAAAATGCCTAAGCCATCCAAGCAGAAATTTTTATTAGCTACTCTTCAAATTACTTTTAATTGTTGCTGCGTACAAAGGTAGAAAACAACTCTGACTAAATTTTATTTCTTCCAATATTAAGATATTCCTTTACTTAGCTGACAGAAAATTCTCACAGAAAACCTTTGCTGGAGAGCAGAAGTATGGCAGCTCATTGATTAAAAAACCACAATCAAGGCCAGGTGCGGTGGCTCATGCCTATAATCTCAGCACTTTGGGAGGACAAGGTGGGCAAATCACTTGAGGCTAGGAGTTTGAGACCAGCCTGGCCAACATGGCAAAACCTCGACTCTACTAAAAATACAAAATTTAGCTAGGCATGGTGGTGCACACCTGTAATCCCAGCTACATGGGAGGCTGAGGCATGAGAATCACTTGAACATAGGAGGGAGGGGCTGCAGTGAGCTGAGATTGCGTAAGATTCTGTCTCAAAAAAAAAAAAAAAAAACAGAAACAAAAACACACAATCATTCTTTCTTTTTAATACTGTAAATTTGGCGGAAACCTTGCTGAGTAAGTCTCCTTTAAAACTGCCTTTCAAGCGCTCTTTTAAATTTTTATTTTTATTTTTTTCCTTTTTTTTAGGGGAAGTTTCTCACTATGTTGCCTAGGCTAGTCTTGAACACCTGGCCTCAAGTGATCCTCCAACCTAGGCCTCCCAAAGTGTTGGGATTATAGGTGTGAGCCACTGCGCCCAGCCAGAAATGCCATTTTTATCACTACCCAAGGACCTCCGTTACTCTCTGGAGGTCTGCTGCATTCTCAATCACCTTTAAGTTTCACTTAGTTTCATGACTCAATGCCATCTGACATCACTCAAATGACCAAACTTTATTTTACTTTTCAATGTAAGTCTCAGGCCCTCTTAGATATTTTTACCAATTGACAAGGATAGTAACTGGGTTCAACAAAATCCTCTAACTGGTGAAATGCTTGCAAATTACAGAATAATCTCTTTTCCAAGTAGCCCAGTGTTATCTGGTATTTAGCATGCCTGCTTAACTGCCTGATGAGACATTACTAGGTTGTTGCTCAGACAAAAAATAGGCAAAACAAAGTTAGCAGTATGAAAAAACAGTCATGTATACCCTTTGATCCCAGAGATTTATCCTTAGGAAATAATCGAGGATGTACTGTTCATAATAGTGAAAAATAAACATTGCCAACAATGTAAATGTCCAATAATAATTTTTTTAAAACATTATGGTATATCTATATAATGAAATTCAATTAAACTTTATAAATTGTGTTGGAGAAAACTACTTATTGATATAAAAAAGCAAAGCATTTATTAAGTGAAAAAACATGTAAATTATGTACAATATGATCTCATTTTGTTAGGAAAAAATAATTATCTAAAAGTATACTGGCTGGGCATGGTGGCTCATGGCTGTAATCCCAGCACTTTGGGAAGCCGAGGCGGGTGGATCACCTGAGGTCAAGAGTTCAAGACCAGCCTGGCCAATAAGGCAAAACTTCATCTCTATTAAAAATACAAAAATTTGCCAGGAATGGTGGCATTGAGACCTGTAATCCCAGCTACTCAGGAGGCTGAGGCAGAAAAATTGCTTGAACCCGGGAGGCGGAGGTTGCAGTGAGCTGAGATCACGCCACTGCACTCCAGCCTGGATGACACAGCAAGACTTTGTCTCAAAAATAAATAAATAAATAAAGTATATAAATGCTTACAAAATATTGAAGGTTAAGACATCAAAAATTGGCAGGGCACAGTGGCTCACGCCTGTAATCCCAACACTTTAGGAGGCCAAGGCAGGTGGATTACCTTAGGTCAGGAGTTCGAGACCTGCCTGGCCAACGTGATGAAATCCCTTCTCTACTAAAAACACAAAAATTAGCTGGGCGTGGTGGTGCACACCTATAATCCCAGCTACTCGGGAGGCTGAGGCAGGAGAATTGCTTGAACCCAGGAGGCAGAGGTTGCAGTGAGCCAAGATCGTGCCACTAGTACTCCAGCCTGGGCAACAAGAGTGAGACTCCATTTCAAAAATAAAAATACATCAAAAATTAACAGTGATTATATCTCAGTGTTGGAATCACATGCACTGTAATTTTCTTCCTGAAATTTCTTCTACTTTCAAATTTTTTCTTCCTTTTTTTTTTAAACAAAAGTTATACTTCTTAATGAGATTTTTAAACGTTACCAAAATTTACATCTATTTTTTAATGTTGAGTAATGTGGAGTCCTGAACAATATTTTCTTTCTCTTTTTAAAACATACATCTTCTTTCCCACTTCTGCTTTGCTCATGCCCACATATTGTTTGGGGAATATCTTCCTTAAATTTAACTTATTGATCTCGAATTGTAATATTTACTCCTCTTCATTGAAATACAATTTAGTTGTAAGCTCTGACAGAAATAAGGTGACATGAAAAGAAAAGAGAAGAGAGGGAAAGAAAGAAAATAAAATAAAACAAAAGAAAAAAAGAAAAGAAAAGAAAAGAAAAGAAAAGAAAAGAAACCTTTACCTGGATATCAGTTAATTTGCTCAAGATGCGGCTTGCCAGCTTAGCACCGTTCTCCATAGTCGGAATATGTATTGTCTACAAAAGAAAGGGAAACGAGATAATTTGAGGGTATTCATGTATATGGTGGTAACAGATAAGACACTGAAGCAATTCTGCTAAATTCTGCTAAATTCTGTACTTAAAATAGTGGCTAAACTTAAAGAACCCTACCTCTTCCAAGATTCTGAGAATCTGTGAGGATGAATGATTGTCTTCTAGATATTAACTCTCTGGTAGGAATGAGAACTCAAAGACAATTTGCCACAATTTAATGCAAGTCATTCTAGGAGCATAAATTAAAGCGAGTCTATGACTTCATAAAAGGGGCTTCTATACCTATCTCTGGCCCAAGCTAAACTTCCAGGGGCCACTACCTCCACAATATTGGATAGCATGAATAAATGTGTGGCTGAGAGAGATTTCATGCTTCTAATTTGTATCTGAGTCATGCCTACTCATGCCTTGCTGGCTTGCAGGTTTTGATAGTTTGATTTTAGGAGATAGTCTGTGCTCTCAAACACTTTTCATGTTATACCCGTTAGTATAACAGGATAATTAGATATACTTTTTGGCTGTAAATGCTTCCTAAGCCAGGACCATTAAAATTATGCTAAACTTTATAAACTTCTAATTTCTAGAAGTGAAATAATAATTAAACTTAAAAAAAAATCTGGCCTAATGACAACTTCAGTGGATTGATCACATTATCTTGATGCTACCATAGCAAGATATTAAACAGCAGCATTATTGTCAATGTAAGTATTGACATAAAACAGAATAATTCTTCTCTCATAAAATAGTCAATCTGTAGATGCAATTATGTCAAGAGCAATCCCTTAAAAGCAAGTTCTAAAACCTCAACAAATGAAGCAGACACCATTAAAGTCAGAGGAGTTCAGCAAAACTCCAATTAGTTGAGGGAAAATAACTGTAAAGTAAAATATGAAAACCAGTAGAATTTGCATTTACAGTTGACACTTGAACAACATGGGTTTGAACTACACAAGTTCACTAACACATGGACTTTCTTCTGCCTCTGCCACTCCTAAAACAGCAAGACCAATCCCTCCTCCTCTTCCTCCTCCTCAGCCTATGCAATATGATAGACAATGAGGATGAAGACCTTTATGATGATCCACTTCCACATAATGAATAGTAAATATATTTTCCCTTCCCCATGATTTTCTTAACTTACTTTATTGTAAGAATACATATATAACATATATAATACACAAAATATGTGCCAATCGACTGTTTTTGTTATTGATAAGGCTTCTGGTCAACAGTAGGCTACTAGTAGTTAAGTTTTTGGGGAGTCAAAAGTTATATGTGGGCAGGGCATGGTGACTCACGCCTGTAATGCCAGTACTTTGGGAGGTCAAGGCAGGTGGATCACTTGAACTCAAGAATTTGAGACCAGCCTGTGCAACATCTTGAAACCCCGTCTCTACAAAAAATACTAAAATTAGCCAGGTGTGGTGGTGCACACCTGTGGTCCCAACTACTTGGGAGGCTGAGGTGGGAGGATTGCTTGAGCTTGGGAGGCAGAGGTTGCAGTGAGCCGAGATTGTGCCCTTGCACTCCAGCATGGGTGACAGAGAAAGACCCTGTCTCAAAAAAAACCCAAAAAGTTATATGTGGATTTTTCAACTGTATGGGGGTTGACACCCCTAACCCCTGTGTTGTTCAAGGATCCACTGTAATACGAATAACTTAAGCCTGTTCACATTATAAGAATAATACTTACAAACTTTTAAGTTATAAAGTTAGATGCCAATGTTAATCATAAGTATTGAAGCTTTGTTACAAAGTGGAAAGCAAAACAATTTGACAAGAAAACAAAAGTATGGCTCATATAAAATCAGACTAATTTACTAAGAGGAGAATATTTCTTCCTACCAAATCCTCAAATTCCTTTTGTAAGATTTTAGTAAATGCACCAGGTTTGCCAATAAATAATTCTTGTAAAGTGGTCTACTTATTATTAACAATAACAGTATTAATAATAAAAAAATCAAGGAATTGACCATTCAAATGCACTTTCCATAACTATTTACCATTTTTAATCCAGTAGTTTGGAAGTACTTTTTTTTTTTTTTTTTTTTTGAGACGGAGTCTGGCTCTGTAGCCCAGGCTGGAGTGCAGTGGCCGGATCTCAGCTCACTGCAAGCTCCGCCTCCCGGGTTTACGCCATTCTCCTGCCTCAGCCTCCCGAGTAGCTGGGACTACAGGCGCCGCCACCATGCCTGGCTAGTTTTTTGTATTTTTTAGTAGAGACGGGGTTTCACCGTGTTAGCCAGGATGGTCTCGATCTCCTGACCTCGTGATCCGCCCGTCTCGGCCTCCCAAAGTGCTGGGAAGTACTTTTGTTAACCAGAAACTGAAATGTAACTATCTACAGAGCCTTCCTTAGTGCACTGGTAGGAAGAAAAAGAGAAGAGCAGAAGATTATCGGCATAGCTCCAATCCCGACATTTAGGTAAGACAGATCTTACACGTGTCCAAGGACAAAACTAACTTCCCACCACGTTTGAGCTTACATGAAATCACTGGAAACATAGTAGATATATGCTAATACAGTTTCATCTGGATAAACTGTCCCAGTTATTTTTTTTTGTAATGCCAAGTTAAACAACAACAACAAAAAATCCAGCAGAGTGCAGTGGTGCACTCCTGTAATCCCAGCAACTCAAGAGGTTGAAGCAGAAAGATTGCTTGAGCCCAGGAGTTTGAGGCTGCAGTGAGCTATGATCACACCAGTGAATAGCCACTGCACTCCAGCCTGGGCAACATAGCGAGACTCCATCCCTTTACAATAAAGAAAAACAACAACAAAACTTTTGCACCTTGCGTCTGGGTCCAAATGCAATTTCATTCATACACTTAAATTAAACGTAATTTAATGTAACTGGAAATGATAGGAAGTGAGGAAATACTTGTCGTACCTCGCCTTTGTACAGTATGTCAGAAACTGGGCAAACAACACAGGCTGTACCAGAGCCAAACATCTCCCTCACTCTGTTCCCCTCCAGGGCGGTTGTCAAGTCATCCATGGTGAGGTATCTCTCCGACACCTTAAATTCACTCTGCACGGAATATAAAAAATAACAAGTAGATTTTAAAGGAAAAGGCATGCAAAACAATTGCCAATACTTATGGTTCTGTTTAACATTCTGATTGCACTTAGACAAGGTCATAACCATCCTTCAAGGGAAAGCTGGAAGGGACACACCATCTTATCAGTGAACACATTGAGGTGTTAAGGAACCCACTTCAAGGTCACAGATTTATATACGAGATTATCAGAATATAAAACATAAGATTATCACCACAAGACACATGGTATACTTTAACATATGCCTCCTTTTTGCCTTCTTATTTTTTAACTTGTATAAAGTCTGACAAAATTGATGCATCCCAAGAGCTGCTTGATGCATGCTCCATGCTAACAGTGTCTTAGGCTGGGCGCGGTGGCTCACGCCTGTAATCTCTACAGTTTGGGAGGCTGAGGCAAGCGGATTACTTGAGGTCAGGAGTTTGAGATCAGCCTGGCCAACCTGGTGAAACCCCATCTCTACTAAAAATACAAAAATTAGCCAGGTGTGGTGGCAGGTACCTGTAATCCCAGCTACTCAGGAGGCTAAGGCAGGAGAATCGCTTGAACCCAGGAGGCAGAGGTTGCAGTGAACCAAGATCACGCCACTGCACTCTAGCCTGGGTGACAGAGCGAGACTCTGTCTCAAAAACACAAAATAAACAAAACAAAACAAAATCAGTGTCTTAAACCCTACTTTACCATAAAGGAGAACAATGTATTATGTAATATTAATAATTATAGCTACCATTTATCAAGCACCCGGTATTATGCCAAGTTCTATAATTTTAGGGTAAGTACTATCATCCCCATTTTACAGATGAGGAAACTAAGGTTCAAGGAGGTTGAAGGGCATCTCCAGGGCCACAAAGGAAGTAAATGACACAAACTCAATTTGAACCCAGGTCTGACCTGATTGGCTCCAAACCTGGTACTCTTTCTACCTTTGTCTTTTTTTTTTTTTTTTTTTCTTGAGACAGGGTCTTGCCCTGTCACCCAGGCTGGAATGCAGTGGCATAATCTTGGCTCACTGCAGCCTCGACCTCCCAGGCCCAAGTGATCCTCCTGTCTCAGTCTCCTGAGTAACTGGGACCACAGGTGTGTGCTGCCATGCCCAATTAGCTTTTATTTTTTATATTTTATTTTGTAGAGATGGGGGTCTCCCTATGTTGCCCAGGCGGGGGTCTCCCTATGTTGCCCAGGCTGGGCTCATGTGATCTTCCCACCTCAGCCTCCCAAAGTGCTGAGATTATAGTTGTGAGCCACTGTGCACGGCTTACCTATATCTTTTATGGAATAAAGAACAGACTGAGTTCAAATATCTGAAATACTCATTATTTTTAAACATCGAATGTATATTTGGGAAATATACATTTACTTGAGAAATTGTATTGTGTGTATTTTTTTCCTAATATGACTAATAGTTGACTTTACAGTGACAATTCTCTTTCAGTATCACATTCGGTTGATTTTCATCATGGAATTAGTGGTATAACCTCATTGACTTCTGCCAAAGTGTCTAAATATATTCTTTGCTCAAGGATAGGAAATGGGAAAAAGAAATATCTTGATTCTTTTAAGCTATCTGTTTAAACTGACTGTTTAATTCTCATTCTTTTACCTCAGTGGTTCAATTTCACAGTTTGTCAACAAGTTATTTGAATAAAGGGCAACAAAAAATAGAGAGGTTTAAAAAAATAAGATGTGTATTTCTTTTAATTTATAAACCCACAAGAGATGAAAATGAAAATCAAAGCTCTTGGAAATATTCAAAATATTTTGAAAATATTCAAAATATTTGAATATTTAAAAGAAGAACTCATCATGCTGTAAGTAGATTTGGAAGTGTAGGAAAATATGTCCGCAATAGAAATATGGCTCTTTGAAAGTTTCAATTTCTCTCAGTCTACAATTGCAATTATGTTGTTCAAAGGTAAATAAACTGCAGAAAATCAGCCAGATTAATCGAAAAGAAGCTGAGTTCTGTGTCCTGAAAAAGAAAAGAAAAGAAAACTCTTTTGTAAATAAGCAGAATTATTTTTACTCTGCTCACTCTTACTTATCTTTGGACAATTTCCCCTATCTGGTAAGCAGTGGTGACCCCTACATGCCTCTTGGCATTTCACGTCTCATGTTTTAAAATAGCTTTTTAAAATAAATTACAGCTATGAAGTCGAGAAAAAATTTCCTCCATAATAACCTATCTTTCATGCTAGCAAATCTTTAGTGTGGGAAAGTATTTCCACTTGCAGCTTGTCATCAAACCTTCTGTACTTGGTTGTTATTTTTCTTTAATAAAACAAAAATTACTGAGCTTCAAAAATATCTTTCCAATTGCAAACACATTTAGGACAGGGCAAGCTGTTTGAAATTATACCAACAGTTTGTAAATGCCATGCCCAATGTGCCAGCCAGCATGTAGCAGTTGGGTCTTGTCTACTTCAGGGTTTTGTAGAATTATTTATAGCACATTTCATCTATTTTCAAAGTCTTTTCCAGAGAAACCATGCTAGTATGATCCTAGATAACGTGTGCATTTCTAAACATTTGTCCTATTACTACTAGTACTCTTTGACCACAGTAAGCTCAAAGTCTTTTCATGTTCTTTGGAGACTATTTTAACACCTGGGTCAAAAGTTCCATCCAAGAACCTTTACCAGACACCCAATTCATTCAATAATTTGTCTTGAATACGTTATGTCATTTCCAAAACCAAATCTTTTTAAATTTTATTTATTTATTTGTTTTTAGAAACATGGTCTCACCCTGTCATTCAGGCTGTAGTGCAGTAGCTTGATTATAGCTCACTGCGACCTTGACCTCCTGATCTTACGCCATCCTCCCACCTCAGCTCCCCTAAGTAGCTGGGATGACAGGCATGTTCCACCATGGTCAGCTAATTTTTTTTTATTTTTTTGTAGATTCGGGGTCTCACTATGTTGCCCAGGCTGGTCTCAAATTCCTGGGCTCAAGTGATCCTCCTGCCTTGGCCTCCCAAAGTGTTAGAACTATATGCATGAACCACTGCACCCGGTCCACCAAATTGTTTAATATGCTTCCCTGTGTCACACGAATTTGAAAGTCTACTGAAAACAGCTTTACATTTGCTTGCATGTTCTGATTTTAAAATAGGTATGTATATGAAATTTGGAGGATGGGGGTAGGACAGAGAGAAAAAGAAGGCAGCCAAACCAATAATGTTATGTTAGTAAACATTTATATGTCAGTGGAATTATTTCATTTCTATGACAAGCACGGTTATACTGGTATAAATAAAGGAAAGGAAAATTTTCATTGCCATTTGGAAGTAACACAGACTTGAGAAGGACTGGCTGGATGGAGGCACACCAAGTATGAACCAGATAAAAGTTCGTAGGAGATACCTGGTAGATTGAGACTACTACTAGAATACTTCGCCACTACGACATCTTGCTACACTGGTTTCTCTCTGCCCTCACTAACAAGAATACTTATTTTAATAGTCTTGCCAAGAAAGTCTTTCTAGAAGAATACTTTTCATTCATGTTAGAATTTAAAGATTAGATAACATTGGTTGGAACCACAGGATATTATTTCAACACTTGGCTGGGCTTATTTTGATTATTTTTTATTTTATTTTATTTTATCAGGCTTACAAAAGTTGTTCATATCAAAGGCACCCACCCACTGATGTGCCAGGTCCAGAATGCACTGCCTTGTCACTCCTGGAAGAATGATGCCATCTAGCGGAGGAGTTGCCAGTTCTTCTTCTGTCAATCAGAAATTGGGATATTTTCAAACTTTTACTACATTAGGTATGCCTTATTATCAATAGCCATTAAACAAAAAAATCACAATTTGGTAGTAACAAACATCAAGAAAATGTTACTGTTCTGCATGGTCAAATTTCCCAAATCAGTTCACACTTCAGGTAGACAAGGAAGGAAGGAAGGAAGGAAGGAAAAAAGGAAGGAAGGAAGGAAGGAAGGAAGGAAGGAAGGAAGGAAGGAAGGAAGGAAGGAAGGAAGGAAGGAAGGAAGGAAGGTTGGTTATCTAATCATCTTCAGTTTACCCTTAACCAGTAAAATAATGAGATGGTTTTCCACCAACAAACAGTAAGAGTTATTGCATGGTCTTAAGAGGAACATTCTGAAGTGAAAATTTACCTTAGCAGATGAAAGGTGGTTAGTAACTAGAATAATGTAGATAAGATCTTACTCAGAAAAACTAATCATTACTAAACCTTCCAAGAATGCTACAGAGGAGGCTATCACCAAAAAGTGTGCGTGCCTACTCAGGCTTGTCTCTGCTTCCACGCTGCCCTTGGAGAGTCTAATTTTTTTTTTTTAAGGTGGAATTTTGCTCGTTACCCAGGCTGGAGTGCAGTGGCGCCATCTCAGCTCAATGCAACCTCTGCCTCCCAGGTTCAAGTGATTCTCCTGCCTCAGCCTCCTGAGTAGCTGGGATTACAGGTGTGCGCCACCACGCCCAGCTAATTTTTGTATTTTTAGTAGAGACGGGGTTTCACCGTCTCTACTGGTCTCAAACTCCTGACCTCAGATGATCTGCCCACCTCGGCTTCCCAAAGTGCTTGGGATTACAAGCGTGAGCCACCGTGCCCAGCCTGAGAGTCTATCTTTAGTGATTTTTCAAACCTGGTGGAGCACCAGCAACAAGTATGAAGATGCTGCCTTCGCCCTCTGAGATTCAAATGTAATGTGCTCATCAGAGTGAGCTCAAGCATGTATATGGCTAAAAAAGAAGACACTCAAGAAACAAAACTCCAAAGCTGAGCTACTGCTCTACTGTGAGATGACTGCAGACATCCCTAACTACTGTGAGGTCTAGGAGGACAGTTGTCCACAGGCATCATGTGTGATCCATCAGCTGCACAAGCTCTCCTTACAGTACCCTCTGGCACTCAGCATCTCCCTTTCCTCCCCACCTCTGACACCCAGGAGTCTGAATCTAGTGAGTGCTGACACTGAGGCCAGCACCCTCTCCCTCAGTACACGGTGGTTCTGGGCTTGCCCACTCCACTGGGGTTACATCAGACATGCCCAACAGTCAAGCTCTATCTGGAATACCAAACTCTATCTTCATTCTTCTGTCCTCAAAATCGGGCATTGTGCCTAGCCCAGAGTGTATATAATAAATGTTTTTGAGTAAAAAATAAATGAATAAGTTATCTTCGCTAGCATACAGCAGTATGGCTTTTTTGAATTTTGTTTCTGAAAATCATCTGCTGAAAATTGCTTTCTGGAAAGGAGAAAATTTGTTCTTGGCAATGTTCTTAGGGCTACTCTTTGTCGTGTTTAGAAGTGTTGATGATCTCAAAATAAACATGTGTTTTGCAATAGCTAGCCAACTAGATACATAAATGTATGGATCTATTTGTGTGTGTATATGTATGTACGCGCACACACACACACTTCCAGTGCCCCCAAACCGGACCTTTCCTAAAGCTTGCTGAGTTCTGAGACTACATCAAGTTAAATGAAAACAGCAGCCCCGCATGTGCAAGTGCTGTTTTGTGAAACATATTTAACACCCAGAACTGTAACCACTAGCCTGAGGTCAAGGAACAGAACATCTGCTTCTCTGGTTGCCAGACAGAGATGATGACATGACAACATTTGGGTGAGAAATATTCATTTTCCTCTGCAACCACAAACATACTTACAAGAGCCAGAACTCACTCCAGATTGCCCAACATGAGGAAAACAGAACCTACAAATGCAGCTTGTTTTTGACAAAGAAATCATTTTTAGGAGATGAGGAATTTAGAAGCAATAACAGCAGGATTCATCTGTGACTTCCCAAAGTCAAACACTAATGGAAACCAGGAATGTAGGTCTGCATAAGTGCCCCAAACACCATCAGCACAATTAGCCATTTATTCTACAAATACATATTGAGTGCTGTTTACTGTTTCAAGCTCTATGAATACAGCAGGGAACAAAATTGACGTATCTCCCTGCTTACTTTCTAATAGACACAGCTAAACATTTATTGTGTTGACAGTATGTTAGACTACAGAGGGGGAAATAAAGAAGGAAAAGCAATGGAGAATGCTGGGGAGAAATGGGAAAGGTAGTTTATGATTTTGATTAAGAGCTCAAGGAAAGCCGGACTCAGAATGGGATTTGTAAGCAAAGATTTGGAGGATGTCAAAGAGCAAGTGGCACAGACATCTGAGGAAGAGTGCTCCAAGTCGAGTCCACATTCACGCCTGACGTGTCCGAGAGGACTCGTGATATGGTCTGAGCAAAACCGAGACTCATTGCCATGGTTGTTTTCCCAAAGTGACTGTGAACTCAACCACGAGGACTGGGTCTTATTTTTCAGGGTATCTCCAGGGTCCAGAATATGATACAATGCTTTGTTCAAATGGTGAATAGCAAGTGTATGGGTTAAATTACTCATCAACAGAGTGATGATGTGTGATCTTACCACCATGGGTGCTGTTACTGAAATCAAAACTCCCATGGCTTACAAGCTGAGTGCCACACATAGTGACTGTGCATGGTACTGTGCTTTGAACACACACTATCCACCACCCCCTCCACCTTCCTGCACCAGCCATCTCAACCAATAGGAGCAGTGTGTGTGGGCGCCCATGAAAAGAAGGCAGGCGTTACCAAAGAACTCTGCTTATACCTCCTATCGGTAACGTTTGTGAAAATCAATATTGTGCTGATTTTCAACTCATTCTTCATTGTAGTTTCCTAAAACCATATGATATAAATCAAAGTTATTTCAGTATTGCATGTCTTTTTTTCAGCCCAAGTTTTTCCTAACATTCTATTTACTTCAAATATTTATTCTATTTCCTTTCTCCTTATTCTGAATTTTATTTGTTCTGTTAGATGAACATCCCCAAAGTGAAGGAGTATATTAAAACTAAAGTTATCCTAGGCAACCATAACCTGAATAGTAACTAACACTCTTAAGGTCTTGTATATTTTGCAAGAGACAGAAGACAAATTCACTCATTTCTATTCTGACCTCTAAAAGACATGGTGGAAATGTTTCATGATTATTGTTTGGATAAAGAATAATTTTCCACCAGGACAGTTTCTGGTGTTTCTGGTTAAATCATGTAGCTCTGATTCAGAGTGTACTTAAATTGTGACATCTCCCATCCATAAAAATAATGATGGTACCACCTCTGAATGATGTAACTGTTTTTGTTTTGAGCTGTGTGGTTTTTTGGTGGAGTTTGGGGTGGGGGTAAGAGTGGGCAGATGGGAAGGAGAGTTGAATCGGCCTATTATCTTCTAAGTGCAGAGGTCAACACTGGCTACAATCTTCCAAGTGTAGCTTTTGCTATATGTCACATATAGTAACTCAAATTTATAAATCATAAATATTCCAGTATAAATTTTATTTTCAAACAGTGCCAAGTACAAACAGCAGGAATGGAAGGATGAGAATGATCTGTATCTGGTTTTTCATATGCCAAGGATTACCAATGGCCAAGCCCAGGACAAGGCGTACTCATCATACCTTCTGTTTATTCTACCTCTGACTGCAATGTAAGACTCATCTTGTTAGTCTCTGCAACTAACACTAAAATTAGTACTTAGCTCTGAATTCAGCCACATCGAAATTACCATTTTCCTCTTTTTATAGCCAAATAACACTAGAGCAAGAAAGGCTACTGTAGCTACTTTCAAATATAAATTGCATTTTAAAAAATTTAATTGAAACCACTGAGACTTCATAAGTATTTGGAAACATCATTTATATTTCTAGTCTCTATAATTGCTACTGTGAAATGAACAACCTAAGAATGTAAACAAGTCCAAAAATATGTTTCTAAATTTGGTATGATTATCAAAATTCTAATAGAAATAAATGCCTGTTTTTCTCCCACCATTGGCCATTTAATTCAATATCATACACATTGCCAACACTTCACTGAACCCCTATGGTCTCTGCCAACTAATAAAAAAGAACAGCAAAGAAAAGTAATGAGTAGTCAGGATATTAAAAATAATAGAGAAATATCGATTTCTATAGTGGATATATGAAATTGTCTTGAATGAACCAGGATCTAGATACAATCCCAAGATACATGATTTGTCTTTTAAAATGGTGTTCTTTAATCAAATTGAGTCCTAGAGTAAATTTGGAGAGACTGTGATACATTTACAAAATATGTAGAAGGGGCAACAATTGTTAAAAGAATTACAGCCAGATAGTACACAAAATCCTTCCAGTAGAATCAGTACACTGCATTTATTACTATAGCATTTTATATGCGGTATATGATAAATGACCATTGACCTGATCTGAGACCTATCTCCAAATGCAAGGTGTTCAGATAGGAAAATCGTTGGGGAACCGCAGAAGGGATAAGGAAACAAATCTTCCAATCATGGTAACTTAAATCCCTTAATGTGACATCTCAATATCTCAATAATCAGTACATCTAGAGCGAAAAAACAAAAAAAACCCACGAAAAACAAAAAACTTCTAGAGCTTCTTTAAATCGAAACTCGGCTGGGTGCAGTGGCTCACACCTGTAATCCCAGCACTTTAGGAGGTCAAGGCTGGTGGATCACCTGAGGTCAGTTCAGGAGTTCAAGACCAGCCTGGGCAACATGGTGAAACCTCGTCTCTACTAAAAAAAAATACAAAAATTAGCTGGGTGTGGTGGCAGGCGCCTGTAATCCCAGCTACTTAGGAGGCTGAGGCAGCAGAACTGCTTGAACCAGGGAGGTGGAAGTTGCAGTGAGCTGAGATCACGCCATTGCACTCCAGCCTGGGTGACACAGTGATACTCCACTTCTAAAAAAAAAAACAAAAAACAAAAAACAAAACAAACAACCAAAAAACCTCATGTCTATTTGGGCAGCAAAAGCACAGTAGTCCTTACTTAGCCTGGGACTGTGCTACTTACTCCCTTGTACTAAATTTCTAGCTCTTGTCTTTCTGGTCCTGTTGAAAATGACTGAGAAATGCGCAGAGTGAAATCTGAGTGGATTACCTCCATCTTCATTTATCCAGTAAAGAAAAAGATTCATAGTTCCCACTTCAGTGATCTGATGGTCTTTTCCATAGAGCCACAGGACCTGCTGACACCCATTATCCACTGCTTCGCACTGGGCAAAAAGAGATGATCCGTAATTCCTTCAAGAAAGAGAAAACATGCAGGTTACAAACATATTTCATCCCCACTCCCTCATCTTCTACACTCTGATAGCCTCGAGTTCTTAATTCACATGTGGACGTCGTGAAGGTATTATGTTCTTAATATATATACACTCTCTAGTCAGTTGCATAACCTTAAAGGAAAACTCTTTAGACAATCTAGGTGATTTAACTGCATTCATCAGAGAGAGAACAATGTGAAACCTTGAAATCTTAACTGGAGAAGTAATGATAGAAGAACACAGGTAAATAGCCAAGTTAATGAGAACAGTTAAAAGTTACTGAGTATGCTTCCACACACCAAGCAATTTTACATGAATTACTTCAATCTCACATCAATACTACGAAGTAGACATTATCATTATTTCCATGGTTCAGATGAGGAACCGAGGTTTAGAGAAGTAACTTCCGTCAAGTTTCTGCAGAAGAACACCAAGCGTGCGCACTTTTATCTAAGACCTTCTAATGTATCCAGGGAACACACAATGCCCAATTCCCCTAAAAGACAGGACAAATATTAAATGTTAAAGATAGGACACATGTTAAAAGTCTTGATGTTGACCAGAAAGTATTTCAAAAGCTTATTTTTCTCAGCCTGCACCATTCATCCCAGATTATTTAAAATGAAAGGAACAAAGTACATTTTTCTGGAATGACAATTTAGTGTTATAATACTTTTAACATATATTTTTTATCTAAACTTATATGGGAAAATTATGGAGTATATTATAAAATAGGGATGAATATTTTAGACAAAACATGAAAATCCTCAAATAAATGTGATAGCTGCTTGCCTCCATACACTCCTGGCTGTATAACTAAGTATGAGAAGTACTGCCATAAGACAGTCAGGGGTCAGGAATAAAGTCTAGACCCCCCCATTGCACTATGAAATCCCCAGAAATACACAGAAACAAACAATGAAAAACAACTAAAACGACTACAAATGTAGTAACGTAAAACTCCTACATTACATTAATGTAATCTACCACAAAATACCTGTTTAGGTCTCTTAGAGTATCTCTTTTACATCTGGGTAAAATTACAATTTGTGTTGTTGTCTAAATAAAAGTTGAGCGTGAGGCCAGGCGCAGTGGCTCATGTCTATAATCCCAGCACTTTGGGAGCCTGAGATGGGCAGATCACTTGAGGTCAGGAGTTTGAGACCAGCCCGGCCAACATTGTGAAACCCTGCCTCTACTGCAAATACAAGAACTAGCTGGGCATGGTGGTGGACGCCTATAATCTCAGCTACTAGGGAGGCTGAGGCAGGAGAATCATTTGAACTTGGGTGGGGGGGCGGCAAATGTTGCAGTGAGCCGAGATTGCACTCTGCACTCCAGTCTGGGTGACAGAGTGAGACTTGGTCTCAAAAATAATAATAATAATAACAACAATTAAATATTAGAGCCACATGTGAATGTTTATCTACTGTTTTCATCTGCACAGCCTCCCTTCCCACTATATTCCATACTCTTATAAAAACATGGTCTTTCTATAGAGCTATGTTATTATGCTTAGATTGATAATATAGCATCTTTCCCTACCACAGCTGATGACAATATAGCATCTTGCTCTGCCGCAGCTCAATTAAAGGGTGGGCATTTAACCTAAGATAGTCACATGACTCCTCCTTTGGGTACATTCACTCCTTTTAATGTCTATAACCTGAAATACAGGCATTTTCTCCTTTCTGGTGTTGCTTACTTGGTATGATGTAAACTTGGGGTCAGCTGTGTCCATGATCACATTTCACAGAAGAAAGCATCTGAAGCAGAGCCCTAGGCCAACATGGAGCCAGAAGCTCTGACCAGAGATAGAGGACAGAGATAAAGGAAGAAGGGAAGAAAAAGGGGGATGTGCAAAGGACACAAGAAACTTGGAAATAATTTCTTTAACCCCTAGCAAGTCCACTGCCAGCATCCCAGTTTCATAAGTCAATAGATCCCTTGTCTGCTTAAGATCATTTTGAGGCCGGGTGCAGTGGCTCACGCCTGTAATTCCAGCACTTGGGGAGGCCAAGACAGGTGGATCACCTGAGGTAGGCAGTTCGAGACCAGCCTGACCAACATGAAGAAATTCCATCTCTACTAAAAATACAAAAAAATTAGCTGGGCGTGGTGGCGCATGCCTGTAATCCCACCTACTCTAGAGGCTGAGGCAGGAGAGTCTCTTGAACTCAGGAGGTAGAGGCTGCAGTGAGCCGAGATCAGGCCATTGCACTCCAGCCTAGGCAACAAGAGCGAAACTAGTCTCAAAAAAAAAAAAAAAAAAAAAAAAAAAAAAAAATCATTTCAAGTTGGTTTTCTGACTTGCAACTGAAAGAATATTGACTAACAGCTGAAATATTCCAGTAAACTATGGAAAACAGATATCATACCATGATGATTGCAACTGGAACATGATGAAGTTGACTCACACCAAGGTAATGTTAAGAGTCATTAAAAGGGCTGGGCACAGTGGCTTATGCATGTAATTCCAGCACTTTGGGAGGCCGAGGTGGGCGGAACACTTGAGGTCAGGAGTTCGAGACCAGCCTGGCCAACATGGTGAAACCCTGTCTCTACCAAAAATATAAAAAATTAGCCATGTGTAGTGGAGCACACCTGTAATCCCAGCTACTCAGGAGGCTGAGGCAGGAGAACCACTTGAACCTGGGAGGCGGAGGATGCAGTGAGCCGAGATCGTGCTACTGCACTCCAGCCTGGGAGATAGAGTGAGATTCCGTCCCCGCCACCAAAAAAAAAAAAGAGTCATTAAAAGACCCTTAAAACATACACTTCTAAATACAGATGACAAAATGTAAATTCTTGGCCAATGTGGAGATGAAGCAAGTCTGGTATACAGACAGAAAGCTATTAAAAATATAAATAGATAAATATGAAAAAGACAACAGATAGGAAGCTATAGTTTAATGACCATAAAAATTCAAAAAACCTTATTCATAATTGATAGTAAATAGATAACTGAGTTAAATTATAAATGCTTTTTAATAATGAGTATAAACCAGATTTCAGGGGACATCCAGCAGAAAGACCATAGGCCGTGGTTAACAGACCTGGGTACAGCCCTTGCACTTTGCCCCATTTAATCCATCTGGCAAACAAAAATATCTGCTTTATATACCTCATTGGGTTGTTTGGAAAAAATAAATAATAACAATAAAAGCCAAAAAATGAGTTACATGAGACTGTATTCAATATCCTAATGAAATTAAGTTAAAAAAAATAACTATTTTGGTGGGGTATTGATGGCTCATGCTTGGAATCCCAGTAACTCGGGAGATCGAGGCAGGAGGACCATTTGAGGCCAGAAGTTCCAGACCAGCCTGGGCAACACAGCGAGACTGCATCTCTAAAAAACAATAACTATTTTACTTGAATTTTTTCTCATTCATAGACACAACTGTGAAGTTTGACCATACCTGAAAATAAATTATTTTTCATCTACAAAATGCCTTCTAGACTGTATTAAAAAACACATAGAGAATTCTTACCAGATGAATATTTAGCCTTTCAAAGAAGCGTCTAAATACAAATGGACACACACTTTTGAAAGTGCAGCTGAGCCGGGCGCGGTGGCTCACGCCTGTAATCCCAGCACTTTGGGAGGCCGAGACGGGTGGATCACGAGGTCAGGAGATCATGACCATCCTGGCTAACATGGTGAAACCCCATCTCTACTAAAAATGCAAAAACTAAGCCAGGCGAGGTGGCGGGCGTCTGTAGTCCCAGCTACTCAGGAGGCTGAGGCAGGAGAATGGCGTGAACCCAGGAGGCGGAGCTTGCAGTGAGCCGAGGTCGCGCCACCGCACTCCAGCCTGGGCGACAGAGCGAGACTCCGTCTCAAAGAAAAAAAAAAGAAAGTGTAGCTGAATTAGGCTGGACATGGTGGCTCACGACGTCAAGAGACTGTGACCATCCTGGCCAACATGGTGAAACCCGTCTTTACTAAAAACACACACAAAAAATTAGCCAGGCCTGGTGGTGCAAGCCTGTAGTCCCAGCTACGCGGGAGGCTGAGGCTGGAGAATTGCTTGAACCGGAGAGGCGGAGATTGCAGTGAACCGAGATCACGCCATTGCACTCCAGCCTGGGTGACAGAGCAAGACTCCATCAAAAAAAGGAAGAAAGGGAGGGAGGGAGGGAGGAAGGCAGGCAGGAAGGCAGGAAAAGTAAGTGTAGCTGAATTAAAACCATAGCTCCTCAGCTTCATGAAGCACTGGGCATTAGAGAATTAAATATAGTGACTATTTCAATGCACTGAAAAGGAAAGGGTTTCTTATGTTTAGTGTTAGATTGATTGATTGATATATTACATTCTATAGATGGTCTTTATTCTCCCAAATTTTAATTTTCTCAACGTTCTCTCACAGGTGTAAGCTATATGATTAATGTCCACAAGATAACTGATACCATGGTAATATAGTTGGGTACCCGCCCATGTGCTGCCAATATTCATAAGAGAAACATGTTCTTGGAGGAAACAGAAAAATGAAAAAGTAAGAAAGCTATTGACATAGAAACATTTCAATATAGTTTTAAATAGAATAGATATCTGGGAGAATAGACATATTAAATACATCCCTCCAAAAGAATAAATTCTATTATGTAAAACTTAACTGATTTCTTCTAAGATAAAGAGAGTCCAGGAAATGAAATGAGACAGTGAGAAAACCTCACAACATCAGTGACTGTGAGAGGTTACTACAGGTTGAGGATCCCTAATTCAAAACTTCGAAATGCTCCAAAATCTGAAACTTTTCAGTGCCAACATGATGCTCAATTTGGATTTCGAATTTTTCGGATTAGGGATGCTCAAAGAGAAATATTCCAAAATTTGACATCCAAAACACATCTGATCCCAAGCATTTCAGATAAGAGATATGTAACCCATACCTGCCAGACTGGTACTAAGTACTTAACCACGTTATTTCACTGAGTCATCTAAAAACAACTCTAGCCGGGCGTGGTGGCTCAAGCCTGTAATCCCAGCACTTTGGGAGGCCGAGGTGGGTGGATCACGAGGTCAGGAGATCGAGACCATCCTGGCTAACACGGTGAAACCCCATCTCTACTAAAAATACAAAAAAATTAGCCGGGCGTGGTGGCAGGCGCCTGTAGTCCCAGCTACTCAGGAGGCTGAGGCAGGAGAATGGCGTGAACCCAGGAGGCGGAGCTTGCAGTGAGCCGAGATAGTGCCACTGCACTCCAGCCTGGGCGACAGAGCAAGACTCCGCCTCAAAAAAAAAATTAAAATAAAATAAAAAATAAAAAAAATAAAAACAACTCTAGACTTTATTGTTCTTTGGAAGACTTGGAGAAAGAGAGGATTCAGTTGTAGAAGATCTCACAGATAGTTAAGTGTGTAACTCCCAGACACTTGACTCCTAAGTCCAAGCTTTTAACCATTAGGGTACCATTAGGTTATCATACTGCATTTGCTGAGAGCTTTCTATACTGTCCTAGGCACTTTCTATTATCTCACTTAATCTGTGCAAGGTATTATTGCCTCAACTTTATAAATGAGGAAACTGATACATAGAGCAGGTAAGTAACATGCCCAAGGCAAGTAGGTTGGTTTGTTTTTAAGACTTCAAGTTTTTTCAGAGCAGTTTTAGGTTCCCACCAAAACTGAAAGGAAAGTACAAAGATTTCCTGTATCCCCTTCTCCCCATCCAAATGAATAGTTTCTACCATTACCAATGCCTCACACCAGAGTGGTACATTTGCTGCAATGAATGAACCACATTGACATACCATTATTACCTGAAGTCTAGAGTTTTCATTAGTGTTCATTCCTGGTGTACATTCTATGGATTTAGACAAATCTATAATGACATTTATGCACCATTATGGCAGTTAGGTTTTTAAGCCAGGTCTTTCTGACTTCAAAGCTTGTACTCTTAAATGCAGAATCAGAATGCAATGAAAAAAGAAAAAACTAAGAGAGAGAGGTAATTTTGTGTGTGTGTGTGTGTGTGTGTGTACATGTGCACGTGCAAGAGAGAGAGAAAAAGAGAGAGAGAGAGAATGACAGAAAGCCTTATTCCTCCCAAATTAACTAAGGAATCACCTGGGGCTAAAAATGTTTCTACAGTGCAAGACCTTTCTCTAGCTCAGTGCTTCTCAAGCTTGGCTGCATGCTAAAGAATCCTGATGCTCAGTCTCTGCCCCAGACCAAATAAACCAGAATCTCTGGAGGAAGGAAGCAGGCATCAGTATTTGGTAACACTCCCAGGTGATCTTAATTTGTAACCAAGGTGAGGCCTCTCCTTCAGCTGTCTGCAACTGTATTACTTTTCTCACTTGTGTATATTTAGAAATAGAAGGATAATGCTACCTCAAAACCTTCAAAATAGTGGCATAATCTCAGAATTTAAAAAAAAAAAAAAAAGCTTCTCTCTTTTCTTCAGATTCACTTAGAAAGCAGAAAGTTCTTGAGCTTATAAGACTCAATAGTTATTTAAAAATACCAGTTGACTATGGTTGTCATAAAAAATGCTCAAGGGTAATTGTTGACTTAATTAGGTTTACAGATGTAATAATACACACAACTAAAGTTGACTCCAAATGTCTTTGCCAACTCCACAGGATAATACTAAATGTGGAATCTTTTGTTCCCCTTGTACTTCTCCAGGTCAGAAGCATAGGAGACAGCCCTAGAACATTTTGGAAGTGATAGGCATATAGGTTAAATGCCCATCCTTTTGGTTACCACCTTCCCTCTTGCCATTTTTAATTTATGATTTCAATACTTTCTTCTCTGGTCTCTTCCTTTCCTAAGAGATTTCAAGTCAATTTCCATTGATCATAGTCCACCTGAGCCTAATGAATCAAATATATTTTATAATAGATTTTATTTTTTAGAGCACTTTTAGATTCACAGAGAAAGTGAGCAAAAAGTAACAGAGTTCCCTCCCCTATTATACCCCTTCCCGACTACCCTCTCAGTTTTTCTTATTATTATCATCTTGCATTAGTGTGGTCCACAAGTCCATAGTTTACATTAGGATTCACTCTGTGTTGTACTGAAAGCATTCATTTTTAACTGCCCTACAGTGATCATGTATTCTGCGACAGTGCATTAAATCATCATTTACAAATAAATTATAACCTGCCCAAACACCAGTTAATAAAGATTGCCCTGCAATTTCTGTGTCCCCATGTTATCTTTTTCCTAGACAGGTGGGGGAGCTAGAAAGCAGTATTTTAAAAAAGGAAACTTTTTCCTTATTACATCTCATCCAGATTCTTTATTTACTCTCTCTCTATGGTATATATGTGGTATGCAGTGGTACATAGGCACATGCTCTGTGAAGAAGTTTGAACCAGTAAAAAAAGAAATCAAGAGTCAAAAAAAGTAGTTTTCAACCTGGCTAGCCTAGGACACAGGAAGGTGTGCTCTAAGCCAGAAGGAGAAAAGACTTTCTAGTTTTAACGCATTCCATTTGGATTTCTCTACCCATTGAGGGAATGCAGTTGCTAAAGTTGCCAGTGGGGATGACTTTTATAACTATTCTTTTTTCCTTTGGGTAGGTGAGGAGAGAAAAGAAAAATGCAGCAAGACTACAGAAGGGTCAAATCCAGTGGTCATTGCCTCTAATACCCCAGCAGCATGTCATGTGACTCTCTCCTGCCTCCTGAACCTACAGGTCCTACCAGGGCCCACAAGACTGCCATGGACACCTTTTTGGACAGCTGCTGCCCTGGGTATGTGAACAGCACCATTTGATACATGCAAAGCAAGAACCCATGCTGCTTAATCCAGTTATTCTCGTTCACCCATAGGGGCATTCCTAACTCATGGCCAAGTCCACCCCTGAAATCGTCCGACACTTTTTAAATGCTCTTTTATTTCCTGCCAGCTACATATGGCCTATGAGCCTGGCCTGACAGAGCCAAAGCAGAGCTGTCCCGCAGCCAGTTGGCAGCAGGTGTGGCCACAATCTGTGGCAATGAAGACAGCACTTCAGTGAGGCGGGCACCTTCCCCAGACAGGACTCCCTGGAGCCAACTGAGAGCCTAGGTCTCAGGACCAGATGCTCTTTAATGCCAGCCATCAGCCTGCAGCTAGAGACCAGTGCCCAGCGGCAGTTTATCCAAAGCACTGATGTGATGCTTGTTTTAGTTTCTTGCTTCAGTTCTTGCCTAGGTATCATATCCAGTATTTCTCCCTTATGAAGGGCCATCGGCTATCCTTTAAACTAGCACATCTAAAAGCGAGGGCACTGAATTCGTATGGCGTTTATATAGGAAAAGCTACTATAGCTGGCTTGCTGGAAGATTAAACTGAAAATTAACCATGAAACGCAATGAACATTAAAGTTTGAAAAGTACTAAATGTGTTCATACTGAAGTGAAATGGCACTAACTCAACGGTCATGAAGGGATCTTTCCTTTAGACAGAGACACAGATTTACTTACCCTCCCATCTTGCAGTCCCCAGTTCCACCTTCCCAGGCTCTTACATACTTGGGATCGGCCCACAGGGACACTGGATTAAAGGTTCCACTTGAAAAATAAGGTCCCACTGGGCTCAAGAGTACAAAGAGCAGGGCTTTGGTAGGCTTCTTGACTCCAAGAGAAGGCTGCAACAAAGCAGAAGTAGACACAACCGTAACTTAAAATGTAGACAGCAGTCTTAAAAGTCTAGAATAGATTTATATCTGTCTCCCAGAAGGAGCCATCGAATGACAGGAGCTATTACCATACTTTTACAATCGAGTTACACAAAGCCTAATGGTTTTCAAGGAGGAAATCCTGAGAAAGGAGCACATACATTTCATTTTGCTTTGCTTTCTGAGTTGTTACGATTTTAAGCAAAAAAGCTAGATTTGTCCATTTTTGTGCGTTAGTAGGGTTTTGGAGGAGAGACATATTTCCAACCACTAATTGAGAAAGGGGAGAACCCAGACATGGTTTTAGTCTTTGGGGGGTAGAATATAATATTTACTTCTCTAATTCATCCTTCTGTTTCACAGCCTAAGTGACTGCTTCAGGACATGGCAGGCTTCAGCAGGTGGTGGGTGGAGGGGAATGTGCCATTAGCACACCTGCCCACATCAACTAGCAGGTAGCAAGAGTACAGCTTCAATAGAGGGATAAGCACTGTTAAATCAAGTTTTGCCTACAGCTGCCTCATTACATTATTTTAAGCTCGGCCTAAAGGTTTCTCTGTACATCATGAACTATAACCTAAATGGACATATAAACAGACTGTAGCCTACTCTTGTGCCAATCACTGAGTTTTGGCCAATCAAATGTGGCCAACTGTTCAAATAAGGCAAACACTGAGTTATAGCCAATCCAGCTGTTTCTGAACCTCATTTTTGTTTTCTGTATGTCACTTTCCTTTCTCTGTCCATAAATCCTCTTCCACCACGAGGCTGCACTGAAGCCACAGGGTCTGCTCTGGCTGGGAAGGCTGCCCAAGTTGCGAATGGCTCTTTGGTCAATTAAATCCTTTTAAATTTAATTCGGCTGAAGTTTTTTTATTTAACAATATCATTAAAAAAAAAACAGGGAATGAATAACTTATAAATAACAAAGATAGAAGGCCGTCTTTCCCACAAACACTGTAAAGCCAGAAGCCCACAATGCAAAATCATGCCAATTCCTCCAGCACAAGAGCAGTTATAAGTAATTAGGGTTCATTGTTTATTAAGGAAGAAAACCGAGAGACCCAACATTTTGAAGGCTACATATTAAGATAGAAATGATCACTGGGCTATCCTCAGCAATTCAAGACCACACGAAGTAAAAAAACAAGGCAGGACTATTAGGTTAAGAATTTTGGGACATAAACCACTTGTGTCCAATCTTCACTAGAGCCTGTTCTACCTGGATAGGAATGGGGATCTGTCAGGAAAAGAAAGAGAATCTTTACAATAGAAAAGACTCAACTTGCGCTGATTTTGTGGCTTTGTAATGTTTCTTGAGGGATATTTTTATCTGAACTTCAATTAAACTTCCCCTTACTATCCATTGCCCCACGGTCCCTCACCCACTGCTCAACACTCAGACCACCAAAATCAGGCAGGTAAAATATTAATGAGCATAAACAAATGTGTTTGCACAAGCGCACACCAATGCTATCTGAAAGGCATGCCACCTTAGGAAACAGGAGTCTAATTTCATTAGCATTCCATGGGAACATGATAACCAAAGGGCCTGGGTGGCCACAACAAACCTATGATGGTTGATGGAAGACTATGTCAGAGATATCCGTCAGCAAGCAACAATAGGTTTTGATTGTTAGCTTGTGTTTGCTCTTTAACGGAGGCTGGAGATTCAAGGAGGATCATCCTACCAATAAAGGATAAAGCACCTTAAAGCTTCATTTGCCTTTTTTGGTTTCACTGTTTGGGAGGAAAAACCTAAGCATACTACACACCTGCTTTTCTTCCCAGCTACGATAAAACTGAACCATCTTATCTCTGCACTTTTATTTGACCTCTCAGTTAAGTAATGACACCTTCATTTCATGAGTGCCTTGAAGCAGAATATGTTAGATTTTTTAACGAATCCTATGATATGGTTTGTATTTGTGTGTGTCCCTGCCCAAATCTCATGTCAAATTAGAGGAGGGGCCCAGTGTGAGGTGATAGAATCATGGGGGTGAATTTCCTCCCTGCTGTGCTCGTGACAGTGAGTGAGTGCTCATGAGATCTGATTGTTTAAAAGCGCGTGGCACTTCCCCTGTGCTCTCTCTCTCCTGCTGCCACGAGAAGATCCTTGCTTCCCTTTCACCTTCTATTACGACTGTAAGTTTCCTGAAGCCTCCCAGTCATGGTAACCCTGCAAAACTGTGAGTCAATTAAACCTCTTTTCTTCATAAATTACCCAGTCTCAGGTAGTTCTTCACAGTAGTGTGAAAATGGACTAATCTACCCTAGTGATGAGGAATTAAGAGAAGCTTCTCAACGTAATTTAGAGATATAATATGCTGGCATAGTCTCAATAATTTACCTAGCTTCTAAGTTTCTGAATAGAATAGCTTATTTGTGAACAAGCTAATAGCATTTTAATAGCTATCGCAAAAATGGCTGTGACTTTTTTCACTCTGAACTAATGTATTTTATACAAACTACATTATACTAAAAGAAATAACAATAATGCATTATGAAAATTTTTTCCTGAAATAAATTTCACTTTATTTATTTTCTTCTCCTGATTTTGACAGGCAAATTTGCATTTTATTCCACTAGGTGGTAGTATACAGAGCACAGATAGAAAATGGAGTAATTCTGTACATTAAATCCATTTCTAGAAAAAGGTCTTGATAAACCTCTAAGTAATATTTGTATTCTTAGCAAGCAGGTAAATTATAGGCTAGAATTTTTCAATGCTGAGAGAAAATGTGTTTATGTGTACTAATACTTTATTTTCTGCAATTTAACCAAGTCAATTCATGTTTTACAAGTACTTCAAGTACTGGTGTTGATCTCAGACTAGTCACCTTCATCCTTAAATGATTACTTACACCAATTCATTGTCTTTTCATGAATGAAACTCTGCGATTTCACTGAAAATGGTCACAGTGCTTTAAGACGGAATAAATAAGGTCTAACACAAGGCAGAAAGAGAGGAAGAGAGCTTTATGATTGGGTCAGTTTCTATGCTTAGGAGTCATTATTTGTTTCTATGTTTCAAATGTCCCTTCTAGCCTGAAAAGCAATTTAAATTGCTTTTTAAGAGCAATTTAGTGCTGCTGTTAAGAGCATTTTACTATGAATTGTTATACAAAAAAGATAACTCCACTCATATGTTTATCACAGCCTTGTCCATAATAACAAAGACATGGAATCAACCCAGGTGACCATCAATGGTGGAGTGAATAAAGAAAATGTGATACATATAAACCATGGAATAATATGTAGCCATAAAAAAGAATGAACTCATGTCATTTGTAGCAACACAGATGCAGCTGGAGTCTATTATCCTAAATGAATTAACACAGAAACAGAAAACCAAATATCACATGTCCTCACTTATAAGTGAGAGCTGAGCATTAGGTACACATAGACACAAAGATGGGAACAATAAACACTGGGTATTCCAAAAGAGAGGGAGGGGGAAAGTGTTTAGAAAAACTACCTACAGTGTACCATGTTCACTTCTTGGACAAAGAGATCCTTAGAAGCTAAAACCTCGGTATCACAACATATACCCATGTAACAAACTTGCACATGTTAACTCCTGACTCTCACATAAATTTTTTTAAAATTAAAAAAAGAAAGTCAATTAACTTGTTTCACACAAGAGTATGTTATTATATAATATTAAACAACTATTAGCAAAATTCCACGATGATAAGTTCAGTCATCTGATTAAATAAAGCAAAAGCCACATAAACAATGAGAACATATGGATGACAATAGCTGATGAATTGCGTAAGTCAGTTTCGATGAGTTATATTTCCTTATAAACACTTTAACACTTTGGCTTTTTACTAGCTTCCTGGAATATTCAAATACATGAGGAATTGAAAGGGGCTTAAAAAAAAAAGACATGAAAAATGAGAAATATAAAATTTCAAGTGCAGCGTGTTTAACTTCTCAAGAGACCACATTGACTTTGAAACTGAAATGCTGATGTGTTTAAAAAAAAATAGACTTTTTTTACTTCAGGGGCTATACCTCACAAATAAATGGCAAATACATATACAAGGGATTTTAAATACATGGATATTTTGCACGGAAGGACAAGACACTGAGTGTGATGGAAAATAAAAAGACATGTCACAGAGAAAATCATCACTTCCCTCTGGGTCAGTCAGAAATCACTTTATCGAAAGGCAGGATTTCAGAGGTGATTTGAATGATGGCAGGAAAGAGCTCAGTGAGCTGAGAAGAGTACCATTAGCCTATATTTTGGCCCAGAAGGCAGAGAAGCACAACAGCATGTGCAGGCTTGAGAATAATTCTGCCTAGGCAAGGCAGATGAGAGGCAGAAGAAATAAGATAATCGGAAAAGACAGAAGAGCATTTTTCCTAAAGCAATGCAATTTTTGTTTTTTTAATTCGAAGAGTAGCCTGTTTTCTTTTTTTAAAAAAATACTGCCAGTTCTTTTGAAAGAGGGTGTTAAAATTGTTAAAGGGGAAAATAGTAAAGGATGTTGGACTAAGGGGTGCTGCAAGGGAGAGAACTCAGTGGTCCATACAGGGTTTGAAAGCTGTGAGGGTCAGGAAAACGAGAGCACTGAATTCATACTGTGTTTATATAGGAAAAGCTACTATAGCTGGCTGGCTGAAAGATTAAAAAATAATAATAACCCTCAATAGTATGCTTTGCTTTTTTGGCTTCAACATATTTCACTGTCAATATCTCATATAACAGAACAATTCAAAAAGTTATAATTCCTATTTTTAAGTTGAGGAAACTGAGGCTTCGAACAAACAATTTGCCCAGGTTTCACGGTTATTAAATTCTAGTTCTTCTCCTCTTAATCCAGAGGTATTTCATACTTTACTAAAGCTTGAAAAAAATATTACTAAAGTACCCAAGATCTCCTTATTTTAAGAGAGTTCAAACTGGTGTCTAGCTTTCTTCCCCCTGAGCCTTCACCCATGGTGATGAGACACAGCAGGGATACCTCTTAGGGGCCTGCTGAGTGCCCCCTGCCCCTGAGCATAAAACAAAGGAACATCTTGAGTTCCTTCAAAAGAAAGTCTAGTCATCTGGCTAGCCTTGAGAAGTAAATGAGCAACTTGATAAGAAAAAAAGGGTAACAGTAGCTTAAAACAATCACCAAGGAAGTCAGAGCCAGAAGATGTTTGGTTTCCTATAGAAACTAAAGGTAACATCTTAACAGATGTCCCAGAGTTGTTTTTCAGAACCTGGATCCCCATCAAATGGATCCTCCAGACCACAGATATGAGGGAACTGAGGCAACTCTGGGCACACTGGCTATGAAGTAGCCCTGCTCCACAGGAGCAGTTTAAAAAAAAAAAAAGAAGAAAGAAAAAGAAAAGGAACTGAGAACTGAATTATCACCATTCTTTGTTTTTTGTTTTGTTTTTTTTAGATGGAGTCTCAAGTCTCGCTCTGTTGCCCAGGCTGGAGTGCAATGGCACAATCTTGGCTCACTGCAACCTCCGCCTCCCAGGTTCAAGCGATTCTCCTGCCTCACCGTCTTGAGGAGCTGGGATTACAGGCGCGCCACCACACCCGGTTAGTTTTTGTATTTTTAGTAGAGATGGGGTTTCACCATGTTGGCCAGGCTGGTCTCAAATTCCTGACTTCAAGTGATCTGCCCACCTCAGCGTCCCAGAGGCTGGGATTACAGGTGTGAACCACCACGCCTGGCACCATTCTTTGTTTTAAATTTCTTTCTGAGAAGCCTGGAGGAAGTCCGCCCATGGGCCAGACCTAACATTCCTTTCCATCTTTATTTTTTTTTTCATTTTCTTTTTTATTTTTTTTAGAGACAGAGTCTTGCCATGTTGCCTAGGCTGGTCTTGAAATCCTGGCGTCAAGTTACCCTCCTTCTTCAGTCTTTCAAAGTGCTGAGATTACAGGCATGAGCCACCATGCCTGGCCTGCTGATCCCATCTTTAGACAAATATCCCCTTCCTTGATCAATGCGCAAAGCAGAAATCTTTGGATTTACCTGTAACCTGTAAGCCCCTATTTCAAGATATCCCACCTTTTTAGGCCAAACTAATATATGGCTTCCATGTGTTGATTGATGCCTTTGCCTGTAACCTCTGCCTCCCCACCTTACATGTAAACCTCTGGGGAGTTTAGGTCTTAGGCATGAGCTCCCTGATTCTGCTTTCTTGTTGGCCTGCAAATAAATACCCTCCTTTCTCCCACTGTAAAACCCTCGTGTGGATGACAGACCTTACTGCACTGGGTGAAAAACCCCAGTTTGGTTTAGTAACAACAGCCTTCACCCTCTACATACCCCACGCTCAAACCATACTGACCCCTTCCATTGCTCCTCACTTTCCTACTTCCATATGCTCTACTGCAGTACTTCTCTGCCTGGAACACTCTCCTTCCAATGCCCTCCTATTATGGATTGAATTGTGTCCCTAAAATTCCCATGTTGAAATCCTAACCCACGATGTGACTGTATTTGGACATCGGGCCTTTAAAGAGGTAATTAAACTTAAATGAAGTCATGAGAATGAGGCCTTAATCCACAGGCCTGCTGTCCTTATAAGAAGAGGAAAAGACACCAGAGATAGCTCCCTTGGCCAAACAGAGGAAAGGCCCAGTGAGGACATAGGGAGAAGGTGGCCATCTACAAGCCAGGACGAGAGCTCTTACCCGAAATCAGCTTTGCAGGCACCCTCATCTTGGACTTCTAGACTCTGGAAGAGTGAGAAAATAAACACCTATGGTTGAAGCTGCCTAGTCTGTAATATTCTATTATGGCAGCCCTAGCCACAGGATAGAACGCAGGCCTAGCGATCCTACAAATCTGCTCTTCAAGCTGGCCAGCAAACTGGACAGTTACAAACTTTCCTGCAGGTCCCTGAAACAAAACCTGGACGAAGTTTCCCTCTCGTCTTGTTTTATGTCCTTGAAAGCTTGACCTAGTAACCATGTGGGGGTACTTTCTCCTGATCTCTGCTATCTAGAGGGCATGAATTGTGGGGTTCCTGTCAGTCCTAAAAATTACCTTGAGCAGTTAAAAGCCTTTGCAAGCTCAAAACTGGCTGCTCTAGGTTCCTTCTCGGAGGAGCAATGGAGACTGTGCAGTACTGCAGCTAAGTAGCTAAGGCTTTGCTATTTCACAGTGGTGGCCTGGATTCAATTCCTAGCTTCGGGAATGAGTCCTTTCTGGTTTGATATCTATGTGACCTTTGCCATTTATTCTCTTCGCCTCCATGAACAACTTGTGACTACGTGTCTTGAATTTTCCTTTCTCTGAGCTGTGTTTGGAGGTTCTAGATCTTGTAAAAACTGCTTACCACCTCTTTGAAACTACCTCCCACACCTGTGGTTAAATCAGCACCTTAGTTAAGGCTTATTGGTTTCACCTGGGAGGTTATTTTTCTTAAAGTTCAAAAGCCAGAAATATTAGCTGTTTGTCCTGGCTAGAGTCTGGTAATAAGAGATTTGGTTAAAAGTCAGCTTAATTAAAAGTGATATCTAAGATTATCTATCTATCTATTTATCTATCTATCTATTTATCTATCTATCTATCTGGCAGGCTTTTATATTATTTTTTTCTCTTCTTGGATCTTTTTCTAGAAAAAAGAAAAGTTTTTTCTTCTCAGTCAACTGAATTGTTTTTCTCATTTTGTTTTCTTGCCACTCTTGATGCCCACATTGAGAGGACCTAGGATCATTTCTAAGAGCATGGGACTCCTTAGGAAAAAACCGAGGAGGCATCACAGGTTCTGTTTTGAGGACAATTTCTGTTTTCCTCATGCAACCCCAGGAACTGGAGGCGAACAGATTCCTCTTAAAATCCAAGGCATTGCTCTGATTTGCATTGTGTTACCTAATGTTTTTTACTTTTAGGGGTATCAGAAATTACTTTGCATTATGGGAGAGCTTTTAGCCTTGGTGTGTAATAACTAGGTAGGAAATATACTTTAAGGGAAGGCTAAGAGCAGTTACAGGAGAATACCGCACTCTGTGTGCATTTGGATCACAGAAACATGCTCTTGGCCACCTAGAAGGTATGGAAATGTCCTTCTATACCTTCCAAAACTCCCACAGGGGATGGGCTGATTCTCTCTTTTTGGAATCCAGAATCCAATATAAAAATGGGATCTGTAATGGGGAATCTGTTTTACCTTCTAACTGTGCCTGTTTATTAGGCCCTAGAAACTGCATGTTTTCCTGGCTCTGTACCCATGTTGCTCCACCCTGAAGTCAGTAATCCAATTACGATACTTAAAAGTTGGCAAATGAAAAAATCAGCAACTACTAGGTCTTCTGTTTGTCTGTGTATTTATATGTGTTGTATGTGTGATATGTATATAAAAGAGCTCTAATTAACTGGCTTGGAAAATAAGCACTTAAATTGAATATTTTGTCAGAAAAATAAAAACTAACACCTTTTAATTCATGGGACTTTAATAATCTTTGGGAAATAAAGAGAGTCTTAAATATTATTGGTAAAATAAAAATATCTTCAAAATTTAGACATCTGGTTAAATTAGGTCAGATTAAATTAGATTTGCTAAGTGCTTCAGTGCCATAAAATGCTTCTTTAAAAAATTGTTCAACTTACCTACTCTGGAGCCATTAGATTCTAGATAGGGCCTGGGGACATGTGGAGTTGGCCATGCCCCCTAGCTATGCTGGAAAGAGTCAGACCTTATCTGTACTTCTGTCTGGTGTCCTAGGCTCCACACCTGGTACATAATTAAAACCACTTACTTATCAGACTTTTCACCAAACATAAAATTTGCTAACAGTTAACACTGTAGCATATATAATTGAAGCTACCAGAGAAACAGTGTTACCTGCAAGGCGTGTAAGGAAAATAGAATGTGTTGTTGGTAAAAGATTATAAGAAAGCATGGGAATGTGGTCTTATTGCTTAGTTGACAGAGTTAAAGGATTGTTTTAAGTTACATAGGATAAAGCTAAAGGTTTGAGCAAGTTGTGGGAGGTCTGTGAAAATTAATCTTGTAAAAGAAATTCTGTGTGAAAATATTAGCTAAAGTTAAAGGGTATTATTCAGTTTTTCCATAAATAGAACATTGGAATAAAAGCACAACAGGGTTTTCTTAGAGCATTAATCTGCTCTTTAACAACAACAAACAAAAATTGTAAAGGACTACAAAAGGTTTGTGAGAATCTTACCTGATGGTAAAACTGATTAAGATTGAATAGATTTGTCTACAATGTTTTCTTAAGAATCGGATTTGACATTTATTAATACAAAGATGAAATTTGGCTTTCTCTCTTAAACAAAATTTTTGTGTAATATTAAAAGATAATGGAAGATTTTTGTTTGCCTTTTGAATTAAACTACAAGAAAAAAAAGAAAAAGTGAGACACTGTTTGGAAAGCTATCTTCCCTCTATCAATGAGTAAAGGATTTTGCTTTTTGAAAAGCTTTGTGTTATCATTTTGGCTAAATAAATGACTTACAGTGACCTGGGATTCAATTTTATAATATCAAGTGTTTTAAATCTGTGATATTTGACAAACTTTCCAAAATCAAAGTCTACGTTATGCTTTTTTCTGATCTGGTCACTACTTTAGATATGGGGTTTCCTAAAGTCCAAAAATAACATATTTGGCATATTTAGTGTGTTAAAATCATACAGGAAGCATTGTCAAATATGAAATGGTGTTTAGCTTTCTTTGGGCTATATTTGTATAAATATGTTATTGGTATGTCCTCCAAAATTATGGGAAACTCCTAAATTCTGATATGACTTAGTGTATGTTATCAGTAATAATTGTTATGTAAAATTGTTGTATGCCACAGAAGTAACCAAAATTTCTAGTCAATTGTGTCTTTAACCATGGCTTCCCTAAGACTTTATGTTATCCACAGAAAATTGTTGTCTTGTTTTGATTCTCTTTAAAAGATGGTTTATAATCAGATAGAGGACTCTTAAATGTAGGTTTCTGAAAATTTTTGAAAGTGTGTCATTAAAATAGAGAGGAAAAAAACTTTCAAGAGTCTCCCTTGGGAAACTAATATGTTCATAAATATTGAGCAAACAGGAATTAAGAGCATGGACTAAATTAATAAAAGAACAAAATAACCTTCTAGTGACTTTTTTCTTAAAGTGTTGCTGATCCTTTGTTTCATTTTTCAGAGTCAAGAAACCTTTTTTGAGCTACTTACAGTTTTTAAAAATTGAGTAAATTATACTCCTATGAGCAAACTTCAGAGCACATTTCTTTCTACCTGATTTCTTAAGAATTTGAAAACTATTTGTGAGTATTCTTAACTTATGGCAACATAGTAATTTGCATATGTGCAATAAAAATCTGTTTTCCTTTGTAACAGGACACAATCAGAGACACTGCCTGTTTTACCAGGGCTTTGACTGGAATGGCATTCTTTCAAATATAAACAGATTGCTTTAAGGAATCAAAGTTGACTTACAGAGCCGATAAAAGCCTCCGGGAAAAGCTGGCCTCATACCTTGTCTATTCAATTCCTTTACAGGGTTCCTGACCTGTGGTAAGTAAAGAATGTCACTTTCTGACAGGCCTAGGAGCTCCAGTTATCTTGGGATCTCAAAAAGAGAATTCACATAACTCATACGAGTATTTGCACGTACAGATAAATCTGTGTCTCAGCTCAAGACTTTAGAAAGTCTAATCTGAGATTTCTTATGGAACAAAGTTACATCAAAGTCAATTTTTTAAAAGCCTATATGGCAAATAATTATTATTGCTATGCTTTATACAGATAACCAGGCCAAGCATAATAAGACTAAAGCTTACTCTGCAAACAAATCAGTCCTATGATTTGTTTTCAACAGAAATGGGAGACTGGAGAGAGAAAAATTATGTTTCAGAAACTATGGTATACTTGTTATTCAATTCAAGTCCCATTCATTGTTTTGAGTTTTTTCTGCCATTTAGATTGACCCTGTTTGTTCCTATGAGCCAACCAGTGATCTCTAGCTGCTGCTCAGAAGAAACAGAAGGGTAACATAAATGTCTGGATCAGTATTTTAATTCTGAACATGTGCTGGAATTGGCTAGCAACCCCAAATCAACTTGGTTCCAACAACTGCCTAGTTCATGGAAAGGCTTATTATTTAGTTTACTTGGGATAATTATACTTACTTTGCTTTAGTGTTGTAGAACATATTGCTCTTGTACTCTTTGTGTGGCAATACAGGATAAGATTACTCAACGTTTTCTTAAACTGAACACTTATTAATCTTCCAGATATCACCTTTTGTGAGAACTCAAGTGTTAAGAATGGCCTTGACCATACTGATGCTTTCTGACTGAGCTCCTCTCTACCCTGAATAGTTAGGCAAAAATATCATCACCTGGATTCAGCCAGAAGAAGCTACAGAAGTTGGATCTTCATCCATCTGCAACCTTTAGGAGTAAGGGTCCCTTTGGAGGTATTGGGGGAAATATGTCAGGACCATTTAAACCAGAGCAACTCCATCTTGAATAGGGACTGGACAAAATGATCTGAGATCAGCTGTGCTCCATTCCTAAGAGGTCAGGCATTCTTACAGGATGAGATAGGACATCACAAGATACAGGTCACAAAGAACCCACTGAAAAAACAGGATGCAGTAAAGAAGACAGACAAAACCCCCCAAAACCAAGATGGTGAGGAAAGTGAACTCTGGTCATCCTCACAGCTTATGTTATGCTATTTATAATGCATTAGCATGCTAAAAGACACTCTCACCAGTGCCATGACAGTTTACAAATGCCGTGGCAACATCCAGAACTTACCCTATATGGTCTAAAAGAAAGAGAAACCCCCAGTTCTGGGAACTCCCCACCCTTTTCCAGGAAAACTCATGAATAATCTACCCTTGCTTAGCATATAATCAAGAAATAACCATAAAAATAGCCAACCAGAAGCGTTCAGTGCTGCTCTGCTTACGGAGTAGACATTCTTTTCTTTCTTTACTTCTCTAATAAACTTGATTTTATCTTACTCTGTGGACTCACCCTGAATTCTTTCTTGTGCGAGATCCAAGAATCCTCTCTTGGAGTCTAGACTGGGATCCCTTTCCAGGAACACTCTAATTAAGCTTTCTTCCCTAAAAGTTAAACAGAAACCAGTGCTTCTGAAAGACTGGTATCAACCACCTGCCTGACACTGCCCCTCCCTTTTGCAGTTTCAACACAATAACAAGAATTCTTTCCTGATAAGAGACCTCTGACCATGGAGTGGTTCTGGCCAGTCTACGGAGGCTGCACACAGAAGAGGGCCTTTGTGTCCTCTGCTTCACCTTTTGATGTATAGGCCCTAACTGTAATACATTTAAATGTTAAGGCTCCACCCCAAAGGACTTGGGATGCATGTTGCATACACATTAGCCTACTACGTATGTGTGTGCCACCCCTTCATGAATACTAATAGCTCCTCCTATAGTTAAAAATATATACTTAGCCACCCTGCTCAGCATAAATTCCTGTTTTCTTTATCCCTGCCTCTCCTTTCCAAATTTATGAGCCCCATCATTCTTCAGTTAACAGTATTTAGGATTGCCAGAACAACCTAAAGGACCCTCTACCACATTTCAATTATTTTCATAAAAAAAAAATCTGACGCTAGTCCTAACATGTTGCATTGACTGACACCCTAGCAAAAATGTCCCTTTGTCTCTCGCCTGATTTCCTTTAGTGCTAGCCAATAGACTAACAGGCAATCCAGACATAGGCATTTGAAAATGTTTCACTGGGGAAGCTGAAGTCCAAATTTTCTGAGACTTGCTATAACAGGGCTAAGGAATAAATTCAGGTTTATTTGCCAGCCCTGTTCAAAGAAAAAGATGGTATAAATTTAACACTTGATAAAAAGGCTGATAATTCCTTTTAGTTTTTAGATAAGAATGATCTTAGAATTTAAAAGAACCGCTAAGAGAAAACTAAAGACAAAGTGGAAAAGACTAAAAGAACACTTAACACTCTTCTCTAACTTCCTCCTGTGTAAAAGAAGTGATAATGACTACTCACAGAGTTAATATAAGGATTACACTAGATAATATGTAGAGAGCGCCAGGGCTTGATTTTTAAGCATGTAAAAGTAACAAGTGTTATTGTTTTTGCAAGAAATCATTGCTAACAGAAATGGTAAATAAATTCCATATGTACAATACAAAGAGCATAAAAATGACTCTAAACATGACCACAGAACTTCAGTCAACACTCAACATTTGAAGAGTGGAAAATGAGCATTTGGGAAAAAGGTAAGAATTATTATGCCAGTTATCTGGGAAATACAGGTTGGTAAACTTGGAATCAATCCTAAATATGAATTTTAGAATGAATGATTAAACAAGTGATCAAGGATACTTGATAGGAAAGTACTCAGGAGGTGCTACAATGAGTCACCCTTAGAAAGGCCATGCTTTGGCTGGGCACAGTGGCTCGTGCCTTTAATTCCAGCACTTTGGGAGTCCTGGGGCAGGAGGATCACTTGAGGCCAGGAGTTTGAGACGAGCCTTGGCAACATAGCAAGACCCCATCGACACAAAAACTTTAAAAATTAGCCAGGTGCGGTGTCACATTTCTGTAGTCCTAGACACTCAGGAGGCTGAAGTGGGAGGATTGCTTGAGACCAGCAGGTCAAGGTTGTAGTGAACTATGATGATACCACTGCACTCCAGCCTAGGTGACAGAGCAGGACCTTGTCTCAAGAAAAAAAAAAAACCCATGCTTTTATTTTGCTTTCTGGAATGATTCCAGAGCAGGAGTCAGCAAACTTCAGCCTGCTGCCTGTTTGTATTGGTTTTACTGGAACATGTTCATTCATTTATGAATTGTCCATGGCTGCTTTTGTACTATAAAAGCAGAGGTGAATAGCTATATGGCCTACAAAGCCAAAAATATTTACTATAAGACCATTACAAAAAAAGTTTGCTGATGCCTTCTCTAGGTGACAAGAAAATGCCACTGGACGGTTATTATTGCACCAGGAATGACCTCAAAACCAAGATCTCCTCACTGGCTCCTGACTTTGACCTTGTGGTTATATCCAGTTTGGTTCAGTTGACTAGGCCTCCCACTGTGCTGGCCCTAGAATAGAAAGACAAATAAGACCACACAGGACGCTAATATCTGCAATGAAGATGTACCTAACAGAGGCAAATCCAACCCCAGCTGAGAAGATGAGGAAGAAGATATTGAGTCAGGTAACGAAGAGCTCACACCAAGACACTATGGTGTCGATGGAGCAGTATGTGTGTGACTGTGCAAGGTGGCGGTTGGATGCTGCTCTCCTTAGTCACATGTCGCTGCCTGCTTACATGGTCACCCTCAGAAGGAGAACTATGATAGGAGTGTGAGAAATCTTTGAACATTTTAACAATCAGTTTTCCCTTCCTTCTGGCTAATGACTATTAGCTTAAAGATATGCCATAATATCTCCCATCTAAGACACACACTCCATTTAGCATATGTCCCATTCCAGAGAGGCATCCATTCTCTGTCCCACTGTGCAGAATTCCTCCTGACATTTGTACATATTCAGCATTATAGCTACCCATCCTCTCATTCTCTCTCAAATCCCAAACACTGCAACCCCACTACCCTACTAACCCATGCTTATCAAGATCATCAAGGCCTTCCACACTGACAAATCCAATAGTCAATTTTCAAGCCTCATCTCACTGGTCCTATGAGTAGAATTTGCCACAGGTGCTTGTGGTTTTCAGGTTCGCTTGGCTTCCAGTCTACTAAACCTCTTGTTTTTCTTTCTACCTTGCAGGCTGCTACTTCTCAGACATCTTAGCATTTTACAAACTCCCTTTCTTCTAAATGCTGACCTGCCCCAGGGGTTAGTCCTTGCTTTCTTTTAATCTCTATCTACAGTTCTCCCCTTAAAGACTTAATCTAGTCTTTCACCTTCAAAGGCATTTTTATGCTAAGACAAGAATCTGTCCCTTAAATTCCAAACTCTCCCCTGAATAATCGACTTGCACATCTAACTATAGTACCTACATGACATGACTGTTTTAACTCTTTATTCTACCCATATCACTCCAACAAACAAAAAAGCCTTCTTTCTCATTCTTCTCCATCTTAGTAACTGATTACTATCCAGTTGCCATCCCCCAGAAGGAAAACAGCATCTCTCCTCTCACACCCACATCCAACCTATCAGCAAATTGTGGGAGCCGCAATAAGTATTTTTGAATGTATGTCTTCATGCGCAACAGGGGATATAACTATAACATAAATTTCTTGAAGAAAGCCTACATCTTTAAGGCTCCCAAATTTAATTTTCCTGCTTTACTCAATTTATTAGTAACAGTTGCTATATTTGTTGTATCAACAATATAATGGTTGATTAACAAGAGACTGAGAGTGAAATTATATTGGCTGTGTGTATGTATGTATATGTGTATGTTATATGATACATATACATGTTATAAAATATATAATATATAAAATCTGGTTAAATACACCAAATATAATTGTATCAACAATATAATGGTTGATCAGCATTATAATGGTTGTATCAACAATCTAATGGTTGATCAACAACAGACCAAATTTAATTTTCCTGCTTTGCTCAATTTAGTAGTAACAGTTCTTATATTTGTGGTATCAATAATATAATGGTTGATCAAGATCAATAAGAGACTGGTTATATAATTTATGCTACCATGTTTTACAGACTCTAAAATATCTTTTTTTTTTTTTTTTCACTTTTAACATGTTTGAAATCTGGACTCAGCATTCCACAATTGTTATTGGCTAAGCAGCAGTTACGGCAAAGTGGTCATTGCCAAACATGGTCACAGCTGTTGATACTGATGATACTTCCAATGGCTATGGGCATTGGTGACGCACGTTGAGTGTGCCATGCTAAATGTCTTTAAAAACTTATGATTTAGCACTGAGAAGAAAAGTTACTGCCCAGAAAAGCACAAAAGCAGGAGCATGGCATGTATTTGACATTAGTGAAACAAATATTTATAAGACTACTAAACAAAAGCAAGTCAAAGTTTTCTTGCAAAGCAACAAACAAGCCCTCTAATGAAACCCACAATAGGAAGAAGCCTTTAAAAAGATAAAGCTGGCTGGTGGCTCACGCCTGTAATCTGAGCACTTTGAGAGGCCGAGGTGGGCAGATCACCTGAGGTCAGGAGTTCGAGACAAGCCTGACCACCATGGTGAAACCGTGTCTCCACAAAAAATATAAAAAGTAGCCAAGCATGGTGGCACGTGCCTGTAGTCCCAGCTACTCGGGAGGCTGAGGCAGGAGAATCCCCTGAACCCGGGAGACAGAGGTTGCAGTGAACCGAGATCGCACCACTGCACTCTAGCCTGGGCAACAAAGCAAGACTCCATCTCAAAAAACAAAAAGAAAAAGAAAGATAAAGCTTGTTAGCATTTGTTACAAAGTTACATGCAAAAATAAAAATGCCTATCACGAGCCAAGTAATGCAACTGATGGCAGGAGAAACGGCAGATTCCCTCAGAAAACATACACCTCAAAGAAATAAGAGGCTAGTATAACTAAGTCATGAATCACTCAGGATGATCAGGAAAGTACTGTGTGGCAGTTTGATTCTCCATTACAGTGTATAAAATAATGCTACGTCTTGTAATTTATATATTCTATATTAAATTCAGTATGGTACATATGTCCAATGGATACCCCACATCTAGAAAAATTGAAAAAAAAATAGGGGCATATCCATATGTACCAATATGGAAAGATCTCCAAGACAAATTTTAAGTGCAAAAAACAACAATACAAACAACATTGTTCATAGTATCACCACTGTTTATATTTTTTAAAAAGGAAGGCACAGATAGAGAGCCCCAAAATATTCTTCATCTATGGAAACTTGACATATCAAAACTGGCACTGTAATCAGTGAGGAAAGGATAGACCACTCAATAAACGGTGATGGGACAACTTGGTCTACAGGTAGAAAAAAAAAAGAAATTGAATCCGTTACTTGATACAAAGTTCACTTTCATATGGATTTCATTTAAATGAAAAAAAGTAAAACTTTAAAAGAATGTTCTTGGAGTAAGAATTTCTTTAACCTGTATGACCTTGGATTAACAAAAAATTTCTTTAAAATGCATAAAAATTATAAAACATAAAAATTTAACTACATTAAATTTAAATACTTTTGTATCAAAAGATATCAGAAAGAAAGTGACAAAGCAAGACACAGACACAGAAGCTAGCCACAGACTGGGAAGCTATTTGCAGTACATTTATCCAACATAGGATTTGCCACAGACTAGGAATTTATTTGTGATACGTATATCAGACAAAGGATTTATATCTAGAATATACAAAGATGCAAAAAATTTAAAGGACAAAAGACTTGCAAAGGCACTTCACAAGAGGACTTCTGTAGCTAGTAAACATATGAAAAGGTATTCACCATAATTTGTTTTCAGGGAAATTAAACGACAAATAACACAAGACTGTATACATCAGAATGAGGAAAGTTAGTAAGACATTATCAGTATTGGCAAAGAAACGAAGCAAATACATACACCACTGACGGGAGAGTAAACTGGTATAAGCACTTTGGGAGTTTGGCAGAGAGCCAGGTGGGAAGGGGTCCCCAGAGAAACTCCAACCGGCCTGCACACTGGGAGGACTGCACACTGGGGAGCCACAGACGTTCACACCGTTCAGAGTAGGGAGGAGTCTGGCCCCTTCTCTTCCTGGGTGGTACCTGGGATACAATCTGCAAGGTAAGAAGCACACTAGCGGGACCCTGGCTTTGTGGAGAGTCCCTGTGTCCCTTTTTTCCCAATAGATTCCATTATTCTCACCTTTCAAAGTAGCTGTGAGCCTAATTTTTCATGGCCGTGGGACAAGGACCCCATCTTTAGCTAAACTAAGGAGAAAGTCCTACAACAGCAGTATCTACTGAAGTGAAACATACACACACCCTGTGACCCAGCAATTCAACTCCTAGGTAAACACCAAAGAGAAGCAACTACATATGTCTGCCAAAATATCCATCTGTAGTAAAATAGAATGTCATACCAGATGGGGGATGGGGGGACATAAAGAAGGAACTGCTATAACCCCCAACATGGTTGACTCTATTGGAGAGGGAAGGGAGGCAAAGGAGAAAGGTACACAAAGGCTTTCCATTGTACCCATCATACTCTCATCTTAATGATGTGCTGGGTCCATAGATTTTCACTTTCATTCTTTTCTTTAAATTGTATGTTTATGGGTATGTATTTGTTTTAAAATTTTTGAGTAGTGGCAAAAACAGGACAAAGAATCACTGCCAATTTTGTAAAAAAAGAGATAACGTACAAATACATGTAAGGGTGTGTGTGTGTGTCTCTGTGTGTGTGTGTGTGTGTGTGTGTGTGTGTATTTCTGAAAGGGTATAAGAAAAGGTGGCAATAGGAATTGCTTGGAAGGAGGTGAATTGTAGAACCCTGGATTGAAACGAGAGTGTGAGAGTGAAAAGGAAACTTCCCATCTATTGTATACCTCTGGTTCTACTCGAATTTTTTACCAGATATTTTCTCTGCCAAAATGAAAATGGATGTCCTAAACTTAGAAGCATTGTAATTGAACTCGAGATTTCACTGGCTGTATGTATGTATGTATATGTCATATGATATATATACATGTTATAAAATACATAATACAATATATAAAATCTGGTTAAATACATCAAATATAGTTGAGAGCAAGAAAGCTGATAGCTCAGAAAAGAAAAAAGTAGAGATGAAAGTAGACATAGTAGAATGAGATGGGAAAGAACTTAGTCGCCCCCATCAGGGCTATGTTTCCATGCTAACCACTTCCACTTCTTCACAGCAGTGACCGCCATCAATATGCACTCATTTAGTGGGTTCATATTACAAAAGTCTGACTCCCTGCCAGACACGGAGCTCTGTGACAGCAAGAAGATAGTTTTTGCTCAGCACAGTATCCCTAGACTTAACGCAGGCACTGACATATAAGAGATGTTGCAGGATGGAGGTTAAGAGCATATAGGCTCTTATTTCACCTCTTTGGACCTCAATTCCACATCCCTAAAATAGTGCAGCAGCACCTGCTGACAAGATTGCTATCAGGCCGGGCTCAGTGGTTCATGCCTGCAATTCCAGCACTTTGGGAGGCCCAGTGGGTCACCTGAGGTCAGGAGTTCAAGACCAGCCTGGCCAACATGGTAAAACCCCGCCTCTAGCAAAAATACAAAAATTAGCCCAGTGCAGTGGAGCACACCAGTAGTCCCAGCTACTGGGGAGGCTAAGGCGGGAGAATTGCCTGAATTCAGGAGGTGGAGGTTGCAGTGAGCTGAGATCATGCAACTGCACTCTAGCCTGGGCAACAGAGGGAGACTCTGTCTCAAAAAAAAAGAAAAAAAAAAAAAGATTGTTATCAGAGTTGGTGCATGGAAAGCACTGAGCACAGTGCCTGACATGTGGGGTCACTTCAGATGCCAGGGGACAGTGATGACAACAGACCAAATGCCAGTTTCACCAAGGAGACCAGGCCATTCCTGAAAAGTAGCAGTACCTTACTGGGGTGGAAGTATAAGATGGGCCTGGGCCTTTTGCTGGGATATAATCACTTTCAATAATTCCTTGGGTTGTATGTTTTTCCAGCTGTTCACTGGAGTATTGTGTGAGGCAGCAGGGAATTGGGATTCCAGTTAGGGAATTGGGATACAATGTAGAAGATGCCTCACATCATGAACTATGCAGCAGTCAGAAATGACGGACTTGTTGTACACATAGTAGACTGGAGAGAAATGGAACACAGTGCTGGGCGGAAAAAGGAAGAAATACGATGAAATCTGTAGGACAAATTCACTTACATAAATTAAAATTACATGTATAAAAAGCGATGAGATTTTTAAAAACACATATAAGCCAAAGTAATATTAATCTGATACATGAGAATGATTTCTAGTGGAGAGAGAGGAAATGAGACTGGTGAATGAAGACAGAAGAGAATAAAACAAAGAGAGGGACTTTATATGCTCCATGATGGAAGTACCACGAATGAGGAGCATAATTAATAACCTGCTGTACCAAAACTCCAAAGAGCAAAAAACATCCCTTGTAAAAGCTGAAATGAGCAAGAACAGCCTCAAGATGGTACTCATTGGTAAGAGTGGCCAGATAATAATAAGCTGACTATAACAGGCTAAAATCAAGGCAAATGGGCTGTATCTCTAAAAACAGACTCGATGTCTCAAGACACTAAAAAGGGAGCTGTTAATATAAAATATATTGAGTTAAGCAAATAAAACTGAATATTATTTATGAACAATGGAATATATATATATGTATATGTATTTCAAATAGGACTATGAAAAAGAACACATTAAAGGTACGGACAGTACCCAAATTAATGATTTATAAATAGCTGCTGTGCTAACTAGTCTTTAAATCTTTCAGATTCTTCTGTTCATAGAAACTAATTGTAAAGGAAAAAGATGATTAGATGTAAAAGCACAAATAGAGGCAACTAATAAAGAAAATCTTTTTCATGGAAATTGATATGATTACAGGCTGAATGGTATGTGCAATCTTAAGATTTAAAACAAGGTAATAAAAGGAAAAGAAAGGCATGTCTATGAAATGCACATGTCCTTAAGCTCCTTGTGGAATGAACCAGAAATGAAGGAGTGAACCATTTGAGACCGACAAACCTGATCTCCAGCCTTTCTTCTGCCCACTCACAAAATGGCAGCAGGGTTTTAAAATGGGACTTCTAATGAACATTTCATAATGAAAGATTTCCAGGGCCGGGCGCGGTGGCTCAAGCCTGTAATCCCAGCACTTTGGGAGGCCGAGACGGGCGGATCACGAGGTCAGGAGATCGAGACCATCCTGGCGAACACGGTGAAACCCCGTCTCTACTAAAAATACAAAAAAAACTAGCCGGGCGAGGTGGCGGGCGCCTGTAGTCCCAGCTACTCCGGAGGCTGAGGCAGGAGAATGGCGTAAACCCGGGAGGCGGAGCTTGCAGTGAGCTGAGATCCGGCCACTGCACTCCAGCCTGGGCGACAGAGCGAGACTCCGTCTCAAAAAAAAAAAAAAAAAAAAAAAAGAAAGATTTCCCAGGAAGTTGCAAATGGGGGAACTGCTTATGAAAGATGATTAAAATGTTGCTCTACATTATTCAAATTGTATTGTGTGCATCCAGTGCTGGTATTAACTAAATGCAGACAGCTTCTTTCTAGTTGAGCTCAACTCCAGAAACGTACTTATGGACAATCCAAGCACAGGAGTACAAAGTTTACTGAATTTGAGGAATTAATCAACCTCTGCATTAGCCAAAGTCAGCTTGTCTTTGAGTATATTTGAAAAAGTCAAATCTGCAGGTAGCTTGCAAATCTGTGGTGGATAGCCTGGGATCTGGTCACAGGTGCTGGGTGGGCTAACTCCTGACAGTTTCCAGGGCTATCTCTAGCATCAGATTCTACCTTTTTCAAAGACACTTATTCTCAGCCCTGGTATAGTTTAGTATTGTCTCACTCTACCACCTCCCAAATGGAGAGAGTGGGATGAAATGGGACTGAGATATGCCTAAAAAGTGGAAGGCTAAGAGCAACGATCAAATGGAGTTTCAGAGCTTGTGGTTGTGCATATTTCTGCTATTGACTATGATCAAGGCACCTCTACATATACCAGAATCCCCGAGGAAAGAAAGGTCTGGGTCTGTGTGTACACATGTGTTTATATCACTCTACCTGCATGGAGTTACTAAACAGAGCGACGTTAAAATCAGTAAAAGCTGGTTTCTTTGGATGTAGTGCTGTTAGGTATCCAATATCGAACATGAAAATCATGTAATTTTAGTTTCTTGTCTAGTAAAGTGAAAATTTAGAAATCATTCATGTAAATGTTTTTTATTTAAATATTATGATCTGAGATTTTCTCTTAATTCCCAACTGATATGTAATCAGCAGTAGTTTAGAGCCCTCCAGTCTGTAGCTTCTCTTTTAGATTTAACAACCCATAAATAAATACTTTAGGAGATATTGATTTAAATGCTACTATAATCCTTTTTATAAATATGAGAAATCTTTTGGTAATGTGAATGATTTTACTCTCTAAACTTTTTACAAGAAGTTTATATAATATAACAACCAACAAAGTACATGGATTTAAATATTTGTGTACCATACTGATGCTATACATTCAGGCCAGTTATTATCCTGTATTATGTATTTATGTATTATAGGATATACCTTATCCAAAAAGCTTCAGTCCAAAAAGCTTGGGCTATCCCTTATCCAAAAAGCTTCTGACCAAAACTGTTTTTGATTTAGGATTTTTTTCAGATTTCGGATTAATCTGCATTACGCTTACCAATTCAGCATCCCTAATCTGAAAAAATGAAATCTGAAATGTTCCGACGAGTATTTTCATTGAGCATCATGTCAGTGCTCAAAAAGTTTCAGATTTTGGAGTATTCTGAATTTCAGGTTGTTTTTTTCTTCAACTTTCCACGCACTGGTAACCTGGCATTTTTAATTGACAATCCCTACTCACTGGTTATATATGAACAGTTAATTAAACATGTTTCAGTAATATACACTTCTGTTTATTATCATCATAAATCTATAAGGATTTTAGTAATTGTTTTAATTATTGATCATGAGGAACTGCACAAAAACATTGGTACAAGTATGTATCTATGAAGATTATTAAAGATGAAGGGGGCCGAGCATGGTGGCTCATGCCTGTAATCCAGCACTTTGGGAGGCCGAGGTGGGCAGATCACCTGAGGTCAGGAGTTCGAGACCAGATTGGCCAACATGGTGAAACCCCGTTTCTACTAAAAGTACAAAAATTAGCTGGGCATGGTGGCATGCATCTGTAGTCCCAGCTACTTAGGAGGCTGAGGCAGGAGAAACGCTTGAACCCGGGAAGCAGAGGTTGCAATGAGCCAAGATTGTACCATTGCACTCCAGCCTGAGCAACTCAGTGACTCTCTGTCTCAAAAATAAAATAAAATAAAATAAAATAAAAATGATCAGTTAACTATAAAATATGTAAAGAGGCAGAGCTTGGCAAACATAATGAAATATTTTAACTCCAGTAGCAGAGCCACTCGCTAATTATATGGCAGCGACTGAATCTTATTTAGTGTGAAAAACAATAATATTAGACTGTTGTATCAGGGCCTATGGAAGTGAACTCATCACTGCCATTAGGATGAAGTTTAGTTTTCAATTACATAAATATTTCCACTTTGGTGCCATTAAAAGTTCAACTTTCAATGATTTAAAGCACTGAAATTACTGGCAGACATATACTTCATTCCTTAACAAGGTTTGGGATGGTGATTCCTTTAAAAGTGGTTATGAAATCTCTGGAGCGTTTGTTGAACGCAGAGTCTCTGATCCTGGCTCTACACATTTAGATTTGAGTCTGGGCTGGGGCCCAATACAATTGTGTCCATTATAGAATCCTCAATGTTCCATACACACAGTGACTACCATACCAGGGAATAGAGACCGGACACAAGTGATCAACTAGGTATTTATAAAACTTAATACAGTAGCCTAACATAGATTTATTCATTCAAAGAAATCAAAATATCTTTTGGACGTAAGACCCAGTTAATCTAACTATGAAAAGGACATGAAAGAAAAACATATAGAAGTCAGCCAAAAGCAAGACAAGGCCAAAAACAAACAAAAAACAACTGACACAGAGTTGAGCTTGTAATAAAGACAACGACAGGATACACCCATCATAAAAACAAGTAACGTAAAAACACAAGCAAAAGCTAGTCATCTCTGATGAAAGAATCCCAGCAAACCTGGAGCTACCAGCACCAGTCTTCCAGCCAGTACTTCACATATCAAATGTAGCCACCATGAAAACCTAATGAATGATCATTACCAACATAAATTGTGTAACATCTGTGGGGGGCAGAACTATTTAAATCCATATACATTACTGAATGTTATTTGTATCATGTTTCTTTCTGAATCACAAGTGATAATTTATTCTGCCTATACCATTAATTAGAAAATGATAGTTGATATAAATATACCACCAAATATAAATAATGTTGACTCCCCAAACGATGTTCCTTATTTCCTTCAACTCTTACCTCACAACTTAGGAAGTCGATTTTTTAAAATTATTGATTTTTGAGGTCCAAAGTATATTCAAGTACATAAGTTGATAGAGTGTATAGTGAAAGAGAACCACTTGGCAGGCTTTTGTGCTAAGGTTCTTGAATGTGGGCGGGCATCAGAATCGCTCACCAGATCTCCTCAGAGTCTCTGGGGATTAGATTCCATATGTGTATTTTAAATAACACCTCAGTGATTCAAATGCAAAAGTTAAGAATTCCCTAATAGTGAGAATGATCATGACTACAAGATGGACCACAAAACCTGATTTAAGATCTTGTCTAACTTTAGATTATAGGATTTTGGCAGTCTGAAGAATTTACTAAATCATAGAGTTAGATACATAGATGTTCCTCAACTTGCGATGGGGTTACAAGTCAATAAACTCTTCCTAAGTTGAAAATATCCTTAAGGTGAAAATGCATTTAATATACCTAACCTACCAAACATCCATCATAGCTTAGCTTATCCTATCTTAAATGTGCTCGGAACAGTTACATTAGCCTATGGTAGGGCAAAATCATTTAAAACTGTATTATTTTATAATAAAATATTGATTATATCACATAATTTATTGAATACGTACTAAAAGTGTAAAAACAGAATGGTATGTGTACTCAAAGTAAGTTTCTACTGAACTCATATTGTTTTCACACCATCATACAGTCAAAAAATCCTGAGTAGGACCATTGTAAGTTGGAGTGCAGCTGTATTAGAAAACTAGATCAAGAGGAAGAGGAGGGAGATGTAAAAAAAAAAAAAAAAGAAAGAAAAAAGAAAACTAGTTCAATATATTTCATGAACAGTGACACAAAACTTATTAAAACATTAGCAAACTGAATACAGCAAGAGATAAAAAAATGGATTATTCACAATGACCAAGTAGGATTTAGCTTAGGAAAGTAAGGTTGATTTAACATCCAAAAATAAATTGATATAATTCATTCATTAATAATGTAATAAAGTATAAAACCACATAATCATGTCAAGAGATTCAGAAAAAGCAATTGACAAAAATCCAACATCCATTCATGACAAAAACTCTCAACAAACCAGGAATAGGAGTATCAGATCTTAGACTGAAAAAGTATCTCACAATAACTGGAAGGTAGTGCTTTAAGATCAGTAACAATGTTTCAACCAACTGTAAAAAGTACTTCTTCCTATCATAAAGTTAAAAATAGTATTAAAAGAAAGCCAAACATTGCATGTTCTCACTTCTAAGTGGGAGCTGAACAATGAGAACACATGGACACATGCAGGAAGTTGCACACACTGGGGCCTGTCGGGAGGGGCATGAGGAGGGACAGCATCAGAAAGAATAGCTAATGGATGCTGAGCTTAATAGGTGATAGGTTGATCTGTGCAGCAAACCACCATGGCACACGTTTACCTATATAACACACCTGCACAAGTACCCTGGAACTTAAAAGTTGAAAAAAAAAAAAAAAAAGGTTCAATTATCTTAAAACGTCAAAAAACTTATGAAAGTAGATGACTTTTTAAAATTGTCCCTATTCTTTAAAACTTGTCAGAGGGACTGCAATTCACAAAATTTATTATCTAGATCCTTAAAAGGCTTTCGAAAGGTATCAAGGATACCAAAGAAAACATTTCGGTATTTATTCCATGGCCCTATATATCTCTCTACCTTGTGCATTCATACAGCCTCGTAGAAAACCTGGTAACCCCACAACACTTAGTAGAGAACAGAATGGCTAGGCTATAGCAAAAGTGCCCTACCTCACTCTCTTACTCCGAATGTCTCCATATGTTCCCACTCTCTTTACCTGCCAGCCACATTCAATCTCCTTCCATCAATTATCCCTCAATATCACCCACTCTCAAGCCACCGCTGCCTAGCAGATACCAGAGACAAGTGACAGGGTCTTCATATAAACACACTCATCCACTCAAAAGGCCTTGGCCCCTCCAGGCAGACCCAATCCATGCCTTCGTTCACAAGGGCACCCAATGAAGAGACTGTGACCCACCAGGAAATCATAAAGTCATGTTATTTAAACCTACCATCCCAGCTCTTCAATTTCCTTCCTTAACTCCCACTGTGAACTTTATTTTCACCATTTTTCTATGTGAACTTTATTTTCACTATTTTTCTCCATTCTCACTCCGTGCCAAGTAATTCCAAGACTTTAGAAAAATGAAAAGTAGCAGCTCTCCCTCCCCGAAATTTTAAAACCATTTCTACCTCAGAGAAGTGCTGCCACAATGGGAGGCACTGCACTTGTAAACTTAGAATATCATGACTAGTCTTAATCGGGCAAGGCAAACAGCACTGCATTTATTCATGTATGTGCTGTCTGTGGCTGCTTTAGTACTGAAATGGCAGAGTTTAAGAATTCTTTCTGGTCAGGTGAAGTGGCTCACGCCTGTAATCCCAGCATTTTGGGAGGCCAAGGTGGGAGGATTGCTAGAGGCCAGGAGTTTGAGACCAGCCAGGACAACAGAGTGAGACATCATCTCTATAAAAAATTGAAAGATTAGCTAGGCATGGTGGCACATGCCTGTAGTACTAGTTACTGGGGAAGCTGAGGCAGGAGGATCACTTGAGCCCAGGAGGTCAAGGCTGCAGTCAGCCATGATCACGTCAGCGCACCCCAGCCTAAGCGACAAAGTGGAAAAAAATAAAAATAAAAATAAAAATAAAAACAGAGAGAGACCTTGTCTCAAAAAAAATAAAAGTTCATTTCCTACCTAAGGTCACAGAGATATTTTGTATTTCTTAATAAATGTCTTAGTGTTTTCTCACATTTAAGTATACAATCGAATTATAATTGATTTTGGGGTACAGTAAAAGGTAGGGATCTAATTTCTTACTAGAAATTATATGGCCACAAAGCCAAAAAATGTTTACTGTTTGGCTCTTTACAGAAAATGTTTGCTACCTCCAGTAATAACTTGCCCAGCAAAGCACCCCAAAATAAGGAGTCAGTTTGCACCTCAGTTCCGATGAATGTAGGACGAATATACAGACTAGCAGATGTTGAATATGGGACCCATTCTTGATCCAATTTTACAAGCTGTTGAATACACTCTAAGAGCTCTTCTTTGTCAAATACCTGAAAGAATGAAAAACATAACAAAATGACAGAATTTTCTCATAATGTGACAATAATAAATGATCCTCACTGAAGCATTTAGACTGTCAAAACAAAAAAAGTAGTAACAATCCCAACACAAAGAAATAAGAAACGTTTGAGGTGATGGATATCCTAATTATCCTAATATTTATTTATTTATTTATTTACGTATTTATTTATTTTAGATGGAGTCTTGCTCTTTTGCCCAGGCTGGAGTGCAGTGGCGCAATCTCGGCTCACTGCAACCTCCGCCTCCTGGGTTCAAGCAATTCTCCTATCTCAGCCTCCTAAGTAGCTGGGATTACAAGCGCCCATCACCATGCCAAGCTAATTTTTGTATTTTTAGTAGAGATGGGGTTTCACCATGTTGGTCAGGCTGGTCTCAAACCCCTGACCTCGTGATCCACCCACCTCGGCCTCCCAAAGTGCTGGGATTACAGGCGTGAGCCACTGCACCCGGCCCAATTTTTATTTATTTATTTCATATTTATTCTAATCATTACACAGTATATGCATGCATGAAAACATCACATGTACCTCATAAATATGTAAATTTATGGTACCAATAGAAAAAGCTTTTTAAGTAATAATAAAACCAAACCATTTTTTCTGTGATTTTCCCCCCAAAAATTGTGATGGGATGATGAGCCATCTACATGTGAAAGATAAGAAATTAGATCCCTACCTCTTACCATATCCCCAAATCAATTTTGATTGGATGATATACTTAAATGTGACAACATACTAAGACTTTTATTAAAAAGCACAAAATATCTCTGTGATCTTAAGGTAGGAAAGGATTCCTAAGTAGGAGCTGTAAAACACAAATCATAAAGGAAAAAATGGATAAAATGTGACTATTTGAAACTTAAGGACTTCCATTCTTCAAAAGATGGGAAAGCAACAAACAGGGTGAAGTTATTGGTCGCATGATCAACAAAGGATTTTAACTGGTATATATATTTGGATATCCCCAAAGTCAGTGAAGAGATAGATAACCCAATAGGAAAATGGGCAAACGCAAAGAGCACTTCATTTCTAAAGAAAAAAAATTACATCTACTAGATGGGTGATACTTTATAAAATAATTTAAATAGTCTCTGCTCACTTCCAAGGCAGAGAAACGTACTTTCAGAGACGTGATGGGTTACCTAAGGTAGAAATGAGTCAGTTATAAGCATCTGAGTAAAGTTCATAATGTCAGAATTTGTCTATTTAAATATTAACCTGTAACAGCAATAGTAGTATAGTAATGTTATAGAAACTGGGACTGCCAATCACATAGGTGAACCCTGTAGCACCTGCCTCAGCCCCTGGTATTGCTGTCTAGAGACAGAATTCAGTGAGAAGAGAACTTGACCACAAATAAAAAAAACCTGGATCTAATTTCGTGCCCTGTCCGTTTGCTCTGTGTGACTTCAGACAAGTCATTTAATCTCTCTGGACTGTTTTCTTCTCTGTACAAAGGCACTAATAAACTGTACAACGAATAACCTTCTTAGCAATGCCTTACTGCTGTGATTACACAGATAAGGATTGTGAAACCACATAACACAGTTGGTAGCAAAATTGATGTCTAACAAATATTACTTCCCTTTCCTTCTGGCCCCATTTTAAAGATCTTTTCCCAGTGATCTAGCTGTAATGGGTAGAAGAGCGAAACTATGACCTAGTCCAAAGAATTTACCTTAATTTCTCCTCTGCTACTATATTATGGCCTCCAAAGGAAGTGAGTGAAATGCGGGTTACAAAAATAGGCAGAGGAATGAAGAGCACTTGGATTTAGCTGTCCTCGGGCTTCCTGAATGCGTAGCTTGGGCTAAATCCCTGAAGCTGGGCACGGTGGCTCATGCCTGTTATCCCAGCATTTTGGGAAGCAGAGGCAGGCAGATCACTTGAGGCCAGAAGTTCAAGACCAGACTGGCTAACATGGTGAAATCATGTCTCCACTAAGAATAAAAATAAAAAATTAGCTGGGCATGGCTGCATGCACCTGTAATCCCAGCTACTAAGGAGGCTAAGGTACAAGAATCACTTGAACCCGGGAGGTAGAGGTTGTAGTGAGCCGAGATTGTGCCACTGCACTACAGCTTGGATGACAGAGCAAGACTGTCTCAAAAAAAAAAAAAAAATCTAACCCATCTTACAGTGATTTCTGCTCCATAACAAACACTGTGACAGCCACGATTCAATGGCCATGAGAAACTGTTTTGATATCTTTTTATCTCAAAACATTACTTAAGATAAAATATCGAAAAAATTAAGTTACTATATCTTGCTAGCATCTAAAGCAATTAGGCAAAAATATCCCCAAATTACCTGTGCTGCACACCATATTTTCCATTTGCAATATTAATTTCATGTGGTCTTCAAATGTTATTTTAGTTTGAGATATATTTTTCTTCCTCATTCTTTCATCTCTCACATGCATATGAATCCCCCACAGACACTGATTAAAAAAATTGTGGAATTGCCAAATGACATTATTTTCTTTGTTTTTTTTGTTTGTTTTGTTTTGTTTTGTTGTTTTGACAGAGTCTCGCTTTGTGGCTCAGGCTGGAGGGCAGTGATGTGATTATCTTGGCTCACTGCAGCCTCCACCTCCCAGGATCAAGCAATTCTCAGGCCTCAGCCACCCAAGTAGAGGAGACCACAGGCATGTGCCACCAAACCCGGCTAATTTTTGTATTTTTGGCACACATGGGGTTTCACCATGTTGGCCAGGCTGTCTCGAATTCCTGGTTTCAAGTGATCTGCCCACCTCAGTCTCCCAGAATGCTGGGATTATAGGAGTGAACCACCATGCCCGGCCATTTTCTTGTATTTTTACCTAACTAAAGTAGATCAGAAATAATGTTAATGTTCATATGGTTTGTACTGAATATTTATCTAATTATTCAGAAATTATTATTTGGTGGTCAACAACATGACTCGTTACATTAAAAGAAACACAAAAGAAACTCCTACATTTACATACCGGCAGAGTTGCCCTCACAGCAGATCGATACATTCTATTCATGTTGAGGTTTGGCCGAAACAGTCGAATTTTATTATCTACTCCTCGAAATGCCTTCAATCCTTCAAATAACTGGAGATAAAAACAGAAAAAATCTTAGAGGGTAACTACATGAAAACAACCCCTGTGTTCAAGAGACTGACTTTCCTATGGGCGCTCATAATATTCATCCCATAAAGCTGTTGACCTTGATCTCAACTTGAGATCATTAAATCCAAGAAAGCTAACAGTTGACTGGACTGGTAAAAACAATGGTTGAGGTGGGGGAAAGTTGTTTTATTATCAGAATTTGGTAGGAATTCTGAGTTCTCTTCTGCTTAGCAGGAGCCACACTGCTGAATAACACATTTAGGAGTTATTTAAGGGAGCAGGACGAAAACATCTAGAATTACGCAGCACAGGTTAATTCCCTAGGCAATGGAGATTGAAACCAACCAAAGGCCTTGTGGCACCGTGGCCCCCAAAGAGTACCCCCATATCCTTTCATTTAATCTTGTTCATTTGAGTGCTGGATAGTAGATAATCCAGATGTGATCAGAGTTAGTTCAGTCCCTAAATCACAGAAATCAGGCAACTCAAGACCATACTATGTTAGGCCATGTCACCTCCCTCAAACAAAGTGCTGTCCCCAACAAACCACTGAGCAGGGATTTGAAAAGACTTCAGTAGATACATACTGATAAATACAGAGAAAAGAGAAAAATCAATAATTTTAGTGGGAAAATTTAACACAGGTTCTCTAAGTAATTTATAGAACAAACAGGCTAAACCTTAGTAAAGATATGGAAGATATAAACAGTAGGAACAAGAAACTTCCCTAACTGACATAGAGAGAACTCTTACACAGACCAGCTGTAGAATTCACACATTTTCCAACCACAAGATAAGCCAGAAATCAGTACCAAAAATATGACTGGACGCCATCCATATTTTGGAAAATAAATCCACCACTAAATAAACCATAGGTCACAGAACAAAAATGGAAATTAGAAAATAAGTTAAACTGAATGATAAGGAAAAGTAAGGCCTTTAAAGATGTATATCCTAAAAACTTACGTGAGAAAAAAAGAAATACAAATCATGTATAATTAAAAAGCACAAAATTAGATGTTTTATTTAAGTGCAAATATATTATTGGTTTATTAAATATAAGAAGACTAAAGCTTCAGTTAAAAGATAAGTTTGTTAGATTGGACTCAGCTGACAGTATCTGAATCAAAAAGACGGAAAAAGATATATCATGCAAATACTTTCTTTTTTATTATTTATTATTTTTTTCTTTTTTTGAGACAGACTTTTTCTCTGTCACCCAGGCTGAATGAAGTTCAGTGGCAAGATCTTTGTTCACTGCAACCTCTACCCCCTGGGTTCAAGCAATCCTCCCACCTCAGCCTCCAGAGTAGCTGGGACTACAGGTGCGCACCACCACACCCAAGTTAATTTTTTGTATTTTTGTAGAGACGAGGTTTTGCCATGTTGCCCAGGCTGGTCTCAAACTCCCAGGCTGAAGTGATCTGCCTGCCTCGGCCTCCCAAAGTGCTGGGATTACAGGCATGAGCCACTGCACCTGGCCTGCAAATACTTTCTAAAATAAAACTGGCAAGGTTCCATTACTACTTACAAAACAAAAGACTTTAAGCCAAGAAGCCCTACTGAAGATAAAAAAGGCAACTTCAAGGTTGGGTGCGATGGTTCACGATTGTAATCCCAACATTTTGGGAGGCCAAGGCTGTTGGATCACTTGAGGTCAGGAGTTTGAGATCAGCCTGGCCAACATGGTGAAACCCATCTCTACCAAAAATATAAAAATTAGCCAGGCATGGTAGCACGTGCCTGTAGTCCCAGGTACTTGGGAGGCTGAGCCAGGAGAACTGCTTGAACCCGGGAGGCGGAGATTGCAGTGAGCCGAGATGCCACTGCACTCCAGCCTGGCAACAGAGTGGCAGCTTCCTAAGGTTCAATTTAAACTTCATAATTTTAAAACTATACATACTTAGAGTGGCTATTATCAAAAAGATAAAAGATAAGTATTAGTGAGGATGTGAGAACCCTTGTACATTGAGGGTAGTGGTGTAAATTTGTACAGTCATTATGGAAAACTTATTGAGATTCTTTCAAAAACTAAAAATAAGGCTGAGTGAGATGGCTCATTCCTGTAATTCCAGAACTTTGGGAGGCTGAGTTGGGAGGATGGCTTGAGGTGAGGAATTGGAAGCTGCAGTGAGCTATGATTGCACTACTGCACTGCAACCTAGGTGCAAAAAATTAATTAAACTAAATTAAAATTAAAATAGAACTACCATATGCTTCAGCAATCCAACTTCTGGGTATATATCCAAAAGCAGAGGTCCCCAACTTTTTGGCACCAGGGAACAGTTTTGTGGAAGATAATTTTTCCACAGGGATGAGCGTGGGGAGGTTTGCCAAGTGAAATTATTCTACCTCAGATCATCAGGGATTAGATTTTCATAAAAGGTGCACAACCTAGATCCCTGCAATGCACAGTTCGCCATAGGGTTCATGCTCCTATGAGACCCTAATGCTGCCACTGATCTGAGATGAGATGGAGCTCAGGTGGTAATGCTCACCCACAGCTGCTCACCTCCTACTGTGCAGTCCAGTTCCTAACAGGCCACACACCACTGCTGGTCCATAGCCCAGGGTTTGGGGACCCCATCCAAAGGAATTGAAATCAGTATGAGGTATCTGTACTCTCACGTTTATTGTAGCATTATTCACAATAGCCAAGATATAGAAGCAACCTGTCCACCAACAGATGAATGGATAAAGAAAACATGGTATGTATACACAATGGAATGTCATTTAGCTATAAAAAAGAAAATTCTGTCATTTACAGTGACATGAGGAACCTGTTGGACATTATGCTAAGTTAAACAAGTCAAGTGCAGAAAGACAAAAATACTGCACAATCTCACTTATATGTGGACTGAGAAAGTCAAAATGATGAAGTAGAGAAGTAGAGAGTAGAATGGCGGTTACCAGAGGAGTCTAGGGGTTGGGGAATTGGGAGATTTTGGTCAAAGGGAACAAAATTTCAATTAGACAGGAGGAATAAGTTTTGAAGACCTGTTGGACAGCATGGTGACTATAGTTAATAATAATGTATCATATATTTAAAACCTGCTAAGAGATTTAATTTCAAATGTTCTTATCACAAGAAATGATAAATATGTGCAGTGATGAGTATGTTAATTAGCTTGATTTAGTCACTCTACAATGTAAACATATATCAAAACACTATATTGTACTCCATAAATGAATACAATTATTTGTCAACTAAAAATTTAATACAAATTGTATGCACTTAATGACATGGCTTCAAAATGCATGTAAAGATTATGATAATCTCATTCAGTAACATAGATGCAAGATATACAAAAGGCTAACACAACATGGTCAAGTTGAATTCATCCCAGAAATGGAGATTGGTTTAACATTCTAAAAAATCAATTAATGTGATTCATTATATTAACAGTTTATGGGGGAAAAAATTATATGATCATCTCATTAGATGTAGCAAATGCATCTGATAAAATTAAACTAACTTTTATGATTTTTTAAAGTTTCCTAGATAACTAAAAAACAAAGATAACTTCCCTGAGTGACAAAGGATAGCTATAATAAGCTCGCAACAAACGTTATACTTAATGGTAAAATGTAAAGGCTTTCCTTATCAAATTGGGAACATCGCAAATTGCCTATTGCAACCACTTTAAGTATGTACAACCAGTATAAAGCAAGAATAATGAAATTTAAAATACCAGCTTGGAGATGAAAAAATGTAACTGTCATAGATCATAAAACATAGATGATACAATTACAGAGATAGAGAACCCAGAAAATCTGACAGATAATCTTTGGAAATCAACTGTTTAGGCAAGCTGGCCAGATGCAAAATTATATTCCTATATAATAGCAGCAGTTAGAAAATAAAAACACTATTTACAGTAGAATTAAAAGATAGAATACTTAAGTGGAGAAAAATCTAACAAAAGAAGTGAAAGATCCATGAGGAAAATATAAAACTTTACCAAGTTATTAATGTAGAAAGCAATTTCATGCTCATGGATAAAAAGCCTCAATATTATAAAGATGTTGATTTTCCCCAAATTGATTTATGTATTCAATGTAATCCAAATGAAAAAAAAAAAAATCACATTAGGGCATTTTATTTTCTTTTAACAAACTGCATGACAAAAGTTTATCAAGTTGATAAACTAAATCTACAAATTATATGGAAGGAAAATGACCAAGAATATCCAAGGCGCTCTTGGAGAACAAAGTGGAAGCACCTTTCCTAGCAGGCAACGCTCATTATAATGACTGAGAGACCCAGACTGTGGCATTTATGCAGCCAAGTAAAAGAACTGAACACAAACAGAGATCCAGAAGCAAACTCATGTGTACATGACAAAGGTATCATCGTGACATATCAGAAGGGAAAGAACTGTCTTTTTAAATGGTCCTGGGAAAACCGGGTATACATAGGTGGAAAAAAATTGGGCTCCTACTTCATACAAAAATCAGCTTCTAGGATTAAAGACCTAACTCTGAATGACAACATCAATACTATAGGATGTCTTTATAATATAAGGTCAGGAAAAGAGTCTTTAAAGACACAACAAATCCCAAACATAAGGCAGATTGACAAAACTGCCTTTAATTTAAATGTATTTCTTGTCATCAAAAAATTATAAAGACAGCAATAAAAAAGTGAACAAAAAACTTGAACAAGTGGGCACTTCAAATAAGAACATATTTAGCAACCCAATAAACATATGAAAAGGCAAGCTGGGAACCGTGGCTTACGCCTGCAATTCCAGCACTTTGGGAGGCTGAAGCGAGAGGACTGCTGGAGCCCAGGAGTTCGAGACCAGCCTGGGCAACATGGTGAGACTTCGTCTCTACAAAAAATTTAAAAATTAGCTGGGCACGATGGAGTACACCTGTGGTCCCAGCAACTAAGGAGGGTGAGGTAGAAGGATCACTTGAGCCCAGGAGGTAAAGGCCACAGTGAGCTGCACCCCAGTCTGGGTGACACAGCAAGACCTTGTCTCAAAAAATAAACAAATAAATAAAATCTGCCAAATGGCCAAATCTGCATTCATATTCATACTTTGTTCTTTCAAGTAAAAATGGTGCTCGATGAAAAGAGTAGTTCCACTTACAAACTCACGACAATCACATAACTGCTTTTCCTTGAAACAACCATAGTACTTACATATGTAAAAGTGCTTTATGTGACATTGCTATTTTATCACACAGAATATTAAAATGACATTTGCTCAAGAGCCAAGATTTAATAAAAATAATAATTGTTACTGTTTCACCAAGAACATTCTGAGGGAAAACTGTTATTCTTTTTATACTGCAATGGATGGCAGTAAAGAACATAATGACTGAGCCAGCACTTTGGGAGACCAAGGACAGAGGATCTATTGAGGCCAGGAGTTCAAGACCAGCCTGGGCAACATAGTGAGACCCTGTCTCTTAAAAAAAAAAAAAAGGGGGCCGGTCATAGTGGCTCACTTGCCAACATGGTGAAACCCAGTCTCTACTAAAAATACAAAAATTAGCCAGGCATTGGTGGCAGATGCCGGTAATCTAAGCTATTCAGGAGACTGAGGCAGGAGAATTGCTAGAACCCAGGAAGTGGAGATTACAGTGAGCTGAGATCATGCCACTGCACTCCAGCCTGGGTGAACGAGAGAGACTCTAGCTCAAAACAAACAAACAAATATATATTATATATAATATATATAAAATATATTTATATAATATATATAATATGTATTATTATATGTATATATATAAAAAACTTGATGGGCTCCTTAGGTTTATCATCCCAAGAGCAGACACCACTAGTAGGGTACCCAGGTCTAAGTCCAAAGGATAGGCAAAGGTCATCTGCCTGCAGGTGGTATGGGTATCTATGCAGTGTCTGCAAGACCCCTTGTAGCACAGGGCAGAATTGCGATGGGAAGAGATATGGAGTGGACCATGTCATCTCTGTCTATACGTAGATCCCAGGCCCCACAAATGTTAGGGTTGGTCCTTCCTGGATAGATCTTACATAATACTAAGCTCAAACAATAAGGGGTATTCACACGTGCACAAGCACACACACACATGCACCCACACACACAATATATATATTTATTTTTTCATTTACATTAAGTTCAAAAAGAGGCAAAACTATAAAGTTAAGAATCCACACACTCCATAAAGGAAAGCCAAGAAAGATTATCACAAAAGTAAGGATAATGGTTACCAGTAGAAAGATACAGAGTTTGTGATTTGAATGGGACATGCGAGGGCTTCTGTGATGTTCAACCGTTCTGTTTCTTTATCTGGATGGCAACTATGAGCATTCATTTATTAGTACACATTAAATAGTACATACATGTCTTATCCATTTTTTTAATTATGCTTTATTTCACTAAATATTTATTTAAACCTGAAAATGAAGTGCCTATTGTCAACTTTTCATTTCCTTTAATCCACATTCCCTACTCACAGTTCGCGTCTCTCCTCCACTATTTGAAACCTTCACAATTATCACTATTTGAAACCTTCAGATATTAAAAATTACTTTCAGATATTAACAGAAACCACATGTAGTTGCAGCTCTCAAAATAAAATGGATTCTAGACTCAATAGGTCCGATGATTGGAGGAGAAACATGTTCAAGGATATTACTCCTATTCAATTTTACATTTAAAAAATGAAACTATTATTGAACTTAAAAGTCAGGTTGACATTGAATCATGTGATGTCCTAAGTCTATCAGTCTAAGAGAAACAGTAATATCTATGAAAAAGCCTGAAACATAAATGGAATAGATGTTTCACCACAATCTTTGGGAAGAAACTCTTTGAAATAAAATCCCTGCCTAACTTTTCATGTGGGGGTTAACAAAGAAAGAAAACAGGCCAGGCGCAGTGGCTCATGCCTGTAATCTCAGCACTGAGGCAGGCAGATCACTTGAGGTCAGGAATTTGAGACTAGCCTGGCCAACATGATGAAACCCTGTCTCTACTAAAAATACAAAAATTAGCCAGGTGTGGTGGGGGGCACCTGTAATCCCAGCTACTTGGGAGCCTGAGGGAGGAGAATCTCTTGTAGCCAGGAGGTGGAAGTTGCAGTGAGTTGAGATCAGGCCACTGCACTCCAGCCAGGGTGACAGAGCAAGACCTTGTCTCAGAAAAAAAAAAAGAAAGAAAACAATTCTTTGAGAGCAAGGTCATGGCTAGTTTGCTTGCCATCCTATTCCAGGCACCCTGCACAGTCCTGGGCACATAGTAGCCACTCAACATTTATTAAACAGGTAAACAGGGAATGAAATGAATATGATTGGTGAGAAAATCCAGGGACACTGAAGTTCTCTCCACAAGGCAATCACACTTCCTAGATTCCTATGACACTATAATAATGATGATATAGGAGTTAAGAAGAAATCACTTGCAGATAGTGAGGGTACAAGAGTCCTCAGTACGGTTTTTGTTTTAAGGAAAAGCAGCCCCTTTCTAACGAAGAGCAGCCTGTAAAATCGAGCTGCAGACATAAATACCCACAGCTATGTCAATCATGTTCAAGATGGTGGCTCCATCTTCCCTTCTCTTTGTCAGCCACCTGTACAGTAAGGAGCAGACAAGATGGCGCCAATCAACTGGCAAGCCTATTTGCATAATAAGATTAGGGTGGGGCAACCAGACTTCCCGGTGCGCTATTTAAACGTCATACTTGATCAAACCAATCTGTTAGCCCTAAGTAAATCAGACACTTCCTCCTCAAACCTGACTATAAAATCCAGCTCATCCGCTGCTGGATGGTCTTTTCCACTCGAAGATCCCTCTCTCTCTACAGAGAGCTGTTTCTCTTTCTCTTCTGCCTATTAAACCTCCACTCTTAAACTTCTCGTGTGAGTCTTTGTCCTAAATTTTCCTGGCATGAAATGACGAACCCCAAGGTTTATACCCTAGACAACGCAGTCACTTCAATATCTGGCCTGTGAAATCCTAGAACCCAATCTGGCACTCAGAGGAAAACAATACATCCACTGTATCTCCCCATTTATCACTGATGTATCTCGCAGACTGTATTTTCCATGAAATAGCCATACAATATTTCCAGTCCCCCATGGTCTTCCAGAACCCTGACCTTCCTCATCAAGAAGTGGAGTGCTTTTTTCCTCCTTTTGAACTTGGACAGGCCTTTGTAACCATCATGACTGGTAAGAGTAAGGCAGAAATAATACTGTGTGATTTACAGTTCCTGGCTGGTAACTCCCATAGCCCTTGTTACAGTCTTTTGTTATAATGCTGGGTGTGTTAGGCCTCAGGGGCAGGAAGCAGAATCTCTCTGACCTCCTGTCCTCCTTTCTGACTGTGAGTCTTAAGATCCTCTCCAAAGGCGCTGGGTGGCTCATGCCTGTTGTCCCAGCACTTTGGGAGGCAGAGGTGGAAGGTTTACTTGGGCCCAGGAATTCAATACCACCCAAGGCAACATAGCAAGACCCAATGTTATATTTTAAAAATAATGAAATAAAACATGAAACCCTTTCCAGTGAGGGTCCTGCCTCATACCCCAGGGGAATGAATATTGACGTTAAGCTTCCATAAAAACCCAAAAGAATGAGTTCAGTGAGCTTCCGGATAGTGGAACATATGGAGGTTCCTAGAGGGTGGCACACCCAGGGAGGGCATGGAAGCCCTGCACTCCGTCCCCCAATACCTCGCCCTACACATTGCTTCATCTGTACACTTTGCAATATCCTTTATAATAAACCGCTAAACCTAAGTGTTTCCCTGAGTTTTGTGAGCCACTCCAGTAAATTAATCAAACCAGAAGAGGGGGTCATGGGAACTCCAACTTGATGCCTGTCAGTCAGACATTCCAGAGGCCAGGACTTGTAACTGGTGTCTGGGCCGGGTAGGGGTGGTTAGGGTCTTGGGGAATGAGCCCCCAACCCATGGGATCTGGCGCTATTTCCAGGCGCATAATGTCAAAGGTGTTTGGACCAGAGCGACTCCATCCTGATTAGGGGCTGGGAAAACAAGGCTGAAACCTATTGGGCTGCATTCTCAGGAGGTTAGTATTCTAGGTCAGGATGAGATAGGAGGTCGGCACAAGATACAGGTCACAAAGACCCCACTGATAAAACAGGATGTGGTAAAGAAGCTAGCCAAAACCTGCCAAATCCCATATGGCAATGCAAGTGATCTCTGGCCATCCTTGCTGCTCATTATAAGCTAATTATAATGCATTAGCATGCTAACAGACACTCCTACCCGTGTCATGACAATTTACAGAGGCCATGGCAATGATGGGAAGTTAACTTACAAGGTCTAAAAAGGGGAGGAACTCTCAGTTCCAGGAATAGCCCATCCCTTTTCTGGAAAATTTATGAATCATCTACCCCTTCTTTAGCAAATGATCAAGAAATAACCATTAAAATAGCCAACCAGTCACCATCAGAGCTACTCTGTCTATGGAGTAACCATTCTTTTTTTCCTTTACTTTCTTAATAAATTTTCTTTTACTTTATGGACTTGCCCTGAATTCTTTCTTGTGCAACATCCAAGAATCTTCTCTTGGGGTCTGGATTGGGACCCCTTTCCTGTAACAACAGTGTGGGAATTGAATTGGAGGACACCCAGCTGGGGTTCACTGCTCGGTGGGGGGGAGAAATCTTGGTCTTGTTTTTCAAAAACATTTTTCAAATGTGATTTGAAAGACCAAATCACATCTTTGGTCACAGAAGTCTCCTATGTTGACTATTGTTGTGGTGGTGTGAGAGTAGAGGCAAAACTCAGTTGGACCATTTTTCCTGAAAGAGTAATTTTGAGGCTAGGGCGTAAACAGCAACAGAGCTTCCATCTGGGCTCAGTCAGCTGAGACATACGGATTTTGGGCCCTAGGTCAGCACATAAGAAGGCTGCCTACTCTGTGACCGTCATGCTGAGGAGACCACATGGAGAACAAATAATGCCGGAAGAGCCTTCAACTCCTTGAGTTTTGCAGCCCAGATGGCAATGAAAGTGACCTCTGGTCATCCTCGCTGTTCATTATACACAAATTATGAATCATTAGCATGCTAAGAGACACTACCACCAGTGCTATATGAGTTAGGAAGCCTGTAAGCCGACTCTAACCCCAGCCACTGACAGCAACGATGTGACAGACCCCAAGCCATCCTAGTCAACCCTAGAAACATGAAAAATAATTTAAAAATAATGCTAGTAATTTTAAGCTATTAATTTTGTCACATGGTGGTAACTATGCAATATACAATCCAGTTATTAATACAAAACATTTATTTTACTTATATTGTAAGCAGAAGACTAATAATAAAAGATTTTGGTTTTTAACAAAGGATAACAGTCATTTGAGAGTTTTTTAAAACTACTCTAATTACAAAAATCTAAATTGGCAAAACTAACCAAAGTAGAATGAATTCCAACTCATCTAAATAGATGGCCAAAGAGGAGGGGTTTTTTTGTTTGTTTGTTTGTTTTAATAGAGTCAGGGTCTCACCATATTGTAGCCCAGTAGGTCTCAGCCTTTTTTTACCCAGCCCCTATTCAGGATGGAGGCACTCTGGTTTGAACGACTCTGACATTATCTACGTGGAAATAGCACCAGATCTAGTGGGTCGAGGGCTCATTTCCCAAGAACCCCATCTCCCCAGAACTGCTGAAGTTGCAGGTATGAACCACCCCACCCAGTCTTCAAAGAGTTTTCAAAAACCAGTGACCACCAAAATCTTTTTTAACTTCCAGAAATGACATTAAATCACTTCTCATTTACTTCCCATAGGCCAGCAATTCCCAACATGTGGTCCCTGGAGCGACAAAATTAACATGACCTGAAAACGTGTTAGAAATGAGAAACTCTGGAGGTGTAGTCAGGTGATTCTGATGCATATTAAGTGTGAGAACCAGTGACTTGGGCTTGGACATATTCTTTCTTTCAAATTTAAAACCACATCGCCAGGTGCAGTGGTTCATGGCTGTAATCCCAGCACTTGAAGAAGCCAAGGTAAGAGGACCACTTGAGCCCAGGAGTTTGAGACCAGTCTGGGCAACACGGCAAAACCTAGTCTCAACAAAACACATAAAAATTAGCCAGACATGGTGACATGTGTCTGTGGTCCCAGCTACTCAGGAGGCTGAGGTAGGAGGATTGCTTGAGCCCAGGAGGTTGAGGCTGCAGTGAGCCATGATCATGCCACTGCACTCCAGCCTGGGTGACAGAGCGAAACTGTCTGGAAAGAAAGGAAAGAAAGGGAAGAAAGGGAAGAAAGGGGAGAAAGGGGAGAAAGGGGAGAAAGGGGAGAAAGGGAGAAAGGGAGAAAGGGAGAAAGGAAGAAAGGAAGAAAGGAAGGAAGGAAGGAAGGAAGAAAGAAAGAAAGAAAGAAAAGAAAGAGAGAGAGAAAGAAATGACATCATTGTCATTGACATCGTTGACATCACACTTTATTTCACGTGTTCTTTATTATACCTTATGACATGGTGAGGGCTTGTGGGAAATAATGAAAGAACTCATTCAAATTGACCTAAGAGGAAGAGATGGGAACAGAAACTTAAGATTCCTAAATTCAACATTTTGTGGACATATATATATAGACTGTGAATATCTTTCCAAAATTATATGAATTTATAATTTTGAAGGAGTTAATTGCAAAAGCATCCTAGTAATTTTGGTGTATACATTTAGGGGTTACATAACAGAAGGAAGCTTCTCATTGGAACCTCAGCTCTACCCTTAATGCTGTGTAATATTCGTCAAGAAGCAACTCTTCTGAGCCTCCTTTTATAATGGATGAGACCACTGCTTCAATGGTTAATTATTATTGCTAACAACTGGGCTCTCACTATGTGCCAGACATGACTGTACATGCTTAAATTACTTTATTTTATACTTATGAGATCACTATAAGATAGGTATTATAACTACCCCAATTTTATAGATAAAGAAATTAAAGCACAAATGATTAAATTCCCCAAGTCATAAAGGTTCCTGCGGAGCAACTGAGACTGAATTTGAGCCCAAGAAGTCTGACTTCAGAATCTGAATGCTTAATCACATGCCTTCTCACTGAAGGTAATTAAATGAGATGATTCTATATGGAACATAATACAGAATGTATTACAGGAATTCAATAAACAAAAGTCATTATTTTATCATTATATCTATTAATATTTTACTATTACCATATTTTAACACTTAATAGGAAGACTATTATTATTTCCAGCACCCCTATTATGCTGGGAAAGATGTCCAAATCATTGAAAAGTAAAATACAATGAGAATCAAGATAATGGGAAATATATTGTGCATCTGGTTAACTGTGTGTCCCGAAAAGGACCAGGGAAAGAATTCTCTAAACATTTTATGCTTATAATTATTTCAACTCATGCCTGAAGGAGGACATTTAATTACATGTTCCTTAACATGCATAACTAGACATTATTGCTGGTCATGAAAGCATGGAGTGAACATTAAAATCTAATCATAATATGGTTCTCAATGACTCTTTCTCAATTATTAGAAGATCTAAGAAGAGAGGTGACTTATTAAAATATCAACAGTGCTGGCTTTTTAATTGCCAATTTTCCCACCAGCTGTCCTTTCTGTTTGCTCTAAATAATTTTTTATTGACATCACAGAAAACACAAGATTATCTGAAAAATTAGCTGCTAAGATTGATCTTCAATCCAACTGTCTACTGGAAAATTTTTAAAGACATTTTTGGCTTCCTCTGGTAACTATGATAAAGCCCTACACTGCACAAGAGCTATCTTAGCAGGAGAAGCTATTTAGCACCCACAGTGAAGTGCAAGCATGTCACTCTCTTTCATTCCCATGTACTTACTTCCACTGCATAGTGCAAAGCCGATGAGCCAGGGTGCAATGACAGGTTCTGAAGAGGCTTGATGTGAGGTTTCTCCCAACCAAACTCTGAGGACCACTCCACCACCAGCATGTGATCCGTGAACACAGTTCCAAAAACCAGATTATTGGGGTCTGGTTTTTCCTTTAAAATGGTAGCTGGTGTGACTATTAGGTCTTTAGCCTGGGGAAGAAAAATCATCACTATTTAAAGAAAAGTTAGCACTCGCTGGCTAGATGCTACAGAGGGCAAAAAGGGAAATCAGTTGACTTTTAAATGTTGGCAGCTAACACAGAAATTTAACACTCTGAGCTGAACAAATCATGCCTGCATTCAGAATTCGGCCAGTTATTCATAATCTCTGCAATGTACACTGCCTAATAGAATATCAGAACCCAATTTCAGTGATACATAGAGGAGGGACAAAATAGCAGATTGGGTAAGATGATGCGAAAAAAGAATACAACCCTTTTTCACTCCTTTTTCACTCTCATCGTAGGACTCATGTTGAGTATTTGGAAAAGAGGAAAAAGATGTTTTCCCTAATAAAAAATGGCAACACTCACAATGATTTGTTAAACTAAAATGAGTGTCATTAAGTACTGAACTGCTACTTAGCAATGGTTACACTCCAACTGCCCCAAAGAATTGTTGGCATAAGCCTTCAAAATCCTCTGGGTGCACTGGAGAAGAAATGAGCCGAGCGAAGCAAATGTTTTCCTCTTTGAAAACAGGAAAATTGAGAATGAACACTAAGATATAAATCCTCTATTCTGTGTGGAGGAAACAGTGAACAAAGGAACTCTTATTTAAACAAAGATAAATCAGAGTAATAGGAAACAACTCCCCACAAGCAGCATCTCACCAGCTCCCCACACAGCCAGTTTGCCCACTGCAAATGGCCAAACATTAAGTATACAAACTGCATGCGATACCACCGCTACACTTTATAGCAGCTGTGGAATGCTGACAAAAACACAGGAGACCAGCACTTTGCAAAGCTGAGGCACGCGGATCACAAGCTCAGGAGATTGAGACCATTCTGGCTAACACGGTGAAACCCCGTTTCTACTAAAAGTACAAGAAATTAGCCAGGCGTGGTGGTATGCACCTGTAGTCCCAGTTACACTGGAGGCTGAGGCTGGAGAATCGCTTGAACCCGGGAAGCGGAGGTTGCAGTGAGTCAAGATCGTGCCACTGCATTCCAGCCTGGGTGACAGAGCAAGACTCCTTCTACAAAAAAAAAAAAAAAAGAAAGAAAGAAAGAAAAGAAAAGAAAAAAGAAAAAAAAGAAACACAAGGGAAGGAACTTTTTGATCTGTTAAAAAAAAAAAAAACAGGGGCAAGTTCAATCTGTAACAAGTTGTGATGGGATGTCAAACTCCATCTCTTTGAATATACAAAAATAGGCATTTCCCTCCCAAATTAAATACAGACCTTCACTTTACTTCATCAGCTCTTATCATTATTTTAAAAATGATCTAATTCTGCTTAATTCACTGCCTTGCAGCTACCTGAGTCATTTGATATATTATGAATGACAGTAAATTATATTTTTAGAATAGTATTCAGGCTGAAAACATATTCTAAAACAACCAGAAAGCTCATATTACAATGACACGAAAGGCATTAAGGACAGAATATTACTGTACTGTTCAAGCTAGTCTACTAATGCTACTTTGTCATATGCCAATAAAATGTCAAGTTTCAATAAAAAATTGACTTTGTTCTACCACTATTATTATCATTTTGTATTTTTTTAGAGACAGGGACTCACTGTGTTGCCCATGCCGGTCTTGAACTCCTGCGCTCAAGCAATCTGCCTGCCTTGAACTCCCAAAGTGCTAAGATTACAGGCGTGAGCTACTGTGCCCAGCCTGTTTTACCACTATTTAATTCAAGTAAAAATGTTAAGACTCTTTACTGAGTATCATAAGTTTACTTAAAGAAATATATTCCGGCTAAATTATTTTTATCTTTGAATCCCTTTTCTCTCCCGTTATCCTCTGGACGAGGTAGGGTGTCAGGCAGACTTTACTTGCAGATCAAATGCAACCAGCTGGCCTGTTTGGGAATTAAAATGTTATTAGAACATAGTCACACCATTCTTGTATCTTCCATGGCGGCACAGCCAACTAGTTGTAACAGAAACCTGATGGCCCTCAAGCCTAAAATATTTATCATCTAGCCATTTAAGAAAGTTTAGCAGGCCAGGCGCAGTGGCTCACCCTGTAAATCCAACATTTGGGAGGCCGAGGAGGGTGGATCACCAAAGGTCAGGAGTTCGAGATCAGCCTGGCAAACACAGCGAAACCCTGTCTCTACTAAACATACAAAAATTAGCTGGGCGTGTGGTGGGCACCTGTAATCCCAGCTACTTGGGAGGCTGAGGCAGGAGAATTGCTTGAACCCGGCAGGCAGAGGCTGCAGACAGCAGAGACGCGCCAATGCACTCCAGCCTGGGCAATAAGAGTGAAACTCCATCTCAAAAAAAAAAAAAAGAAAAGAAAAGAAAGAAAGTTTAGCAACCCCTATTCTGGACTATTCAGACAAGAAGTCTGGCTAGAGTATTCACAGCTGAATTCCAAAGCTAACACAGTGCCTACCACACAGAATAGCAAAGGTTTCTTAAATACTGAAGATGTCTGCCTGCTTTCAGATACACTCACAGAAGATGTCCAGGATTTAAAGAGAGTGAAATTCTAACACAAATTTTTTATTACATGAATAGTTTCACAGTATTCTTGGGCAATAAACACTTGATTTGCCTTAGTTAGCTTTTATCAGTGAATGGGGAGGACCCTGGGCTAAGAAACATTTGGAGCCATATCAATACAGTAAGACAAACTTAATGCAAATTTTCTTCTACTAAGACTACTTAGTAAAAGGGGAGGGGTAGTAAAACACAAAACAAAAACAGAAAGATGAGAGTGGGTGACAAGAACGATTATGGTCCAGCATACATAATTTTCAGTTTTCTGAGACCTCTCCTTAAAATACCCACAGGACCGACAATAATCCACTATCCAGAGAGATTAAATTACTGGCAAAGCAGTGATAGAATAAGATCATTTTTAACCTCAAATAAGTGTTCTTATAATTAGAACTTCATAATATCAGTTAAATTTCCGACAATTAAAGATAAATTATTACATTAGTAGGTATGAGTTCTATTTCGGTAAACTGCTACATTATTTCATAAGACACATTATTTCTTAATGATATGAATGGCAACCTCTAACTTTCTAATTTGTACCTAAGCACTGCCCTATATCCAGTTTTGTTTTGTTTTGTTTTTTTCTTTTAGACGGAGTCTCACTCTGTCATCCAGGCTGGAGGGCAATGATGTGATCTGGGCTCACTGCAACCTCCGCCTCCCAGGTTCAAGTGACTGTCCTGCTTCAACCTCCCAAGTAGCTGGGACTACAGGCATATGCCACCACACTCCACTAATTTTTGCATTTTGGGTAGAGACGGGGTTTCACCATGTTGGCCAGGCTGGTCTCAAACTCCTGACCTCAGGTGATCTACCCATCTTGACTTCCAAAAGTGCTGGGATTACAGGTGTGAGCTACCACGCCCAGCCTATATCCAGTTTTTCAAAGTAATATACGATTAGGTGGCTTCAAAATCTCATCACGAACTTCCCTCTATTTGGAAAAAAAAAATTCTGCAACTCTGGAAACTAAAAATAAGAACTTCTAACCTGAGCTCAAAGAGAAATTACCTAGGAATACTAAATTACTAGGTGATAGAGTTGAATAAAGTTCAAGCGTAAGCAAGCAATATTAGCTGAAGATGTGTGACTCGTTTGGGGCAGATATGAAATGTAGTTTTAAGGGAACAATTCCTTTCCTAAAGGAAACAAATTTTATAAACAATTTTTCTCCGTGTTCTTTAAAAACTATTTTCTTTTTCTAGATTTTCTTTCCAAAGATAAACAAAAATATTTTGTCAAATGATACTTTCTTCTGCATAATTAATCTGTCTCTTTCCCATGCTCCACATTCCCTGATTGTTTGGGTGAGGGAGAAGGGACAAGATGGAGGAAGGTGAACAAGAAGGCATAATCCATGTTGCTTCCGGGTTATTCCTCACCAACTTTCCCGCGCACGGAAAACGTAGCCTGCCCCCGGGAAGATGCAGATCAACCGAGCATGCGCCAGGTGATGTCAATCCGAAGAGATGGAAACTTACCCGGCCACGCCTACAGAGACACCCCTATCACGCCCTTATCCCGCCCACTGCCCTCCCCCTTCCAGTACCAATGCTTAAAGGTCCGCGGCCGGCAGGGGCCGGTGTGACTTCTTCGGCCCCCCACATTCGTGGACCGGAGAACATCACCCGAGAGCGCCAGCGCGACTTCCCTGGCCCCCCACACCTGAGGACCAGAGAACCTCGTCCGAGAGTGTATGCTTATTTGCAATAAAAGACTGCCACTTTCTTATGTACTTTGGCCTCATGTTTAATTACTTAGCTCTCCTGAATTAAGTTACATTAAATTAAATTAAATTAAAACACTGATGACATCGAAGTCAGGATGTTTCACATCATATGTTTGTGGAAGAATCTGGAATGCCACAATAACTGATTGTGAAACGGCAAGAAATAAGGACAAAGACAGAGCATATAAAAAACAACTTCCTAATTCAAAGTTTGCAGTTGGGTAATCATTTGTTCTGAAATAGGGAGGCTCAGGGTAGGGAAGCGTAAATTTGTTGAAAGCACCTGAGAACTGTTTCAGCCAGGGTTCAGTCAACACTTTTTTTTTTTTTTTTTTTTTTTTGCTCTGTTGCCCAGACTGGAGTACATTGGTGCAATCTCAGCTCACTGCAACCTCCGCCTCCCTGGTTCAAGCAATTCTCTTGCCTCTGCCTCCCAAGTAGCTGGAATTACAGGCGTGCACCACCACACCTGGCTAATTTTTGTAGTTTTAGTAGAGACGGGGTTTCACCATGTTGGCCAGGCTAGTCTCAAACTCCTGACCTCAAATGATCCACCCGCCTCAGCCTCCCAAAATGCTGGGATTACAGAGGTGAGTCACCACGCCCGGCCTGTCAACACCTTTTGCTCACCATCGTATAGCACATTTGCTCTTCTCTTCGTTGGCCACACTTTTCAAAAATCAAGTCTGCATTACAACTGTATCGGACATTTCATAACTTTATTCTAGGTTCCTCTGTATTATTCTTACTCCATTTGGAAAGCCTTAGGCACCATGCTCATCTTTTAGAGATATTCTTTTAAAATCTAATAAAGATGATCATGAAGAGAACTACAGATTTGCAGTGTGGCATTCTGTGGAGATACGTGAAGCTGGAGGAACTGGAAAAAACAGATGGCTGACCTCTTTCAAAGGAGGAGGATCCTAGAGTCCACAGAAAGATTCGCCAGGATGTGTAACAATGTATCTCATTGCTAGGCCCTGCTGCAAACCTGCATCCTCATTGTAATATAACTGCATCATAACTGGGGAGGGGAGAAGCAATATGAAAACTACCCAAGAGAGAACCAAAAGGCAATATGAAATGTTATAAATGATGTAGATTAACAAAAAGGTAGAAAAATCTGTCAAAAGCAACCACAGTTAGAATGGCTATTATTAGAAAGACAAAAAATAACAGATGCTGATGAGGATGCAGAGAAAAGAGCTCTTATACACTGTTGGTAAGAATGTAAATCAGTATATCTACTATGGAAAATGGTATGAAGTTTTCCAAAAAAAACTAAAAGTAGAATGACCATATGAACCAACAATCCTACTACCGGATATTTTCCAAAGGAAAGGAAATCAGTATACCAAAGGGATATCTGCACTCCCATGTTTATTATAGCACTCTTCACAATAGTCAAGATGTGGAATCAACTTAAGTGTCCGTCAACGAACAAATAAAATGTGGTGCGTATATACAACGGAATACTATTCAGCCATTTAAAAAAGAGTAAAATTGCGTCATTTGTAGCAATGTGGATGGAACTGGAAGTCATTATGGTAAGTAAAATAAGCCAAATACGGAAAAAAAAAAAACCACAAAAATAAATATTGCATGTTCTCACTCATATGTGAGAAGTAAAAAAAAGTTGATCTCATGAAGGTAGAGAGTATTAATAGAATGATAGATATCAGAAGATGGCATGGGATGGGGAGGGTGTAGGTGGAGGGAGAGAGGTTGGTTAGTGAGTACAAACATGCAGTTAGATACAAACAATAAATTCTACTGTTCACAGCAGAGTAGGGTGATTATAGTTAACGACAATGTAGGCTCTCTCTCTATATATGTATATATATGTGTATATATGTGTGTGTGTATGTGTGTGTGTGTGTGTATATATATATATATATATTTTTTTTTGAGACAGAGTCTTGTTCTGTCACCCAGGTTGGAGTGCAGTGGCGTGATCCTGGTTCACTGCAACCTCTGCCTCCCAGACTCAAGCGATTCTCCTGCCTCAGCCTCCTGAGTAGCTGGGATGACAGATGCGCACCACCACACCCGGCTAATTTTGCATTTTTAGTAGAGATGGGGTTTTGCCATGTTAGCCAGGCTGGTCTCAAACTCCTGACATCAAGTGATCCACCCGCCTTGGCCTCCCAAAGTGCTGGGATTACAGGGGTGTGCCACAGTGCCTGGCCTTACATATGTTTAAATAGCTGGAAGAGAGAACTTGAAATGTTCCCAACACATAGGAATGCTAAATATTCAAGGTGATGGACACCACAAAGACCCTGACTTGATCATTACACAGTCTATGCATATAACAAAATATCACATGCAGCCCATAAATATGTACACATATTATGTATCAATCAAAAAAAGAGAAAAGTATATCAAAAACCAAGATGGTCTACAAAATCTACCATTTTTCTTCCCTAAATTATCACTATCATTTTTACACATGCCTTATTACATATGTGCTGTGAATACATCCACCAGAACTCATGTTTTGATGTGTAAATACATGAGTGTCAACGGGCAATTCCCCTAACTAAAACCTAATATACAGAAATCTAAATTAACAATAAAAACGTTATTTATGGCCAGGCCTGGTGGCTCACGCCTGTAACCCAGCATTTTGGGAGGCCGAGGTGGGAAGACTACATAAGCCCAGGAGTTGGAGACCAGTCTGGGCAACACAGGGAGATCTCATCTCTACAAAAAATGACAAAATTAGTTGGGCCTGCTGGCATGCAAGCCTATAGTCTCAGGTACTTGAGCGGCTAAGAGGATCACTTGAGTCTGAGAGATCAAGGCGAAAGTGATCCCTAATTGATGGTGCCACTGCACTCCAGTCTGGGCAACAGAACAAGACTCTGTCTCAAAAAAAAAGAAAAAGAAAGAAAATGATTATTTATATTTGAGTTGATATTTTTCTTTGCAAAGAATTCTTCAGGCTGGGCTTGGTGGCTCACGCCTGTAATCCCAGCACTTTGGGAGGTTGAGGCAGGTGGATTGCATGAGGCCAGGAGTTCGAGACCAGCCTGGCTAACATGGTAAAACCCCATCTCTACTAAAAATATAAAATTAGCTGGGTGTGATGGCACGTGCCTGTAATCTCAGCTACTCAGGAGGCTGAGGCAGGAGAATCACTTGAACCTGGGAGGCAGAGATTGCAGTGAGCTGAGATCGCGCCACTGCACTCCAGCCTGGGTGACAGAGTGAGACCCTGTTTCAAAAAAACAGAAAAGAAATTGCAATATTCTAATTTTGCTTTTTAAAAAATCCTTGCTAAGATGACAGCAAGAGAAGAAAAAAAGAAAAATAAAATAAAAATTCCTTGCAAGGAGAGACCTAACCTTGAATTCACTTTTGGATGTCCAATGCATGGCACAGTCTCTAGCACACTGTGAGAGCTGAATGTGTGAGAAATTGATGAGTCAAGTTTCCTTCCCTCTCTGAACCGCCAGGATGTGAGATCATTAGGACACTCTGTGCTATGGATGACAATTGACAGTGACTCAAACAGGCAGAAGAGCAGCACTAGGCAGAAAAAGAAGCTAAAACCTCCACGAGGAGGGAGGATAGGAGATAATGACTCATAGAAAAAATAATATTATATCTTACATTTGGTTTTGTACAATTTTCAACGTGCTTTATTTGTTTCTCACTATTTGAAGTGTGAGCTATATAAACCCCACAATTCAGATAGAAAAGAAGAATATGCAACACTTTCACTGTAGAGTGTTATGTGCTACTGAAAGAGAAAAATCACAGTTTAAACTTTTTCTACAAGAAGAGTGAAGGGTTGTACTTAGTATGGAATCAGATAAACATCTAGGTTAATATTTACGAATTGACTATTTTTCAAGAAAAATGTATGACTCAAAATAAAATCAGCAATCAGCTGTTAGATAATTTTTGTTGTGATGAATGTACTGTCACTCTCTAAATGGCTTTTTTTCCTCTAAGAGAGGAATTTTAAATGTCTGGCAACAGAACCTAGGAACTGGGTAACCCACACAGTGAAAATTTTCCCCAAATCTCAACAAGAAATGGATTTATTCAGTTGAATGTTGCTTTAGACAGCCCCTAGCAAGCAACTTACCTTAAAAGTCCCCACCACCTCTTTTGATCCTCCTTCTCCGGTACCTTCTCTGATGCTTGCTTCTGCGGAGCATCCGTTACTGCAATCCTGAAAGAAGAATTAAACCACCATTAAGTAAATGCACGTCGGTGAGCGGGGCCCGGGGTAACCTACATGACACTCACCATAATACCGTGCGCTTCTCTCCAGGACCCAGGCAAACACAAAAAGGAGGCTCAAACAACCAAGCACCCAGGCCCGAACCTCCAACAAGCGCGTCTTGGGGGTGCTGCCCTGCACTTCCCACCCTGCCGGGGTCCCGGCGGTTTTTGTCCTCCTCCGCCGGCTCAGGGAAGGCTGGTTACATTCCAGGTCAGTCCTACAGAGCCAGGGTTCGCCGGCAAAGAACAAAAAAACAATTGTCTCCCTTATATCCGAGCAAACAGTCTAGACTGGGGTGTTAAGCCATTTATAGAAAAATCTCCAGGGCGCGCTCAGCCTCGTGGTCTTGTCAATCACAGACGCACAATAGCAAGCCTGCAAAGGGGAAGGGGACTGGTGTGAACCATTTTCCCCACCAGCAGGGTCCTCCGATGCTGCAGCACCCACCCCACACCTCAAACCTCATGGTATTAGGGGGCAATTTAAAAGATAAAGACACAGGGAAGCGGGACTAATTGGGAAAACCTGCAAACATTTGTTTCAATGCCCAATCTGCTAAATAACTACGGGGGTGGGGGTGGGGAAGAAAGAGATCCAAGGAGGCAGAAGGCTGCGGTCAAAATATTTTGGGGTGGCAAAGGCACGTAGGATGTGGCTGTGTGGCAGCCCAGAGATTCAGCTCCCGCCTCCTCCCTCAGAGCGAGTCCATGGCTACCCTCACGTCTCCCGTGGCGGTCCTCACCGCACTCCGGAGGGGGTCACCCATGAGGGTGTTAGACCTGGACAGCGGGAACCTCGCCGAGGCGGAGATTGCAGGCTGGGACTCCAGATTTCGGGAAGGGATAGGGGGAAGAGGAGACGCCTCGCTGCAGGCGGAATGGAGGGCGAGGCGAAGGAGGATGGTGCAGGAAACGGCTACAAAGCGCCCGACCAGGCCCGCGAGCTACCGAGACCCAGGTTCCAATCCTCCCCCCTTCCTCAAACGCCCGGGTTCGAGGTACCTGGCGGGCAAGGGCCGCAGCGGAGCGAAGCGGGCTGGCCATGGGGAGGCTGCGGGGACGCGGGGCTGCAGAGAACGGCGGTGGCACGGAGCGCGCGGCTGGACGCGAAAGCGGGCGGTGTGGCCAAGCCCCGGCGCACGGCCCGTAGGGCGCTGGGTACCACGACCCGGGGCCGCGCGCCAGGGCCAGGCGCAGGGTACGACACAACCCCTCCAGCATCCCTTGGGGAGGAGTCTCCAACCGTCTGGTCCCAGTCTGTCTGCAGTCGCGAAAACCGAAGCGGTTGTCCCTATCACCGGGGTCGCTTGCGGTCGCCCGAGACTGCGCGCCGCGAACGAGTGCTTTTCCAAGCGCAGGTACTTGGCGGGCATCCTTGTTTATTAAACAACCTCTAGGTGAACGGCCGGGAAGCGCCCCTCGGTCAAGGTTAAGGAAACCTCGGAGAAACTACATTAGGGCAGCTTTTCCATCGACTCCAAATCCAACTGACAAAAAGCAGTTTCTGCCCTGGAGAGTTTGCGGGCGGGGATTGACATTTGTGCGTCTGCTCTTGTCTGCCACCGACCCCTATGTGCAAACTGAAGGGGGAGAACGTGAATCCAGTTTTTAGATTTCCCTGCGCCACCTACCCAAACTGAATTTGTAATTCGGGGTGTCACGGGGCTACCAGGCTCGCATTCTCTAAGGGCCGTTTCTGCCAAAGATCTCAATGCCTTTCATCGTTTTCAGGCAAAGCAGACCATCAAGAGCTCCAATCATACTGTTTTCACAGTTTTCCGACGTAGACTCGTGATCTCAATATAAAGAGGACTGGAAAAGTGATGTTAGAAATACTACTCGGTTTAGAAAGGGAAAGGGGGATTGGAATAGCTATTGTCTTATATGCAGTGTTCTCCTGGGGCAACGTCAGCCTGAACTATGAGCCTTCCTGGTTTTTAAATTAATAGGAAGTGGTAACCGGGGCTGACTTGATCTTGGAAAGAGGGGGAGGGCAGTTTATTCTGGGTGAAAGCGGTTAAATCCGGTCTGGTTTTTGAAATGGTTTCATACAGCACTACTGATAATATACTGTAGCTCTAATCTTATCAACAGAAAACCTACACTTTTCCTCTCCCTTATACAAGGCACAAAAAGGCCTCTTCCGCCGGGGTGGGGTCCCAAGCTCCAAAGACCAGAGTCCAGGCAGGTCACTTGCCACCACAGAGTGGTGAGTGTCCCTGGAAGTCCAGGGTCGCTTATAAAATACGTTTTGTCATTGTTGTTTTGAGACTGAGTCTCACTCTGTCGCCCAGGCTGGAGTGCAGTGGCCCGATCTCCGCTTACTGCAACTGTCTGCCTCCCTGCTTCAAGCAATTCTCCCACCTAAGCCTCCCGAGTAGCTGGGACTAGGGGCACGCGTCACCACGCCGGGCTAATTTTTGTATTTTTTGTAGAGACCGGGTTTTGCTATGTTGCCCAGGCTGGTCTCGAACTCCTGGACTCAAGCCACCCACCCATCTCAGCCTCCCAAAGTGCTAGGATTACAGGCGTGAGCCACTGCGCCCGGCCTCCATCTGTATGAACTGCTTCTATTTCCTCCCTATGAAGGGCTTCTGTCCAATGATTCCACCTAAATAAGGTCTCTAATAGCCTTCATTTTGTTCCTGCCAATGGTTTTGCTTCTTGAGCATTTTCATGGCTGCACCTATGTGCTGATGACTCCCAAATATATTTTTTCAGTCCACCTGTCTCCTGAGCAGTAGGTACTTGCTACTCAAATATCTGTCTAAACTATAAACGGTGTATCTCTCCACCATGTTGGAAGCACTGGGCTAGTTGCTGGGGGAGGATTGAGAGCATACCATCATCCTGTTATCATGCATTGCCCCCAGCCAGAGAGAAAAGTGTTAAGTGTGTTAGAAAGTGCTAAGGAATCCCACAGACAGATGTAAAATTATAACAAATGCTGCCTGTGCTCGAACAGCCTCTAATAATGGATTGTACTGACTCAGAAAGGCCTGGAAAGGCTTTCAGCAAGTGATCCTTGAGCAGAAATCTGAAAGATTAAAGAAATTTACTAAAGGAAGAAGGGATGAAGAGCACCTGGTATGAAAGTGAGTTCCAGGACAAAAGAACTTCTCCGAGGAGGGTTGGAACAAAGGACCAAAAGAGAGCCTGGGGCTGCCTTAGGCAGAAGAGGATGGAGCTTGGGCTAGTGAGTAGCCAAAGGGCCAGTCAAGTAGTGCCTTGGGGAGAGCTAAAGAATAATTTTAAAAAGCAAAAGTAAGGTAAAAGCCTGACTGTCATACAGGTAAAAAATAAACTAAATTATAGAGTTTATTTAAATCATTTAATGAAGTTACCAGGCAGATATAAAAACTGCTTCAAAGAACAGGCATGTTTATAGGTCAGAAATGCTGAAATGAATATGCAAATGAAATTGGCTTCTTCCACAGTAGGGGAGAGAAGTTAACTGAACCCTGACCTTCAGAATTTACTTGCATGGCTACATGCAATAATTATTTTGCATTTCTATCAGTTATCTGTAAAATAACTCAAAACAATGAAACGATGTAAGACCCACTGAAAGGGCCCATGGAATCAGAATCAGATAACCTTAAAGGTTTGCTCTAAACAATTCAGTTTTCCACTGAAGTACAAATTTTTCCCTACAGTAGGGTAATATAATTTCTTCATTCAAGAAGTGCTATTAGTCGGCAACAGCTGGAATAAACCAGACATAGTAGTCACTGTACTTACTAGTTACCTTAAGAAGCTGTAGCTTTAGCAGTTTTCAATGTAGCTTAACCTAGGGGCAAGAGAAACCACTGAAAGGTTAAGGATTAGGTGGAGTATGTGGAAGTGGTGACAGAATTGAAGGTATTGGCTGCAGTTTGGAGATTGGAAGAAGGTCTGGGTGGTGAGGAATGGATTTGGAAGAAGCTATTACAGAACCCATATATGAGATCCTTTTAGTAAGTTGGACTTGGCTGGTGGTTGGTAATAGAAGTAGAGAGAAACAGCCAGATTTCAGCAAGAATAGAGATAAGGTGGCAGCCTGGGCAACGTGGTAAAACCCTGTCTCTGGTAAAAGTACAAAAATTAGCCGGGCGCGGTGGTGTGTGCCTGTAGTCCCAGCTACTCATGGGATTAAGGTGAGAGGATTACCTTAACTTGGTGAGGTTGAGGCTGCAGTGGGCCAGGATCACACCACTGCACTCGCCTGGGTGACACAGTGAGACCGCATCTCAAAAAAAAAAAAAAAAGAAAAGAAAGTAAGAAAAAGAAAAATGGATGATATAAGGTGGGACAAGGATGAGAGAAGTACTAAGGAGGCCCCCTTGGATCTGACTTGCTTGACTATTTGGTGATATTCACTAAGACAAAAGGAATGTTGAAAGAGAATGTGGTTCGAGAGGATAAGGAGAAGTCTGGTTTGGGTCCCATGAGTTCTTAAGTGTCTCCAAGACTGGCTATGAGAGATCTGCCTATCTGAAGCTCAGGGAAGAGGTCTAGGTTAGAGGTATTATTGAATCATTGGCATAGAGGTGGTAACTGAAGCTATGGGTGCGAATGAGAATCTCTGTATGTCAGTTTTCTCCTCTGTAAAATGAGACAACAGCAACACTTCATGTTTGTCAACTGGGATAGATGAGCATTAATATATGAAACCTATGTATATTACTTAGAACCATGCCTGATATCAGCCATGGATAGGTAAAAGAATGGGCATGGCTCTGTTTCCATTAAACTGTATTTGAAAAACAGGGGACAGAGCAAATGTGGTCTGTAGGCTGTAAGTTGCTTACTCCTGCTCTGTGTAGTTGCTCTAGTAGAAGCATAGGAGTTGTCCCTCAAATGCATCCAAGTGATGATCACCAATGTCTATCCATTCTTGCTCCAAATACCCTGACAGTTGCCATTTCTCCAACCACATTATCCCCATCCTAGTACCAAACAGCTTCCATGTAGCTCCTCTGACTCCAGCCTTGCCTCTCTTTAAGCCATTCTTAGCATAACAACCCATGAAAATGTCTCAAAATGCAAATCTGAAGACATCTCCTCTTGGTCAAAAAGCCTTCAAGGCTTCACATCACCCATTTGACAAAATAATTGGCAAGCTCCCCACCCATCCCAGATTCTGCCTTCTGCCTCTGACTCCCCAGCTCAACTTTTGCTACGCTCTTTCTCTCTCTCCCCCACCAAACATTTAATTTGTTTCAGTCCTTTCGGACATCAGGCCTTCTCACAGATGCCCAAATACCTGTAACATTCCCCTGCCTTTCCCAGGCATTGTCATCCTTCCTTGCTCAGTTCCTGTGCCATGTCCTTGGCAGGAATATCTCTGAACCCTGTCTAGGCTACAGTGCGTCCCTCTGCTGTTTATTTACATACAATGCTTGCCATGTCAAAATAATGGTAATATTTTATTCTAATCATTTGATTAATGCTCTTCTAATTTTATGATGGGAAATTCATGTCTGTCAGGCCTCTGAGCCCAAGCCATATCCCCTGTGACCTGCGCATATACATCCAGATAACCTGAAGCAACTGAAGATCCACAAAAGAAGTGAAAATAGCCAGTTCCTGCCTTAACTGATGACATTCCACCATTGTGATTTGTTCCTGCCCCACCCTAACTGATCAACTGACTTTGTGACAATACACCCTCCCCGCCATCACGATAATGTACTTTGTGATACTCCCCTCCCTTGTGAATGTACTTTGTACGATACACCTTCCTCACCCTTGAGATGGTACTTGTAATATCCTCCCCCGCCCTTAAGAAGGTACTTTGTAATATTTTCCACAGCCTTGAGAATGTACTTTGTAAGATCCACCCCTGCCCACAACAAATTGCTCCTAACTCCACTGCCTATCCCAAACCTATAAGAACTAATTATAATCCCACCACCCTTTGCTGACTCTCCTTTTGGACTCAGCCCGCCTGCACCCAGGTGATTAAAAAGCTTTATTGTGGCCGGGCTGGAGCAAGACTGCACCCAGGTGATTAAAAAGCTTTATTGTGGCCGGGCTGGAGCAAGACCCTGTCTACTAAAAATACAAAAATTAGCTGGCGTGGTGGCAAAACACCTGTAATCCCAGCTCTCCGGGAGGCTGAGGCAGGAGAATCGCTTGAACCTGGGAGGTGGAGGTTGCAGTGAGCAAAGATCGTGCCACTGCACTCCAGCCTGGGTGGCATAGCAAGACTCTGTCTCAAAAATAAATAAATTAATTAATTATTGTTTTAAGGCCACAAAGTTTGGGGTGGTTGGTTATATAGCAATGTTAACCAAAGCAGCATGCAAATCTAACACGCTTATTTCACTATTTATTTAAAAACCTAGTAATAATAAATCATGCCCAAAAATAGGGATAAAAAGGTGAGATAAACATGAAATAAGTAGTACTTTAAAATATCTTTCTAACTATGGTTATTTTATTGTACCAGCCGTACCTAGAGGCTCAGTATACACAAGGGCCTAGTAATCAGTAATGACAGTGATACAAATCCTTCTTTTAAAGTCTTCTTAATGATCAAAATTGTGTCATCCACTGTTTGTCAGTTCTGATGAAACCATTTTTTTTTTTTTTAATCTCATGATATAGTTAATGGAGAACTTATAATAAGAACCGGGGCCAGACACAGTGGCACATGCCTGTAATCCCAGCACTTTGGGAGGCCAAGGCGGCCGACTACCTGAGGATAGGAGTTTGAGACCAGCCTGGTCAACATGGTAAAACCTCGTCTTTACTAAAAATACAAAAATTAGCTGGGCGTGGTGGCACATGCCTGTAAAGCCAGCTACTCAGGAGGCTGAGGCATGAGAATTGCGTGAACCTGGGAGGCAGAGGTTGCAGTGAGCCGAGATCACACTACTGCACTCCAGCCTGGTGACAGAGTGAGACAGTCTTAAAAAAAAAAAAAAAAAAAAGAAACCGAAAAAATATTAGTTATCGTGAAAAACATGACACATTTCCTTGTTTTACATTACTAATATTTTCATTATTCTGGCTTTATCCCTTTAAATTTGTATTTATGCTTGCTTGGAGGTTTTTTTACAGAAATCTCTTAAAGCCAATGTCCCTTTTGCAAAGATTATCAATTAACACTAGATGACATAATCTGTAACTCTCCTTAACTAGGCTCACACAAACCGCCACGAATCACAACCCTCTGGAAGAGAATGAACGCGCAGGGCTGCATTCATGTAGGCAACCCTGTGGGAGCGGGAGCTAGGCCCTCCTCTCCCCTCAGGACCCTGCTCGAAATCTGTGACTGTGTGGCAGGGTGACACGCAGAATGAGCACATGCCAATCTGTGTGAGTTAAATACACATACAATTTAATTTTTCCCACATGTTAGAGGAAAAACAAACATAAGTTCTTCTGACATTCCAGTGGAGTCTGTTGCGTATCTCAATATATACACACCACAATGAAACCCACTCTGCCAGCAGACAAAGTGCAAATTCCTGAGCTTAGTCTATGGGCTCCTGTACTTTCTGAATCTCCTGACTCCCCCTTCTCTCCCCACCCCACCCCTCGTCCTCATTCGCACTTCCCAGTTTTCTTCTGCACGGGGAGGAAACCCTAAGTGTGGCAAGCCTCTAGGTCATCTCCAAGTACCTTAAAAAGGAGTGACAGACGGACAGAGAGAGAAACACCTGAATATTCTGGATAAAAAGATTAAGAATTTCATTTCCTGTGTGGAAAACAATTAAGCTTATCATTTTGCATTTTGCAGTAACAGAATCGCTTAACTTCTGAGAGGAGAAATTAATCCTAATTAAATGAGGCTAGTTTTTTAAAATCCAGATATTATATACTGGATTGCTTTGGAGAACATTTTGTTTTACACCAGTACCTAAGTTAAGGTTAATCGATGCTAAGGAAATTAATAGCAAAAAGAAAAGGCCACAATCAAGACAGAAAGGATTTAAGTTTTATTACTGATTATTAAGTGCATTATTTATAGTAGAATCCACAACATACGCCCATGAAAATAAACCAATTCTAGTAAATACATGGTAAATATAAAAAATGAGAAGAGGACCTGGCGCGGTGGCTCACGCCTGTAATCCCAGCACTTTGGGAGGCCGAGGCAGGCAGATCACAAGGTCAGGAGATCAAGACCATCCTGGCCTTTCCTTTTACAACAAGAATCGGATGCAAACCCATGAGCTGGGGATGACTCACTCTATTCCCCAACAGACAATGTCCAGGACAAAACCCAGAGCCCCCTTAGTATGGAGAGTCATGTAGAGCCATGTAGAAATATGACTGGATAAAAAACGTATGGTCTAATGCTAATAGACTGGGCAGGGAAATCCAGCCCAGCCTGTCTGTCTGGACCCTTCTCGCCTCTCTGAGCATGCATTTCTTCCTTCTGGTGCTGGACCCTCTCTGGAATGGGGGTCTTATAACCTACAGTCATACAAGGTGAGTCAGATAATTTCTTTATGGCCTTACACAGACAGGCAGGGGGTGGGGGAAGTTAGAGTACTATTTTTAGGTTTTATGGTTGGTTTTGGGGGAAAGGGGTTTGGTTTCTATGGTCCACCTTAGGGAAGAGGGATTGTAGTCTCGATGGCCAGCCTCAAGGGAGAATGAAGGGCCAGAGAGAGGAGAGCAGGAGCCCAACATTCCCCAGTTGAGAAACTGGGTTGGTACATTATCTTTTCTTTTTTTTTTTGAGATGGGGTCTCACTGTATTGCCCAGGCTAGAGTGCAGTGTCATAATCTCAGTTTACTGCAAGCTCTGCCTCCAAGGCTCAAGCAATCCTCCCACATCCACCTCCTGAGGAGCTGGGACCACAGGCACATGCTACTGTGCCCGGCTAATTCTTTGTATTTTTGGTAGAGACAGGGTTTCACCATGTTGCTCTGGCTGGTCTCGAACTCCTGAGCTCAAGTAATTTGCCCACCTCAGCCTCCCAAAGTGCTGAGATTACAGGTGTGAGCTACTGTGCCTAGCGGGTGGATTATTTAATAAGCCATTGACCTAGTCTTGCAATCGTGAGAATAGGCCAGTCCACTTAAACGGTTAACAGTTTTCTCTCATTTCAGGCAGTGGTGTCGCAGATGGGCTTCCACCAAAGTCAGGCCTCCCCATGAATCAAGCAATCAGATATTTAAGAAAAGGCATTTCTATGAAAACAAAAGAAAAACAAAGATTAACATCTGAAGTTGTCTATAAACTAGTTTTCCTAGAGTCGCTGAAGTAGCTTCAGATTGCAATGGCAATCTGACAGATATTTCTGGATTATAGTTTGAATCAGGTGTTCAAGTAAACTTTCTGAGTAATCCATACATCAGCTGATATGAACGCTGCTCATATATTAAGTTGCTGTCATTATTTCTTCCAAAGTTGGTATCAAGTTGTCTAGCTAAAGCCTGTAGCGCTTGGTGATTCCAAGTCAGAAAAATAATAGAAAAACTGGGAAACATGAGTTTGGAGACTCGTAACCAGGAAGGAATTCAGGATTCAGTCCAAATTGTAGGCAAATAATAAAAACTCAAAAAAACAATGGTCAGGACTAGAATCTAATAACAAGTATGGTGTAATTTTCTTCTGAAATATAATTTCATCTTCTACAGTCATCCCAATTTTTACCACAAAGATAATAATAATAAGAGTAACTTATTTGCAAAGTCACTTTAGTCTCTGACATGATTATCTGCTAAAGTGCAGTAAGAATGGTAATTTACCATAAAGGCTCTCTTTTTTTTTTTTGCTTTGATATTTTTTATTTATTATAAAAACTGAGTTTTCAACAAAGGCAGATTAGCAGGACTATAGTTGTGAAAACAAATCTGAATGTAGACATTCGTTAAACTTAAACTAAAAATCATTGTAGGATAAAATGTCCAGCAACTGAAAACTTTTCTGTGATATATACAGAAATGATATCGATGTAAATATTTTCACATAAACAAAAGCAAAGATCAAGAAAAAAATTCAGTATCTTGGTGGGCAACAGAAATACACAGATTAAAAAGGTTATTTTTATTTTACTTCAGTGCTTCTATTGAGCACAACTGTCAAAGCAATAGGAATTACATAAATCTTTACATTTCTTCAGGGAATTACATACAATAAAGACACCTCTCTAGAAGAAAATATAATATTAGCATCATTAGACTCCTGAAAGTCATGACTTTCAATTAAATTATTCTTTTTGCTCTACTGTGAAGCTACATGCTTTATTAGAATTTTGCCAGTTGAAAGAAAATGAAGCTAACACTGGCAAGATCCGGCAAAACACAGGTGGCAGCAAATTAGGCACAATGAGGTGTGGATTTTCCTCTCAAAAGTGGATTACCCACACCTAGGAGATAATGACTTGCAGCGCAAAACAAACATTGTGGGATAAAACAGACGATATTTAAATCAATATATTTTCTGCAGGGATGGCTCTTAAGTTGGCTTTGTTGGAACTTTTTCATAAGGAATCTCAGTTAAGACTTTTGAAACCTCTCAAGGGCCAGGCACAGTGGCTCACGCCTGTAATCCCAGCACTTTGGGAGGCCGAGGCAGGTGGATCACCTGAGGTCAGGAATTCAAGACCAGCCTGGCCAACATGGTGAAACCTCATCTCTACCAAAAATACAAAAAATTAGCTGGGTGCAGCGATATGTGCCTGTAATCCCAGCTACTCGGGAAGCTGAAGCAGGAGAATCGCTTGAATCCAGGAAGCAGAGGTTTCAGTGAGCCAAGATGACACCACCACACTCCAGACTGGGTGACAGAGTGAGATTCCGGGTCAAAAAAACAAACTCTTGAGGCAATGAAACCAAGACAAGGATTCACCATCAGACTGTGCCTATAAAACCTGTATGAATTGGTGAATTTCTCTCCTTTCAATGTCTCCAAAATATCTTGAGATTCCTGACATTCTTTACTTATTGCAAAGTTAGAAACCCTATAAAGGAATTGTGTGGGCAAGGTACTGGGCCTGTCTTTTTCCAAGTCAATATACTGGCTTTAAAAAGTCAACATCAATCCCTTGAAACAGTCTGGTTGCATTCAAAAAATGATATTGCAGTGAAAGCCTTGGTAAAATAACCACTGTTTCCAATGTGTCCAGTTACAAAAGAAAATAGGCTCTTTTTGTTTGTTTGCTTTTTGTTTTTTTGTTTGTTTTGAGATGGAGTCTCGCTCTGTCGCCTAGGCTGGAGTGCAGTGGTGCAATCTCCGCTCACTACAACCTCTTCCGCCCAAGATTCAAGCAATTCTCCTGCCTCAGCCTCCCAAGTAGCTGGGATTACAGGCGCCTGCCACCGTGCCTGGCTAATTTTTATATTTTTAGTACAGACGGGGTTTCACCATCTTGGCTAGGCTAGTCTCAAACTCCTGACCTTGTGATCCACTGGCCTAGGCCTCCCAAGGTGCTGGGATTACAGGCGTGAGCCACCGTGGCTGGTCGAAAATAGGTTCCTTATTGAACTTATGCAAATAACTATATTGCCAGAAAATAAGAACACTAATGAATAGTTTCCAAATTCTGAAGAATTCAGGTAGAAAGAAAGGTACATGTTTCCATTTTGCCCACAGAAGTATACTTTACCCCAATGCTGTAAGCTATAAATATAGCTCAAAAGAAGAAAAAAAAAATGTCCTTGAGTCTGGAAAACAAAACACAAAAAAATCAGTAATGTTTCAAACAAAAAGCCCTTTAAAAAAATAATTTCAGTCCTTCATCCACTCAGTCCCATGCAATTCTCATTCTCCTTGATGTTGGGTTAGCAATCTGCATGAATGCATCAGTTTTTCATTAGAGCTTTGGACTTTTTCTGTTTGTTTGTTTGTTTGTTTGTTTTGAGACGACGTCTCGCTCTGTCACCCAGGCTGGAGTGCAGTGGCACCATCTCGGCTCACTGCAAGCTCCGTCTCCCGGGTTCACACCATTCTCCGGCCTAAGCCTCCTGAGTAGCTGGGACTACAGGGGTCCACCACCACGCCCGGCTAATTTTTTGTATTTTTAGTAGAGACGGGGTTTCACCGTGTTAGCCAGGATGGTCTCGATCTCCTGACCTTGTGATCCACCCGCCTCGGCCTCCCAAAGTGCTGGGATTACAGGCGTGAGCCACCGTGCCCTGATGAGCTTTGGATGTTTTTACCTAGTCCAAAGGTGTGATGTCCAGAGTTATCAGAAACCTATATTTAAGACTACTTGTCAAGGTCCTTTTCATGGATTTCCTTGAAGACATAGCACTCTAGGATTTGCAAAAGGCTTTTAGAAAAAAAAAAAACTCAGAATAAAGCAATTTACTGTGTATACCATGACATATCAGCCTTTTGTTTTTATTTTCATTTTTTATTTTTGGAGTAATGTGGAACTTTTTAATTTGGAAGGCAAAAGGTTACACTTAATTGAAGGCAGAGGTCAGGTTAATAAATGTTCATTACAAAGTTGTTCTGACACAGAGAGGGAACTTCTCTGGGCTCTCCACTTGCGTACCAAATCAGAGTTGGTAGTAAGTACAAATCTGAAGAAAATCCATGTGTCAAACAAGCTGTTATCTCAAGAACTCTTATGCAGGAAAATCAAAGTGAACATTGTTCCAGTCTCTTACTCTTCATTTAAGTAAATGGGAGTGATTCAGCCCACCAAGTTCATGACGATAAGGTGCAAGATGGTGCTAGCAAAGAGAAAGAAGCAAAGTCTCACTCCAAGGAGATGCCTTCGAAGTCCACTTTGTTCTGTGGGTTCACCTGTATTCTCAGGCAAATTGCTACGATGAAACTCCCCACACAAGATGTGAAACCCAAGAGGAAAGAGTTGAAGGGGAAGGTCCCCATGAGAAGACAGTAAGTGAATTGCAGCGCCCTAGTCAAAGTATATACAGCAGGTATGTATCCAGCAACTTCAGACACTGCAGAGTAGAGCTCAAGTACTCTTCTAAGAACCATCAGGTGACTGACACTACCGGCACTGACATGAATGGATGCAAGGTACACCGGCCAGCGCTCCCTAGGCTCGTAGAGGACCCAGCAACCACACCGAATGTCCACATCAGATTTTTAGGGATCTCATACAATGTTGGAACACATGTTAACAACATATCCACACAAATATAACTCAAAGAAAGTGTAACACCATTTCTTAATTAACAACGCTTCCTGTATGATTTTAACATACCAAATAAGCCTCATGTCTCTCTTGGACTTCCAGGGGTCCTATTTATTATTAATAACATATGTTAATGTATTATAAGATTATGTTCAAGTTAGGGGCAAAAATACTTAATTTTAGAATTTGAAATTTGATTTTAGGAAGTATATCAAATATCAAAAGTTTAAAACCCTTGCTATCAAAATAAGAAAGATTTAAGACCCATGTTCAAAATAGAATCACAAGTCACTGTGACCTGATCGAGGACCTGGAAATTGACTGGTTTCCTAACACCTTCCTGTCCTGTGTACTTCTCTGGAAAGTCTTCCTGTATCCCCAAGAGCATGAGTTTTGCATAGTAGAGATGCTAGTTTAACACTGCATGTAATAGGCTAGTTATGACACTTGATTATTATCCTGCTCCTTTATGTATCAGCCTCCACCTGTCTAGGCAGTGACTTCATTCTCTTTGGGTTTCCAGTGCTTAGTACACAGTCAGGTAAATGTGTGAGCCTCAATAAATATCTACTCAATCAATTGATTGAATATATTAATCTAACATGTTTTTGCTTAAAGATTGATCAACGGGCTGATATATTTTATAACACATGCATACACATATACGGAGAGACAGAAAGAGAGAGAGCAGGAAATAGATACCAGCATAAAGTCAATTGTGTTAGGCACAAAAGAACCAAATTAGATTTTAAATATGGCTATTGATTCAGGCTACTTACTGAACTGCCTTTATCTATTTATGAGATACTTTGCCTTTTCTCCTAACTTCCTCACATTTCTGGATAGACAGTGAAATGTCCCCAGGACTTTTCCTAAATCTTATTAAGCCATGAGTTCTGAGCTCATTAGAAGATTTTGTTTTAAGCTCTAGCTCCATTGTCCAGCTGGGTTTAAGTTCTAGCTTTATTATCAGATAATTATTACGAGATAATTATCTAGTATCTAGTAGATAAAGCTTGGGTAAACCACCTAATGTCTCTAAACCCCACTTTAATGTCCCTGAACCTCAGCTTCCTCCCCTATAGAAGTCAAAAGGAAATGCAAACTACTGAACAGAATATGTCATGGTTATTTGTTCTAACATAAGGTTATCAAGCTTATAGGTGGGCCCTATAACACACCAGTAAATCACATAGACTCTGGAGTGACATTGGCAGATTTAATTCCAGCAATACCACTTACTAGCTTTGCAAGGTTTATCTAATTACTTACTGATATGGGTTAGCTATGTCTCCATACAAATCTCATCTTGAATTATAGCCCCATGTGCTGTGGGAGGGACCCAGTGGAAGATAATTGAATCATGGGGGCAGTTCCCCCATATAGTTTCTGTGGTAGTGAATAAGCTCACGTTATCTGATCGTTTTATAAGGGGAAACCCCTTTCACTTGGTCCTCATTTTCTCTTGCCGCCACCATATAAGAAGTGCCTTTTGCCTTCCGCTATGATTGTGAGGCCTCCCAGCCATGTGGAACTGTGAGCCCATTAAACCTCTTTTTATTTATAAATTACCCTGTCTTGGGTATGTCTTTATTAGTAGCATGAAAATGGACTAATACATTTACCCTCTCTGTGCCTCCATTTCTCTATCTGTAAAATAATATTAATAATAGAGTTTTTATGAGGACTAAATGAGACAAATCATGTAAAGCCTATTTTAGCATCCAGGAAGATCTCAATCTATGTCAGTTATAATTGTTAAGTTGAAGATTTGTATTAAGTCTGTGGGCCTTTTGAGGTAATACGGCCTGTTTGGAAGCTGAGTTATTTATAATTTTAGAGAGAAGAATGAATCCACCAGAACTCCACCTCTCTATAAACTGCACCCTGTGGCATGGCTTAATTAGAGGCCTGCTGCAGGGCTGAGAAGCAATGCTTGACCTTACATGTTCCATAAATCCTCTTGGCAAACTGACCACTCCAGATTTTTATTTTTACTTTCATTTTTTATTTTTGGAGTAGCGTATTTTATTTTTTGAGTGCTTCTACCACTATACTAAGAGAGACTGTTTCCAGAAAAACTCTCAAACTATTTTTCCTCTGCTCTCACACAAAAACAATCAACACAGAAGACTTCCGGACCCCAAAATATATGAGGGTTTCTCCCCAGCAGGAAGCAAGCAATCAGTTCTGCAGCAGACACAAGCTAGGTGTCCTCCAATTCAGCTCCAACACTGTCTACCCAGAGATAGCATCAGATCCCACAAGTTGAGGGCTCAGTCCCACAAGAGCACCCTGTCCTTCCAACCAGTCACAAGTTCAGGTCTCTGGAACTTCTGACCAACAGGCTTCAAGTTGGGGTTGCCACGACCCCCTCTTCGGGTTTGATTAATTTGCGAGAGTGGTTCACAGAACTGAGGAAGACACATTTACCAGTTTATCACTCAGAATATTTTTAAAAATACAAATAAAAGCCAATGAAGGGATACAAGAAGGTCAAAGTCTGGAAGGGTCCTGAGCACGGGAGCTTTTGTCCTCGTGGAGTGGGGATGTGTCACCCTCCCAGCATGTGCATGAGTTTTTGTTTACCTTCCCATGATCCTCCACGCGTTCAGCACAGGAGACTCATGGGAAGGTAAAAAACACTTCTTAGAAGCTCCCTGATCCATTCCTTTTGGGTTTTCATGGAGGCTTCATTACATAGGCATGACTGATTAAACTACTGGCCATTGGTGATTAACTTGACCAGCCCCACTGTGAAGCTATCAGTCAACACTAACACACAAAAAGACAGCCTTTGGAGATTCCAAGGATTTAGTAATCGTATGCCAGGAAACAGGAACAAAGACCAAATACGTGTATTTCACAATATCACAGGGACACTGGCTTTTTTGAGGCCTTTCCTCAGATCACTAGAGCAGCATACAGGAAACCAATTTTCTACTAGGGTTCTTTAGATGTTCAGACTTGGTGTGATCCTCCTGTGAGTTAAAATGTACCTCTTCCGGGCCGGGCGCGGTGGCTCAAAGCCTGTAATCCCAGCACTTTGGGAGGCCGAGACGGGCGGATCACGAGGTCAGGAGATCAAGACCATCCTGGCTAACCCGGTGAAACCCCGTCTCTAGTAAAAAATACAAAAAAAAAAAAAAAAAAAATAGCCAGGCGAGGTGGCGAGCGTCTATAGTCCCAGCTACTCGGGAGGCTGAGGCAGGAGAATGGCGTGAACCCGGGAGGCGGAGCTTGCAGTGAGCTGAGATCCGGCCACTGCACTCCAGCCTGGGCGACAGAGCGAGACTCCGTCTCAAAAAAAAAAAAAAAAAAAAAAATGTACCTCTTCCAAAAGTCTGATTCATTTGTCTCTCTACTTAGAAAAAAACTGGTATGGAAACTCTTTTTCACCAATGATGATGACAGGCATTTTTCCCAACAATATAAGCCCAATATATTCCAGTCTCAATTTACAAGACAGATACATCATAGGATCTTTAATATACATATCTAGGAAGATCTCTGAATTACTTAATAAAATATTCGGGAATATTCCACCCACCCCAGAGCTGACAAAGAACAACAGTTATAGAAAAAATAGCTGTAGAGGCAGTGAATATTTAAGATGGGTTGGTACCTTTGGTTTTAATAGCTTCTATTAGTCATAACTTGTTAAACTGTAACATTCCTTTCTAAATCTGCTTCCTGCTCCGTCCTCACTTCTGTAATTTTCTGCAGTAGAATATGTAGTACATATTGGCTCTACAAATTGCCAGGTGCACATCAAAGGAAAGCATGAAAAAAAATAGTAAAGAAAAAGTAAACCTCCCAAAGGATTTCATTGTTAGATAAGAAAACTAGCACACATGCGCACACATACACACACATACATACACACTTTAAAGAAAGAACTAGGGGTCCTGATAAGCTGGCACGTAAACCTGTTGTTCCCATCAAATGAATCATCAAAGATTTGAGAGTTAATTTGAGTGAATGTGTCAGTATTATTCCAACAAAGACATAAGCATACACACAAACAAAAGATTTTTTTTTTTTTTTTTTTTTTTGAAACAGGGTCTCATTATATTGTCCAGGCTGGAGTGCAGTGGCTGCTGATAGATATGATCATAGCACACTGCAGACTTGAACTCCTGGGCTCAAGCAATCCACCTGCCTCAGTCCCCCAAGTAGCTGGGACTACAGGCATGTGCCACCTTGCCCAGCTACCAGATGTTTTTTACCTGAAGAGTTAATATAATCCATAATAATAACCACCCTCTGTATAACTCATCCTACATCAGGCCCTTAGTTTCACACACATTTCACCACATTTTTCATACTTGAAACAACCCTACAAGGTAGATATCATTATTACTATAGCAACCCATTTTACAGATGAGAAAATTGGAAGCAGTTTGGTGATTCTCTAAGATGATGCACAGGACTCAGTACTTTCAACTATAATTTATTACAGTATAAAAATTATGGCTGGGCATGGTGGCCCATGCCTGTAATTCCAGCACTTTGGGAGGCCGAGGCAGGTGGATCACAAGGTCAGGAGATCAAGACCATCCTGGCCAACATGGCGAAACCCCGTCTCTACTAAAAATACAAAAATTAGCGGGGTGTGTTGGTGTGTGCCTGTAATCCCAGCTACTCGGGAGGCTGAGGCAGGAGAGCTGCTTGAACCCAGGAGGCAGAGGCTGCAGTGAGCCGACATGGGGCCACTGCACTCCAGCCTGGGAAACAGAGTGAGACTCCATCTCAAAAAAAAAAAAAAATTTTTACAAGGCAAAAATCAGCAAAAGGAAAAGACATGTGAGACAAAGGAAATCAGACATGGGCTTCCCAGAGTCCTCTCCCAGTGGAGTCACACAGGATGCACTTAACTCCTCCAGCAACAAGTTGTGATAATACGTGTAAAACATTACTTACTAGGGAATCTCATTAGACACTCAATGCCCAAGGTTTTTATGTGGGGCTGTCATGTAAACACTCTTACCTAGCACATCCTAAAATTCCAGACTCCCAGAAGGAAGCAGATGTTCAGCAGAAACTTCATTGTTTGTACAAATATTTTAGGCATCGTGAGCCATTCTTCTCAGGGAATGGTGAGAACCCTCCAGAAATTCAAGTTCCCAGACACCAGACAAGGGCCAACCTTGCAAGCCTTTCTAAGACTAGCAGCCTCAGGCCTACTTTAATTCTTTTCTATACAGGAGTAGACTGAGAAGCCTTGGTCAACTGTGCAGAGGCAGAGGACAGGGCTGTCACTGAGCAAGGGACATGAAGCATTCAAGTGTGTGTGTGTGTGTGTGTGTTTATACATACACATATATACACACATTATATATATACATTATATATATACATTTTATATATATATATATATATATATATATATATATATATATATATATATATTTTAGACAGGGTCTCTGTCTGCCACCCAGACTGGAGTGCAGTGGTGCAATCTCAGCTCACTGCAATCTCCGCCTCCCGGGTTCAAGCGATTCTCCTGCCTCAGCCTCCTGAGTAGCTGGGATTACAGGCGTGCACCACCATGACTGCCTAAGTATTTTGTTTGTTTTTTTGTATAGATGGGGTTTTGCCATGTTGCCCAGACTGGTCTCAAACTCCTGAGCCCAAGTAATCCTCCCACCTCAGTTTCCCATAGTGCTAGAATTACGGGCATAAGCCACCATACCCGGCCTTCAAGCATATTTCTTATGTTCACATCAGAGACAACCAAACTGAATATCAGGAAGATTGATTGCCTTGACTGAAGTAACACACCTGCAGAGGGAGAGCTGGTTCTAGAACCCAGGTCTTCAGACCACACAGGGCACTTAACAAATATCAGAGTGAAAAGCAGAATCTGCTCAGTCCATTCCCTTCTCTGCCATTAGTGAAGATACTGATCAACTAATTTAATTTTTATTCATACACTATAAGGATTTATTAAAATCAAACAAAACAAAACAATACAAGTTGATTTTTCACAGGTGATTTTTTAATCTGCATGATGGCATGATTATAGCACTAGACATTTTGAACCGATTATGTTGATAATATACATTCTCATTTCCTCCCTTTTTTCCCCCTCAGTTTTCTGACCCATCCTCCCTTTCCTAGAGTGAGAAGACCATAAATTACCAATGATTTATTGAAAAATACTGCCTTTGAGTAATTCTTAGTAACTTGTAAGAAAATAACAGTAACAAATTATAATGAGAGGAGGGAGAGAAAGAGAACCCCTTCTTTACACAAGAATGCTACTCAGTGCCAAGAATGATATAATTAGATCCATTAATACTAAAGTCATCAGAAGAAAGGTTGTCAGAGAATGGGATATTTACACAGTCTCAAGTCTTGTGCCACAAATTACATATTAATTTAAAAGGAGAAAATGTCCCTTTACAAGGGTGAGAAATGGTGGCCACCACCTTCACCAAGTGACCAAACTTAACATGACTAATGCAGGAACCAATGCATATCATGTGTCTCCTGATGCAAGGCAATTAGGAGTATACAACCTCACTTCAGTGGTATTCTTGCCAAGAAGTAGAGCCTGGCTCTAATCATAAAGATAAAATTAGAGAAATTCAGGATGTGAAACAGCCCATGAGCCTGAATTATTCAAAACAGACAATGTCATTAAAAAACAAGAGCAGCAAAAACACACAAATATTGATCCATATTAAAAGAGACATAACCATGAAGAGTAATGTGTAAACAAAACAAACACATTTTGAGGTCAACTAGGGAAAAATTATATATGAACTAGATATGACGTGATCTCACTGAATTAATATTAATCTTCTTAGGTGTGCTATGGAGGAGAATGTCCCATTATGAAGTATTTAGATAGGAAATATCACAACCATAATTTATTTTCATATGATTCAGTACTTGGGAGAAAGAGAAAACATATAGAAAGGTTAACCATTGGTGAATCAGTTGATAAATGACAGATTCAAAAACAGTTGTTTTTTGAAACAGTAGTTCTTTCATCTCTACAGTAAGTGTGATGGTTAATTTCATGTGTCTACTTGGCTAAGCTATGGCGCCCAATTGCTTAGACAACACAAGTTCAAATGTTGCTGTGAAAGTATTTTTTAGATGTGATTACCATTTAAATCAGCAGACTTTGAGTGAAGCAGATGGCCCTCAATGTGGGAGGGCCTCATCCAATTAGTTGAAGGCCTTAAGAGCAAAAAAGATGGAGGTTTCCTGAAGAAGGTATTTGGCCTCAGGACTGCAATTGCAATAGATACTGTACCTGACCTGCCCTGCAAATTTCAGATTCATGACTGCAACATCAACTCTTACCAGAATTTCCAGCTGACCAACTTGCCCTATGGATTTCAGACTTGCCAGCTCCCACGATCACGTGAACCAATTCCTTAAAATAAATCTCTCTCTTTCTCTCTCGATCTCTTGATAGATAGAGAGCTAGAAAGATTATAGATATAGATAAAGATATAAATATAGATACAGATATGCCCTATTGGTTCTATTTCCCTGGAGAACCCTGCCTAACCAAATAGGTTTGGAAATTGCTAACTAAAAAATTGCAGAGAAATTATTTTTAAAATCTTCACTTGTCTGTTAAATGTGGGACAGAATAATTTTTAAAAACACAAATCATCTCCAAACCCCAGTTCAACTATGTTACAAGCTTTTCTCCCTGATTAAGATTTGTATTTGAAACAATAGTCATTTGCTTTGAGTTAAATTTCATCTTTTGGATGATAATGAAATGAGTAAAAATCAAGTTATAAGATGCCTATAATCCCGGCTACTGGGGAAGGTGAGGTGGGAGAATCACTTGAACGGGAGATGGAGGTAGCAATGAGACGAGATCGTGCCACTGTACTCCAGCCTGGGCGACAAAGTGAGACTCTCTGTCGAAAAAAAAAAAAAAGAAAGAAAGAAAAGAAAAAAATCAAGTTATAAGAGAGAAAGAGAAGAATGCAAGATGCAAGGTGATCTACACAGACAAGCTACATAGCAATGCTGGAAAAACCTGGAATGCTATTTTTCCTTAAAAATTTACCAGTGGCTCCAGTTAAACATGGCAGACTGCACACATGAACCTTTCTCCACATCTTTTTAGATATTCACCTAAACTAATTCCATTGTCTTTTAAAGTTTAATCCATAAGAGAAAGAGAATGGGAAACATGGTAATGAGTGACATTAACACATATTGGAAGTTAGAAAGCTGATAGCAGAGAAGGAACTAACTCTGTAGATTAGAAAGAACTGAAACTGTATTGCACAAAGGAGGAGATAGTGATGAGAAGCCACCTTTCCCTCATCTCAGAAAGGCTCAGAATAGAGGATCCAGGTGCTTCCAAAGGGAAGGCTGAAAAAAGGGACTTTTGACACCAATCTGTATAACCATTCATTGAATGACATTGTCTTGGGAGAGTACGACCAGGAATAGTTTTATTTTTCTCTCATTACTGCCCTTCATACCCACTTTCAAAAATCTACCATCCCCATCTGGAGATGATCACACTGATCCTATTGAGTTTCCAGTCACTTTTAAGTATTAGGAAAATCTTGCTGCAAGTACTTAAAAGACCAGTATGATCTGGAATAAAACTTTGACCTCACATTGCATTCAATACTTTACTGTCTGAGCAGCCACCACCACCAGCCCCCAACAAGCTGAGGTTGGTAACATCTGTAAAAGAAAACAAAATTTCAAAACTCTTTAAAATCATTTATTATGCCAAGGGAGAAGTTAAGTCCTGGAAACTGAGTCACATAGCATGTTTGCAATTCTGCTTCTTAGGTTATGGATTCACTCTCTTCCCATTGTTCTAGTTCTGTAAATGACTAGGAGAGACCAGAGACCAGACCTTCCCCCTTCACTGATCTTTGTTATGGATTAATGGATTAACTGCCTTCTTTATTGTCCTGTACCTAACTCACACCAGATGACACAAAAGACCCCATGGGATGAGCATAGTAGCTCACGTCTGTAATCCAGGCACTTTGGGAGGCTGAGGCAGGAGAATTGTTTGAGTCCAGGAGTTTGAGATCAGCCTGGGAAAAAGGGGGATCCAGTCTCTACAAAAAATAAAAAATAAAAAAAATTAGCTGGGCGTGGTGGCATATGACTGTGGTCCCAGCTAGTCAGGAGACTGAGGTGGTAGGACCACTTGAGCCCACAAGATCAAAGTTGCAGTGAGCTGTGACTGTGCCATGCCAGCCTGCAATACAGAGTGAGACAGTCTCAAAAAAAAAAAAAAAAACAAGAAAAAGAAAAAACAAAAATACAAACCCATGAACAAACCATGTCACACTTTAAGTGCTAAATGGTTTTTGTTTTGTTTTGTTTTGAGATGGAGTTTCACTCTTGTTGCCCAGGCTAGAGTGCAATGGTGCAATCTCAGCTCACTACAACCTCTACATCCCAGGTTCAAGCAATTCTCCTGCCTCAGCTTCCCGAGTACCTGGGATTACAGGCGTGCACCACCATGCTGGGCTAATTTTTTTGTTTTTGTTTTTGTTTTTGTAATTTTTAGTAGAGATGGGGTTTCACCATATTGGCCAGGCTGGTCTCGAACTCCTGACCTCAGATGATTCGCCCGCCTCGGCCTCCCAAAGTGCTGAGATTACAGGCGTGAGCCATCGCTCCTGGCCCGTGAAATGTTAAATATGCCTTTCCCAAATGAAGAAGACTACCTTGACTAATCAGATCATTGTAAGTAGGCATTAAGCCTTACACAGAAAGATGTTGAAATTATGTTAAGCTTACCTAAACTTTCTCTATATAAACCATCCCAAACTTCTACAGTTCAGAACACTGACTTCCATTCTTTGGGATCCATGTTTCCCTAGCACTTGTACTTAAACTTTGCACTTGAATAAACTCTCTTTAAACTAGATTCTGATCCTTTTGATTATTTTAGGTTGGCACATCCAACAGAAATGGGGTTCCTGTTTTTTCAGCATTGGAGCTCAGGACACACCATCCCAAAATATGACCAGAATATGCCACATCAGATTATACTTATTTGACATATTTCCAGTTAGTTATTCTGAGACACTGTAGACACAGGAGTAGCTCTGAAAAACTGTCTTTTTGTAAACAAAATTGATATTTATAAAGAAAAAAACTTTGATAAGAATCTCATCAACCAGGGAAGATTTTATCATCAGGGAGAAGACTGGACATCCTGCCCAGGTAGACCTTGTCACAGGCTATTACTTATTCTTCTGATGGGGGACTCTGAAACAACTTTTATCACCTGAGAGACTTTTTATCTGCATAACAAGACAACCTATGCTTGCTATACACTTCCTCTCCTCACCCTCCTACAACCTGTCACCACCTCCCCTCAATAAGCCCCAAGCCCTGATTCCTTTTCTGTAGCTCAGGAATACTACATAAACTTCAATCCTCTGGCCTTTCTTTGAGTCTCATATTTTACGGGACTCCCATGTGTATGCACAAAATACATCTATGTCTTTTCTCCTATTTATCTTTCTACTGTCAGTTTACTTCATTAACTCATTTATGAAAAGGGTAAAGAAAGTTTTCTCTCTCCCACATGACTTTCCTCTCCACTCCAGCTGCTGTTTCCAGGACTCATGGAGTTAAGTGTGGACCATGAATTAGAGGAAATGGTTAACAATCTCATTTGTCCGTGACCATTATAATCTGGCACGGGGGACCCTCTCCTATGGCAAATGCCCAAATTCTGGCTTTCTATTGCATCATGGTCACTTATGGATTCTTTACAACCTCCCCTCCCCCTTGTCCCCACTTCCAACGGAGACCACTGCCTTGCATAGCCCCACTGCAATGATGCACATTCTGTCTCACCTGTAAGGATTCTCCTTCAACCCCAGCTCTGGCATTATACCTACACAGCCTCTGAACCCTGGGGTCTCCTTGCCCCAGCAAGCAGCCTTCCTAGACAGTGTCCTTTTGAGGTGTTTCTATGACACCTTTCCTCAGAGTTCACATAGTTCATGACATCTTTGCCCTACTAAACTCTGGAACTGCAAACTGCACCCACCGAAGACCCCTCTCTTGACTCTAACCACAGACAGCACCAGCCAGCCTGGACTGTCCCAGGGGAGAGTTGACACTGCTATGTCCCATACACCAGTGGCACAAGACAAGTGTTCGCAAGCTACAGATCCTCTGGGCAAAGCACTTCTCACTTAATTTTTAGTGAATGCTATGTTGAGGGAATGGGAGAATCACTTTTTTACCTCTTCCAGGGTAAAGAAGTTTCCAGAAATGCCAAGCTCTCCTTGATTGGCTGGCAATTTTTTACTTCCAAATAATCTTATTTCCTTTCTGTTAAATCACCACTCTTCTATTAAATATAAACTGGAGATAAGTTATAGGCTAAAGCTTGCAGTATTAGTCTAGTCATCCTTTAGAAAGTTCTTTAGATTTGTCAAACGTGTTTGGAATTTGGAGGTAGCATCCCTCTGTGCTCAGCACTGAAGTCTCAGTGGAACAGAGCACTTTTTTTCTTTTTCTTTTTCTTTTTCTTTTTTTTTTTTTTTTTTGAAGTGGAGTCTTGCTCTGTCACCCAGGTTGGAGTACAATGGCACAATCTCAGCTCACTACAACCTCCGCCTCCCAGGTTCTGGTGATTCTCCTGCCTCAGCCTCCCAAGTAGCTGAGACTACAGGAGCCCACCACCACGCCAGGCTAAGCTTTTGTATTTTTAGTGGAGACAAGGTTTCATCATGTTGGCCAGACTGGTCTTGAGCTCCTGACCTCAGGTGATCCGACCCCTCAGCCTCCCAAAGTGCTGGGATTACAGGTGTGAGCCACTGTGCCCGGCCCAAGATGCTATTTTTTTAAAGGATTAATCAGAAGAAATATGAAGAGTAAAATTTTAAAATTCAAGGGAAAGGTTGAAAGATAACATTGATGAAGTCTTTCTCCCACCTCAAAATTGGACACTAGGAGAGAAAAATTAAATTAGAGGATCAATCAAGGAGGTCTAATATTAAACAAATAGAAGTTTAAGAATGAGAAAAGAGGGAAAGCAGAGGAGAAGAAATCAGCAAAGATATAGCAAAGGAAAATTTTCTAGGATGAATGACTAAGGACCCATGTTATGATAAAGTTCCCCAAATTAGCAATAAAAAGAGACCCTGAATACCTCAAGGAACAAAAAATAGGTTACACATAAAAAGGACCTGAAATACGAGCCCCTTTGGACTTCTCATCAGTAACACAGGAACCTAGAAAACAGTAAAGCAATTTCCTTAAAATTCTGGTGAAAAACCATTTCTAACCTAGGATATAATTCAAAATCAAGTATTAACCTAGAGCAAAAGTAGAACAAAAAGTCAGGCATGTAAAGAATCAAAACATCTACCTCTCATGTGCTCTTAATCTAAAAACAACTGGAGCATATGTGCAACACAAATGAGGAAGTAAGTAAAAAGGAGAACACCAGAAGATTCAGAAAACCGGGGATGTGACACAGAGAGAGGGTAAAAGATGCCAAGAGGAAGTCTTAGGCAGGCAGCTGTGCAGCTGGCTCAGGGAGAAACCAGCACAAATTAGTGCAAGAATGAGAATGGTAGCAGAAAGAGTACAGAGAAAAAAAAGAAAACGAACTGTCAGATACATCTAACCTAAGCAAAATTACATTGAGAGGTTGTCAGGAAGTTAGGAATTGGAAATAATTCATAACAAATATACAGTAAGGTAAGTAAATAAAAGGAAATAATGCAGGAATTAACTGCAGGAAAAACAAAATGAGGTATAAGGGGAAAAAAATGTAACCACAGTACACTACTTCACTTGCCAGTGACTTTTAAAAATGGAATTCCATCTGCTACTCAAAACCTCTCAGGGGCATTTCACCACATTTAGAATAAAATCCACACTTACCGGGACTAAGGAACTTCAATGATGTGACTCCACTCCTGAAATCCCCCCTCTCGGATTATCCTCTGGGAAGTTTCATTTGCTGTTCCATATGCATGGGACACTCTTACCTCCAGATCATGGTACTCAGGTGTCAGCTGAAAGTTCACCTTTTCTGTGAGGGTTTCCCTGACCAGTCAGTATAAATTAGTACCAGTTTCTCTCAGCTCTGTAACTACTGCATCATTTCATTTTATTCATATTGCATCACTGATTGAAAATATTTGATATGTTACTATATGAGGATAAATTGTAATAATATTAGTTAATACTTACAGTACTTACATACTACTTATTTCAGACCGGACCCTGTTATAAGTGCTTTATATTTGTTTTTGGTTCTTTGTTGCAGACAGAGTCTCTTTCTATCGCACAGGCTGGAGTGCAGTGGCACAATCTCACCGCAACCTCCGCCTCCTGGGTTCAAATGATTCTCGTGCCTTAGCCTCCTGAGTAGCTGGGATTACAGGTGTGTGCCACCACGCCTGGTGGTTTGTTTGTTTGTTTTATTTTGTTTTGTTTTGAGATGGAGTCTCACTCCATCGCCCAGGCTGGAGTGCAGTGGCGCAATCTCGGCTCACTGCAACTTCCGCCTCCCAGGTTCAAGTGATTCTCCTGCCTCAGCCTCCCGAGTAGCTGGGACTACGGGTGCCCAACACCATGCTCCGCTAATTTTTGTATTTTTAGTAGAGACGGGGATTCACCATATTGGCCAGGCTGGTCTCAAACTCCACCCACCTCAGCCTCCCAAAGTGCTGGGATTACAAGGGTGAGCCACTACGCGTGGCTTGTTTGTTTGTTTTTTGTTTTTTTTAGCAGAGCTGGAGTTTCCCTATGTTGGCCAGGCAGGTCTCAGGCTTCTAACCTCAAGTAAGCTTCAGGCCTCCGCCTCCCAACATGCTGAGATTACAGGTGTGCACACCACTGTGCCTGCCAACATTTGTTATTTTATTTAATCCTCACATTATCCATGAGAGGTGGGTTATACTATTACCACTATTTCACAAACAAAAAAACTGAGGCACAGTTTAATAACTTGCTGGGGGTCACTCAATAGCAAAGTGGGGGCTCACACACCTGCAGTCCAGTCCCAGTTTGTGTTACATGGCCTTTCCCTGAAAGGTGCAGGAGAGCTGCAACTTTACCTACTCTTCACCCTCTGATACAGTTTGGCTCTGTGCCCCTACTCAAACCTCATGTAGAATTTTAATCTCCTCGTGTCAGGTGAGGAACCCGGTCGAAGGTGATTGGATCATGGGGGTGAACAGTCAGTGAGTTCTCACTTGAAATGGCTGTTTTCTGGGGTATACACCAGGGGTTCATCCTCTCACGCCAGGAAAATACAGGACACAGACACACACAGGGAGTTTAGGAGCACAGGTTAATAGGCAGAAGAAGGAAAAAGGAAAACAGCTCTCTCTCTCTAGTAAGAGAGGGGAACTTCTGAGAGGAAAGACCGGGGGGTGGTGGATGCACCGGATTTTATAGTCAGGCTTGAGGAGGTGGTGTCTGATTTACATAGGGCTCACAGATTGGTTCAATCAGGTATGATGTTTACATAGCGCACTGGGAAGGCTGGTTGCCCCACCCTAATCTTATTATACACATGAATTCTCCTCCTGGCCGGCACCAGCCTGTCTGCACCTTACTGTACACTTGGCTGGCAGAGAAGGGAAGATGGAGCCGCCATCTTGAATGTGTCTGGTTCCTAGTTTCTGCCGGCATTCACGGGTGCAAGCTCCCAGCTTGCTTGTCTATGTATGCAGCTCAACTTTACAGGCTGCTTTTCCTTAGAAAATAATTTGGATTTTCATTAAAAAGAAAATCCTTACCAAGGACTCCCGTACCCTCACTATCTGCCTAAGTGATTTCTTCTTAACTCCTATATCATCGTAAGATCTGACGGTTTAAAAGTGTGGCACTTCCTTCTTCTCTCTCTGTCTCCTGCCACCATGTAAGATGTGCCTTGCTTCCCCTTCACCTTCCGTCATGATTTTAAGTTTCCTGAGGCCTTTCTGGCCGTGATGAATTGTAATTCAATTAAACCTCTTTTCTTTATAAATCACCTAGTCTCAGGTAGTTCCTTATAGCAGTGTGAAAATAGACTAATACACCCTCACAGCCTCAAGACCTTGAGCAGTGTCTAATGCTTACATAATGGGTACTCCTCAAATATTTGTTCAATAAATGCATTATAAGAATCCCAGTTATCCTGAGGCAAGAGAAAAGAAGAGGGTACACATTTTTCTTATTTTTTTGAGACAGAGTTTAACTCTTGTCAATGGAGTGCAGTGGTGCGATCTTGGCTCACTGCAACCTCTGCCTCCCAGGTCCCAGCGATTTTCCTGCCTCAGCCTCCTGCCTAGCTGGGACTACAGGTGCACACCACCATTCCCAGCCAATTTTTGTTTTTTGGTGTTTTTTTGAGACAGAGTCTCACTCTGTCTCCCAGGCTGGAATGCAGTGGCACGATCTCGGCTCACTGCAAGCTCCGCCTCCTGGGTTCACGTCGTTCTCCTGCCTCAGCCTCCTGAGTAGCTAGGACTACAGGCGCCCACCACCACACCCAGCTAATTTTTTTTTTTTTTTTTTTTTTTTTTTTGTATTTTTAGTAGAGACAGGGTTTCACCATGTTAGCCAGGATGGTCTGGATCTCCTGACCTCGTGATCTGCCCACCTCGGCCTCCCAAAGTGCTGGAATTACAGGCATGAGCCACCACGCCCAGCCTAATTTTTGTATTTTTAGTAGAGAAAGGGTTTCACCATATTGGCCAGGCTGGTCTCGAACTCCTGACCTCAGGTGATCCACCTGCCTCAGCCTCCCAAAATGCTGGTTACAGGGGGATACGAATTTTTCCTGCTTGGCTATCAGTTGTACCACTTGCCACATCTCAGTTTTTTCTACATTTTGGCACCAGCTGCTCTGGTTCTTCCAGTTTTAGGGTCTTTTGATCAAGATATTTTGGTATCCTCTATAGAAGCAAGGCTCCATAACATTCTTCTTCTTCTCTCTCTCTCTAATTAAGCTATTGCTGTATTAGCACTTGTAAGCTACCCAGTGACTGCAGGACATGACTGCCCCACCCTCTGGTCTGTGCCCAGGGTGAAATGGATGTGGTAGTGATTCTTCCACGGACCAAGGGGATCCAGTGAGTTGCCTGTAGGACATCCAGAAGACTCACTGATGGAGTATTGTGGGAAAGAGCAGAAAGCTAGAAACCACCTCTCATTAGCTCTTTAGTCCAGAGAGGAATCCAGCATGCAAAAATGCAGAAAAAGATGATTTGTACTCGAGTGGATATGAAGGCAGAGCATTCTGGAGAGAGTCAGGGAGATGGTCAGAGAGCTTAGGTGGGCAGGAAACAGAGCTCTCCATGTGTTTCCACTCATGGAATTAAGGAACTCAATACCAAGTCCCAACAGAATCAACTCATTCCTCTATATTTTCCCACACCCCGCCAGGCCCCGAGTCCAAGTCACCATCGTCTCTTGCCTGCATCCCTGCCACAGCCCCTAGCCTACGCCACAAGGAACTCACCCTTGGCTTCCTCTCCAGAGCACACTTTCCTGACAGTGAATCTTCTAATTTTAGTATCTTTTACAAATCAGGTATCTTGAGAATTTCCCAAGTCATCATGTCTTTGTTCCTTTTTCTTAACAGTTCCTACTGCAATTTATCCCTTTTTCCCTGGCATTTTACTATAAAACAGCAAGAGGAAACCAGGCTACATGTTCAATACTTGACTTGGAAAGCTAAGCCAAATATCCAAGTTCAAATAAATTCTGCTTTCCATGTAACCGTAAGACACAATTCCACAGTTTCATTCCACTGTATAACAAGGATCCTTTTTCCTCCAGTTTCCCTAAACATGTTCCCTAAAAAGGGTCCCTAAACAAACCTTTCTCAGCCTTCCCCAACAACACATTATGAAAACCTACACTTCTACCAACCTTCTACAATGACTTTGATATTCTCTAAAATGAAACACATTTTCTTTACCACGCTCCTCACTTCCAAGTCCTCACCAGCAGCACCTTTAATATCCCTACTTCTACTAACAGTCTTTCTAAGGCAAGCTAGGCTTTTCCTATCATGCTCCTCAAAATTCTTCCATATGTGGACCAACACTCAATTCAAAAGCCACTTCCACATTGTTTAGGTATTTGTTACTGTAGCACACCATTTCCAGGTACCAAAATCTGTATTCGTTTACTACTGCTGTTGTAACACATGACTGCAGACTTTGCGGCCTGAAAGTACACAGTTATTCCAGTTTTTGTTTTTTTTTGTTTTGACAGTCTCACTCTGTAGCCCAGGCTGGAGTGCAGTGGCACAATCTCGGCTTACTGCAATCTCTACCTCCCGGGTTCAAGTGATTCTCCTTCCTCAGCCTCCCAAGTAGCTGGGTCTACAGGTGTGCACCACCACACTTGGCTAATTTTTGTATGTTTAGTACAGACAGGGTTTCACCATGTTGGCCAGGCTAGTCTCAAACTCCTGACCTCAAGTGATCTGCCTACCTTGGCCTCCCAAAGTGCTGGAATTACAGGTATGAGCCACCAGGCCCAGCGTTGAAACTACACAAAATTATTATCTTATGGTTCTGGAAGTTCCAAATCAAGGTTTCAGCAGAGCTGCATTCCTTCTGGAGGCTCTAGAGTGAGAATCTGTTTTCTTGGCTTTTCCAGCCTCTATAAGTCACCTGCATTCTTTGGCTCATCCTCATCCTCAGAGCAAGTAATGGAGCTCTTTAAATCTCAATCTCTCTCTCTCTCTCACACACACACACTCCTTGCTTCCACTGTGGCATCTCCTTCTCTGATTCTGCTTCTGACCCACTGCCTCCCTCTTATAAAGACCCTACTGATTGTACTGGACCCATTTAGATAATCAAGGATAATCTCTCCATGTCAAGATCCATAACTTAATCACAATCTGCAAAATCCCTTTTACCATGAAAGCTTCTAGGGATTAGGCTATGGGCATCCTTGGGGGCTATGATTCAGACTACCACATTCACCAACCCCCTATTATGGGCCAAGCATTGGACGACATATTGTTGCACAGTGGTAAAAAACTGGACATGCTCTCTGCTCTCAAGAAATGTATGGTCTAGTGGAAGAGTCAGATATCAATCCCAAAATCATACGAATAATCATCCCAATACAATCATTGCAAGTTGAGATGAGGGCGCTGAAGGCCTGGGAAACACGGGAGTCCCAAGAGTCTCTTTGAGGAAGTAGCATCCAATCTGTGGTTGGCAGGGTGATAAGGCACCGCTGGATGGGGACTCAGAAGAAGACTTTCTAGGCAGACGCATCAGCAAGTGCAAAGGCCCTGAAGAAAAACAGTTTGGAGGATGAGGGAGGTGGAAATGGCAAAACAAGATAAGACTGTAAAGATGAGAAGGACCAGATCCCTTGGGAACTTCTGGAGCACAGCGGGGACTTTGGGTTTTACTCAAAACCTAACAGGAAGAGGTTGAAGAGGTTTTTTGCTTAAAAAATTTTTTTGTTGTTTTCTGTCTGTCTGTTTTTGAGACAGGGTGTCACTCTGTAGCCCAGGCTAGAGTGCAGTGACGTGATGACAGATCACTGCAGCTCCTCCTGGGCTCAAGTGATCCTCCCACTTCAGCCTCCCAAAGTGCTAGGAAGACAGTGCTGGGGCTGTGAGTCACCATGCCCCACGGGGTTGAGGAGTTTTTAAAGCAGGTGACTGATGTGATCCCTCTGCTCTGGAGAACAAATTGGGTCTCAGAGACAAATGGGGATGAGAAAAAATGGAAACACATATATTCAGTGAAGAGAAGACAGTGGTCTAAACTGGGCACATCATGGTAGTTAAAATAGATAGCACTGCATAGACTAAGATAAGTCTTGGGCCAAAAGTGACTCATAAGACTTGAAGGAATTTGGTGTGTGATTCAAAGGTCTGGGATATGGCCATAGGTGTAGCTGGCATATGAGGAAGGTGGCAAATTAACGGAAATGAGAAATTAAAGGGACTAAGATGCCAAGAATGGGAACGGGCCATCCACATGCACCTTAAAATAAATGGGAAAACAGCACATGGGAGGGAAGAGAGGAGGTAAGTGCTAAAATCTACAGTGGATAATGGGGCCAGAGGGACTGGGATGTTTTCCAATGATGGTTAGAGGAAGAGAGAGCACAGACTGCTGGTCTGAGTAGCAGAGAGCAGATGCTATGCGAGGAGTCTCATGTGGAAACAGTACTGGGCAGGGTGAAGGGCATCAGCTCCACTCCAGCCCTGGATGAGGGGCAGAGAAAATGAGCAGCCTCCACTTTAAAGATTGGCAGAGAAATGACCTCACCTAAGACCAGGAGGAGCAGGAAACACTTACGGAAGATAAAGTGGAGTGTGGTAATATTGGTTGCAAAGGGTATTGTGGGCAGATTTGAGTGGGAGGGTCTATTGTGGGTCGAGTTAAGAGAGAAAATGCGGAGCATCAAGAGAGTGAAGGTGATGGGGACAATGTGGAAACAGTGACATGGGGAATTTAACTGGGTGCTGGGTTGCCAATGCTTTAAGTCCCAAGAGTGCATTCCGTGGGGGATGTTGGGTGCTTAGGCCTCTCTGTATTTACCAATGGGCTGGAAGGGAAGCCCAGCATGCTTTTCCTCAAAGTCTTCTATGATTAGGGAATGAGCAAGTGAGTCTGGCCCAGGAGTGTGGGGTTGTGTAAAAGTGCTCTTACCGCCATGTTCATCCGGTCTCTTTTCGTGGTTCTGCTTAAATGTCACCTCCCAGTACAGCCTTTCCTAATTTTTCTGACTCGCCTTTCCACATACACAGAACCTTGTGCAGACTTCTACTGTAGCACCTACTATATGCACTCTATTGCCTTTGCTATTTATTTATTTATTGAGATGCAGTCTTGCTCTGTCACCCAGGCTGGAGTATAGTGGTGCAATCTCGGCTCACTGCAGCCTCCACCTCCCAGGTTCAAGCAATTCTCTGCTTCAGCCTGCCGAGTAGCTAGGATTGCATTGCATGCCACCACACCCAGCTAATTTTTGTATGTTTAGTAGAAATGGGGCTTCACTATGTTGGTCAGGCTGGTCTCGAACCCCTTGCCTCAAGTGATCTGCCTGCCTCGGCCTCCCAAAGTGCTGGGATTACAGGCATGAGTCACTGCACCCGGCCACCTTTGCTTTTTTTGTATCTCTCCCTAAATAGAATTGCTTCTCAAGAGTGAGAATAATGCTTGAATTATTTCTGTTTTCTTATTACTGGGTACAAAGTCTGGTAGCCTTGGTAGGAGCTACATAAATGTTTAATTAAGTAAAACTTAGCCATTGTTTGCTGGTCATTATTGTACTATATATGTGGTAGATTTGAAGAAAAGTTTAGACATTCTTCATATAATGTTTACTGTGAATCATTACAGTGTGTATACTGTGAAGTATACATATTATATTTAACTTGCTTCCTTAATAGATAATTTTCAGTTAGTTAAATTAAATACAACACTTTGGAAATATTGTCAAAAAATATGTTACTGGTCTTAACTAAAATTTGCTTAAATGGCCGGGTGCAGTGGCTCATGCCTGTAATCCCAGCACTTTGGGAGGCTGACGCAGATGGACCACCTGAGGTCAGGAGTTCAAGATCAGCCTGGCCAGCGTGGCAGAACTCTGTCACTACTAAAAATACAAAAATTAGCCAAGCGTGGTGGCAGGCATCTGTAATCCCAGCTACTCGGGAGGCTGAGGAGAATCGCTTGAACCTATGAGGCTGGAGATTGCAGTGATCCAAGATCACACCACTGCACTCCAGCCTGGGTGACAGAGCAAGACCCTGTCTCAAAAAAATATAAAAATAAAAATAATAAAATAAAATTTGCATAGGTACCAGTATTTCAGATTTTCTTGATAATGGCTCTGGTGTCAAGCTAATTTCATTATAAAGCTTCAATTTTAATTCAATTTTGATTATAATAAACTCACATGTGTCAAAAATCAAATATATAAATATATACAGTGAAAGGCTCAGGGTGACTTTCTTTCTTTCTCTACCTGAGAGAGCTTACTGGTTGTTTCCTCAATTGTTTTCTTTTAATGTCATTATTTTTTACACCCAATGACTATGCAAATAACTTCCAATCTTTGTAATCACAAACAATGCTGCAATAAGTAATCTTGTTCATAAGTCATTTCACATGTGTATAAGTTAATATAAGGCACTTTTGATTAAACTAAATATTAACAATGATGTTGAATCATTAAATCTATTGCAAACTATGCAGTTACGTTAATATGGTTAAAACAGTCTCTCATTTCAAGCTTCGAAAGTGTTGTCCTTGAATATCAAGTGGTAGACTGAAGTACTCCTGTACATACTGTTCTAAGAACATTGATCAAGAAGGAAGGTGCCAGTTAACCAGCAAATACAACATTAACACACTCAGTTATTAAGGGGCATAAACTTTATTGACATCCTACATCTATATATTCATGGAACTACTGATGTTATTAATAAAATATTTGCTGTATGGCCAGGCGTGGTGGCTCACGTCTGTAATCCCAGCACTTTGGGAGGCTGAGGCGTGCAGATCACCTGAGGTCGGGAGTTCAAGACCAGCCTGACAAACATAGAGAAACACTGTCTCTACTAAAAATACAAAATTAGCCATATGTGGTGGTGCACGCCTGTAATCCCAGCTTCTCGGGAGGCTGAGGCAGGAGAATCACTTGAACCCGGGAGGCACAGGTTGCGGTGAGATGAGATCACGCCATTGCACTCCAGCCCGGGTAATAACAAGAGCAAAACTCCGTCTCAAAAAAACAAATAAATAAAATATTTGCTCTAATGTTACTGAATTTTTAAAAGCCAGTTTAGTTAATATCATGCTTTATAACCAAGTAATGGTTATATGTTATATGATTAATGTTATATTATTTCTTTTAAATAAGCATAAAGACTCATGGACAACTATCAGCAGAACCATGAATGGTTGATGTGTATAACCAAAATAAAAAGGAACTAAGTTATCAGGAGACTTTCGAAAGTGAACATAGTAGGTGCCAGAACTCTCCACAGGGAGTTTGAGAAATCCTTTTTCTCGAGGCATTTAAATGGAATAGAACCGAAAGCTAGAAAAATAAACTCAAAAGAACAATCCTTCTTCAGCAGAAGTAAAAGCTCAAAATGACCTAATAGATTTTTTCTTTCAAAATTCTAGGATTCAATGAACACTGCTCTAAGTGCCTCTTTTGTTGGATTTGTTTGTCAGGGTATGCATTCATTAGTTTGCTTAAAAACTGCATTGTTTGCAACAAAGAAAAACATGTTGAACAGTATTGGAATTGGTTAAGATTCCCAAACACATGACTTTGTTTTAGATTCGAAGACCATTCCAAGGATGTTTCCCTTTACATACTGCCTTAATCTGAAAACTAGTGACTGAACAGTCTGGCATTACTGAGTTTGTTCATTATGATTTTTGTGGTGTTCAGTTTACATTCCTATGTAGCATCTTTTTGTATAAATTTTCCTACAATCAACTTAAAATCAACCAGCTGTGTGAGTTTGCCAGTAGATACATATAGCAGCTATATGAGTTTGGCAATAGGCATTAAGACCATGTAAATACTTTACTTTTCTCTGTATTTTTATAATACTCTATCTTTTGGAAATCAATTAAAGCTTTAACGAAATCCAAGTGTGGAAAGATATATGTACCGTTCAAAAACAGAGAAGTATAAAACAGAATCAATTAATCTGAATCTTGAAAGTTCAGAAACAGGCACTCGATTTAACTCAACTAGTATCTGTAAAGCACCAACAATGGTGCAAGGTTCATGCCAGAGTAGAAGAAAAGGTAAGTGCAGAGGAGTTGCAGCGTATGATCAATATCTTATTAGTGCAAGGTTCATGCTAGAACAGAGGAAAAGATAATAAGCACAGTGGAATGAAAGCATTGATCAGTATCTTATTTCCTGACTTCAAAATGTAAATCTATGCATACCTTCCCACCTTTCGCCCATGTTCATTCCACTGCAAAAACATGATCACTGTTCTCACAAGGTGTCTGGGGAGTGCGCTGCATGGTGAGCAATGCGGTGCAAATTATAGATAGGATGGAGGGAATTAAAAACCAGTAAATGTAAATATAAGAACTCATTTTGAGGTAGATCAAATCCTCTATTATGACCAGAGAAATGCATGCACATAAAAGAGGTGTAGGTAGACTTTAAAAGGTCTCATGCACTAAGCTAAACTCAGGAGACAATGGGGAAGCCATCGATTTTGAGTGGTGGAGTGACATCGAACAGCACGCAATGAAAATTAAGCTTCAGACCAGTTGGGAGACTTCTGGAATAATTCAAGCAAGAAGTAGTGAGAGCATACACCAGTATGCACGGCAATGGGAAAGAGAGAACTTGTAGTTTCAGAGAAGACAGAGTCCACAGGACGTGGTACCTGATTGAATATGTAGAATAAGAGAATAAGAAAGAATTAAAGATGGTTGGCTGGGCGTGGTGGCTCACACCTGTAAACCCAGCACTTCGGGAGCTCGAGGCGGGCGGATTACTTGAGGTCAAGAGTTCTAAACCAGCCTGGCCAACATGGTGAACCTCATCTCTACTAAAAATACAAAAATACAAAGCCGGGTGTGGTGGTGGGCACCTGTAATCCCAGCTACTGGGGAGGTGTGGGGAAAAGAAAGATCAGACTGTTCTGTGCCTATATAGAAAGAAGTAGACATAAGAGACTCCATTTTGTTCTGTATTTGAGATGCTGTTAATCTGTGACCCTACCCCCAACCTTGTCCTTGCAAGAGACATGTGCTGTGGTGACTCAAGGTTTAAAGGATTTTGGGCTGTGCAGGGTGTGCTTTGTTAAACAAGTGCCTGAAGGCAGTACGCTTGTGAAAAGTCATCACCATTTTCTTAATCTCAAGTACCCAGGGACACGTACACGGCCAAAGGTCGCAGGGACCTCTGCCTAGGAAAGCTAGGTATTGTCCAAGGTTTCTCCCCATGTGATAGTCTGAAATATGGCCTCGTGGGAAGGGAAAGACCTGATCATCCCCCAGCCTGACACCCATGAAGGGTCTGTGCTGAGGAGGACTAGTGTAAGAGGAAAGAAGCCTCTTGGCAGTTGAGATAGAGAAAAGCATCTGTCTCCTGCCCGTCCCTGGGCAATGGAACATCTCGTCCCTGGGCAATGGAACATCTCATCCCTGGGCAATAGAACTCGGTGTAAAACCCGATTGTATGCTCTGTTTACTGAGAAAGGAGAAAACCACCTTAGGGCGAAAGGTGGGACTTTCTAGCACAATGCTGCTCTTTATGCACTAAAAAGGTTTATGGAGATGTTTGCATATGCATATCAAAACACAGCACTTTTCCTTAAACTTATGTCACAGAGATCTTTATTCACATGACTTACTGCTGACCTTCTCCCTACGATGATCCTATTATCCTGTCACTTCCCTTTTTCTAAGATGGTAAAGGTAATGATCAATAAATACTAGACCGGTGCCGGCGCGGGTCCTCTGTATGCTGAGCGCCGGTCCCCTGGGCCCACTTTTTCTTTCTCTATACTTTGTCTCTGTGTCTCATTTCTTTTCTGAAGTCTCTTGTTCCACCTAACAAGAAACGCCCACAGGTGTGGAGGGGCAGGCCACCCTTTCAGGGAGGCGGAGGCAGGAGAATTGCTTGAACCCAGGAGGTGGAGGTTGCAGTGAGCCAAAATCGTACCACTGCACTCCAGCCAGGGCAAGAGAAACACTCTGCCTCAAAAAAAAAAAAAGAATGACTGGTCTTGGGCCAAATATACACCCCTCCTACAATCAGCTGTGGCTAAGGTGGGGTCACCTGCTAGGAACATGGCCATATTGGCCTTCTCCTTAGACAGGTACTACAGGTAGGGGAAATTATCTAAGTGGGAAGTAGGAAGGCTAGGCACCCCAAACTCCTACACTCCACTAAGAAATTGCATATTAACCTTGGCTAAGAAAACACCCACACACACTTCCAAACTAGTTGAAGATCAAAGAGATTGGGGTGCAGATGGTATGAACCGAGTTCTATTCTGTGACTATACACCTTAGATCTTGATGAGATGAAACAAAGAAGAAAGTGATAATTTACATGCTGTGAACAAACAAACCATTAGTTGTTTATCTCGAACTAAAAGGCAAGTGATTGGAGATTTTCAACATTCAAATGGCAGCGTGAAGCTTCTGCTTATATAGTTTCATATCTAAGCTGATTGCAAAGGCAAGAGCCAATAGCTCTCCACTGCTCTGAAAAATAAATCATTTCAGTCTTTTCTACCTATCTTCCATGCTATATGCCCTCTATTGTCCTGGCTTTAATAACCAGTAATTTAGATATAAAACTGTGTCTAAATGTGTTTGTACATTTCGCAAAAGACTGGCCATACTTTTCACAAGATTTACAAACTGACCAGGTGCAGTGACGGATGCCTGTAATCCCAGCACTTTGGAGGCCAAGGTGGGTGGATCACTGGAGCCCAGGAGTTCAAGACCAGCCAGCACAACATGGAGAAACCCCACTTCTACAAAAAATACAAAAATTTGCCGGGCATGGTGGCACGTGCCTGTGGTCCCAGCTAGCTACTCAGGGGGTTGAGGCAGGAAGATCATTTGAGCCCAGAAGGTTGAAGCTGAAGTAAGCCATGATTGCACCACTGCACTCCAGCCCAGGTGACAGAAAGAGACCCTATCTGGAAAAAAAAAAAAAAAAAAAATTACAAAGCGGTGTCAGACCCAAGAAAGCCTAGAACCCGGAGAGATCAATAGCACAATAGACTAGGAGTCTGTCTACTTTCTCATTTTGCTCTTTTATTTGTATTATTTATTTATTTATTATTAAGCAATTCTAGTAAGTTTTCTGATGCTTTCCTTAGAAGAATGTTTTCAGTTAAAGTAGTTTGCAGCCGGGCACGGTGGCTCATGCCTGTAAGCCGACCACTTTGGGAGGCTGATGCGGGTGGATCATGAGGTCAGGAAATCGAGACTATCCTGGCTAACACGGTGAAACCGCATCTCTACTAAAAATACAAAAAATTAGCTGGGCATGGTGGCAGGCACCTGTAAGGAGGCTGAGGCAGGAGAATGGCGTGAACCTGGGAGGCGGAGCTTGCAGTAAGCCGAGATCACACCGCTGCACTCCAGCCTGGGCAACAGAGCAAGACTCCATCTTAAAAAAAAAAAAAATTTAAAAAAAGTAGTTTGCATGACATTTAGAAAATGGAAAGCAAAAGCACCAGTTAAGCAAGGAAGTCCTGCCTCAAACCTGCATGTGTTTCTTCTATAAACACCAGCACTATTCTTGTACGTATACAGAGCACTCACTGACACTGAAAACCATGGAACCCTGAGTCATGTGTTATGCTTCCCCGTGTAGACTTTGCAGCTGTCTTTTAACTCTACCTTTTATCTTCAAAGTTCAAGGAAACATTTATTATGATTTCAAATTCCTGAACTCACATGTAGTCCTAAAGTCAAAACAATATAACTTGGTATCTAAATCAACTGAAATGAAATGAAATGCACTCGGCAAAATCACCCTTTTATGTAGTGGTGGAATGCTAACAACTGCCCTGTGACCATCCTGTGCAAATCCACCCTTGGCCTCATCCCAGGATATACCCAAACTTCGTCTCAACTGTGTCTCTTTGTCAGTCACGTTAAGAGACATCTGTGCAATGTTTGGTCTAGAATATCCCAACAGGTGCTCCTTCCGTCTCGATTTCTATGGAGTCAAATAGAATTTGATCTGTAATCGTATGTCCAGGCTTCCTAAGTCTTCCTAAAGCAGATATCCATTTATAGTCAAAACAGCAAAAACAGTTCTCACACTGAGAGATAAACTGTAAATGCAATTGATCAAACATTCAAATCTACACATCGAAATAAAGAACTGACAAATGAATTGGTTCTTTTTAGATTAAAGACTATTCTTAATGGAACTAGCTGGGTTTCACAAGTATTTCACAACTTTCAATCAAAAAGAGCCAATGTTTTTCAGCATGACTTCGGATTATTACTTGTAATTTCCTCCATTTTTTTCTTTATTGATCTTCCCTGTTTCCATTCCCCCATTTTCCTGTATTTTTGCGACATAACTATCTCTTTCTTTTAGATTTTATTTTTCCCATTAATTACTGAACACAAGAAAAATGTTTTGCAAAATAGTCTTTCCCACCAAAAACGTATGACAGTAGAAAAATGTTTATGTGACATGCTATGCTGTATTCATAAGGTAGTCTAATTTCCAAGCTATTTTAAGGATATGAGTACTCAATTTTTAGGGGAAAGATAATTTAGCTTTGTAGACTTCAGAGGACAAATTATAAGCATAGTTGAAATTGATGCCTGAACCCTGGTGTTCCAGGAAAGATAAGATTCTCCTTTGCCTTCACCATTGACATTGTGAGTCACGGACAAGGTCTTATGATGAAACTGTTTACCACTATTTGCAAAGTTGAGTTTATGAATAAAAGCACGTAAATGCTTAATTTGAAACATTTAAAAAATGTGAGTTGCACCTCACATTTATGTCTTGGCTGAACTGCATACAATCTCATTACAGTGGCCTTAGTTGAATGGACAGAGGCTCCGGAAAGGCCATCAGTAGGAACATTTACCATATGTCAGGTGAAATGTATAGACGGTTTGGACAGCTGTTAAGGGGATAATGTTACAATACAAAGGCTGCCTATATTCTTGACCATAAAATGAGCAGATCAGCCATCGTTTCTGTCAGGCCTCTAAGCCCAAGCCAAGCCATCGCATCCCCTGTGATTTGCACATATACACCCAGATGGCCTGAAGTAACTGAAGAATTACAAAAGAAGTGCAAACGCCCTGCCTGGCCTTCACCAATGACATTCCACCACAAAAGAAGTGAAAATGGCCGGTCCTTGCCTTAAGCGATGATATTATCTTGTGAAATTCCTTTTCCTGGCTCATCCTGGCTCAAAAAGCTCCCCCACTGAGCACCTTGTAACCCCCACTCCTGCCCGCCAGAGAACAACCCCCCTTTGACTGTAATTTTCCTTTACCTCCTATAAAACGGCTCCACCCTTATCTCCCTTCGCTGACTCTCTTTTTGGACTCAGCCCGCCTGCACCCAGGTGAAATAAACAGCCATGTTGCTCACACAAAGCCTGTTTGATGGTCTCTTCACACAGACGTGCATGACAGTTTCCTCCTGTACTCAAAAAGAATGATAGCACATGCCTGTAATCCCAGCACTTTAGGAGGCCGAGATGGGCGGATCGCTTGAGGCCAGGAGTTCCAGACCAGCCTGGCCAACACGGCAAAACTCTGTCTTTACAAAAAAATATGAAAATTAGCTGGGTGTGGTGGTAATCCCAGCTTCTCAGGAGGCTGAGGCACAAGAATTGCTTGAACCTAGGAGGTGGAGGTTGCAGTGAGTAGAGATCACTCTGCAGCACTCCAGCCTGAGCAACACGAGTGAGATTCTGTCAAAATAAATAAATAAATAGAGAGAGAGAGAGAAAGAAAGAGAAAAAAAGGAAAGAAAGAAAGAGAAAGAAAGGAAAGAAAAGAAAAAAGAATGACAGCATCAGATAGAAACTAGAGGATACCCGGACAATTATGTCTGTAGTGGAAGGTCCCAGATTCTCACTCTCCAATATAGTAACCAAACCTTCCTGAGCATAAGGTTGATCATGCCACTGGGTTTCCCTGGGGTGGGTGTCTGTTATTTAAAGAAATTGTGGTTACCAACACTAAAGGGAAACAGAGAAAGTTGTTTATTTTCCAACTTCCTATACCAATTGAGAAGAGGCCATTTAAAGAAGCTGGCAACCTGAAACCCCAAAAGATGTAACTAGTCGAAAGGCTCAAGATAGCCACCATTTAGAAACAATCTTTCATTTATGCACACAATTGAGAAGAGGCCATTTAAAGAAGTTGGCAACCTGAAACCCCAAAAGATGTAACTAGTCGAAAGGCTCAAGATAGCCACCATTTAGAAACAATCTTTCATTTATGCACAGAAATAATTTACTCATAAGCCCAGCCCTCTCAGTTAGGTTAATAACACCACTATCAGGCCGGGCGCGGTGGCTCAAGCCTGTAATCCCAGCACTTTGGGAGGCCGAGACGGGCGGATCACGAGGTCAGGAGATCAAGACCATCCTGGCTAACCCGGTGAAACCCCGTCTCTACTAAAAAATACAAAAATCTAGCCGGGCGAGGTGGCGGGCGCCTGTAGTCCCAGCTACTCGGGAGGCTGAGGCAGGAGAATGGCGGGAACCCGGGAGGCGGAGTTTGCAGTGAGCTGAGATCCGGCCACTGCACTCCAGCCTGGGCGACAGAGCGAAACTCCGCCTCAAAAAAAAAAAAAAAAAAATAACACCACTATCAGCTTTCCAGCTGTTTACTTCCCTTGCTTTATTTCTAGAAACGAGAATAAGGAAGAAAACATATAATTATGAAAACAATTGGAATGTCAGCCTACAGACAAAACTGAGACAAAATTTATATAAGGAGAGAGTATACTGAAGTCATATTTGAGGACTGCAACCAAGGAAACACCAAATCAAGTTGCCCTGAATATATACAGCAGTTACTAGTGGGTTTTTAAAAGAAAAAAGAGGCAGTTTCTAAGTTGTTTGAGAAGAATTTATATTAAAATAGCATAAACTATATAAACTATTGATAGGCTAAACATTGTTTTTTGTATCACAAATTCCAGGAACATAATGAGTGAGGCAGTCAGTCAGGAACAAAACGTCTTGAAATGCTTGCTCCCGTGCATGGCTACAGGGGGCGTGGCTGAAGTCTCACACTCCTGTCTCTCTGAGCCTGATAAATTGTGTAGCCTTCACAAAGCTCAGATCGCTCTGAGCTATTTTTCTTTTTTCAGAGAGTTGCACAACTACTGTCAGAAGGCACATCTTGGTTTTAGTTCACAGTACAAACCTCAGTTGTGGTCAAATGTTTTCAACTTCCTTTCATAATAAGGCTTTAAACTCATTTCAAATCACTAGATCTGGTTCTAATGGGCTGAAGAGCAAGAGAAATTCTTGCGTACAAATGGAAAAAGCTCTTTTTCCCCCTTTCTCTCTGTACTTCTGAAATCAAATGAAATTACTTATTATTGACACTTATCAGAAGAAAATATTGACCAGCATTAAATTCTTGTCCTCCTCAACCCCCACCTCTTTTTTTCCTTTTTCTAACCACCACCCTTTTGTTAGGCCAGCTTAACTAGCTTTATATCTCTGAGCCTAGCCTGAGGGGCCACATCCTGTGTCTGGAATGTAAAACCCCTCTCCCCACTAGGCCTCCGGTCTTCCCTACACACACACACACACACACACACACACACAGACTTCCCTTGCCTCCCCTACACACACACACACACACACACACACACACACAGACTTCCCTTGCCTCCATCCCATTCACATGTGTATTATTTTTAAATCTCCATCTAAATTTATTAAGTCATAATACAGACTTACCATTTTTGTACACAGGCTACTCAGTGTATATGCTACGTTTCTTATCCAGTTGCCCATTCTGTATGTGTCCGTCTTAAAATACAAGCTCATGCATGACTCAAGCCTGGAGAATTTGCTGAGGACAAAGGCGGTCAAGATGCCATGTGCAAATAACATTTTTTAAAAAAAATTAAGCTTATGATAGCAATACATATTTAAGAGGTAAGTGGAAAGATGTTTGAAATATTGTGATAAAACTAACCTAACGGAACCTCCCATACTTCTTCGATCACACCTAGAATACAATCATTTCTTTCTTAATCTTAGGAAATATCAGGGAACAGAAAAGAGACAACTTGTAGGTATCTAGTTTCCCATATTATAAAAGTCCCTTGTGAAAGGGGCAGGGGTTTTTGGACCTACAAAAATGCATCATCAGCCACAACTCCACATGGCCAGGAAAAAGCTGCAAAAGCAAGACTGTTCATTCTTTTAGTTTTCTCCTTTTACTTACTAAAGCTATAATCAACTAAAGTGTGTTTTTCATCTAAAATGAAACAAGCATGAGGAAGCCAGAAATAGAACCTCTAACTATAGAAGAAAGGTTGCATGATCCCTGTTGAATACAAAATACACAGTTTCCACTCAGTTACTGTTTAACTGTAGTGAAAGTTTTTGTTCGGAACAAAGGCACTATTTACATATTATTTCTTCTAACTGAAACTATGGTCTGGGATGGGTTGTAGATAAGAGCAGTTTAGAACCATGCTTCATCTCCCTCCTTCAAAACTCCGCAAGGTGGCTTTATTTCTACCACAAGTTCAGATTGCATTGTGGTCATCTCAATTCCAAAATATTAGATGGCAAGAATATCTGCCCATCCTTCACTTTCCTTAGAAAAAGTTGTTCTTTGGATTTTAAATGCGATTGCAGTTTTCCAGTGTGTGAAACCAGGAAAGCAAAACACTCAGCGATGTACATAAATCATCAGATGTACCTAAATCATCAGAAATAATAGGCAGCTAGGCTAATTATCCTTGATTAGCAAGATCAGAGCCGTAAGGGTGCTCACTGGTTTAACAAATGAATGCCCTTAGGCGTCCATCATTTGTAACTCCTAGAAGCTTTAATTTCCACAAGAAGCAAAATAAGACAAGCCTTCTGCTTTTAACAGCGAAAAGACCGTTTTCCCTCCCCTCTCCACCTGGGTCAACTCTTCCAGCCGCTCCCTCCTGCATCACACACACGCTGCAGGAAAGCCCATTTACAGCCCGGGACATCCCCACACCTCCTCTCCAAACTTCCCCACCTCCTGTGCATAGGAGAAACTGAGAGAAGCCCCCACTTCCTTTCCAAACTTCACAAGCAGGGGAGGGAGCTGTAGCCGCCTTTTACCTCCGTTCCCAAAAGCGAATGTGAAAAAGTTCGAGAAGGCACATCCTGCGAGCGGAGGTTAAACCGAAATCTGAACAGAATGCACTGTCCCTGCAAACTACGATTGAAAAAAAAGATATTGCAGACGTTTGCGGGGGGGTATAAGCCATGGTTGTCTCGCCTTCCTCCCCTCCCTACCAACTGTGTTTCTTGGAGAAATCGCCGGTTCGATTCATGCACACATTTTTGTAAAACACAGACAAAATCATAAGTAGTTACCTTCATTGTTCCGTCGGCCACGAGGGAAGCTGGAGCTGAGCGGAGGGCAGATCCCAAGGGTCGCAGCCCCTGACCGCGTGGACCGGGTCTGCGGCTGCAGAGCGCGGTTCCGGCTGCTGCAAGACCTGGGGCAGTGCCCGAGGCGGCGGCGAGTACACGTGGCGGGCGGGATTGCAGACCCGCCCTCTCGCGGCGGAGACTCGCGACCTAGCAGATTGCATCAGCAGGAAGACACTCAGGCTACTCCCCCAGGCCGCCCCCAGATGGTGGAGTCTCTTCCTAGCCCGAAGATTCGGAGCCAGGGCCCAGCCCCGAGCCTCACTCACTGCTCACTCCTGGGATGCTGGGCGGAGGTGCCAGCGTTGCAAGCGAGTGACACGGTTACCCCCAATCAGTCTCTGTAGGTGCGTACCCGAGTGTGGGAATGCCCGTGTAACATTTATATGGGGAAGTCAAGGAGGAGGAAAGAAACAGATCAGAGGTCAAATGTGATTGCCATTCCCTCATCACTGGCTCACCTCTCTACTGTCCCCAAAGTCACTTTGCTGCATGTTGATAGGACCACGGCACAATCCTGCCCAAAAGTATACATGTATCCCCCGCGGCTACTTTAAATGCACTTTTGCAATAGTCAAGAACATGTGCCTGGTTTGCCAACCTCTTTCCTGGAGTTCCTTAGTCCACCCTCAAATATAACCATTTTTGCCAATTTATTATGTATATAGGGGAACATTTTTCATCCTTTAATTTGAGCATATAAAATTCTTTATAATGTGAAAGTCCCCTGTATGTTCCCTCCCCACATCTATACAAAGCTCCAGGATTGCTACTTTTCCATGTCCAGCTCCTAGGTCAGCCTCCATGACTGCTTAAGTGTGCAGCTGGTTGACCTCCGCTCCCTCTCTGTCAAGCTGGCAAACTCCTATTTTTGTAAATTTCAACCCAAGCCTTTGCTGTGGAAGCTGCCTCTGATGCCCTCAAACAGAATTGGGCCCTTCGTCTATGTGCTGCAGTTAGTCCATATCCTTTCTCAAAATCAATTATTTTATTTTATTATTTTTTGTTAGAGATGGGGTCTCACTAAATTGGCCAAGCTGGTCTTGAACTCCTGGCCTCAGCAATCCCCTCACCTCAGCCTCCCAAATTGCTGGGATTACAGATGTGAGCCACTATGCCCAGCTTCTTAATTTTACTTTAATTATTTGTTTGCACAGTTGTCACTTCAGTGGATTATGAGATTCTTAAGGGCAGATCCTTTGTCATATTTATCTCCCATACTGAGTGGCCTGCCTTGGAAGAGAGGGAGTGTTGAAAACAAATGTGTCAGTGCTTAATGACTGTTGGTCAGGTGAATGAATGGTGAAATTATGTGTTCAACAAATGTACTGAGTGATTTCTACATGCTAGGCTGATGTATAATAGTGGTGTGTAATCCGAAATGTCTCAAAATGGAGCCATTTATGACAAGGGAATTCAGCCTCCAGTGAAATTGTTGACCCCTCAAAGTGATAAGCATATGTCTGGTGGACTGAGGTGATAAGATAACACCTGCTGTGGCCTGGCACCATTGGCAAGAGAGTAAAGAGAGAGGCAGCTGAGATAATGGCTATGGGCACTTGCAGATGGCCATGAAAACCGAAAAGTAATGAAAACCTGAAAGTAACTGACCACAGCCAAAATGCTGGCAGAAGTTCTGCCCCTGAGAACTCTGAATCTGTAAGCATCTAATCAGCCATTGAGTCCTTGTGAACCCTCCTGCCCCCGTCAGCGTAAGCACAGCTAGATAGATTTGAACCTGACACTGACATGAGACAGGCAATGTGCAAACTGCTAGGGACTGAGTGAGAAACAACAAAAATGTTCTTACCCTCATGAAGCTTATATACTAGTGTGAGAAACAGAAAGTAAACTTTAAATCCGGTAGCAAAATGTCTATCCACTGAGGAATGAGTAAATAAAACATGGTATAATCCATACAATGGAATATTATTATATTCCACAATAAAAAGAAATGAAGTACTGATTACATGCTGCGACATGGATGAACTTGAAAACTATGCAAAGTGAAAGAAGCCTCTCACAAATGACTACATATTATGTGATTCCATTTATGTGAAATGTGCAGAACAGAAAAATCCATAGAGACAGAAAACACATGGTCGTTTCAATCTAGGGACAGGGTGGAACGGAGAGTGAATGCTCATGGGCATCGGATTTCTTTTTGAATTGATCGAAATGTTCTCAAATTAGATTGTGGTAATGGTTACACAACTCTGTGAACACACTAAAAACCACTGAATTATACTCTTTAAATAGGTGAATTGTATGTTTTGTGAATTATATCTCAATAAAGATGTTACTTTATGGCCAGGCATGGTGGCTCACACCTGTAATCCCAGCACTTTGGAAGGCTGAGGCAGGCAGATCACTTGAGATTGGGAGTTCAAGACCAGCCTGGCCAACATGGTGAAATCCCATCTCTACTAAAAATTGGCCGGGCATGGTGGTGGGGTGCCTGTAATCCCAGCTACTCTCAAGACTGAGTCACAAGAATCGCTTGAACCCGGGAGGCAGAGGTTGTTGTGAGCTGAGATCGTGCCACTGCACACCAGCCTAGGTAATAGAGTAAGACTCAGTCTCAAAAAACAACCAAAACAAAACAAAACAAAAAAATAGGTATCATGTGGTAAATGTTATAAGAAAGAGTGATAAGGGGATAGAAAATGATGGAGTCATAGACATAAATGCATTAATAAGTTCTAGAGCAAGCCTGGCAATTACTCCTAGATCCAGTGACCTCACCCCCAATCCCCCACCCCCACCCAAAGCAGGATTTTTCTCAGTCCCTTTGCCAGTCAAGGATCTCCGACCGGCAATGATGGAGGCCTAACTTGGGGCACACTACCTGCCACAGGAGGCACCTCGCACAATTTGTGCACCTGAGTCAAGTCTGCCTTGCACATGGGTTCCTGAGTTCTTGTCCCATGCCCAAGAAAAATGAAGATGTGCTAACAATCAAAGAGTGAGCAAGGCAGGGAGTTTTACTGAGTGATGAAACAGCTTTCAGCAGAGAGGGAAGCAGGGGTGGTCCCCCTACCTGAAGGCAGGAAAGTCCCCTCCATGAGGCTGAGTCCTGGGGCTTTTTATGAGCTCAGAATAGGAGAGGGGCAGGCAAACAGGAACAGAAATTCTCACTCTGCATCATGGATTTCATCCAGGACCAGCAGTCTGGTCTTTCAGCCTTCAGGCTGTTTTTGGCTTGAAGGTACAATTTCACCTCTGCCTCCATCCCTGTCGCTGTCACCCCTATATAAGGATTCTTTTGATGTTAGCAACAAAGGAAGGGAGAAGGTAGTATATATAAGAGAGAAAGAGAGAGAGAGAAAGAGAAAGAGAGAGAGAGAAAGAAGGAAAGGAAGGAAGGAAAGAAGGAAGGAAGGAAAGGAAGGAAGGAAGGAAGGAAGGAAGGAAGGAAGGAAGGAAGGAAGGAAGGAAGGAAGGAAGAAAAAGAACTTGAAGGGAAGTGAGAAAGTTAGGGAATTAACATCCATGGACGAATATGAGGTCCGGGCATTCACGCCTGTAATCCCAGCACTTTAGGATGTCAGAGTAGGAGTTCAAGACCAGCCTGGGCAACATGGCAAAACCCAGTCTTTATAAAAAATGCAAAAATTAGCTGGTTGTGGTGGTATGTGCCTGCAGTCTAAGCTACTCCCAAGGCTGAGATGGAAGGATCACTTGAGCCCAGGAGATCCAGGCTGCAGTGAGCTGTGATCACTTCACACTTCACTGCACTCCAGCTTGGGTAACAGAGCAAGACATCATCTCAAAAAAAAAAGAAAAAAAAGAGTATAAGAACAATGTGGCTACGTCTCTCCTCCCATTTCCCTCTAGTGTTGATAGAAGGGCCCCACAGTTCTCCCTCATTGTCAACTGTAAATTCCCAAAGCTTCTCTCCCATACAACACACATGCGCTTCCCAAATGATGAGGGTCATCATCAACCAAGGTTGTTACTCTGCCAGTGGCACTGTACTTCAGACAAGTCACAGTAAAAGATATTTAAGGAAATAGAATTCACCAAACTGGATATATACCATATACCTATCTGCAAGCAGTGTCTTTTACTGAAGAAGAGATAGCATTTCTAACATTTCTAATAGGCACTAACTTTGAGATTGACTTCAGCGCCCCAGACAGCCCAGCTTCATTTTGTCCTCACTGTTATTAACAAAGTCTTTTATTGCCACCATTATGAAAAATATGTGCCAACTACCTGCAGAACGTTTCCCTGTATCTTACTAAATTTTCTCTAGGAAAGCAGAAACTCACAAATATTCTCTGCCTTGAGTTATTAACAGTTCCTGGAATTTGAATAGGAGAGTTTACATAAGGCAATGATACTCTGTGTTAAAGAGGAAAATCTACTCTAAAATTCTACTCTGCACACTCAGAAAACAATGTCATTCTCTTTTTCTAGTTCTCATCATAAAAAAGACTTCAAAATTGTATCGTTTTTATATTTCCTATAATACTTGCATTCATTGCCCATTACATACATGTGTACACACACATGCACACACACACAGACACACACACACACACCCCCCAAATTCAATACTAGAAAATCATTTATACTGTACTTTTTGGGAGATTTCCCACGACAATTTTGACTCATTGGATTTATTTTTAGCCTTGTTGTACACACTCTAGTACCTAATCCCCACATAAAATTAGACTCACCGGGCTGGGCACAGTGGCTTATGCCTGTAATCCCAGCACTTTGGGAGGCCGAGGCGGGCAGATCATGAGGTCAGGAGATCGAGACCATCCTGGGGAACACGTTGAAACCCCATCTCTACTAAAAATACAAAAAAATTAGCCCAGCGTGGTCGCAGGTGCCTGTAGTCCCAGCTACTTGGGAGGCTGAGGCAGGAGAATGGCATGAACCCAGGAGGTGAAGCTTGTGGTGAGCCGAGATTGTGCCACTGCACTCCAGCCTGGGCAACAGAGCGAGACTCCATCTCAAGAAAATAAAAATAAAAAATAAATTAATTCCTATCTATCTCGAAAGGATATTGTAAAAGTCGTCTTTCTGCTAGTTCTCTAGAACCTCTCAGGGTACTTCCCACTCTGGCCCACAAAGCTGTCCTCCTTCTCCTTGAAACTCCTCCCTTCCATGATATGATTCTGAATCTCCTCCAGCCTCTCTGGCAGGTACTTATACCTTACTTATGATCACCTCATGCCCTGTAAATATATGTAAGGTGTTCATCCACCTGTATCTGATCCTGAATCTCCTCTTTATACTCTGTTCTCTAGTGTCTCTACTATGACCTCTAGTCTGATAACTTCTTTTTTTTTTTTTTTTTTTTTTTTTTTTTTTTGAGACAGTCTCTCTCTGTCACCCGGGCTGGAGTGCAGTGGCCGGATCTCAGCTCACTGCAAGCTCCGCCTCCCGGGTTCACGCCATTCTCCTGCCTCAGCCTCCTGAGTAGCTGGGACTACAGGCGCCCGCCACCTCGCTTGGCTAGTTTTTTTTTGTATTTTTTAGTTGAGACGGGGTTAGCCAGGATGGTCTCAATCTCCTGACCTGGTGATCCGCCCGTCTCGGCCTCCCAAAGTGCTGGGATTACAGGCTTGAGCCACCGCGCCCGGCCTAGTCTGATAACTTCTAAAACTATACTAGATCTCTCGTTCATCTCTATTCTAACAAGCCCAATTAATCTGAATCCAAGCACATAATCTTCCCTCTTTAACCTACTTCCCTCTCTCTGCTGATGTCATTAATGTGTTTCCAATTATCCAGCCTCCAAACTTTCATATAGTTCCTATCTTTATAGATAGTACTTAAAGCAAGAGAGAAAGATATGAACCTTCCCCATCCAGTAATCATTAAACCGTCCCAATTCTCTCTACACAAAATCTCTCACAGTCATCCCCTCCGTCACCACTGTCACTGCCCTAGTTTGGTCATTCATTGTACCTTCCCCCTGGATTCCTGTTATCCCTGCCTTTAATCTCTCCCTGCCCCAATCCACCCAACACACAGATGGCTAGTAATCTCCCTAGTCCTCCGTTCTGATTAGATGTTTTTTCTCCTGTTCAAAATCATGCAACTTGCACTCAGATGCTCTGGTGAGAGCCTGACATGAGTACATGCCGTGTGCCTAAGCACACCTGAAATGTTCCATCATTGCTTCTGCACAAATGCTCCTTGGAATTTCTTTTCCTCTGACTTTGCTTGCTTAAATGATATCCAGTCTTCAAGATCCATTTTAATTACTCTTGCCCCATTTGCAGCCTTTCCTGAAGCACTCCTTGTTATAAACGAGTTATTCCCAATTAGGAGTGATTTTGTCCCCCTGGGGAGATTTGGCAATGTCTGAAGACATTTTTATTATAGTACCTAGGGGAGGAGGGGGATATTTGCTACTGGCACCTAACGGGTAGAGGCCAGGGAAGCTGCCAGGCATCCTACGATGCACAGGACAGGCTCCCACAATAAAGAATTATCTGGGCCAGGCACGGTGGCTCACACCTGTAATCCCAACATTTTGGGAAGCCGAGGCGGGAGGATCACCTGAGGTCAGGCGTTCGAGATCAGCCTGATCAACATGGTGAAACCCCGTCCCTACTAAAATTACAAAAATTAGCTGGGCGTGGTGGCAGGCACCTGTAATCCCAGCTACTTTGGAGGCTGAGGCAGGAGAATTGCTTGAACCCAGGAGGTGGAGGTTGCAGTGAGCCAAGATAATGCCATTGCACTCCAGCCTGGATGACAGAGTGAGACTCCGTCTCCAAAAAAAAAAAAAAAATTATCTGGTCCTAAATGTCAATAGTGCCAAAGTTGAGAAACCCTGCTTATAGACCCACACCAACTTTGTACTTAATATGGTTTGGCTGCGTCCCCACTCAAGTCTCATCTTGAGTTGTAGCTCCCATAATTCCCACATGTTATGGGAGGGACCCAGTGGGAGGTGATTGAATCATGGGAGTGGTTTCCCCCACACTGTTCTCATGGTAGTGAGTAAGTCTCATGAGATCTGATGGTTTGATAAGGAAAAATCCCCTTCGCTTGTTTCTCAGTGTCTGCCTGCTGCCATCCATGTTGAGATATGACTTGCTCCTCCTTGTCTTCTGCCGTTATTATGAGGCCTCCCCAGCCATGTGGAACTGTGAGTCCATTAAACCTCTTTTCCTTATAAAATTACCCAGTCTTGGGTATGTCTTTCTTAGCAGCATGAGAACAGACTAATACAGTACTGTTTCTACAATTACTGGTGTGTAAGTCTTAGTTACTCTTCTCTGGGATACATTCTGTGAAAACACAGAACCATTTTCTTTGTCATGACCATGGTGTTAGCCTACTGACTACCTCTGAGAGTCTGCCTTCTCAATCCCTCACAATCCCTTTTACCTCTTAACATCTCTTCAGATAGTGTTCTCTCTTAGGGTTTCATCTCATGTCCTTAATTTTTCTTTTTCTTTTCTTTTTTTTTCTTTTGAGACGAAGTCTCACTCTTGTCCCCCAGGCTGAAGTGCGATGGTGTGATCTCGGCTCACTGCAAACTCCGCCTCCCAGGTTCAAGCGATTCTCCTGCCTCGCCCCTCCGGCGCCCCCCCCCAGGCCACCCACCCCGAGGAGCTGGCATTACAGGTGCCTGCCACCACGCCCAGCTAATTTTTGTATTTTTAGTAGAGATGGGGTTTCACCATGTTGGCCAGGCTTGTCTCGACCTCCTGACCTTAGGTGATCCAGCCACCTGGGCCTCCCAAAGTGCTGGGATTACAGGTGTGAGCCACTGTGCTGGCTATTTATTTTTCTAATTCATTTTAAATGCTCTCCATAGGGAAATCCATCTACTCCTTGGCTAATACTCTTACTTATCTAGCAACAGGTCATTTTTCCCAGGCGTGATGGCTCACACCTATAATCCCAGCACTTTGGGGTTCCAGAGCAGGTGGATGGCTTGAGCCCAGGAGTTTGAGACCAGCGTGGCCAACATGGTGAAACCCCATCTCTACAAAAAATACCAAAATTAGCCAGGCATGGTGATGCATGCCTATAGTCCCAGCTATTCAGGGGGCTGAAGTGTGAGAAGCACTTGAGCCTAGGAGGTTGAGTGAGCTGTGATTGTACCACGGCACTCTAGCCCGGGTGACACAGAGAGACCCTGTCTCAAACAATAAAAATAAAAATAACAAAAATCCATTGTTTTTCTTTTTTCTTCTAATAGAGCCCTGGTTCTTTTTTCTAGGGTAAGGATACAGAATATGCCTAGTCCTAGGGGATGAATATTTAATCTAAGGCAGTGATGACAATCTCATTGTACTTGGCAATATATTTACTTTCCCATACTGTCTTGAGCTAGAGAAGATCAAGTAATCAAGTTGGGATCAATGAGACTTAAGGGAAAGTCACCCGAGGAGTTTTAAGGATTTCCCTTTTGATTAGGAAAACAGAAATCAGGCAGGGATAGCTTACTGATGCCTCCTTCTTTCCCTTCTTCCTTTCCTTCCACTACTCCCTCTTCTTTTCCACCTCCACCTCCTCCTCCCTTTCTCTTCTTTTTCCTCTTTCTGCCTTCTTCTTAATTTTATTATAGTAAATATGCTTAACAGCTCTATCCTCTTAACAGATTTTTTTCTTTTCTTTTTTCTTTTGGGACGGAGTTTTGCTCTTTTTGCCCAGGCTGGAGTGCAATGGCATGATCTCAGCTCACCGCAACCTCCACCTCCTGGGTTCAAGTGATTCTCCTGCCTCAGCCTCCCGAATAGCTGGGATTACAGGCATGCGCCACCACCCCCAGCTAATTTTGTATTTTTTAGTAGAGACAGGGTCTCTCCATGTTGACCAGGCTGGTCTTGACCTCCCGACCTCAGGGGATCCACCCGCCTCAGCTTCCCAAAGTGTTGGAATTACAGGTGTGAGCTAGTGTGCCTGAGGTTTTTGTGTGTGTGTGTGTGTGTGTGTGTGTGTGTGTGTTTTTAGACAGGGTCTTGCTCTGTCACCCAGGGTGGAGTGCAGTGGTGTGGCATGGCTCACTGCAGCCTTGAACTCCTGGGATCAAGTTATCCTTCAGCCCCAGCCTTCCAAGTAGCTAGGACTAAAGGCGTGCACCCCCACACTCAGCTATCTTTTGTATTTTTTGTGGAGATAGGGTCTTACTTTATTGCCCAGGCTGGTCTTGAACTTCTGGGCTCGAGTGACCCTCTCACCTCAGGCTCACTAAATGCTGGGATTATAGGTGTGAACCACCATGCCTGGCCTCTCTTGACAGATTTTTAAGTGTACAATTCAGTATTGTTATTTAGAGGTACAATGATATACAGCAGATCTCTAGAACGTACTCATCTTGCATAATAGAAATTTTACACCTGTTGCCATTGATTAGCAGCGTTTTCCCCTTCCCCCAGCCCTGGCAATCACAATTCTATTCTTTGTTTCTCACCCTCTTCTCTTCTTGTTTTAAATGTTGTGTATAGATACATGTTTCAGAGTGCTGCCAACAACCATCCTGCAACCATGAGTGACAAGCCCAAGATCAAAAACCAAATATTGAGGATGGCAAAGAAAAAAGAAAGAGACTGGGCTGTTGCGGACATCACTAAGCCGCCTTGCCAAACCTGGAGTTGCCTACCTTCAAAAGTTTTGTTATATGACATAATTAATCTTTACTGCTTTGCCACTTCTGGTTGAATATTTTATTACTATCACCAGAAGCATTTCTTGGCTTCAATAACACACATACTCCAGTGTCACCTGCTTCAAGAGTGCTATACTCATAATTCTGACTCATGTACGTTTCCCCATGTCTGACCCAAAGCCATGTGTGACTCAGTAGACTTTTATCGTATATATAATTAACTTATATTTACTCTTAAATCCTTCTCTGTCTGTGCATGTGTGTTTGTATGTGTGTGTGTCTGTCTTGCTACTATGTGTTGCATGCTTGGTAGACTCTTCCTGAATTTTCTTTCTTTCTTTTTTTTTTTTTTTTTTGAGATAGAGCCTTGCTGTGTTGCCCAAGCTGGAGTGCAGTGGTGCAATCTCAGCTCACTGCAACGTCCACCTCCTGGATTCAAGCAATTCTCCTACCTCAGCCTCCCTAATAGCTAGTATTACAGGCACATGCCACCATGCCCAGCTGGTTTTTGTATTTTTTTGTAGAGATGAGGTTTCACCAGGCTGGTCTTGAACTCCGGACCTCAGGTGATCTGCCAGCCTCAGCCTCCCAAAGTGCTGGGATTACAGGCGTGAGCAACCGGGCCCAACCTTCGATCTTTCTTAATAACAACACTATTACACCAGTATCCTAAACAACAGTCAGCCAGCATCAGATTCTACCTTTCCTGAACTCTTCCGATCTGATCATTTATGATGTCCCTTTATTATTACAAACATTTTCCTTTATGATTTCTAAAATTTGTCTTTCGCTCTTCACACTCATTAGAATGTCTTATTTCAAACTTCCGTCACCTCTCCTTTGGACATTAGCTTGCTATTTATTTATTTATTTATTTATTTATTTATTTATTTATTTTAGATGAAGTCTTGTTCTGTTGCCCAGGCTGGAGTGCAGTGGTGCCATCTTGGCTCACTGCAACCTCCTCCTTCTGTGTTCAAGCAATTCTCCTGCCTCAGCCTCCCGAGTAGCTGGGATTACAGATGCCCACCACCATGCCCGGCTAATTTTTGTATTTTTAGTAGAGACGGGGTTTCACCATGTTGGCCAGGCTGATCTTGTTCTCCTGACCTCAGGCAATCCACCCGCCTTGACCTCCCAAAGTGTTGGGATTACAGGCGTGAGCCACCACACCCGGCCCAGACATTAGCTACCTAACTAGTATCCTCTCCGACATTTTGACGTATTAACCTATCTTAGCCTTATCTTTCTTACCTGTAAAATGGGGAAAATAAACCCCATGGTTTTCATGAGTATTAAGACTTAATATGCATGAAGTAATCAAAATAGTGCCTTGCACATAGTAAATGTTCAATAAATGTTAGCTATTATTATTATCTTTGATCATAATTTTTAAAAATTATTCTATGAGATTTTTTTTCTATAAAATAAAGCACTTTTCACTCAATCACCATTGCCCAAATACTCTTCCCTTTACCCAAATCAAATTTACTGATGGCTCTAAAGATAATGCTTAGAGCATACTGAATTTGGTTCAAGTCACTCTCTTTCATGTCCTCTCCATACTATTATTTATTACCTACTTAGGTTTTCTGTTTGAAAAAGATGAAGGTTTCCTTATTTGGTTCACAAGTTTCCTGTCTATCCAGAACCTTGCCATTATCTTAGGTCTTCAAGTGAGGACCAGCACCTAGAATCTGGATGATCTTTATTTCTACTCTACACAAACCATTCCTTTCCATAGTTATACACTTGACTTCTGCTAAAGATGCTCTCCCCCAGGTCTCAACCAAGATCTACTGATTCATAATTACTAGGGAATGAGGTATAGGGGTAAAACACAAACATGTGCATTTTAGTAACCACCTGAGACACTGAGATATTATTGTGCATACCAAAGTTTAACACAACTGAACTAGATCTTTTCATCTCCCAGAATTACTATATCTCTAAATTTTTCATTAAAATGTTATCCTTCAGGAAGAAGAGGCAGAGCAAGATGGCTCAATAGAAGCCTCCACTGATTGTCCTGCCCACTGGAACACCAAATTGAACAACTGTCCACACAAAGAAACACCTTCATAAGAACCAAAAATCAGGTGAGAAATCACAGTACTTGGTTTTAACTTCACATCACTGAAAGAGGCACTGAAGAGGGTAAGAAAGAAAGACAGTCTGGAATTGCCAACACCACCCTTTCCTCATCCCTTGGCAGAGGCCATATGGTGTGGAGAGAGAATCTATATGCTTAGGGGAGGAAGAACATAGAGATTGTGGGACTTTGCATTGGAACTCAGTGCTGCCCTGTCAGCAGAAAACAACACCGGGCAAAACTCAGCCAGCACCAACAGAGGGAGCATTTAGATCAGCCTTAGCCAAAGATGAATCACCCACCGCAGGGGTTGGAACCTGAGTTCTAGCAAGCCTCACCACAATGGGTGAAAGTGTTCTGGGGTCCTAAATAAATGTGAAAGGCAGTCTAGGCCACAAGGACTGCAATTTCTGGGCAAGTCCTGGTGCTGTGCTGGGCTCAGAGTTAGTGGACTTAAGGAGCATGTGACTTAGTGAGAAATCAGCCAGGGCAGCCAAGCAAGTGCTTGTGCCACCACTCGCCTAACCCCAGGCAGCACAGCTTGCAACTCTGGGAGAGACTCCTTCCTTCAGGCTTGAGGAGAGGAGAGGGAAGAGTAAAGAGGCCTTTGTCTTGCAACTTGGATACCAGCTCAGCTGCAATAGGATTGGACACTACAATAGGATAGGCAGAGTCTTGACTGCCCCATTCCAGGCTCTAGCTCCCAGATGACATTTTAAGCACACTCTGGGCCAGAAAGGAACTCACTACTTCAAAGGGAAGGGCTCAGTCCTAGCGGAATTCAACACCTGTTGACTAAAGAAGCCTTGGGCCAGGCTGGGTGCAGTGGCTCACTCCTGTAATCCCAGCACTTTGGAAGGTCGAGGTGGGTGGATCATGAGGTCAGGAGTTCGAGACCAGCCTGACCAACATGGTGAAACCTCATCTCTACTAAAAATACAAAAAATTAGCTGGGCATGGTGGCACATGCCTGTAATCCCAGCTACTTGGGAGGCCGAGGCAGGATAATTACTTGAACCCAGGAGGTGGAGGTTGCAGTGAGCCGAGATCATGCCATTGCACTCCAGCCTGGGTGACAGAGCAAGACTCTGTCTTGGAAAACAAAAAGAGAACTCTTGGGCCCTAAATAATCAGTAGTGTTACCCAGGCAATACTTGCCATGGACCTTGAGCGGGACTCAGAGATGTGTTGGCTTCAGATATGACCCAGCAAATTCCCATCTGTGGTGGCTACAGGGAGGGACTCCTTCTGTTTGAGAAAAGGAGAGGGAAGAGTAAGGAGCTTTGTCTCATAGCTTAGGTACCAGCTTGGCCACAGTGGGGTAGAGTACTAACTAGACTCTTGGGGTCTCTGATTCCAGGTTTTGGCTTTTAGACAGTATTTCTGGACCTCCCCTTGGCCAGAGGGGAACCCACTTCCCTGAAGGGACAGAATCAGAACTGCTAACATCATCAAAAGCTGACAGAAGAGCCCTTGGGCCTTGAGTGAACATCGATGGTAGCCAGACAGTGTTTGCCGTGGGCCTGGGGTGGTGGTGGTCATGGGGAGAGACTCCTATGTTTGTAGAAAGGGGAGAAAAGAGTGAGAAGGTCTTTGTCTTGCAGCTTGGGTGTCAGTTCAGCCACAGTAGAACAGATCCCCAGGTAAATTCCTAGGTTTCCAACTCTAGGACCTGGCTCCCAGATGGCATCTCTAGTCCTGCCTGGAATCTGGAGAGCTAGTCACTCTTGAACAAAATTCAAGATAACACAGGACACAAGCCTGGCTGGCTTCACCACCTCTTGATTGTAGAACCCTGGGGTCTTGAACAAACATAGGCTGTCACCAGGCAGGCTTACTGTGGGACTTGGGTGAGACCCAGTGCTGTGCTGGCTTCAGGTCTGACCCAGCACAGTCCCAGTGGTGGCCACAGGGGTGCTTATGTCACCTCTCCCCCAGCTCCAGGCAGCTCAGCACAGAGAGAGAGACTCCATTTGTTTCAAAGAAAATAAGGTGAAAGAATAAGGGCTCCTTCTGGTAATCCAGATAATTCTTGCAGATCTTATACAAAACCACCAAGATAGTATCTCTTGAGTCTGCAAGAGCGATAGTGTTACTGGGCTTGGGGTGCCCCCTAATGAAGATAAGTCTGCAGTAAACAAAAACTTAGATCACAACACCTACGTCTGTTTGAATACCTGGAAAGCTTTCCCAAGAAGGGCAGGTACAAACACGCCCAGACTGCAAAGACTACGATAAATAAAATAAATACCTAACTTTCATGAATGCCCACACATCAATAAGCATCCACAAGCATCAAGACCATCCAGGAAAACATGAAGACAACAAATGAATGAAATAAGGCACATATCTCTGGAGACACAGAGATATGTGACCTTTCAGACAGAGAATTCAAAATCACTGCTTTGAGGAAACAACAAAATTCAAGATAGCACAGAGAAGGAATTCAGAATACTATCTGATAAATTTAACAAAGACACTGAAATAGTTAAGAATCAAGCAGAAATTCTGGAGCTGAAAAATGCAATTGATATACTGAAGAATGAATTACAATCTCTTAATAGCAGAATTGATCAAGCAAAAGAAAAAATTGAAGACAGGCTATTTGAAAACCTACAGTTAGAGGAGACAAAAGAAAAAAGAATAAAAAGAATGAAGCATACCTAAAAGACCTAGAAAATAGCCTCAAAATGGCAAATCTAAGAGGTATTGACCTTAAAGAGGAGGGAGAGAAAGGGAAAGGGATAGAAAGTATATTCAAAGGAATAGTAACAGAGAAATTCTCAAAACTAGATAAAGATATTAGTATTCAAGTACAAGAAGGTTATAGAGCACCAAGCAGATTTAACCCAAATAAGACTACCTCAAGACATTCAAACTCCCAAAGGTCTAGGATAAAGAAAGGATCCTAAAAGCAGCAAGAGAAAAGAAACATGTAACATACAATAAAGCTACAACACATCCAGCAGTAGATTTATCAGTAAAAACCTTACAGGACAGTAGAGAATGGCATGATGTATTTAAAGTGGAAAACACACACACACACACTTCAGTTCAAGAATAGTATATCCAGCAAAAAATACTACACACATGAAGGAGAAATAAAGAATTCCCTAGACAAAGACAAGCTGAGGGATTTCATCCATGTTAGACCTGTCCTATAAGAAATATTAAAGGGAGTTCTTCAGCCTGAAAGAAGAGGGTGTTAATGTGCAATAAGAAATCATCTGATGGCACAAAACTCACTGGTAATAGTAAGTACACAGAAAAACAGAACATTATAAAACTGTAATTGTGCTGTATAAAGTACTCATATCTCGAGTAGAAAGACTAAAAGATAAGCCTTTCAAAAAAAAAAAATAACTACAACAACTTTTCAAGACATAGACAGTAAAATAATACATAAACAGAAACAAAAAGTTAAAAAGTGGAGGAATGAAGTTAAAGTGTAGAGCTTTTATTTGCTTTCTCTTTGCTTGTTTGTGCAATCAGTATTAAGTTGTCATCAGTTTAAAATAATGGGTTATAAGTACCATTTGCAAGCCTTATGGTAATGTCAAATCAAAGACAATATAACAGACACTGTGAAAGGCAAATAAATCTTGGGATCCCAAAATCACTAAGCTAAAGGGAAAAGTCAAGCTGGGAACTAAATCAGGCAAACCTGCCTCTCATTCTATTCCTAAATAATATAACTACAAAGATGTTTTAAAAGCTATATACCTCCATCACAATACACTCACAAGGAAATTCCTTCTGGGCCTCAAAATCTTTACCCTAAAACAACTCTGTTGAATTTCACCCTTGTGATGTAAATTGATACCTTATCTTCACAGGTGCCAGACAGAAAGTCATCTCTTTGCTCACCTGAGACAAATGCAGATTCACTGAGCCAGACTAAGGCATAAGTGACTATTCCTCTATGTTCCCCAACATATAAATTGTGTATTCAGTGAAAGACTGATCAAAGAATCAGAAGAATGCATCCTTTTGTCTCTTATCTACTTGGAACCACACCTTATCTACCTGGAACTGTCCCCTCCCTGCCCCCCCACCCATCCTGCCCTGTTTTGAGTTGTCCTGCCTTTCTGGACCAAATCAATGTACATCTTGCACATTTTGATTGATGTCTCATGTCTCCCTAAAATGTGTAAAAGTGAGCTATACCCTGACCACCTTGAGCACATGTTGCCAGGACACAGCCTCCTGAGGGCACATCCTTAACCTTGGCAAAATAAACTTTCTAAATTGATTGAGGCCTGTCTCAGACACTTTGAGTTCACAATACATAAAAAGTAAAAAGCAAGAAATTAAGAGATACCACCAGAGAAAATCACATTCACTAAAAGGAAGACCACAAAACAACCAGAAAACAAATAACAAAATGGCAGGCATAAGTCCTTACTTATCAGAAATAACATTGAATGTAAATGAAATAAACTCTACAATTAAAAGACATGCCATGGCTGAATGGATTGAAAAACAAGACCCAGTGATCTGTTGCCTACAAGAAACACGTTTCACCTATAAACATACATATAGACTAAAAATAAATGGATAGAAAAATATATTCCCTGCAAATGGAAGCCAAAACTGAGTAGGAATAGCTATACTTACATCAGATAAAATAGATTTCAAGACACATGATACCATGCCATTAAATTTTTTTTTTGTAATGTGTTTATAGAGACAGAGGTCTTGATAAGTTGCCCAGGCTTGTATTGAACTCCCCATCTCAAGCCATCTTCCTGTATCAGCCTCCCAAAGTGCTATAGGCATGAGCTACTGGGCCTGCACTGTTTTAATACTTTAGAGACACTGTTCTGTGGTCTCCTGGCTTGCATTGTTTACACTAAGAATCTGCTGTAATTTTTATGTTTATCCCTCTGTATGTAATATGCCTGTTTTTCTCTTGCATTTTTAACATCTTCTCTTTGTCACATATTTTAATCAATTTGATTATGAGGAGCTGTGGCATAGTTTTCTTCATGTTTCTTTCACTTGGGGTTTGTTGAGCTTCTTCAATCTATGAGTTTACAGTTTTTCTCAAATTTGGAGTTTCTAGCAATTTTTTTTCACATTTTTTTCAGTTTTTTTTCTCTTTTTTATTTCTGTCTCTCTCTTTCTTTCTTTTTATAGAGTCAAGGTCTTTCCATGTTGCCCAGGCTTGTGCAGTGGTACAATCATAGCTCACTGTAGCCTTGAACTCCTGGCCTTAAGCAATCCTTCTGCCTAAGCCTCCCAAATAGCTAGGACTACAGGTTCATGCCACCACACCTGGTTAATGGTTGTCATTTTTTTTTTTTTGTAGAGATGGGGCCTTATTCTGTGGCCCAAGATGGTCTTGAACTCTTGGGTGTTGCGGGAAGTCAAGGACCCCAAATGGAGGGACCAGTTGAAGATGTGGTAGAAGAACATAAATTGTGAAGATTTCATGGACATTTATTAGTTCCCACAAATCATACTTTTATGATTTCTTTTTTTTTTTTTTTTTTTTTTTTTTTTGAGACGGAGTCTCGCTCTGTCGCCCAGGCTGGAGTGCAGTGGCCGGATCTCAGCTCACTGCAAGCTCCGCCTCCCGGGTTTACGCCATTCTCCTGCCTCAGCCTCCCAAGTAGCTGGGACTACAGGCGCCTGCCACCTCGCCCGGCTAGTTTTTTGTATTTTTTAGTAGAGACGGGGTTTCACCGCATTAGCCAGGATGGTCTCGATCTCCTGACCTCGTGATCCGCCCGTCTCGGCCTCCCAAAGTGCTGGGATTACAGGCTTGAGCCACCGCGCCTGGCACTTTTATGATTTCTTATGCCCGTCTTACTTTAATCTCTTAATCCTGTCATCTTTGTGAGCTAAGGATGTATGTTGCCTCAGGACCCTGTGATGATTGTGTTAACTGTACAAATTGTTTGTAAAACATGTGTGTTTGAACAATATGAAATCAGTGCACCCTGAAAAAGAACAGAATAACAGCAATTTTCAGGGAACAAGGAAAGATAACCATAAAGTCTGACTGCCTGTGGGGTCAGGCAGAATACAGCCATATTTTTCTTCTTGCAGGAAGCCTATAGATGGATGTGCAAGTAGGAGAAATAGCACTGAATTCTTTTCCCAGCAAGGAATATTAATAATTGATAAGGAAGGAATGCATTCCCAGGGCTAGGTCTATAGACAGCTGCTCTGGGAGTGTCTGTCTTATGCAGTTGAGATAAGGGATAACATACACCCTGGTCTTCTGCAGTGCCCTCAGGCTTACTAGGATTGGAAATTCCAGCCTGGTGAATCTGAGTCAGATCAGTTGTCTGCTCTTGAACCCTGTTTCCTGTTAAAATGTTTATCAATACAATGCATGCAAAGCAGGACACAAACCCTCATCAGTAATTCTAATTTTGCCTTCGCCTTGTGATATTTATGGCCCTTTGAAGCATGTGATCATTGTAACCTACTCCCTGTTTGTATACCCCTCCCCTTTCAAAATCCCTAATAAAAGCTTGCTGTTTTTGCGGCTCAGGTGGATATCACGGAACCTGCTCATATGTGATGTCCACCCCCAGAGGCACAGCTATAACATTTCTCTCTTTGTACTCTTTCTCTCTATTTCTCAGACCGGCCAACACTTAGGGAAAATAGAAAAGAACCTACATTGAAATATTGGGGGCTGGTTCCCCCAAAACTTGGGCTCAAGCAATCCTCCTGCTTTGGCCTCCCAAAGTGCTGGGATTACAGGTGTGAGCCACCACACCTGGCATATTTTTATTTTTTCTTAATTTTTGTCTTTATTTTGCTTTTTAGTTTTTCTTTTAGCTTTCCAAGGTTGAATGCCCTTCTCTCTTGAATAATTCAGAGGCTATAATTTTATATATATTAGGCCTTTTGAAGTTGTCCCATAGCTAATACTGTATTTATTTTCCATTATTTTTCTTTGTCTCATTTTCAATAGTTTCTATTTCTTTAAGTTTACTAACATTTTTTTCTTTTGTAGCATCTAATCCACTGTTAATATAGTCTCTATTTTATCTCAAATATTATCTTTTTTATTTCTTATAGTTTCATTTGAGTCTTTTTTTCTTTCCTCAGAACTTGCAGGGATGAAAGAGTCATTTAAATATCTTCTTTATATTAACATACTTATGTTTCCTCTACCTTTGTGAATATATAAAATATAATTTATAATGCAATATAAATATTCATTATAACTTTTAATATACTTGCTTATGAATTCTATTCTTCAACTCATTTCTAGATGCCTTTCAGTTATTGATAATTCTCCTCATTTTGGGTCATATTTTTTTGCTTATTTGCATGTCACACGATATTTGTTGGATGCCAGACATTGTGAATTTTGTCTCGTTGAGTAACAGGAATTCTTGTATTGCTTTCATTTCAATATTCTTGTGCCTTGTCCTGGGACACAACTGTCAGTTGGAACCAGTTTTACCCTTCCTTTCTTTTTCTTTCTTTTTTTTTTTGAAACAGTCTTGCTCTGTTACCCAGGTTGGAGTATAGTGGTGCAGTTTCAACTCACTGCAACCTCCGCCTCCCAGGTTCAAGCAATTCTCGTGCCTCAGCCACATAAGTAGCTGAAATTACAGGCATGTACCACCATGCCTGGCTAATTTTTGTATTTTTAGTAGAGATGGGGGTTTTGCCATGTTGGCCAAGCTGGTCTCCAACTTCTGGCCTCAAATAATCTGTGCATCTCAGCCTCCCAAAGTGTTGGGATTACAGGTGTGTGAGTCACCAGGCTCAGCCTATCTTTCATTACTTTTAAACTTTGTGAGATGTGACCAGAGCAGTCTTTAGTCAAGAGTGATTTTGTCGCACTTCTGAGGAAATACTCTTCTGAGTTCCATACCCAAAATTCCATGTATTACAAAGTTTTCCCACTCTAATTGGTGAGAATGTCCACTATTCTAGGCTCTGTGTTTTTTTGTTGTTTGTTTATTTGCTTTTTGAGACAGAGTCTTGCTCTGTTTCCCAGGCTGGAGTGCAGTGGCGTGATCTCAGCTCACTGCAACCTCCATCTCCCAGGTTCAAGCGATTATCCAGCCTCAGCCTCCTGAGTAGCTGGGACTACAGGTGCCCACCACCACATGTGACTAAATGTTGTATTTTTAGTAAAGACAGAGTTGCACCATATTGGCCAGGCTGGTCTCAAACTCCTAACCTTGTGATCCACCCACCTCAGCCTCCCAAAGTGCTGGGATTACAGGTGTGAGCCACTGAACCTGGCCTTTGTTTTTTGTTTTTTTTTAAATGGTATGAATCTCATTTATTAAAAACATTATTTCTCGCCTTTCTCAAATTGAAGACTGCAAAAACTAAAAGCAGTGCTTTATCGAGTTGTCATTAACCTTGGGAGGGAGCAGCAGAGCTGCCTCTCCACGCTCCAGGAAACCGTGGCTCGCATGTGACACATCTATCCCATCTTGCTTTACAAAACTGTCCTGAGGCTGGGCACGGTGGCTTACACCTGTAATCCCAGCAGTTTTGGGGGCAAGGCAGATGGATCACCTGAGCTCAGGAGTTCAAGACCAGTCTGCCCAACATGGTGAAACCCCATCTCTACTAAAAATACAAAAATTAGCCAGACGTGGTGGTTGGTGCCTGTAATCCCAGCTACTCTGGAGGCTGAGGCAGAAGAATGGCTTGAATTTGGGAGGCAAAGGTTGCGGTGAGCCGAGATCGTGCCATTATAATCCAGCCTGGGTGACAAGAGTGAAACTCTGACTCAAACAACAACAACAACAAAACAGTTCTGAAGCTTCATCAAATGAAACTATTATACACGAAATTTACATTAGAAAAAGAGAGCTGGGTGTAGGAAAGCCGGGAGTGGTGTTCCCTTTAAGCTAAGGTCTCTCAGCAGTTGGGGCATCTTCGCTTCCTCGAGGCAAAACAGCAGATGAACCCAAAGGGGAACACGATGATGACCAGGAGGATGCCCAGGAAGGTGAAGCAGTTCTCCAGCACCCCCGACCCTGCAGACAGGACAGCTTCCCATGACCGTGATGGAGTTGGCAGGGTACTGGGTGGCAGTCTGGCTGTGGATGTTGTAGACCCTGGGGTGGTGGGTGGGTACCCCTGTGATGAGGTAGGGGTAGGGCTTTGGCGGGGGCTGGCAGGGGTGGCACCATAGCTGTGCAGGGCACATGCACAGTTGCCCTGGACGGCCTCCAGTTTGTAGGCCAACAGTTGCTCCTGCAGCAGGAGCTTGTGGTCCATGGCTGACCCACTCAGTTTGGTCGGCCCCAGTGGTGACCCTAGGCCCCAGTGGTGACTCTAATCTTGAGGAGTTTCCTCACAGATGTGTGCTGACCAGTACCTACATAAGGGAGGAGGGATCCACTTACTGCAGATTTCGAGAGTTCTCTCTCCCCACTCCTCTTCAGCACTGTGTTCTGCAAATCCTGGCTGCCTTGGCCTCCCTATACTCCCAACAATGTCTCCTCAACTCATTGACAGCCCAGGTGTATTCTCTATGCTGTAGTCTGGAGACTCTAGGCGGGAAGCTGGGTCAATCATTAGGCTCACTTCATTTGTTTTCCTGCTCTCAGGGATTACTGCTCTCTTCTGTTATTCAATGTCTGAAAACCATTGTTTCAAATACATACTTTTTGGTGTTTTAGTTATTTAAGACAAGAGAATTAATCTGGTCTTGTTACTCCATCTTTTTTACAGAAAGTACTAGGTGTGAGGGCAGGGTTGGGGTGGCCAGTAATTTAGAACTATTTGTCACAGATAAGCATTTTGGCACAACAGCAAAGCTGCTGAGCGTGCCTAATATGACCACTGCTCCCCGCCATCGGATATGTGCTTTTTATGCCTTTTAAAGTGGTAACATTGAGCACACGCACAATTACATAATGTAAAGTAATAGCCACCCTATTTCATAAAAATAAAGAACAAAAATATATATTAGTTCCCACAATTATATTTGGTGATTTATGCTTCAATATTTTATCTTACTTCAAAATTCCCCAGCTATCCAAAGATTATCTATTAATTCAATTTCCTATAGTCCAAAGACTTAATTTAACTAAAGATTTTAGGTATTATGCTGAATCTAACACATTACAAAATATAATTAATGCTGATATAAAAACATGTATCAGAATTATAATTCAGCCAGGCGCAGTGGCTCATGCCTGTAATCCCAGCACTTTGGGAGGCTGAGGGAGGTGGATCACTCAAGCTCAGGAGTTCAAGACCAGCCTGAGAAACATAGCAAAACTTTGTCTCTACTAAAAATACAAAAATTAGCTGGGCATGGTGGCATGTACCTGTAGTCCCAACTACTCGGGAGGCTGACGTGGGAGGGTCAGCTCAGCCCAGGCAGGTTGAGGCTACAGTGAACTGAGATTGCGCCAATGTACTCCATCTTGGGTGACAGAGTGAGACCTGCCTCAAAAAAATAAATAAATTATAATTCAATGTAATTGATTGTATTATTTTATATTTTCAGTATTCTTAAACATTATGTGGGGTATAATGTTATCTGATCTATAAATAGAATAAGTTTAGGAAACTCAGATTAACCAGTCTCTCCATTAGAAAACAAACTCAATCTTATTTTTAAAAATGATACTTTTGTATTATACTCCATACTGATAAAATTGTGGAAAGACAATGCTGTTTTTTAAACCATTATCATACTAATTTGTCTAAGGATTTTGGTGATCTTTGAACTCAGCTTCTTATATCAAAATGCTCCTGAGCAAAATCTTCTATGAGAATTTTTTTTTTCCCTTGGCACTTCCTGAGTAATGTATACAAGTTTCATTTCTTTATTTTCAAGGAATTCTAGGAATATTAAATTTATATAAGCACTTACTATTCTCCATAAACTGATAAAATCAGAGCTCGTTTTTTTTAAAAAAAATTTAATTTATTAATACTTTATACCCTAATTTACTAATATTTCATCTTCCATCCAAAAGAGATAAAGGCTTTTTCAACTGCAAACACAGACATCAGAGAGCATGCAGTTGAGTTTTATAATCTCATCCACAGGTCAAAAGTCAACATGGTAACACAATAACATTCTGGCCAGATCTCAAAGAGTTGTTCCCCTTTCCAGTGAGCATTAAATATTGTTTTAGTTGACTTGCACTCACAATAGACAAACAGAAACAAAAAAAAGACTAATAAACCATATTTTCTGTTTGTCATATTTCCCCCAAAGGAAAATAGTTCCTCCTTATCCTAAGAGAGATCTCCAAGGGGATAGGAAATAAAACCAGACTCTTAATTATTGCTGCCAACAGTGAGGAATTAATTATCAGTCATGTTCAGAACCCAGAGAGGCTCAGGTTCTCATATACATAGCGGGTGCCTGATGACCAGCCTGGTAGTGCATTACACACAACTTCCTTGACCATGCTGTAGAAAAAGGCATGGCTCACAGCACTGTTTTCTAAGAACAGATGAATATATAAGGTGCTCTCTTGATTATGAAGCCAAGACTGACCTACTGGTTCATTAGCAGAGGTGTGCTGTGACTGGGCCCCACTGGCTCATGAGAGACGATTATGCTCAGCTTTTCCTAACTCTGCATTCAGTGATGTCACATTGGTAGGTTAAAAGGTCCATGTTACCAGTATTTATACCACAGAATTTAATAAATGTTGAAAATCAGCCCCTGCTGCCACCTCAAAGTGAAGCAGCCATGTTGTCTGGGATGACACCCCAAGTTCTTGGTCTCACAGCCAAGGAAATCAAGGATGTGGACACACCAAGTGTGAGGTTTACAGCAGAAATTTCATAGGTGAAATAAAGAACAGCTTTCTGCAATAGAGAGGGGTCCAGGAAAAAGGGTTGCCATTTTTTACAGTTGAATGCAAAAGCTTTGATAAGAAACCCATGAGAGTTGGGCATCTTATTTGCATAAGGTGCAAACTTCTGGGGGCTCCACCCCATCCTCCTAATGCACATACAGGCCCTTAGCTTGAGTTACTCCATATTCCTTTGTTCCCCTTGCTGTGCACATGTTAGGGGACAAAATTTTCCATTGTGGGCATACCTGGGCAAATCACTCGTGTAGCCTTTGTTATCTGTGTGGCTGTGGGCATGTCTTAGGCAAGCCCCACTGTATCTGTGCCTGCAGGCTGTTCTTCTGTTTGAGAGAATGCAACTGAGGACCCACCCTGCCTGCCTGCCTGACTGGGTTTTTTCCTTTCTCCTCTCATGAAAGAACCAATTGTTAAACATTTACCTGCGTATTATTTTCTTTTACTCACTAGTTCCTGAATCTGGTAATGGAAAAAGAAATGGCCCAAATCACAAATTAGATAAGACAGATTAATAGAGTTGTCCAACAAAATAAACAAAAACAAAAACATAGAATGTTTAAAAAAAAAAAAAAAAAAAAAAAAGGAAGCAGGGGAACAGTCAGCCAGCCCAAACTTCTGTTGCCACATACCTGGATTTCAGCAACCCATAAGGTAAATTTCTAGGCAGTTTAATTGGCTCTGCCTAGTGAGTATACCTGGACATTTCAGTGAGACCTCCAAACTGGTTTTAAAGTATAAATTGCAAAAACTAACAACATGACTCTCACATACATATAGAATGAATATGTGTCAAAAATTTTTTTCAATTTATCAATGAGAAAACGAACACGGGAGTCAAGCTCATTCAAAGACATATAGAAGAAATTTTGCATAAATATAACCAAGGTACCATTCCAACTATATCTAGTCAACCATTGAAAGCACCCTGCCAAGTCTCACTTGGTTTTTGCCCTTCCTAGTACCTTTGATAGCCATTTTGTTATTACTAATCTGGTCCTTGATTGTTTAATCTCTTGGTAAAAGTCTGTGTCTTCTAGATTACAACAATTCCACATAAAGATGATGCTGGCACAAGGTTTCTAACACATCCCATCTTCTGACCCAAGAAATAAAGATATCCTGCCTTTAGGTCCCTTAGATCAGGCATCCAGAGATTTTTACACCTCAAATACTAGGCAAGGCCTATGCCCATCAAATCATCAGGCCATCACACAAACAAGAAGTTCCCCTACCTCCCTAGAGGCTGACTGCAAACTCTTATGAGAGAATCCTGTCCCTAAGGTCAATGTTCACTGTCAGCAGGAAGAAGTTACAAAACAATGACCTTCAGCTGGGTGTGGTAGCTCACATCTGTAATCTCAACACTTTCGGAGGCCGAGGCAGTAGGATCTCTTGAGCCCACAAGTTCAAGACCAGTCCAGGCAACATAGCGAGACCCTGTCTCTACAAAAAATACAAAAATTAGCCAGGCATAGTGGAGTGTACCTTTGGTCCCAGCTACTCAGGAGGCTGAGGTGGGAGGATGGCTTCAGCCCAGGAGGTCAAGGTTGCAGTGAGCTGTGATTGCATCACTGCACTCCAGCCTGATTGACAGAGCAAGACCTTGTCTCAAAAAACAACAAGAGCTTACACCTGTAATCCCAGCACTTTGGGAGGCCAAGGCAGGTGGATCACTTGAGGTCAGGAGTTCGAGACCAACCTGGCCAACATGGTGAAACCCTGTCTCTACTAAAAATGCAAAAATTAGCCAGGCATGGTGGCAGGCGCGCCTGTAATTCCACGTATTCGGAAGGCTGAGGAAGGAGAATCGCTTGAACCTGGGAGGCAGATGTTGCAGTGAGCCAAGATCACGCCACAGCACTCCAGCCTAAACGACAGAGACTCTGTCTCAAAACAAACAAACCAAAAAAACTAGCAACAACAACAACAACAACAACATCAACCTTTGCCCTTCATCTCCCTTTAAGATGAAGAATTGTCTCATAAGTAGAGGGGGGATTATGTTAGGAAACAAGAGCATAGGAGAGCCAAGGTGACACCATTTTAAAATCAACTCCATCTTAAAACCATCAAGGCACATTCCTTGCCAGTCAGAACCCATGATTATAAGATGTTTACAGCTAAAGAAATAGCTTAATAATGTCTGCAAGGACTGTTTCCCAAGACAATGGGACACATGACCCTACGGATAAGACAGGAGACAGATAAAAACAAGTCACAAAACCCTGCTAGTAAGACCAGAGATAGTAAACAACAGGTAACAAGACCCTGCTGATAAGAGAGGAGACAGTAAAGAAACCAGCCCAAACCAGCCAGAACCAAGAAGGTGATGACAGCAACCTTCACTGCTCATTACACGCTAATTATAATGCATCAGGATACTAAAAAACACTCCCACCAGTGCCATGACAATTTGCAAATGTGGCAATGTCCAGAAGTTACCCTATATGGTGAGGATGGGGGAGAAACCCCAGGTGTGGGGAGCTCCTCTACCCTTTGCCAGAAAACTCATGAATAATCCATGCCTTGTTTAGCATATCATCAAGAAATTGCTATAAAATAGGCAACTAGCCCCCTCCCACCCTGCTCTGCCCATGGAGCAGTCACTCTTTTATTACTTTGCTTTTTAATAAACTTGTTTTCACCTAAAAAAAAAAAAAGTATAGAAGAAACAGAAATATTTATAGTCAATGAAAGAAAAAATGCAAAAATAAGATTACAAAGTTGGATACAAACTAGTCAATTTCCTACAGGGCCTATGGGAAAATAAATATTTCATCAGCTATGAAAGCTGTAAATAATAGCTGTAATTATTATCTCACTTGAATAACTTTGTTTAAATAGTCTGTTTCTTGCATCTCTACTTTGTCTGAGCTGGACCCTGGCAAAGAAGAGAAGAAAAATATTCATTCTGCCATAGATTCCTACCCCTGAGAAAAGAAAAAAATTAGCTTCTAATAATGTTAATGTTAATTGGGATGTTGTATACAAAGATGATGTCACAGCTATTTTTCCTTGTAGATGTATCTGGTTTCTGTTATTAACAGTGACTGAGATTGTAGAAAAATATGGAATAGATCAGTGTTTATCAAAATTTGAACTCACACACAAAGAATGTTTGAGCTTTAGCAACACTTCACTAAAAGCTTTATTAGTCCATTCTCACACTGTTACAAAAAACTACCTGAGACTGGGTAATTTATAAAGAAAAGAGGTTTAACTGACTCACAGTTCTGCAGTCCATATAGGAAACATGCCTGGGGAGGCCTCAGGAAACTTACAATCATGGCAGAAGAGGAAGGGGAAACAGGCACGTTACATCCTCCGTGGCTGAAGCAGGAGGAAGAGAGGGGAGATGCTACATACTTTCAAACAACCAGATCTTGTGAAACTCTATCACAAGACAGCTCTAGGGGGATGGAACTAAACCATTCAAAACCACCCCCATGATCTAATCACCTCCCACCAGGCCTCACCACCAATGTTGGGGATTACAATTCAACATAAGATTTGGGTGGGGACACAGACCCAAACCATATCAAAAATTAAAACATGGTTACTTAAGGTGAATCCTTCGATAATGTGATTATAAATAACAGAAGATTATAAATAACCAAAGAGAGACTTCATGAGCTAAATGATAAACATGAATAAAGTATACACACTAAATGTGGACACTGAAATCACAATAGTTTCTGGCCATAAGATGGTCATCAGAAAATGTAGGGGATAGTGAAAAGAACAGATATATATGATCACATACATATATATAGTTTTGTTTTGTTTTGTTTGAAATGTAGTCTAGCTCTGTCACATAGGCTGGAGTGCAGTGGCACGACCTCGGCTCACCGCAACTTCTGTCTCCCAGGTTCAAGCTATTCTCCCACCTCACCCAGGTTCAAGCTATTCTCCCACCTCAGCCTCCCAAGTAGCTGGGGATTACAGGCACCTGCCACCATGCCCAGCTGACTTTTTGTATTTTTAGTAGAGATCAGGTTTCACTATGTTGGCCAGGCTGGTCTCTAACTCCTGACCTCAATTGATCTGCCCACCTCAGCCTCCCAAAGTGCTGTGATTACAGGTGTGAGCCACTGCACCTGGCCCCAAGTGTGTTGCCTTTAAGTGGTGTGTTTTTCCAAAGAGTGAAAGCCTTTTCCAAATTCCAAAGTTTGAAATTTGTCCTCTACTGCATGGTTGTTACCGTCCTGGGAAATTGTTTTTTAAATGATGCAAAACAGCCGGGCGTGGTGGCTCAAGCCTGTAATCCCAGCACTTTGGGAGGCCGAGACGGCGGACCACGAGGTCAGGAGATCGAGATCATCCTGGCTAACACGGTGAAACCCCGTCTCTACTAAAAAACACAAAAAACCAGCCAGGCGAGGTGGCGGGCACCTGTAGTCCCAGCTACTCGGGAGGCTGAGGCAGGAGAATGGGGTAAACCGGGGAGGCGGAGCTTGCAGTGAGCTGAGATCCCGCCACTGCACTCCAGCCTGGGCGACAAAGCGAGACTCCATCTCAAAAAAAAAAAAAAAAAAAAAAAAAGATGCAAAACATATTTTGAGTTTAGATATAAAATGGAATTAGGTTCTGGACTCTGGTAATTATACTTTTTCCACCTCCATGGCTTTCTGGTGAGACATTGAAACACCAGCCTATTTATCATGCAGTTAAGAGCATACAAGTCTAAATTTTAATGTGTAACTAGCAGAACAAGTGCAAATTTTCTGAAGATACAAGTGAGCATGAGAGGCCCCTCGTAATTCACTATCTCAGCTCTTCAGTTGTAAAATATTTAGAATTTTGGGAGAACCTAATGAATGTGGAAGTATGTTGGTGAGGATTTGCCAAAGAGGCAAATTGGACATCTATCCTGCTTAAGTTCCTATTTAACAAGACAATGATGACCCAGGGGAAAATTTCTGGTTGTTGTCATTATTCACCTTTTAAGACATAATAAGAAGTGTTAATGTCTCAGGAAAGCCAATCCTGGTTCTAGCCAAATGAATTATTGCACTTAACACTTGTTTATAGCAGTTTTCACAATAGTAATTTAAATAATTACTTATATAATTTTATTTAAAACCTGTCCCTCCATTGGACTGAAGGCAGCAGGAGGGGTAAGACAATGGTATTATCAGTGCCTAGTACAATGCCTGGCACATAGATGAACCCAATATGTTTTTGCAGAATGAATAGACAAATATCAGAAGCATTATAAAATTAATAAAAAGTCTATGAAAATAGCTGTATAAATTGTAAGACACAATATTTCTCTTTATTTTGGGACAGCTTAAAATCTGCATTTATTTATTTATTTATTTATTTATTTATTTATTTATTTTGAGCTGGAGTCTCACTCTGTCACCCAGGCTGGAGTGCAGTGGCACTATCGTGGCTCACTGCAACCTCCGCCTCCCAGGTTCAAACAATTCTACTGCCTCAGCCTCTCAAGTAGCTAGGATTACAGGCACCCGCCACCACGCCCGGCTAATTTTTGTATTTTTAGTAGAGACAGGGTTTCACCATGTTGGCCAGGATGGTCTCGAACTCCTGATCTCAGGTGATCCACCCACCTCGGCCTCCCAAAGTGCTGGGATTACAGGCATGAGCCACCATGCCCGGCCATGGGTACACTCATAAAGAGAGCTACTGCTCCCAGTTCTGTCCTATTGGTGCCTTTTAAGGTAGGCTTGTTCATAATGAGACAGAACTGGAGTGAGATGCGGCTCTTCCTTTACGTATTTTTTTCTTTGTCTTTTTCCTTCTCTTTACAAAACCTCCTTTACACTACTACCTTGCTGACACTGTACCTGCTAACCCTGAGGCTTTAGTCATAAAAGGAAAATAGCCATTCCTCTGTGCTCTCATAGTGTCTAACCAGGCCTGTTACTTAAAGAACTCTAGAAACTGTCATTAGGCGAGCCAAATAGCAAACCAAGGTTGTTGAGTGTCCCACTTTGGAAAGCAATGCTGAACAATTGATTTATGGCCTTGTTGCTGCCAGCCAGACCACAGATGGCCCATTACTCAAGGTAACCATGGCAACCAGATATGCTGACCTGCACACTGTAGCCCAGCCTCGCCTTGCTTACCCTACCCCTGATGTCAATTCCCACACTTTGCCTCATAAAAGATTCCTTACTGGCTCTTTTCAGGCTGCCAGCCAGAGAACCCTTGCGCCTCTACTGCCATCCTTGTGCTTGAGCACAAGCCCCAAAGTAGAGCCTTGTCTGGGAAATGTACTTGGTCCCGTGTTATTTTCCATTACGTGGGGAGCCTAAGAGCCTGTGGGTCTGTAACAAAAATTAAATACTTAGGGAGAGAACATGCCTGAAAAGAATTGTTGTAAAATTGAAGCTGCTGGGGCTGTTTCAGGAATCTTCTCTTCAACTTATGTCACCCAGGCATGATTATTTCAACTAAAGTTTAAAGTAGAATACCAGCTGGGTGCAGTGGCTCGCACTTGTAATTCCAGCACTTTGGGAGGCCAAGGTGGAAGGATTGCTTGAGGCCAGGAGTTTGAGGCTGCAGTGATCTATGATCATGCCACTGCACTCTGGGTGACAGAGTGAGGCCCTGTCTTTAAAAAAATGAAAATATAGCCAGGCATGGTGGTTCATGCCTATAATCCCAGCACTTTGGGAGGCCGAGGTAGGTGGATCACCTGAGGTCAGAAGTTCAAGACCAGCCTGGCCAACATCACGAAACCTCGTCTCTACCAAAAATACAACAAAATTTTAACCAGGCATAGTGGTGCACGCCTGTAGTACCAGCTACTCGGGAGGCTGAGGCAGGAGAATCGCTTGAACCCAGGAGGCAGAGGTTGCAGTGAGCTGAGATAGCACCATTGCACTTCAGCCTGGACAAAAAGAGTGAAACTCCATCTCAAAAAATAAATAAATAAATAACATAGCAAAATAATTTCTCAAATAGAAATATAATTTGATATGGGGGTTTTGATGATCCATGATATTCAGGAAGGAATGTGATATTACACTTTCTTTAACAGATGGCCAGGCGTGGATCACACCTGTAATCCTAGCACTTTGGGAGGCTGAGGCAGGAGGATCACTTGACCTCAGGAGTTTGAGACCAGCCTGGGCAACATAGTGAGACCCTATCTTTAGAAAGAAAAAAAAAGTTAAAAACCCGTTAATGAATGGCAATGGCACTACACTAGGTACTCAGACTGCTGAGATGAAAAAGACAAGCTGCTTTCCAAGAGTTTATCAGGTAATGGAGATAGATATATGCAGAGACCTCTCAATAGATGGCAGGATTTAATACCTGCTGAATAAAGAAGCAAAGTGTTCTAGAAGGTTAGGAAAGAGAGATATTTGTGCTTTTAGCTCAAGACATTTGATATTTTACTTGCTGCAAAAACTTGAATAACTTAATTTTGACTGACATTCATTCAGCACTACCTCCATGGCAGGTACCATTTTAAGCACTTTATGTTTTAAGCTATGAAATGTTTACAGACCATCTTAATATTGGTAGCATTATCATTGTTGTTTTACTGATGATTAAGCTGAAGCACAGAAAGATTAAGCAACTTGCCCAGAATCACACAGCCAGAAAGTATTAATAGCATAACTGAGATCTGAAACCAGGCATTGCAAGTCAGGACTTTCGCCACCGTGCTCTGCCACCATGGAAGGAAGGAAGTTGCAGGAAGAAGTGGAATCAGGGAGCTCCATGTGAAAGAACTGGTCTTTGTGTTTAGTTTTGTTTAGTTGTTTGAGCCAGGGTCTCGCTCTGCTGCCCAGGCTAGAGTGCATTAAAACAATTACAGCTCACTGCAGTCTCAACCTCCTGGGCTCAAGCAATCCTCCCACCTCAGCCTCCCATGTAGCCACCATCCCTGGCTAATCTTTAAATTTTTTGTAGAGACACGGTTTCACTTTGTTATCCAAGATGGTCTCAAACTCCTGGGCTCAAGCAGTCCTCCTACCGTGGCGTCCCAAAGTGCTGGTATTACAGGCATGAGCCACGAAGCCTGGCCAAGAACTGGTATTACAGGCATGAGCCACGAAGCCTGGCCAAGAACTGGTCTTTAAACAGAGTCTCCCTACAAAAGCAGAATCCTATGTTAAAGGAGTAATTCCTTTTATGCCAAACGGCAGGAAAACGTCTGCATCTACAGAAGTCCTACATCATTATTATTTTTCACTCATGTCATAACCTCCACTGAAGGGGTTTATAGGAAATTTGGAATGCCAGTGAAAAGTAAGGTAACAGATCACTGTAATTCACATCACAGTTCTAGACAGTGAACGCCCCGAAGGCGTTCCTGAAGTCTCTTTCATTTTTGCAGTCTCGGTTCCAAGAGCTAAGAAAAAACTCCTATATTATGTACACATCTGTATCAGAGAGTAAGTAACCAGTATTTTCTGATATTGGGCAATCTTTTTATAATAGAACGAAGCTCTGTAAAGTAAAACTTTCTGTGATAGTGAAAATGTTCTCTACTCTGCACTGCGTCACTAATGGCCACGTGTGGCTGTGGAGCACTTGACATGTGGCTCATGTGACTGAGGAGCTGAATTTTAAGTTTTATTTAGTTTTAATTAATTTAAATTTAAATCGCCACACTTGCAGCACGGACTGTTACATGAATTTCAATTCTTTCCAAACCTCTGGTGTGGTTCCAGATAATGGGTGGTGTGTGGACTGGGCACTACTCCACAGACGGGCCAATGTAGAACTGCTTTTAGTCTGGAAGTGACTGTCACAGCAATTCCCTCAAGCTTAGGAAATATAAAGGTGGAATGATAGATTTGAGAACATATTTAATTCCTATTTAATTAATTTTTGCCACTTGGGAAAACACTTTTAAAAATAGGCAGCATTTCAGACATGCTGGCTCCACAGAAGAATGACCAGCCAACCCAAAACCTGGAAAATACACAGGTTCTTAGTTGGGCTATAGATTTTGAGAGAGATTAGATGGTCACTGTGTTTGTCCTAGAACAGAACAGGGTGCCTGTATAATGATGTGACGGGCCAAGCGCGGTGGCTCACGCCTGTAATCCCAGCACTTTCGGAGGCTAAGCGGGGGAAATCTCCAGACTCTAGGAATTTGAGACCGGTCTGGGCAACATGGAAAGACCCCATCTCTACAAAAAATACGAAAAATTAGCCAGGCATGGTGGCATTTGGCCCCAGCTACTTGGGAGGCTGAAGTGGGAAGAACGTTTGAGCCTGGGAGGTCGAGGTTGCAGTGAGCTGTGATTATGCCACTGCACCCCAGCCTAGGAGACAGAGCAAGACCTTATCAAGAAAAAAAAAAAAAAAAAGGCCATGAAGGAATTTTCTAGGTTTAGATGTTACTATTGTGTCCATCTCACTCCCCCCAAATTTATACCTTGAAGCTCTAACCACCAATGCAACTGTATTTGGAAATAGAGGCTGTAGAGAGGTAACTGTGGTTAAACGAAGTCATAAGGGTGGGGACCTCATCCTCTGGGACCACTGTCCTTGTGAGAAGAGGAAGGGATTTTAGACAGCTTTCTCTCCACTCGCCACAGAGGAAAAGACACAGGATGACACAGCAAGAAGGCCACCATCAGCAAGCCAAGGAGAAAGGACTCCCCAGGAACCAAAGCAACTGGCACCATGAGTTGGGACTTCCACCTTCCAGAGCTGTGCAAAAATACATTTCTGTTGTTTAAGCTGCCCAGACTGAGGTATTTGTGATGGCAATCAGGGCTGACTAATCCAGATGTTAACCTCTTTATGATTCAAGGATAGCTGAATTCTGCCTTTTTAGCTTTCTAGAATGAACTTTCTGTATTAACACTAAAAATTCAATATGGAAGAACCCTACTTAAAGCATGGATATGTGGACACACACACACACACGTGCATCCCAAAAAGGCTTTATTTTGGAAATTTGGAAATTTCAGAAGTTGAAGAAAAGTAAAATATTATCCACAATTTCACTTCTCAGAACATTCTTTGTTACTAATATTTTGGGGGTTTTTCTTCCTGTGGTCTATATATTTGAGATAATAGTATACATAATTTGTTTTTATTCACTTAAAACCTCCATTTTAAAATTTAAAGATAATTTTTGTACTATTCTTATGTTATCAGTTTCGGATGCTCCCTTTCTTTCAGTTGCACTTCGGTGTTGATGGAAGATCAACTTCTCTGAAGTGTGTGAAGCAGAAATGCCACAACAGCCTTTGGAACTGCCAGAGAGGGCTTTATTAAGTCAACAAAATACTTTCTCAGCTTTCAGTCACTATGCAGTGGGATTCAACATAGACATGCCACTTGTCTGGATTTTCTATTTTGAGACTCATGTAAGTTAGAAAAATATGCAAGTTCAACCATTTTCTTTTTATTATATCCTTCATTTATTCTTTTATTCATAGCCATATATTTTCAAAATGAGAGGAGGTTTTCAGAGCTGGTAGGACCTACAGAAAATCATAGAGGAAGGCATTATATAGTCTGCTATGTATGTATGTATATATGTATGCATGTATTTTGAGACAGTCTCACACTGTTGCCCAGGCTGGAATGCAGTGTCACAAGCACTGCTCACGGCAGCCTCAACCTCCTGGCCTCAAGCAATCCTCCCACTTCAGCCTCCCTAGTAGCTGAGACCACAGGCATGTACCATCATACCTGGCTAATTAAAAATATTTTTTTTGCAGAGGTGGGGTCACCCAAGGTTTTTTGTTTGTTTGTTTTAGTTTTTGAGATAGCATCTTATTCTGTCACTCAGGCTGGAGTGCAGTGGCACGATCTAGGCTCACTATAACCTCCACCTCCCGGGTTCAAGTGATTCTCCTGCCTGAGCCTCCTGAGTAGTTGGGATTACAGGCACCTGCCACCACTCTTAGCTAATTTTTGTATTTTTAGTAGAAACAGGGTTTCACCATTTTGGCCAGGCTGGTCTCGAACTCATGACTTCAAGTGATCCACCCGCCTTGGCTTCCCAAAGCGCTGGGATTACAGGTGTGAGCCACTTAGTCCCACGGGGTCGTCCAATGTTGCCCAGGCTGGTCTCAAACTCCTGGGCCTAAGCAATCCTGTCTCTCGCCTCAGCCTTGGAAAGTGCTAGAATTACAGGTGTGAGCCACCATGCCCAGCTGTAATTTACTTTAAAAATTTTAGTGTCGTTGGCATATCATTATATACATGCCAATTAGTTTAAGCTATAACTCTAGGGGCAACCAGCTGACCTGCCATCAAGGATGTGCTCTAACATGGTCATCTAACACTGCACAGAAGAGGCCAGGCCCAGCGGATTCCTGCAAGGTTCTCCATTATCCCATCCCCTCCACCAACCAGGCTTTGGTTAATTAGCATATTGGATGTCAAAAATGGGTTTTATTGGCAGAACTAGTGTCTGTATATTATTAGGAGGGTAGATGCTGAAAACTGACTCTCATTGATGAAAATAATATTCTCTCTCTATACATGTACAGGTAAAATAATTTAGGGACACTCCCTAAATCAGGTCACAATCTATCGTAGGGTAGGTTGGCCCCAAAGATGCCTGTCTTTGTGTAATCTCTTCTTTTAAGTGTGGGCTGAATTTAGTGACTTGATCATAATGAATAAAATGTAGCAGAGTGATGAAAATGTCACTTCCAAAATTAGGTTTTAAAAGACTGTTGCTATTCTTGCACACTCTTTCTTTCTCTCCCCTCTTTTCTCTCTTTGTCTGTCTCCTTCTCTTGGAGCATTCATCCTGGGGGAAGCCAACTGCCAAACTGTGAGGTAACCCTGCAGAGATGCCCATGTAGAAAGGGATTGAGACCTGCCAATAATCATGGGAGTGATCTTGGAAACAAAACCATTTAGCTAAACAATACCAGATTTTTAAGCCACAGAAACTGAGAGTATGAGTGTTTATTGATCTAGATCTCTAAATCTTGGGGCAATTTGCTTCACATTAGTAGATAATAAAAATGGGTAAGACATAGAGAAACTATTCAGTGTCTGATATGTTTTTGGCAATAATATAGCTAACACCTCAGAGTACGTGGTATGTGCTAAGCGGTGTTCTATGTATTTTACATATAGCAATTCATTTTATCCTAACTTTGATCCTATTAGATCACCATTTTACAGATAGAGGTTAAATCACTTGACCAAAGGCGAAGTTTGGAGGAAAACCTAGGCAATCTAGATTTTGAGTCCATGCTCTGAACCCCTGCTATGCTACTCCTCACAGTCCATTATGGCAGATGGAATGAATCAAATTCTCTTAAAAGGCCATTATAAGCAGGGGTGGACAGGTGCAAGAACAGAGACAAAAAGCTGAAAAAGCTCACTGAAAACTAAATTTAAATTTATTAAGAAGAATCTATATAAATTATGTTACCTATTCCCTGTATCTTAGTCTGTTTTTTGTTGCTGTAACAGAATACCACAAACTAGACAATTTATAAAGAAAAGAAGCTTATTTGGCCTTAGTTCTGGAGACTGGGAAGTCCAAGAGCATGGCATTATTATCTGGTGAATGTCATCCTGGCAGAAGGCAGAAGCAAGTGCACTAGACAAAGAAAAGATGGGGACTTAATCAGGAGCCCAGTCCCATCATAACTAACTTACTCCTCTGATAACAGCATTAATGCATTCACAAAGGTGGAGTTCTCATTACCTAAGCACCTCCTGAAGTTCCCACCTCCCAATATTGCTGCACTGGGGATAGGTTTCCAACATGTGAACTTTAGGGGACATACTCAAACCACAGCTTTCTGCCCCTGGTCCTCAAAACTCATGTCCTTCTCACAGTGGAAATTGCATTAAATCATCCCAAAAGTCTTAACTCATTCCTGCACCAACTCAGAAGTTCAAAGTCTAGAGTCTCATCTAAATCAGATATGAGTAAAATCTGAGACACAATTCATTCCAAGGCAAACTCCTCCTCTAACTGTGAGTTTGTGAAATCAAAACAAGTTATCTACTTTCAAAAAGGTAGGACAGGCATAAAATAGACAGTTCCATTCTAAAAGAGAAAAATAGGGAAGAAGAAAGGGGTAACTGGTCCCAAGTAAGTCCAAAACCTATAAGGGAAAACAACAGTAAGTTTTAAAGCTAAGCTAGGTGTGGCGGTGTGTGCCTATAATCCCAGCTACTTAGGAGGCTGAGTCAGGAGTATTGCTTGAAGTCATGAGTTCAAGTCTGTAGTGCACTATGATCATACTTGTGAACAGCCACTAACTCCACCCTAGGCACCATAGTGAGAACTTGTTTCTAAAAAAAAAAAAAAAGTCTTAAAGCTGGAGAATAATCTCCCTTGACTCCATGTCCTGCATCCTGGGCACACTGGGGAGGAGTTGAGCCCCTGAGACCTCTGCCAGTCCCACCCCTATAGCATTTCTGTGCTCAGCCATGCTTCAGCTCTCCCAGGCTGGAATTGCATGCTACAGGCCCTACAGTTCTGTGGTCTTGGAGGTAGCCCTACTTCCTTAACTCCACTAGATATTGTCTTGGTGGGGACTCTCTGTGGCATTTCCAACCCCACATTTCTGCTTGGCATTGCTGTAGTAGGAGCTCTTTGTGGTAGCTCCATCCCTGTGGCAGGTTTCTGCCTGGGCTTCCAGGAGGTCTGTGGCATCTTTTGAAATTTAGGTGGAGGAAGCCATGTGTCCACAGCTTTTGCATTCTGCATGCCTGAATGCTACCAAGGCTTAAGTCTTATACCTCCCAGAGTACTGAGTCAAGCAGCACCTGAAGCTGCTTGAGCCACCACTGGGGCCACCAAGGGGTGCTTAGATGGAATGCAGGGAACAGAAACCCAAGGTGGTTCTGGGCAATGAGCCTGTGCAGGAGGCCCCTGGCCCATTCCCTGAACCAACTCTGCCTTCCTAGAGCCCTAGGCCTGTGAAGGGAGGGGCAACCTCAAAGAACTCTAAATGCCTTTGGGATCTTCCTCCCATTGTCTTTATGAATAGCACCTGGCTCCCTTCTATCCATAGTAATCATTTTAGCTTCTGCCAAGTATCCTACTTCATTGCTCTTTAAATTTTACATTTCAAAGGGCCTTAGGACATTAACACAATTTACCTAAAGTCCTAGCAATGGTATAACAAAGATGACCTTACTCCAGTTTTCAATACCTTTTTCCTCATTTCCACCTGAGATGTCATCAGAATGGCCTTTACTGTCCGTATTTCTATCAACATCCTATCAACACTTAAGTAAGCTCTATGAAGAGTCAGACTTTCCTGAGTTCTGGGATCTTCTGAACCCTCACTAGAATGTTTCTTAGTGTTTTATTCATGGCAATCTAGGCTTTTTCTAGCCTGCTTCTCTAAATTCTTTCAGCCTCTACTCACTACCTAGTTCCAAAGCTGCTTCCACATTTTCAGGTAATTGTTATAGTAACAACTCCACCCTCAGTACTAATTTTCTGTCTTAGTTCATGTTCTGTTGCTAAAATAAAATACCAGAATATTTAAATACCAGGATAATTTATAAAGAAAAGAAGTTTATTTGGCTCACGTTTCTGGAGGCTGGGAAGTTCAAGAACATAGTGCTGTATCTCATGAAGGACATCCCATGGCAGAAGTGGGGAAGGTGGAAGCAAGCACACTAGACCAAGAGAAGAAGAAAACTGAACTTATCAGGAGCCCACTTCCGTGATGACTAACACACTCCTGTGATAATGACATTAATTCATTCATGAAGGCAGAGCCTTCATGACCTAATTACCTCTTAAAGTTCCCATCTCCTAATATTGTTGCATTGGGGATTAAATTTCCAATGCATGAACTTTGCACATGCCAACATAACACCCTATTCCCACTCAGAACAATTAGCAAGCTATGAGGAAATCTCCCTCTATTGGCAGGGAAGGGCACTTTTCAAAGGAGGTATATAGCCCAAGTAATAGATACAACAGATATATCCATCCATGCTCTTTTGTGATGCTGTATGTTCTGACATTTCCACCCCAACTGATTTACTCAAGAGAAATAAACTCACCAACAGTTTGATCCATATGGCCCTCCTTCAAGATAAAATAAAATCTATTATTGCAATTTTTCACAAACAAATAATGAAAGTCATAGGCTACTTTGTTTTATTTATCTTGCTTTCCATAGTGACTTCCACATGCCTGTGTCTGGCATTTAGAATGGTGTGAAGAAAGAAGGCACTTGGGAGTCTCAGCAGAGCCTAATACACTGCACCCCAGTTCTGCCCCTGCAGATGACACCAAGAGATTCCTGGTGAAAATGAGGACCATTAAATGACCTTGGATTTATATAATAATAAATGAAGTGGCAATTGGTGATCTTGATGACAGCAATTTCACTATAATGTTCTAAAGTGAATGGGTGGAGAGAAATTAGAGACTGTGAGTACAGACACTGCTTTTTAAGAGTTCGCTGGGCCGGGTAACGCCTGTAATCCCAGCACTTTGGGAGGACGAGGCGGGCGGATCACCTGAGGTTAGGAGTTCAAGATCAGCCTTGACAACGTGGTGAAACTCTGTCTCTACTAAAAATACAAAAGTTAGCTGGGCATGGTGGTGCACCCCTGTAATCCCAGCTACTCTGGAGGCTGAGACAGAAGAATCGCTTGATCTCAGGAGGCGGAGTTTGCAGTGAGCCAAGATCGCACCACTTTACTCCAGCCTGAGCGATAGAGACTCTCTCTCTCTCTCAAAAAGAGTTTGCTGTGAAAGAAAGGAAAGAAATGGCAACCAGCAGAGGTAAGTAGAGTGCGCATACAGCCATTCACTCCACAGCCTCTGCAACTCTTGCTTTCTGCATGCCTACAGAATTAGCACCACATGGATACTGCCATAAACCCTTAACCTTATTACCACTAGCTGCAGCCCTGTCCTATCTCAAATGCTGTATTCCACACTTTGACAAACACCTGCTAACTTTCCAGCTCACTCCTTGTAGTATCTCAAATTCACCAGCCTTCTATCTCACCAGAATCTTTAATCCAGTGACTTTATTACTATTATAATGTCCATCATCCCCACTGTTGTGTCATTTGTTTTCTCCCTACCTAGTTTATATCCTATGGCCATCAGTAGAGTCACTGCTTTGCATACATTCAACTCTACTAAGCCCTTCTTCTCACATCATACTTGCTTGGATAGATCACAAGTCTAGTTAACTGCAACTCTCCGCCTGCTCCGTGCCTGCAGCCATGCAGTTAAAAGACATAACTGTGCTAGCTGGTCTCCTGTTAAATTTGGGACTATGAATTTTCATGCAGTCTTTCATGCTGCCCAGCAATTGTACAGTGTTTCCCTAATCCCTTCTCTCTCACATTCTCTCCTAGATTATTTCATACTTTCTCCTCTCCCTTGTTTAACACTTCCTCCCTACAGCTTTGCTGAGATAGTTGAAGCAATCAGAAGAAATCATCCACACCTCCCTCCCCTATACCTGCCTATCTGCACCTGTGCCCACACACGGACCTTCCCTTCTTCCTGGGAATCACCTGTCTCTGCTGCTGGCAAAGTCCTGCCACCTGTGCACTAAGAGGCATTCTCTGACTCATGCTCACAGACAAGTTCTGCCATTCTCATCTCTCTCTTCTGCATCCTCAGTTTCCCCCTCCTGACTGGAGAATTCCCATAAACATGCAGACATGCGGTTATTTCTCCCAACTAAAACTCCATTAACTCCACTTCTCTGGCTGCTAGTGTCCATTTCTTTCCTTCTTTCACAGCAATTTTTTTTTTTTTTGATACAGAGTTTTGCCCTTGTTGCTCAGGCTGGAGTGTAATGGCACAATTTTCACTCACTGCAACCTCCGCCTCCCGGGTTCGAGCGATTCTCCTGCCTCAGCCTCCCAGGTAGCTGGGATGGCAGGCATGAGCCACCACGCCCAGCTAATTTGTATTTGTAGTAGAGACAGGGTTTCACCATGTTGTCCAGGCTGGTCTCGAACTCCTGACTTGAGATGATTCGCCTGCCTCGGCCTCCTAAAGTGCTGCGATTATAGGCGTAAGCCACCATGCCTGGCCCATGGCAAACTCTTAAAAAGCAGTATCCATCTTTGCAATTTCTCATTTCTCTCCCCCGATTCACTTTTGAACATGAAATTGCTTTCTTCAAGATCACCAGTTACCTCCTCCTTCATTACTAATCCAAGGTTGTTTCATAGTCCTCATTTTACTTGTCCTATCAGCAGCCAATTACTTTCTTCTCCTTGAAACACTTTGTCCACTTGGCTTCCAGGACACCGCACTCACCTGATTATCCACCTACCTTTCTGTTGTTCCTTTTCAGTCTCTTGCTAGTTCCTCCTCTTGTCATCATTCAGACTGGTAAGCACTGATGTGCAGTAGGGCTCAGCCCCGGACTTCTCTTCTCTGTCTGCCTTCACACCCTGGGGGTGATCTCAAGAGCTCTCACAGCTTGACTGCCACCTGTAGGCTCAGGACTCCCAAATTTTTATCTTCAACCCAAACCTCTCTCTTGAATCCAGACATATATCTAAGTGCCTATTTGACATTCCCACTTCATTTTTTTGATTTTGTACTTTATACAAATGCATTTTATTTTATTATTTTTTAGAGATGAGATCTCGCTGTATTGTCCAGGCTGGTCTCAAACTCCTGAGCTCAAGCAATCCTCCCTCGGCCTCCCAAAGTACTGAGATTACTGGTGTGAGTCACCATGCGTGGGCTACAAATGCATTTTATGCGCAAGATTAATACATAAAACAGGACAATAAAGAACTATTCTGGGTTTGGCGGGAGGATTGGGGGAGATATTGGTCAAAGGGCATAACATTTCAGAATAAATAAGTTTGAGAGATCTATTGTATATCATGGTGACTATATTTAACAACAATATGTTGTATTCTTAAAAATTACTAAAGACAGTAGATTTTAGGTGTTCTAGTCACATACACAAAAATGATAAGCATGTGAAATAATGCATGGTAATATAGCTATATGGTAAATAGCTTGATGTAGGCCGGGCGCGGTGGCTCAAGCCTGTAATCCCAGCACTTAGGGAGGCCGAGACGGGCGGATCACGAGGTCAGGAAATCGAGACCATCCTGGCTAACACGGTGAAACCCCGTCTCTACTAAAAATACAAAAAAAAAACTAGCCGGGCGAGGTGGCGGGCGCCTGTAGTCCCAGCTACTCGGGAGGCTGAGGCAGGAGAATGGCGTGAACCCGGGAGGCGGAGCTTGCAGTGAGCTGAGATCCGGCCACTGCACTCCAGCCCGGGCTACAGAGCAAGACTCCGTCTCAAAAAAAAAAAAAAAAAAAAAAAAAAAAAAAAAAAAGCTTGATGTAGTCATTTCACAATACGTACATACATCAAAACCCCATGGTGTACACCACAAATGCATGCAATTTTGACTTCTCAATTAAAACAAAGAAAAACAAATTACTCTGAGTGAATTAGGGTGAAAAGTAACCCTAAGGGGCTTTTCATTCACCTGAATATTTAATAGCCTCTTTTTTTTCTTTGAAGTTAATAGAGACAATGTCTCACTATGTTGCCCAGTCTGGTCTCAAACCTGAGGTCAAGTGATCCTCCCACCTTGGTCTCCCAAAGTACTAGGATTATAGGCTTGAGCCACTATGCCTGGCCTTAATAGCATCACACACTTCACATTCTGAAACAGTTCCTAGTATTCCTGCTGTCCCCTAAACCATCTCAATCAATGGCAGCTACATTTTTCCAGTTGCTCAGGTCAAAATCTTGAAGTCATTCTTTATTACTCTCTTACTCTCATACCCACATTTGATCTGCTGGCATATTCTGTCTCATCTAACAGTCTGCCTCTCTATCTATCTCTCTATCTATCTATCTACAATTTATTGTCATCATTTCTCCTCTAGAATTATTGTGGAGTTTTTTGGGTTTGTTTGTTTGTTTGTTTAAGATAGGGTCTTGCTCTGTCAACCAGGCTGGAGTGCAGTGACGCAATCATGGCTCATTGCAGCCTCGACCCAGACTCAAGCGATCCTCCCTCCTTAACCTCCTGAGTAGCTGGGACTACAGGTGCATGCCACCATGCCCAGCTAATTTTTTTATTTTTATTTTTTGCAGAGATGGGGTCTCACTATGTTGCCCAGGCTGGTCTGAAACTCCTGGGCTCAAATGATTCTCCTACCTTGGCCTCCAAAATGTTGGGATTACAGGCATGAACCACTGTGCCTGGCCCTGGATTATTGCTGTAAACGTCTAACTTGTCTCGCTATTTCTGCCATTAACTCTCTTCAGACTCTCTTCAGTTTATTCGTTTATTCAGAGCACAATTCTTTTCTGCTTAAAATTCTCCAGAGGCATCCCATCTCCCTTAGAGCAAAGGCCAATGTCCTATAACCCTAAGATCCTGTATAATTTTCCCCTGGCATTAGTGCTCCGCCCTCATTTCCTGCCACTCTCTTCTGCATTCAGGTCACTCCAGCCACGCTGACCTCCTCGCTGTTTCTTGGCCATGTCCAGGCACACTTGCACCTCAGGTCCTGTGCATCTGCCCTTCCTTCTGCCTGAATACATTTTCTCGGGTGTCTTCTGCCCAGTTCCTTCACTTCCTCAGGTCTTTATTCAAATGTGCCTCCTGGAGAGCCCTTCCTGGGCTACCCTGTCTCCTACAACTGCAAACCTCCCACCCAACTCATTCTTTGTATTTTTATGTTTTTCCTTTGGCATTTATCAGCCCGTAACAAGCTATATTTTTTGGCCTATTATGTTAATTTTCCGTCTCCCCCTGTGAAAAGTAAGCTGTATGAGAGCAGGAAGTTTGTCTGTTTTGTTCGCTGTTTGTCCTTAGCACTACAACATGCCTGTTACTACCAAGTACTCAGTATTTGTTGAATGGATGAATTATAATGGTGATGGGCATGATGAAAATATGCAGACAGACAAGGCAAACACATACAATAATGCTTACTTTGATACACATTGGTGACAATTGTAAGTTGCGACTATTGTTAAAAAGTTCTTATTTTATCATTAATGTTCCCACATCATCAAAATAGAGTTCAGTACCCAGACAAGAGTTAAGGCACTGGAATTGTGGACTGCGACTAAAATGTGTGATTTTTGTAACTTAAAAAAAGTCCCCACAGTGACATTTTAAATATTATGATACCGAATATTATCTTTTTTTTTTTTTTTTTTTTTTTTTTTTGAGGCAGGGTCTCACTCTGTCACCCAGGCTCAAGTGCAGTGACACGATCACAGCTCACTGCAGCCTTGACCTCCTCTGGCTCAAGCAATCCTCCCACCTCAGCCTCCTGAGTAGCTGGGACTACAGGCATGCACCCACCACGCCTGGCTAATTTTTGTATTTTTAGTAGAGGTGGGGTTTTCGCCATGTTGCACAGGCTGATCTCGAACTCCTGAGCTCAGGCAATCCACCTGCCTCGGCTTTCCAAAGTGCTGGGATTACAGGCATGAGCCACTGTGGCCGGTCTTATTTATTTATTTATTTATTTATTTATTTATTTTAAATCTTTCTCATGATACACAATTGGCGCTCACGAACCAGTAATCACAAAATTGAGAATAAGATAAATCATAGGTAGGTTTATTAATGACTTCCAACTAGTTACCAGCAGAGGGTGCTACTTATCCATAGTTTCACATGTATAAAGACTGTTTTGCAGAACTAATGGGCAGGCTTCAATACTGTAAATGACACCATCTTACAAATCTGTATTGTGTGATCATGAATCAGCCACCCAGACATAAACATAATACCTTCAGTTTTAAAAAATCTATAATTTTCTTTTCCTTATTTGTGAATTTAAATAGATGATCTTGTACATGAATATGGTACAAAAATATACAGAAAGAATTAACTCTTTCTTCTACCCCAGTCCTCTAGTTCCTCAATTTTCTATTTCAAGGTTATCATTGTGTCCAGTTTCTTCTGCATTTATGTGTGTGTCTGTTATGTTTTGTGTTTGTATTGTATGTGTTTTCATTTTCTTTCTTTCTTTCTTTCTTTCTTTCTTTCTTTCTTTCTTTCTTTCTCTCTTTCTTTCCTTTCTTTCTTTCTTTCTTTCTTTTTTTTTTTTTTTTTTTTTTTTTTGAGGTGGAGTCTTGCTCATCGCCCAGGCTGGAGTGCAGTGGCGCAATCTCAGCTCACTACAAGCTCCGCCTCCCGGGTTCATGCCATTCTCCTGTCTCAGCCTCCCGAGTAGCTGGGACTACAGGCGCCCGCCACCATGCCCGGCTAGTTTTTTGTATTTTTAGCAGAGACGGGGTTTCACCATGTTAGCCAAGATGGTCTCGATCTGCTGACTTTGTGATCCGCCTGCCTCGGCTTCCCAAAGTGCTGGGATTACAGGCGTGAGCCACTGCGCCCGGCCTACCGTTTTGTGTTTTCAATCAGAAATGCTGTAAGTGCCACTCTTCAGCTTAGGGTTAATTTATAAACAAGCCCATCATGTTGGGATTCCACGTTGGCACTTACAGAACATCTTTCTTTTAAACAGCTCTATTTTATTCCACTGTGTAAAATAAACAGAAATTTATGTAACCAGTCCTCTGTTGATAGACGGTAAGGTTATTTTAAATATTTTGCCATTCCAAACATTAGTAAATTAAGTGTATTTTTACATTTTTCTTGGTAAATATGTGCAAGTATATCTGTAGGGTAATTTCCTGGGGAAAATTGGCTGGCCGTCTGAAAAATAATGAAGGTATAGTTTCATCTCTCTATACAAAGATAAATTCCAAATGTATTAAATCAAAGACACTAGAGAAAAACAGAGGAGAATGTCTTTGTGATTTTGGAGTCAGGAAAGCTTTTCTAAGGCTAACACAAACTTAGAAGGTATATGAAAGAAGATTGAAATTTGACTGTGTATTTTTAAAAATCTGTGTGGCAAAAACACCATAAACAAAAAAGACAAATAACCCCTGGTAAAAATGTATTTGTAACATATCCTACAAGGGACTAAGTCTTGTAATATATAAAGAGTTTTTGTGTGTTGATAAAATCAAGCGCCACTGAAAAACGACCAAAGCATATAAACAAATAAAACATCGAAATGGAAATACAAATGGCTTTCAACACATGAAACCATATTTGTAAGGAGAGAAATTGCAAATTACACTTTTTTTGGTCTTTTTTTTTTTATCCTTTTCGTGGCGTATTGGGGGGTCTCACTATATTGCCCAGGCAGATCTTGAACTCATGCTATCCTCCTGCCTCTGCCTCCCTAAATGCTGGGATTACAGTTGTGTGTCACCACGCCCCTTGAGGAATGCATATTAAAATAATGAGATACTATATTTCACCTATCAGATTGGCAAAGACCAACATATTGTGTTCGTGAGGGTGTGGGGAAACAGGCAGGCTCACAGTTTGTTGGTGAGACTGTAAATTGGTACAACCTCTATGGAAACCAATTTGGCATCAGCTAGCAAACTTTTAAAACTAGTCAGGTTTGGTGGCTCATGACTGTAATCTCAACACTTTGGGAGGCCAAGGCAGGTAGACTCTTGAGCTCAGGAGTTTGAGACTAGCCTGGGCAACGTGGTGAAACCCGGTCTCTACTAAAAATACAAAAATTAGCTAGGTGTAGCAAGGCTGTAGTCCCAGCTACTCAGGAGGTTGAGGTGGGAGGATTGGGCTTGAATCCAGGAGGTCGAGGCTGCAGTGAGCCGTGACTGCACCTATAGCCTGGGTGACAGAGACCCCCAACTCAAAAAAAAAAAAAAATTACATGAAAGTTTGGAGAGTTTTTTTTCTTTTAGTCAAATCTGTTTATTTGGATTATCTGCATGTTCTTAACCAGAAGGAAATGCTACACAGAGTTGAAGAATAAAGATAAAATATTAAAAATTTAAGGTAGGTATTATGTTCTTTGTATAATGTGGATAACAACCATATTGAGATATGGAAAGTAACATGACAAAAGAATCTCTGAGTGTATATCACTCATGGTCCTTTAGGAAATCGATAGTACCTTTTTTAAAAAAGGGAGGCTGCAAGGAGTTTCAATTCTTGAAGGTGTAGGCAGGGTTAAGGGAAACAGCACGGGGTAGTGCACACCCTCAGGTGCTGGCATCTGGCTTTAGGAAGCCATTACCCTCCCTGGCAAGAGGCAATGGAGAAAACACTTACAGAACCAAGTGAGCACTGTCACTTTAGGAGAGGCCACCTGACAGGAGCTGTGGAAAAGCGTGAGCTACTGTCAGACAGACGCCTGGCAGGGTGGGAACCAGGAGAATAAACGCTGCAGGCCCTTCCTCCTCCTGGCCTTCCATCTGCTGGGGCCTCCCACTGGCCACATTCAATGGGAATCAGAGGGCAAAGGAGCCAGACTGATGCTGTCAATAGAGGCCGGTCTCCCGGGATGCTGAACAAAGATGGGTCGCTCTTGCTCTGCACCCACGGGGTAGATCTGGAAGGGCAACGGATGATTTCATTCAGTGTAATATGCATCTTGGTAATACATTCAGGGCCTTGCTTCATTTCCCCCTTTCTCCAAAAAAAATTATCACTTTTTCTTTCAAAGTAATTACTTCTGAGGTACTCCTTTTTGGAACGGAAGCCATAGATCATTCAAATTCCCAATTCTTTTCTTTCCGAGACAGCATCTTTATATGAAAATTGTCATAGCATTACACAGGCTGATTAAAATAAAAATAAAAGGCTTTCTGAAGACACTGCATTTGCTCATTAAAGTCCAATTAAAAGGCCAGGCACAGGCACTTTGGGAAGCCAAGGCAGGCGGATCACTTGAGGAGTTCGAGACCAGCCTGGGCAACGTAGTAAAACTCTGTCTCTACTAAAAATACAAAAATTAGCTGGGCATGGTGGCGCACACCTGTAGTCCCACTTACTCGGGAGGCTGAGGCATGAGAATTGCCTGAACCAGGGAGGCAGATGTTGCAGTGAGCCGAGATCACACCACTGCACTCCAGCTTGAGCAACAGAGCCAGAATCTGTCTCAAATAATAATAACAATCCATTAAAAAGGCAATTTAAAGACAATGACAGCTAGAATATAAGCACATTAAAGAGTATATTATGAGAAATAAATAGTGCATTTTACAGAGAGTGGGTTTTGAAAAATAAAAGTTATGTTTGGCCATGCATATACTGCAGGGGAAGGATTCCATTATCTGGTTTTCTTCTTTTCTTTCCTTTGTTTGTTTGCTTGTTTGTTTCTGTTATTGTTGTTTTTGAGATGGGATGTTGCTCTGTCACCCAGGCTGGAGTTGGAGCACAGTGGTGCAATCTCGATTGGTTCACTACTGCCTCAACTTACCAGGCTCAAGCCTGATCCTCCCACTTCAGCCTCCCAAGCAGCTGGGACTACAGGTGCGTGCCACCATGCGTGGCTAATTTATATTTTACTATTTTATTTTATTTTATTTGAGACGGAGTTTCACTCTTTTTGCCCAGACTGGAGTGCAATGACTTGGCTCACTGCAACCTCCGCCTTCTGGATTCAAGCGATTCTCCTGCCTCAGCCTCCTGAGTAGCTGGGTTTACAAGCATGCGCCATCACGCCTGGCTAATTTTGTATTTTTGGTAGAGTTGGGGTTTCTCTATGTTGCCCAGATTGGTCTCAAACTCGTGGGATCAAGCGATCCACCTGCCTGGGCCTCTCAAAGACCTGGGATTACAGGCATGAGCCACTGCACCTGGCCCCTTTCTTCTAATAGTGCCTCTCAACCATATACTTCCCACCTCATTTATATTTGGTTAGACAAAGTGACTCCCTCGGATCAACCAGAGATTAATCCTGGAGCTCCAACACGTATTTAAAACTACTGGCCTGATAGTCTATCAACATTGAAGATTACCTAGGGAGAAGCAGATGTTATTTAAACGGATTTCTTGACCTATTTACATGATAAGATTTAATTTCCTTGAAACGCCATTTTGAAAACTGGGATTGGCATCTGTTACAGGTTCCTAATTAGTTGCTTTCGGATTACTTGGCAAGTAAACGACTATGTTGTTATGAACCCTTCCTGCAGTATATAATCGAACATGAATCTCCATCTTGGGTTTCTTTTTGTAAAGTCTGCATCTGACCCCTTTACACTCTTTTCTGTGTTCACTAAACGTGCTCAGGGTTGGAAAAGCTGTTTCAGTAGAGACGGCATATTTCTCGCGGCGTTCAGGGGTAGGTACAAGAGTTGCAGACATCCATCGTACGCTATCCAGCGTCTGCACGTTCCCTTGTTTGCTCCCAGTGGGCAGAGAACCCAGCATTGTGAGTACCTTATTAGAACTGTCAGGAGGTAATATTACATAAGTAATGAAATAACATGTTAATGCAATTCATTACAGGTCCGTTGGAATTGATTGTTCAGGTTATTCCTTTCACTGCTCTGAGAAACATCAGGTATAACAGACTCACCTGAAGCAGGAAGTAAGCATGTAATTTGTCAGGCGATGTGGTCTAGTGGATCCAGAATTTGAATATTATTTCTGGCTCTGCTGCTGGCTTCCTTTATGACTAGGAGGGAAATGTCTCTGGGTGTTGCTAGTTTCAGTATCTGTGGATTGATAAGCAGATCGCAAGTATGGATGTTATAATAGGTTATTTCATGGGAAATTAAACACAGCAAATCTAATGAGAGGAGCAGGTTACTTGGTCATTTCTTTCTAGGTGCTATTTGGTGCTTTAAGAGGACATCTAGTATTGGATAAGTTAAAGGAGTTTCAGAAAGTGCATCATAACAACATGACCGAGAGCTCAGAATGTGCTACACGGTTCCGAGGGCCGTCTGTGTATTACCTCATTTAACCCCTGCAGCACACCCACCTGGTCATTGCATGATATTGATGCAGTTTTACAGATGAAGAAACTGAAGCACATATAGTTAAATAATTTGTCCAAGATCACAAAGCTAGTAAGCAGCAGAACTGGGATTTGAACTCAGGTTATTTAAACTCAGAGCCCCAGTTCTTATTCCCCAGTATTTGACTCCCCTTCGCTCTCAGCTGGTGATAGAAAAGATGATGACCAGGCCGGGCACAGTGGCTCACACCTGTGATCCCAGCACCTTGGGAGAATGAGGCAGGTAGATCGCTTGAGTTCAGGAGCTTGAGACCAGGCTGGGCAACATAACAAAACCCTGTCTCTACAAAAAATGCAAAAACTAGCTGGCTGTGGTGGCACGCCCCTGTCATCCCACTTACTTGGGAAGCTGAGGTGAGGGAGTGGCTTGAGCTCCGTAGGCAGAAGTTGCAGTGAGCTGAGATAAGGCCACTGCACTCAAGTTTGGGCAACAAAGCAAGATTCCATTTCCAAAAAAAAAAACAAGTATGAGATTTAACTTAAAAATAATTTTCCTTCATCTGATTAGAGAGTATACTTAGGGTGAGATTTAGTGTGTTGTTTTTTGTAGCGATGGGGGTCTCACCATGTTGCCCAGGCTAGTCCTAAACTCCTGGGCTCAAGCAATCCTCCCACCTCAGCCTCTCAAAGTGCTGGGATTACAGGTGAGAGACACTGCACCCGGACTATTTTTCTGTTATTGCTGTGGTGGGGAGCACACCAAAATGGTGCCTGTCATCTTCATCCTTCCTACGCATCTTTCCCGGCACTGCTACTGTGATTAGTATCTTAATTCCAACCTAGGCAGGTGCAGTGCATCAGTACTCTCTTCTCCAGCTTCTTTTACCTCAGCCCAAGCCACTCTGTAGAAAAGGGCTCCACCCACGTCATCTGACCTGTAGGTCTCCACTCTCTCTTCCCAGTTCTCAGATGGTTCTTGGAGCGCTGGGAAAGTCAAGCGAAAATACGGTGGTGAGTTCTCCCCCACTAAATAATTAGACTTTGGCTGATGCTGGCCTTTAGTCATCGAATGCCAAGAAAGTACCGCCCTAACAAGGGAAAAGCAATATTAGATGTAGGCTGTTCTGTTGTCCCTCAACCTCAAAATGCTTGTGGCAAAAGGGACAAACCTCCAATCGGTCTGTATTAGGGGTTCAACAGAGTTAACTGAAAACTTGAAACAAATCTGGAAAGAAAAACTCTACAAATAGGGAAAAAAGATGGGTAGCTGAGAATGATAAAGTTAGATTCATTCCCCAGATATGTTGCCATCACCACAGGCAAATCTCAAATTGTTTTCAATGGAGCTTTTGGAAATTTAAATTAGCCCTGTCATTTTCAGGCTCGGTCGTTTGGAATGTGCATTGGTGAAACACGGTGATGTAGTTTTGTAGACCGTAAGAATCTTGGGGGCACCTGAATTCTTAAAGTTAGAGATTCATTGTAGGTCTTCTCCTGTTCTCTGAGAAGAAAACCAGACTTCATATAACAAGAAGTGAGACAGAAGAACAGTTTTCAGAAGCACGTGTCACTCTGCTATTTCAGGAATTGTTCCAATAAGAGATGTTTATAGTAAGTTTGGTGTGACCCAGCCAGGAAGCTTAATATAACAAGGTTAACTGAATGGTGGGAGGCAAGGTTCTAGTCTATACCAGCTTGCATTTATTAATAATCAGAAAGGTTGCGGATGACAGACTTGCTGAGCATTTACTAAATCTGGTACTTGTGGTTTGCAAATCATTTTATTAACAGCTGCTATCATCTATCCTAGAAATGGTAGGAAGAAGTGTTATTATTTTATCATATGAAATAGTCTTCACAAAGAGAATGAAAACAGTTTAATCTGGCAGATATAAAATTCACCGGTGAAGCAGAAAACTGTGCTCTGCCCTCCCACTGAGCTCACTAAAGATGGTTTCCTGGGAACGTCTTGGTGAACAGATGTTTCTTCTTAGGTTTTGATGAAGAGTTTAGTGGCATCTAATCATTAGTGAAGGGTTGCTTTGGCAAAAGGAATCTCTTGTCTGTCTACACACATAATTAAAATTTTTTACATATATGAAGGATTTTGCATTAATTAACTACCAATAGGATCTCGCATAGGTGAGTTATGAATGATTGACTAGCTTTCATAATCAAGTTTTGAATGATTTTAAAAATCAGCCTGCCTGATCTAAGGTTTGGAAGTTTAATGTTCAATAACTAACTTTAGTAAAGGGAGGAAATATTTTTTAAGAAAAAAACAGGAAAGATAATTACATGGTTAGCATAATCTGTTTGGAATTAGAATTTGATTCAGAAAGCTTTCTAGAGAGCCTTTTGAATCACCCTGAAATCTGCCAGTTTTTTCAAGGATGCTGCTTTTGTACCTCTGTATATATCATACATTTTTCTTTGCAATAAAATGAACTTTCTTAGTGATCGAAGAATATAGATGTTGATAAACACAAATTATGTCATATTGTTTACATATACATTCCTAAAGAATAAGAAATATTAGACAATATTCATCATACATACATCGTAGATGAACTCATTGAAGTCAGAACAAATGTAGATTTCTGTAAGTCCCAAAGAGTATGGATGTCTTAGAGGTTGATGTTGAAGTCTGCAGTTACACCAGTGGTGAAAATCAAATATGTAACGAATAACTTTAGGTAAGAATCAAATCAGACTTGTTTTACAGATGTTGCCATGTGTTAGAGGATTTTACTTGTTACTTTATAGTTTTGGATCAGGCAGATGGTTGAAAAGTGTTGATTCAAGAGCTTTGACTGTATAGAACAAGACAATTGAGGCAATAATAATAATGGGACTCCGAATCTGTAAGCCAAAGCAATGAAGCATAGTTCAATCAAAAGGAGAAATAAAAAAGATTAGCCACATACACAGTATCGATAATCTCTAACATCATTTTACGTTACATTTAGCTCACATGAATCCAAGTGGAAATTCCTATAACAGTTATAGTTCCACTTCTTAATTTTCTGTTTATAACCCTGGAAATAGCAAACAATATGTATAACATTCTGTGCAGTGCGTTTAATAGCCGCATAATAGATGCTCCTAAATTTTTCCCTAGCTTCACTCCCAAGCTGTGATAATCTCCTATTATAGGTTCTCATGGCTCCTGACTATGTAATTATTTATTTGACATTTTTCAGGTTGTCAGATTTAGCTAAAAAAAAAAAAAAAAAAAAAAAAAAAACAAGACACCCAGTAAAATGTGAATTTCAAATAAACAACAAATAATTTTCCAGTATAACTATGTCTTGTGCAACATTTGGGGGCATGCTTACACGAAAAAGTTAGTCATTGTTTATCTGAGATTAAAATTTTACTGGGCTTCCTACATTTAACCTGGCAGCTCTAGTGGCTTACTTGTTCATAGCTGTATCTTCCACACACTATGAGTTTTAGGATACTATTTTCCTCATCATTATATCCCCAGTATTTGCACAGGGCTTAGCACTTAGCAGGAATTCAATAAATATTGGTTGACTGCCTGAAGGAATGGATATTAAAACTACTTTAATGTATTAGGTACATTGGCTCGCAGCAGTAATTCCAGCACTTTGGGAGGCTGGGGTGGGTGGATGACTTTAGCTCAGGAGTTCGAGACCAGCCTGGGCAACATGGTAAACCCCGTCTCTACCAAAATACAAAAGGTTAACTGGGCATGGTGGCACGTGCCTGTGATCCTCGCTATTTAGGAAGCTGAGGTGGGAGGATCACTTGAGCCTGGGAGGTGGAGGTTCCAGTGAGCCGAGATTGTGCTACTGCACTCCAGCCTGGGTGATAGAGGGGGCATCATCTCAAAAAAAAAAAAAAAAAAAAAAAAAAAAAAAAGTATTTTAATTAAAATATACAAACTGAGCCAGGTGTGGTAATCCCAGCTGCTTGGGAGGCTGAGGCAGGAGGATCACTTGAACCTAGGCTGCACTGCTCTATGATCACACCTATAAATAGCCACGGCACTATAGCCTGGGCAACAGAGACCAATCTCTACAAAATTAAAAATAATTAAAAAAAAAAAAAACATGGAAAATGCAACCGAGGTTCATAGAACTTGAAAGCAAAAGAAGCACTTCTTTCCATTGGGATATCTACAAGTGTACCATCTTTATGTAGTAAATAATCAGCTAAGATCGCTAAGGGGGAAATTCCTTTTAAAAGAGACTCCAAGCAACTGATTCTCCTAGTACAATTCACTTTCAATTCTTAATTTTCACTTAATGCCTTTTCAAAGGCAGTTAACTGTACAAAGCAAACTGGGCTTGTATTTTTAAGTATTCTGGCAGATTGCAGCTAATCCTTTCTACCAGGATCTAAAATTAAAATAGAGGTTAAGAGGTTTAGACAGAAGAGACAGGAGATATTTCCAAGCTGCATATGGAGAAGATGACACAAATTTTGAAATCTTTATCACCCCATCTTATTTATTAAACTCCCACCATGTTCTGCTCTAATTAGGAAAAGCAAAACAAGTTAATCACATGCAGCTTTGGTAGCTCATGAAGAGCCATTGTTTTAAGTGCACTCTTTGTAAGGTTTAGCCTTGGCCGGGCGCGGTGGCTCAAGCCTGTAATCCCAGCACTTTGGGAGGCTGAGACGGGCGGATCACGAGGTCAGGAGATCAAGACCATCCTGGCTAACACGGTGAAACCCGGTCTCTACTAAAAAATACAAAAAACTAGCTGGGCGAGGTGGCGGGCGCCTGTAGTCCCAGCTACTCGGGAGGCTGAGGCAGGAGAATGGCGTGAACTCGGGAGGCGGAGCTTGCAGTGAGCTGAGATCCGGCCACTGCACTCCAGGCTGGGCGACAGAGCGAGACTCCGTCTCAAAAACAAACAAACAAACAAACAAAAAAAGGTTTAGCCTTAACCACCAAGCAGGGTTCACTTAGGCAAGTCAGGAAAGTTTAGAAAACAGACAGTAGAAGAAAGCCTGAGCAACATGGCAAAACCCTGTCTCTACTAAAAATACAAAAAGCTGGGCGTGGTGGTGCACGCCTGTGGTCCCAGCTACTTGGGAGGCTTAGGTAGGAGGATTGCTTGAGCTTGGGGAATTGGAGGTTGCAGTGAGCCATGATTGCACCACTGCACTCCAGCCTGGGTGACGGACCAAGACCCTGTCTCAAAAATGAATAAATGAAAACAGATGGTTAAAGGAGAAAAAATGCCTTGGAAATGCATGTAGAAACATGTGCCTTTGGGAGGCCGAGACGGGCGGATCACGAGGTCAGGAGATCGAGACTATCCTGGCTAACACGGTGAAACCCCGTCTCTACTAAAAAATACAAAAAACTAGCCGGGCGAGGTGGCGGGCGCCTATAGTCCCAGCTACTCGGGAGGCTGAGGCAGGAGAAAGGCGTAAATCCGGGAGGCGGAGCTTGCAGTGAGCTGAGATCCGGCCACTGCACTCCAGCCCGGGCGACAGAGCCAGACTCCGTCTCAAAAAAAAAAAAAAAAAAAAAAAAAAAAAAAACGAAACATGTGCCTTATATACTAGGAACATTAATCTAGGTCAGTTACAAATGCCTACAAAGCGAGACTGTTATGGCTTGAACAGCATACCACATCATCATTCAGTGACAGGAGTAGACAGGATTTGGGAACCTGAGGTTCCAGTTTTGGGGCCTCTTTTAACCTCAGGCCCAACCTGTGTCTAAATTTTCTGGCTCTATAAGGGAAAAACGGTCAACTCACATTGAGAACACTGACAGATACTTAACTACTGTTTTGGTGTTTTTTGTTTTTTGTTTATTGGTTGTTTTTTTTTTTTTTTGAGACAGAGTCTTGTTCTGTCGCCCAGGCTGGAGTACAGCAGCACAATCTCAGCTCACTGCAACCTCCACCTCCTCAGTTCAAACAATTCTCCTGCCTCAGCCTCCTGAGTAGCTAGGATTACAGGCATGTGCCACCACGCTCTGCTAATTTTTGTATTTTTAGTACAGATGGGGTTTCATCATGTTGGTCAGGCTGGTCTCGAACTCCTGACCTTGTGATCCACCCACCTCAGCCATCCAAAGTGCTGGAATTATAGGTGCGAGTCACTGTGCCCGGCCTTAACTACTGTTTTATAAGGCTCTTTGCTCAACATAGGGAAGTCAGATGTATTCCTGCTAAGTCAGTCAACTCTACATTTGGAATGCTTTGTATTCAAGGGTAAAGTCTCTTCTGTCATTACTACTGCTGCACTTCTACCTTCCCCCTGGAGCAACTGAGCAGCTCTTATGTATTCAAGGTGGGAAGTTCTCCAGAAAAGGTGGTCCTGAAAGTAGTTGGGAGCCAACAATCACAGCAGCTGTGGGATAAATCCATAAGCCTGGTAATTATATACATTATATATAATTGTAGATTATCAGTTGTGTCAACAATAATGTATTGAGTATCTAGAAAAAGTAACATCATGGTTTTGAGTACAAGAATTAAAAGGTATTTTTGAGGAAAAGGCATGTATACACATTGGAAATAATCCAAGAATAGAAGACATTTAATTAAATGTATGTTACAATTATAAATCCTAGGAGAGATCAGAAAGAATGGAGTCCATGATTAAAAACTGATTCTAGAATTTCAAGAGAGGAATGTGTTTTAGGGTTCACATTGAGAGATCATTCTTTTTTTTTTTTTTAACGGAGTCTTGCTCTGTCCCCCCGGCTGGAGTGCAGTGGCATGACCTCGGCGCACTGCAACCTCTGCCTCCTGGGTTCAAGCGATTCTCCTGTTTCAGCCTCCCAAGTAGCTGGGATTACAGGTGCCTGCCACCATGCCCAGCTAATTTTTGTATTTTTAGTAGAGACAGGGTTTCACCATGTTGGCCAAGCTGGTCTCGAACTCCTGACCTCAGGTGATTCACTTACCTTAGCCTCCCAAAGTGTTGGGATTACAGGTGTGAGCCACCATGCCCAGCCAAGAGATCATTCTTGAATAGAGGAAAAGGAGAGTATTGTCAGGAAGCAATGTAAAGGTTGAGAGATGGTCATTAACTTAAGTGGTAAAGGATTCTGTTGGTGGAAACTACACTGGCTAGAACTGGTGGTCATCATATTGAAGGAAGATCAACTCAGATTCAGAGGATTTTGAGTGTTTTCTTCTTCCCAGTAATTCTAGATACCCCTTCCAATTATAGTGCTTTTAAAATTTCTGTATTATTGTTCATTCTCTATTAGGGGATTAAAAAAAGATTCATGGAAATTTCTGTTAATGTCCTAAAAAATCAGTTTTAGAAATCAGTAATTCCATAACTATTCAACTATTTTTTTTTGTAACTATTCAAACTATTTTAACCATTTTCCTAGAGTATTTAAAAAATATCTATCTAATCTAATCTAATCTAATCTAATCTATCCATCCAACCCTCTGTTGCCCAGGCTGGAGTACATGTGGTGATACCTTCATGGCTCACTGCAGACTGGACCTCCCATACTCAAGTGACCCTCCCACCCCTACCTCCTGAGTAGCGGGAACTACAGGCACACACCACTACACCCAGCCTGTATTATTTTAACTCTTACTAGTTTAGGGAAAATTTTGAATGTATTTCCAAATTTCCGAGTTACTACAAGAAGTGAGATTATGCTTCTTTTTTTTTTTTAAAGGTCATATATCTTGCTATGCAATAAAACGATGCTGGAGTCAGACATTCTTTGACTCAAATCTTAGAGATGTGACCATTAGCAAATTACTTGGCCTCTTTGAGTCTTAGCTTCTCTTTCTATAAAAGGGGGATATTTCCACACAACTGATAGGGTTTATGTGAAGTTTAGACATAATACACATAAAACACCTAATATGGGGCATATTAAGTTCTGAATAGAGGGCAACCAGTACAGTACCAATGGTAGGTATTCAAATGAGAGTTGTTACCATCATTGTCACCTGCCCTATTAAAAACTAAAAAGCAATATGGTTGTCTAGCCTCTGGAGCTGGACTGCCTGAGCCGCGGCACTTATTGGGGTGACCTGGGGTGTGTTGCTTATTGTCCTTCTGCCAGAGAATGGAGAAAGTAGTAATGTATATCTCAAAAAGTTGTTTTGAGGATGAAATGAGTTGATGGGTATGAAGAGCTTAGTACCATGCCTCGTACTTGATAAATACTTTATATATGTTAGCTGTTATTTTCCTGAAATTTGGGGGCCAAAGTTAAATGCGTGGAAGATTTGCTTAGAGCAACTGAACATCTTGTTGTGATCCCTCCAAAGCTGACTTGGAAATAAATCACCTATTGCTAAATTATTGTTAGGAAAATGCTGACTTTTAAATATGTTTATCTACTTTTGCTTACACTTTAGCCAGTTCATCTGTATACTTGGAGGAAAGTCAACAATGGCATCTCCAAGGAAGATAACTGAGAAGCGGCATAACCCAGTGGAAAGCATTTGTAGAAAGATTAGAGCCATCCACAAGAGAGAAGCAACTTCAAATCCAGTTCAGCAGATTATCAAATACCAGTCTAGCAGTTTTGACAGCCCACAGACCAACACCAAGAAAGATTTTGAAGAGGTACTGAGGAAAATGACCGCTGCTTGTGTTCCTACGCCTGACTCTCATTGGTCAAGTTCTGAGGAAGTGGATGCCTTCATTTCATCACCTCAAATAACATCCCCAAGAACCCCATCCATCTCTCACCTCAGCTCCCCTGAGACTGCAACATACTCTGTTATTCTCACAAGTTCTGAAAATGTCTTAAAGCTGAAGTCACAGAGCAACAAGAATTATACATCTTTGATGTCACAGCTCAGAAAAGCAGAGTTTTTCTCTAACAAGGATTTGAATAACTATTGTAGTGAAAATAATTTTAGTACCTTAACACCTGACTTTGATTCTACTTTTGGTCAAAGTTTGAAGTGTTTTGATCCTCAGGATTCAGTGGTAAAAAAATTATCTCTGAATGGACATGGTAAATATTCATCTTTTAATGTTTGTCCTTCCAGTAGAGCAATAAGCATATATACTTTAAGAATACCTAAACTAAAAAAATAAAAAATAAAAAATAAAATAAAAAAAATCTACATTATTAAAGTTTGGATGGAATCATCCATCTTTCCCTTTCTGTTTTAACTATGTTTGTTTCCGGAACAAAGCAGAACATCATGATGGGATTACTTAGATATAGGGGAGTATTTCCCTATATCTAAGGGAAGGCCATTTATTGTGATAGGTTTTCTTTGTTAAACCACGAAAAGGAAAAGTAATCATTATAGCACAGAAAGCATCAGGATTTACAAACTTTTTCTTCTAATAGGATGGAAACAAGAAGCTGATTATGGTAAAGAAGATGTAACATACAGCATCAACAGGGCCTGTGAAGAAGAGGCACTCACCAATATTTTTAATGCATGTGACATAAAACAGAAAGGTAAGCTGAAAATTACCTGTTCAAATGTTTGGTAGGACTCGCCAAGTCATCTGAACTTTCTATTGTGAGAGAAACGGAAATGATTCATGTGTGGGGCTCACTGTCTGTGTCTGCATATGTGATGGATGCCACCTAATTTGGGAATAAGGTTTGCTCTGTAGGGTTTGGTTATTTCGCTATAATTTCCCTGTACCTGTTTTGCATCAGCATATTTTAACAGTGACTTGAATGATTCTTTTTGAGCTTATCAGCTGACTTACCATCTTTATTTACTGAAGCTACTTACATGTCACAGGTGGTGCCCCACAGGAAATATGCTTTTCAAATATGTAAAACCACTATACAAGTTTAACTTAGAATTTTTAGTTAATTTTGGGCTTTCACTTCTGTTTTTCTTTAATTTTTATTTTTGAGATGTGTTTTTTAAAAAATTTCCAGACCTAAAACTACAAAAACCCTAGGAAATACCATTCTGGACATTGGCCTTGGCAAATAATTTATTAATAAGTTCCCAAAAGCAATTGCCACAAAACAAAAATTGACAAGTGGGACCTAATTAAAGAACTTCCACACAGCAAAAGAAACTGTCAACAGAGTAAACAATGTACAGAGAGGGAGAAGATATTCACCATGCATGTGACAAAAGTCTAACATCCAGACTCTATGAGAAACTTAAACAATTCAACAAACAAAAAACACCATTAAAAATGGGCAAAGGACATGAATAGACACTTCTCAAAAGAAGACATACATGCAGCCAACAAATATATGAAAAAAATACTCATCATTACTAATTATTAGAGAAATACAAATCAAAACTGCAATGAGACACTGTCTTACACCAGTCAGAATGGCTACTATTAAAAAGTCAAAAACCAACACATGTCGGTGAGGTTATGGAGAAAAGAGAACACTTACACATTGCTGGTGGGAATATAAATTAGTTCAGCAACTGTGGACAGCAATGTGGAGATTCCTCAAAGAACTTAGAGCTACCATTTGAGCCAGCAATCTGTCTACTGGGTATGTACCCGGAGGAATATAAATCATTCTACCTGAAAGATGCATACATTTATATGTTCATCACAGCACTGTTCACAATAGAACAGACATGGAATCAACCCAAATGCCCATCAACAGAAGACTGGATAAATACAAAGTGATACCTACACACCATGGAAGCCAAAAAAAGAAACAAGATCATGTCCTTTGCTGCAACATGAATGCAGCTGGAGGCTATTATCCTAAGTGAACTAATGCAGGAACAGAAAACCAAATACTGCATGTTCTCAATTTTAAGTGGGAGTTAGACATTATATATACATGGGAACAGTAGATACAGGGACTACTTGAGCAGGGAGGCATGGGTTGAAAAACTACCAATCATGTATTATGCTCAGTACCTGGGTGATGGGATCATTTGTACACTAAACCTCAGCAACACGCAATTCACTCATGTAGCAAACCTGCATATATACCCCTTGAACCTAAAAGTTGAGAGAGAAAAAAAAATTCCACAAGTAATTTTAAGTATATAAATGATTCATGCTCATTGTAATAAAATTAATAATATACTGACAAGCAAAAAGAAGGAAAAATACTGGTAATCCTGTTCCCCTGAGTAACCATTGTTAGTGATTTGTTGTGTTTCTTTCCACAACTCCTGTCAATATGGTTTTGTTTTATTTGAATTCATATTTTTTTTGTTATAGAACATTTTAAACATACACAGAGGTAGAATTATATGATGAACCCTTATATATGTGTCATAACCAATTATGTCTTATTTCTAACCCTGCTCATTTTCCTCTCCTCTCTGGATTATTTTGAGGCAAATTCCAGAGATCACAGTATTTCATCCATAAATATTTCAGTAAAGAAAATTCTAAAAGATAATTGAATAATTTCAAACACAACGACAATGCCATTATCATGATTTTAAAAGTCATATACTTTTCATTCTTTTTTTTTTTTTTTTTCACAGTGCAAAGCAAAAACAAGTTTATCAGGAAAATAAAAACAAAAAGAATGGCTACTCCACAGACAGAGCAGCCCCAAGGGCTGCTGGGTGCCCATTTTTACGGTTATTTCTTGATATGAAGAACAAGGGGTGAATTATTCGTGCCTCCCCTTTTTAGACCATATAGGGTAACTTCCTAACATTACCATGGCATTTGTATACTGTCATGCCCTGGTGGAAGTGTAGCAGTGAGGATGACCTCGGTTTTGGTGCACTCTGACCAGCTTCTTTACTGCAAGCTGTTTTATCAGCAGGGTCTTTATGACCTGTGTCTTGTGCCGACCTCCTTTCTCATCCTGTGACTTAGAATGCCTTAACCATCTGGGAATGCAGTCCAGTAGGTTTCAGCCTCATTTTACCCAGCTCCTATTTAAGATGGAGGTGTTCTATTTTTTCATTTTTTAATTTTTTTTAAATTTTTAAAAATTTTAAATTTTTTTTATTATACTTTAAGTTCTAGGGTACATGTGCATAACGTGCAGGTTTGTTACATATGTATACTTGTGCCATGTTGGTGTGCTGCACCCATCAACTCATCAGTACCCATCAACTCGTCATTTACATCAGGTATAACTCCCAATGCAATCCCTCCCACCTCCCCCCTCCCCGTGATAGGCCCCGGTGTGTGATGTCCCTCTTCCTGAGTCCAAGTGATCTCATTGTTCAATTCCCACCTATGAGTGAGAACATGTGGTGTTTGGTTTTCTGTTCTTGTGATAGTTTGCTGAGAATGACGGTTTCCAGCTGCATCCATGTCCCTACAAAGGACACAAACTCATCCTTTTTTATAGCTGCATAGTATTCCATGGTGTATATGTGCCACATTTTCTTAATCCAGTCTGTCACTGATGGACATTTGGGTTGATTCCAAGTCTTTGCTATTGTGAATAGTGCCGCAATAAACATACGTGTGCATGTGTCTTTATAGCAGCATGATTTATAATCCTTTGGGTATATACCCAGTAATGGGACGGCTGGGTCATATTGTACTTCTAGTTCTAGATCCTTGAGGAATCGCCATACTGTTTTCCATAATGGTTGAACTAGTTTACAATCCCACCAACAGTGTAAAAGTGTTCCTGTTTCTCCACATCCTCTCCAGCACCTGTTGTTTCCTGACTTTTTAATGATTACCATTCTAACTGGTATGAGATGGTATCTCATTGTGGTTTTGATTTGCATTTCTCTGATGGCCAGTGATGATGAGCATTTTTTCATGTGTCATTGGCTGTATGAATGTCCTCTTTTGAGAAATGTCTGTTCATATCCTTTGCCCACTTTTTGATGGGGTTGTTTGTTTTTTTCTTGTAAATTTGTTTGAGTTCTTTGTAGGTTCTGGATATTAGCCCTTTGTCTGATGAGTAGATTGCAAAAATTTTCTCCCATTCTGTAGGTTGCCTGTTCACTCTGATGGTAGTTTCTTTTGCTGTGCAGAAGCTCTTTAGTTTAATTATATCCCATTTGTCAATTCTGGCTTTTGTTGCCGTTGCTTTTGGTGTTTTAGACATGAAGTCTTTGCCCATGCCTATGTCCTGAATGGTACTACCTAGGTTTTCCTCTAGGGTTTTTATGGTATTAGGTCTAACATTTAAGTCTCTAATCCATCTTGAATTAATTTTCGTATAAGGAGTAAGGAAAGGATCCAGTTTCAGCTTTCTACTTATGGCTAGCCAATTTTCCCAGCACCATTTATTAAATAGGAAATCCTTTCCCCATTTCTTGTTTCTCTCAGGTTTATCAAAGATCAGATGGCTGTAGATGTGTGGTATTATTTCTGAGGACTCTGTTCTGTTCCATGGGTCTATATCTCTGTTTTGGTACCAGTACCATGAAAAGTCATATACTTTTCTAATTTTATCAAATGTCTTGTTAGTAGTCAAAATTTCTCATTTGTGTGATAGATACGTATTCTTTTTTCCTTAAACAGTTTTACTGTTCACGCCAATATCCAAGAAAGATTTGTTCATTGCAGTTGGTTGTCTACCTTGTCTCTGTTTTGCTTTCCATCTGTTTTTTGTGTTTTGTTGTCTGTTAAACCCATCCATTGATTGATTGATTAATTGATTGAGACAGAGTCTCACTGTTGTTGCCAAGGCTGGAGTGCAGTGGTGTGATCTTGGCTCGCTGCAACTTCTGCCACCCAGGTTCAAGTGATTCTCCTGCCTCAGCCTCTCAAGTAGCCGGGATTTCAGGTGCCTGCCACTACACCCAGCTAATTTTTGTATTTTTAGTAGAAATGGGGTTTCACCATGTTGGCCAGGATAGTCTCAAACTCCTGACCTCAGGTGATCCAGTCACCTCAGCTTCCCAAAGTGTTGGGATTACAGGCGTGAGCCACTGCATCCAGCCCATTCTTTTATTTCATAGTTTACCACAATCTGAAATTTGGTGATTGTGTATCTGTAGGAACACAACCTGTTTCTCTATCTCCTATATTTAGAAATATAATCAGATAAAAGTTTGAGGGTTTTTATTTTTTATTTTTTTATTTTGTGGGGGGGCAAGAATTCTATTAGGCTGGTGCAATTGTGACTGGAGTTTTTACCATTGAAAGTAATGGCAAAAACCGCAACTACTTTTGCCTCAACCTAAATACATAGATGGTGTTATGTGTTTTCAACAGAAGGCAACTATTGATGATGAAGGCCTAGACTTATATTTTCATTAGATGTTGCAAATGGTAATATTCTATCATTCCTTCCTAATGTATCACCTGCAATACATCTATAATGAGAAACTCTACTCTGCTTTATCAACTATTTTCCTATACTGGTGTCCTGAAGGAGAGAGGCAGGATAAAAGATTGATTGATTATCTACCAGTTTTAAAAATACTAAATTGGGGCTAGGTGGGGTGGCTCATACCTGTAATCCCAGCAGTTTAGGAGGCCAAGGTGGAGGCTCTGCTTGAGCCCAGGAGTTTGAGACCACTCTGGGAAACATGGTGAAACCATGTCTCTACTAAAAATAGAAAAATTTAGGCTGGGTGCAGTGCTTCAAGCCTGTAATCCCAGCACTTTGGGAGGCCGAGGTGGGCAGATCACTTGAAGCCAGGAATTTGAGACCAGTCTAGTCAACATGGTGAAACCCCATCTCTACTAAAAATATAAAAATTGCCCAGGCATGGTGGCACACACTTGTAATCCCAGCTACGGGAGAGGCTGAGGCATAAGAAGCGTTTTAACTCAGAAGGTGGAGGCTGCAGTGAGTTGAGATGGTGCCACTGCACTCCAGCCTGGGAGACAAAGCGAGACTCCATCTCAAAATAAAAGAAAAATTAGCCGAGCAACATAATTGCTAAAGATAGTTTAAGATATTTTCTTGGTCATCCTTTTTTTGTTTTAAATGATATACCGGCCGGGCGCAGTGGCTCAAGCCTGTAATCCCAGCACTTTGGGAGGCCGAGACAGGCGGATCACGAGGTCAGGAGATCCAGACCATCCTGGCTAACGTGGTGAAACCCCGTCTCTACTAAAAAAAAAAAATACAAAAAACTAGCTGGGCGTGGTGGCGGGCACCTGTAGTCCCAGCTACTCGGGAGGCTGAGGCAGGAGAATGGCGTAAACCCAGGAGGCGGAGCTTGCAATGAGCCGAGATCCGGCCACTGCACTCCAGCCTGGGCGACAGAGTGAGACTGTCTCAAAAATAAAAAAAATAAAAATAAAAAAATAAATAAATGATATACTAATGTATTCTCTAGTATGTGTGAGAATATTTTCAAACTTGTTTTATAATCTACTTTTTCTCATTTAATAATTTGAGTACCTGTCTTCACATAAAAAATTTTCTTCATATCCTATACCATTTTTGAGGTAACATGTTTAACCAATCCATCTCAATTGAATATTATTTTTTTTCTGCTTTAAAGATTATAATATGCCAGGCGTGGTAGCTCATGCCTATAATCCCAGCGATTTTGGAGGCCAAGGCGGGAAGATCACTTGAGGCTAGGAATTCAAGACCAGTCTGGACAACCTAGCAAGACTCTGTCTCTACAAAAAATATTTTAAAAATTCGCTAGGCATGGTGGCACACGCGTGTAATCCCAGCTACTTGGAAGGCAGAGATGGGAGGATGCCTTGAGCCCAGGAGGCTGAGGCTGCAATGAGCTATGATCATGCCACTGCATTCTAGCCTGGGCAACAGAGTGAGACTCTGTCTCAAAAAATCCCAAAACTGTAATAAATATTTTACATATAAAATCACTATATTGAGCATTTGTAGCAAAATATTTGCCTGTACACTTATTTATTTATTTAGGGTGAGTGGGGTTTATTTGTTCCCAGAGAGCTCCTCTGCTTGGACAGGATTTAAGAAATTAATTCTCTGAAGGAAATAAGAAAGCTTCACTGAAGGGAAATAGGATGTGTGTTAGCCAGGGCTCTCCGGTGGGAAGAGATATTTATATTTGTATCTATCAGTTTAATCTAGCTAGCTAAAGAGACTTGTCATAAGGAATTGGGTCATGCGATCATGGAGGCGGCAGGTCCCAAGATATGCAGGGTGTCAGCAAGCCAGAGATTCAGGAGATTCAATGGTTTAGTCCCATTCCAAGTCCACAGGCCTAAGAACCAGGAGAGCTGCTGGTGTAGTTCCCATCCAAAAGCCACCAGGCTTGAGGCAAGGAAGAGCCAACATTTCAATTCAAGTCTAGAAGCAGAAAAAAAAAAAAAAAAAAAAAAAAATCAACATCCCAGTTTGAAGGTAGGCAGGCAGGAGAGATTCTCTGTTACCTGGGAGAAGGTCAACTTGTTTGTTCTATTCAGGCCTTCGACTGGTTGGATGAGGCCCACCTGAATTAGGTGGACAATCTGCTTTACTTGGTCTATAGATTTAGATGTTAATGTCATCCAAAAATACCCTCACAGAGACACCCAAAATAATGTATAACCAAATATCTAGGTACCCCATGGCTCAGGTTAACACATAAAATTAACCATCACAGGAAGCCTTTCTAGTTTTGATATGACAGAGGGTTTAGAGTTTTAGTGGAGGAAAATATGATAAATGGATTATTGCTGGCTTTCCAGCTTGCTTTCCAGTTCTTCTACAAATAAAAAAATGCAATTCTCTGCTGGGTACGGTGGCTCACACCTGTAATCTCAGCACTTTGGGAGGCCCAAGCAGGTGGATCCCTTAAGTCCAGGAGTTCAAGACCAGCCTGGACAACATGGCAAATTCCCACCTGTACAATAAATACAAAAATTAACTGGGTGTGGTGGCACATGCCTGTAGTCCCAGCTACTAGGGAGGCTGAGGTGGGAGGATCGCTTAAGCTCAAGAGATTGAGGTTGCAGTGAGCTGGGAGCATTCCAGCTGAGCAACAGAACAAGACCCTGTCTCAAAAAAAAAAAAAGTACGGTTCTCTCTCTAAATAACTGTATTAGTCATTTTATCTTTCTAATACTGTCACATCTAAATGACATGCTGAAGCTTAAATAACATTAAAGTTATTAATAACTTTGAAGTTATTCAGCCTCCTGTATGAGTATCTCCTCCTTTTAATTATGAGGTTTTTTTTGTTTTTTTTTTTCTGATGTCATGGTCTATCCTTATTTCCTTAAGGGAAGAACTTTCTCTGTGGCATATGCCCTGTCAAACTTCTACTTAATTTTTCCCTCTCCTTTGCAAGTAGCCAGCCCAAGGCAGGCCTTTGATGGCAGTAAAAGAAAAGTCTTATGTTTAAAAAAGATTGGTGCTTCAATGACTAACATAGTTTGGATGATTTTATTTTCTGAATGTGATAGTAGGGATGACTGTCTAAAAATGCCACCTCCACCCCCTAAAAAGTAGAAATTTTCACTTGAGATTGAAATTTTAACTACAGCAGAGAAAAAACTTCCTTCATTGAATGCTTTTTAAGGAACTGAAAGGAAAAAAATGTAATGTTATTTTGGTCACGTCCCATGAGAAATTATTGATTACATATATCATCAATATTTAAAGCTCACAACTCTGTGTGGTAGGTATCATCGTCCCCATCTCAGATAAAGAAACGGGTTCAGAGAGGTTAAGTAAGATTCCCAAAGCTACACAGCTGGTAATCTTCAGAGCCAAGATTTGACACTAGGTCCATTAGACTTTAGCCCAAGACCAGTGTTCTTTACACTGTAACATGCCAGCTCCACAAGACTGCCAGGGTTATATAGCATGTTTCTAGGATCAGGAGACATAAAAGAGATAGGTACTTCATTTGTTAAAAATATAACTTTCTGAGGCAGGAGAATGGCGTAAACCCGGGAGGCGGAGCTTGCAGTGAACTGAGATCCGGCCACTGCAGTCCAGCCCGGGCTACAGAGCAAGACTCCGTCTCAAAAAAAAAAAAAAAAAAAAAAAAAAAAAAAAAAAAAAAAAAAAATATATAACTTTCTCCATCTTTCAGAACTGATCTGCTCTTCTTTTTCCAAAGGCTCAGTAGGAGTGGCCAAAATAATTGATTTCCTGAGACAAACAACTAGCCAAAATTCTGAAGACAGTGGCCTTGAGCAGTTGTGGAACATGCTTGATCCTGAGAAGAGAGACCCACATGTGGACCTGGAAACTTTCCAGGCCATGATGAAAGAATGGATGGCTTACTGTGGAAAAAAATGGTAATCAGAGTCCTAGTGGGATGCAGTTTAAGGTTCTATTTTAACAATTGATTATAATTATGCTAATCACTGTTTCCTGTGTTGATGGAAATACTATCATCCAGTGCTTTAGCGTGCATTAGAATCACCTGAATGATGTTAAAGCTGATTGCCGGGGCCCCATCACTGTGATTCAGTAGATCCAGGGTGAAGCCTGATAATTTACATTCTAACAAGTTTCCGATGATATTGATGCTGGGAGTGGGCTGGACATGCTTTGGGAACTACTGCTGTCATTCATTTCTTGTGATTAGTGGGGAGCACATGTTATATTCTCACAGAGAATTGAGCTGATATATGAGTCAGGTGAATTATTAATACTATCAAATCTTCAAATTATTTAAATTCAATAATAGACTCCTTTTTAAGAGCAGTGGGACTGGTCAGTGAATGTAATTTGGAATCCTAGAATATAGGGAGGCTAAGGGGAAAAAGAAAGAATAGTAGAATAGGAAAAAGAAAAAGGTAAAGGAGGAGAAGAGCATCCATGATCTCAGGTGCCCTTGGCAGATGCTGGAGATGTGTATCTTCTTCCACAGAAAGTGAATTCCTCTCTTTTTTTTTTTTTTGAGATGGAGTTTCACTCTGTTGCCCAGGCTGGAATACAGTGGTACAATCACTGCTCACTGCAACCGCTGCCTCCTGGGTTCAAGTGATTCTCCTGCCACACCCTCCAGAGTAGCTGGAATCACAGGTGTGCGCCACCATGCCTGGCTAATTCATGTATTTTTAGTAGAGATGGGGTTTCACAATGTTGGCCAGGCTGGTCTCGAACTCCTGACCTCAGCTGATTTGCTCACCTTGGCCTCCCGAAGTGCTGGGATTACAGGTGTGAGCCACCCACTGCACCTGGCCAAGAAGCCTAATTCCTATGCCTCCTATTCAGCCACCAAGCTTCACCTATCTGCTGATGCATGCTAGGATTTGCTTAAAGAAAATGTCGACTGGGCACGGTGGCTCACACCTGTAATCCCAGCATTTTGGGAGGCTGAGGAGGGTGGATCAGCTGAGGTTGGGAGTTGGAGACCAGCCGGGCCAACATGGTAAAACCCTGTCTCTACTAAAAATACGAAAATTAGCTGGACAGGATGGTGCACGCCTGTGATCCCAATCACTTGGGAGGCTGAGGTGGGAGAATTGCTTGAACCCAGGAGGCGGAGGTTGAAGTGAGCTGAGATGGTGCCACAGCACTCTAGCCTGGGCAACAGAGTGAGACTCCGTCTCAAAAAATAGAAAATGTCAAGCCCAAGGAATGGAAAAACTTATCAGATTTCTGGTAGGATTAGGATGTATAGATAACTTAAGAAAATATGACTGAAATGTTGCATGCCATACACAGGTTATTCATGAAGGCAAGATAAATATATAGAAATAAGTAATGTTAGTGTAATCAAAAACTGCAAATACAGATAATATACCATTTTTACCCTTGGGTTTAATGAAGATTTTAAAAAATGACTGTATCCCATGTTGTGGGCTGTGAAAAGGGTAGAGAAATAAGCCCTCCCATATATCACTGGGAGTAGTGCAAGTTGGCATAGTTTTTTAAAAGAGCAATTTAGGAATGGGTATCAGGCCCTTAAAAATATGCAGACTTGGCCAGGTGTGGTGGCTCATGCCTGTAATCCCAGCACTTTGGAAGGCCAAGGTGGGAGGATCACCTGAGTCCAGGAGTTTCAGAGCAGTCTGGGCAACTTAGCAAGATCCTGTCTTACAAGTAATTAAAAAATTAGCCAGGTGTGGTGGCACGTGCCTATAGTCCAGGCTACTTGGGAGGCTGAGGAAGGAGGATTGCTGGAGCCCAGGAGTTTGAGGCTGCAGTGAGCTGTGACGGAGCCACTACACTTCAGCCTGGGTAAGAGAGTGAGGCCCTGTCTCCAAAACAAAAACAAACCAAAGGCAACCTCTTTGAGAAGTAATGTAACTTTAAGAAAGATAATTAATTGTAAACACTAATATAGAAGGTAGAAGGTAGTTTATGACAGTGATAAATAAAAGCAATCGAGATATTTAAAAAGAAACAATTGGACAAATTATAGTACTTCCGTACACTAGAATACTAGTCATTCAAAGTAATCATATTTGATAAGAGAAATTCATATGTAATTACTTCACATAAATAGGTCATAGATCCGTACGTGTAGTATAATCCCATTTTTGGAAGAAAAAAAATACGCGTAGGAAAATGTTAGAAAGGATTTATGCCAAAATGATTATTTTTGCGTAATGGTTTAATTTTTTGTTTTCTTATGAATTTAATATTTCTAAAATATGGAGGTTTGTATAATAAAGATATTAATAATTATAAAACAGCATGAAGACAAAAGAAAACCATTTTTACAACAAGTAGAAAGGAAAAAACATGGGCGGTAGAAACACAGAAGATAAGAGCAGAAACTCAGACACGGGGATGGACGTGAACACAGGAAGTCAGAACACCGAGTTCTTTCATTCCCCCAACATGTGACAGATATCTCACAATGACAAACAATGAGATGTAAACATATATTTTTGAATTTTGTGGCTGCTCCAGAGAGGTGCTTAGGTTAAGTAACAAAACTTGAATCATAATATAAGACTCCGAAAGGAAATGGTTGAAATGTTAATATGTTTATTTTACAGTTCAAGCTAGAGTGTGTGTGCTGCACAGCCTGTACAGAGGGCCTCCCAGATTCCAGAAGTAAAATGCCCGAAGTAAAATTAGTTGAGGTTCTATTTGGTTCTCCATGAGAAAGGGAAAATGTATCCCTGTCAATATGTCCCAAAGTATTCGTTGTTCATGTATTTCCTTCTCAATCTCTTAAGCCCCATGATCTTGCAACCTCCACAAGTCTCCACTTACCACTCCAACCTCTATCTATTTCCTAATCCACCGAGACCCCACATCTCCTAATCATACGCTGCCTACGTGTTTTCTTTTTCATATTAGCTAAAAGTGTATGGATGGTGGAGGGAATGCCTAATGTACCACCTACATTAGAAATGGTTGCACTAGGAACACAAACTCTTTTCTATTACTCTAAGTACCTAGCATAGTACTAGGCTCCAAATAGTTGTTGAATTAATATGTAATTAATATGTACAGAGCATAAATCTAAAAAAAAAAAAAGAGGACAAAACTGTGGTCAGGCAAAGAATCCTAGCTCACTGGTTTTGTTTTTTTTTTTGGCTACAGGGAAGGAGTGAATCATAGATTAAGCAGCATCATTGATGATTCTGTTTTTGAACAGGATGGCATAAAATCAGATGGAACAAGTATGTATGTGTTTCTTCAGGATTGTTCTGTTTTCTTACATTTGGAGAAAATGATTTTCTTTTCATAAATCTCTTGTATGTGTTTCAGTGAAGATGAGCACAGATAGAACAGATTCTACGTCGGGGAGCTTCGAGGCTTTGGGAGGAGACACATCTAAAGGAGTCTTGTAAGCCTTACTCTGCTTTCGCAAGTGTTTCAACTTCATTTTTCTTGTTTATATAAATCTATGTATTTCAGTTACGATAAAGTCACTTTGCTCTTTTTTTGCAGTAGAGTTAGCATAATTGATTTTAAATTCTTAACTGATTCTAATAACGCCTGCATTACAGTTTCACTAGGAACACAAATTCTCATGTGACTAGTAATCCAAAGATCACTTGCTCTCCTGAAGCCCTTCTCCTTCATTAATTTCATGAGCTTCTTGTAGGGAAAAAGTTCCACTTGAAGTAGGGTTATGATATTGACCTTAAGCTCTTTTGGAAATTATTTTAAAGCACTTCTTTAGTAGAATCTTTTAGACATGAATGAGAAAACCTGTTTCCCACGACGTGTAAGTTTTAGATATTAAGGAGAGTGGTTCTGCCTCTCCCTTATTTTATCTTTGCCACTTCGGGTTTATCCATAAAGAAAAGTGGTGTGGGCTGGGCGCGGTGCCTCATGCCTGTAATCCCAGCACTTTGGGAGGCTGAGGTGGATGGATCACTTGAAGTCAAAAGTTTGAGACCAGCCTGGCCCACATGGTGAAACGCCGTCTCTACTAAAAATACAAAAATTAGCCAGGCATGGTGGCACGTGCCTGTAATCCCAGCTACTTGAGAGGCTGAGACACGAGAACGGCTTGAACCTGGGAGGTGGAGGTTGCAGTGAGCTGAGATTGTGCCACTGCACTCCAGTCTGGGCGACAGAGCAAGACTCTATCTCAAAAGAAAAGAAAAGAAAAGAAAAGTGCAGTGGGAACTATGTTCTCACTGAGCTAGGCCCTGGGATAAGATAGCAAAAAAGAAAAGGAGGCCTGGGGCTCCATGAAACACACAGTCCAGACTCTGAAAGGATTTGTGAACTGATGTCATGGCAAATGATGCTCATAAACATTGACAAGTTATACAAAACATTAGGAAAGATGAGTCTGAATTGTGAGCCACAGACTGCAATGATAAGACTTTAGGAATTGTTTCCTAGCGAAACTTGCTGAGATTCCTTCACTGAAAGAATATAGGCTGGGCAGGGTGGCTTATGCCTTTAATCCCAGCACTTTGGGAGGCTGAAGCGGGCAGATCAGTTGAGATCAGGAGTTCAAGACCAGCCTGGCCAACATGGTGAAACCCCATCTCTACTAAAAATACAAAAATTAGCCGGGCATGGTGGCGCATGCCTGTAGTCCCAGCTACTCTGGAGGCTGAGGCAGGAGAATCACTTGAACCTGGGAGGCAGAGGATTGTGCCACTGAACTCCAGCTTGGGCGACAGAGCGAGACTCTGTCCCAAAAAATGAAGGAAAAAAAGAGAAAAGAATATCGTGTCCATTTATTTCAGGATCTCTCATATTCCAGGCAAAAATAGGAACTCTTCCGTTTAGAAGACAGATGTTGAGAGTGAGGAGGAAAAGAATCAACAAAAACTATGGAAGTTGATTTTACAACTGGCAAATGATGGCTACTCGGAAATTTTGGGAAACATCTTTGACGCTATTGTAGTAAACATCTGAATAACTATTATATCAATCGATTATATTTATGATGACAGATGAGGGTAAAGTTAAAAAAAAAAAAAACTCACCAGAATATCAAAATTTGGTTTGTTTAACCATATACCTTATTTTATTAGAAGGCATTAGTGACGTGAAGGTTATTTTCATCTATTCTTTCACTTGCAGAGAGGTGTCTGATTTGATTGCCTACATAGCAGACCTTCATTTCAACAAACAAAAACTTGAAGAAGAAAATAATAAGTTTAAGTTGGCTTTAGAAAACCTGGAAGAAACTAACAGCCAGTTATCAGAGGACTGTACCGAATTGCGCCTTCAGGTAAAAAGGTGAGCCACAGTAGGGTCCGGTGTGCTGGGAACTTTCAGTTCTTTTTTCTTTTTAAAAATACCTTTTAAAAATTGAGAGTCACATAGCATAAAATTCACTCTCTTAAAGTATACAATTCAGTGTTTTTAGAGTATATTCTCTGGCTGGGCATGGTGGCTCATGCTTGTAATCCCAGCACTTGGGGAGACTGAGGCAAGTGAATCACTTGAGGTCAGGAGTTTGAGACCAGCCTGGCCAACATGGTGAAACCCCATCTCTACTGAATATACAAACATTAGCTGGGCATGGTGGCACGATCCTGTAATTCCAGCTATTCTGGAGGCTGAGGCAAGAGAATCGCTTGAACCTGGGAGGCGGAGGTTTCAGTGAGCCAAGATTGTGCCATTGCACTCCAGCTTAGGTGACAGAGCAAGACTCTGTCTCAAAAAAAAAAAAAAAAAAAAAAATTGAGTATATTCTCAAGGTTGTGCAATCATCACCATTATCCAATACCAGGATATTTTCATCACTCCAAAAAGAAACTCCATACTTATCAGCAGGCACTCTCCATTTCCTCTCTTCTTAGCCCCTGGCAATCTCTATTCTACTTTCTGTCTCTATAGATTAGCCTATTCTGGGCATTATATATAAATGGAATCATACAATATGTGAACTTTTATGTGTAGCTTATTTCACTTAGCTTAATGTTTTTAAGGTTCATCCATGTTATAGTGTGTATTACTACCTCATTTCTTTTTATGGCTGAATAATATTCAATTGTATAGATATATCAGATTTTGTTTATCCATTCTTCAGATGATGGACATTTGGGGTGTTTCCACTTTTTGGCTATTAGGAATAATGCTGCCATGAACGTTCGTGCATGAGTTTTTGACTGGAAATGTTTCTTTCGTTCTTTTTTTTGTTTTGTTTTTGTTTTTGTTTTTGGAGACAGGGTCTCACTTTGTCACCCAGGCTGGAGTACAGCAGCATGATCTCAGCTCACTGCATGCAACCTCCATCTCCTGGGCTCAAGTGCTCTTCCGGCCTCACCCCCTCCCCAGGTAGCTGGGACTACTGGCACATGCCACCATGCCTGGCTAATTTTTGTGTTTTTGTAGAGACAAGGTCTTGCAATGTTGCCCAGGTTGGTCTTGAATGCCTGGTCTCAAGTAATCTGCTCACCTCGTCCTCCCAAAGTGCTGGGATTACAGGAGTGAGCCACCATGCCCAGTCATATGTTTCACTAAAGCACTCTCATCCTCAAAATCTTTGACCTTGTCTAGTCCAGTCTCCAAACTAATCTTTAAAAAAGTTGCTTACCTCAAGTCCTCTTCATTTCACAATGGCTTATTTATTATTTAACTGAAATATAAAAATTCAAAGTTTCTTTAACAAAACTGCTTTGAATGAATGTGTTGGTCAGGATTTTTGGTTGGAAGCACTGGAATCTAACTCTGGTTAAATAAGCAGTCAAGAAACATATCTGAAAGGAATTAAGTAACTCACATAATGGACAGAAAGGCTGGAGAATCCAGATGGGCAATCAGAATGCCACTGTCTACAAAATTAAGCCACGTGTCTTTCTCTTTTCTCCTTCCTCTAATCCTTTCTGAAGAGTGTCTGTTTCCTTTGGGTTCCCGCAACCTAGTTTTGATACTGTCTAGTTGTCCCATCATAGTGTAATTTGTTTTCTGTATTAAATGTTGAGGCAGGAGAGTTCCCTTGACCCCTTGTGGGACTTGCAACAAGGATGGCTTGTTTGCTCAGCTGCCACGCTCCAAACCCTTGAAGGAGGGGGAGCATGCAGGTGAGCAGGTATAGGAGCTGGCGTGAGTGCCTTTGGGTGCCAGCAGGCACAAACCCCGTACCAGCCTGTGGCAGCATCTAGGGGTTGCCCACAACCTCTGGAGCCCCAGAGGGCCTGTGTTACAGGTAATACTCTTTTAGCATTTGCCATCCATGGACAGCTAAGAGTTAAACTAGCTCAGTGGAGGATCAGGGTGACAGCCTTTTTCACCCTGCCCTCTTGGTACCTGGGTTCTTGTCCAACATCCAGGAAGAATCAGGTCACACAGACTTGAAGGATGGTGAACGTGGAGATTGTATCCGGTGGTGGATGTGGTTCTCAGCAGGATGGGGAGCTGGAAAGGGGATGGCGTGGAAAGATAATCTTTCCCTGGAGTTTAGCTGTCCCAGCCAAACTCCTGCCCGACAGTCCCTGGCCAAACTCCTCTCTGACCTTAGTCTCTGATGTCCAACTGCCTCTCCTCCTCTTGACATTCAGAGCTTCTTCTCTTCTCTCCTCTTTCATGCTGCTCTGCTCCTCTGCCAGTGGAGCTTGGAGTTTTTATGGGTACAGGATGGGGGCGTGGTGGGCCAAAAGGCAACATTCAGGTGGGAAAATGGGGATGCAAAGTTCTCATTTAGGGCCATGGGTCCGGGCTTGAGGATGGAACCCTTGCCAGGGACCCTGCCCTTTTCTACCTAGTATTTCCCTGCCTCCTGTTTATATCACTGTGACCTCCTTGATGGGAGGAACTATGTCATATTCATCCTGTTTAGCCTAGTGCTTAGTAGAATATCTACTGTAGAACAGCACTACCTTCCTTCCAGTTGCCTACAAGCCAGAAACCCTTATCTCTTTTGATTCTTATCATACTGTATTGTCATTATGATTGTCTATTTACTCCACTAGGCTATAAACTCTAGATGAGTAGAGTTCTCTGGATTCAGTCATTCTTCCCTTCTTCGATGCCTAGCTCAGTGCCTGGGACAGGTTCAGCCCTCAATTAGTATTTGTTAAATGATCAATGTAATTTCTTAGGAAAAAAAGTGTATCTTCTTTGAAGCCTTTGTTCCCAAGGGAACAGTCTATAATCTAGTGGGAGCTGCAAATAGGTAATTTCATGATATGGATTACCATAATTCATTTAATCAGTTTCCTGTTGGTGGATGTTTAGGTTTTTTTCCAATGCTTTGTTATAATCAACAGTATGATAAACTTCTTTATAGGATATGTCATATAGAGACTTGGTAATTATTTATTTGTTTAGTTGTCACCTCTCTCCATAGTGTGTAAGCTCTATAAGGCCAAGGACCACGTCCCTTTGTTCACCATTGTAGCCTGCATTGTAGAGCACCTAGAACACGGTATTATTCAATAAATATTTGTGGAATAGCATTAACTAACATTACATCTTAGTAGGGGGAAAGAACCAGGTGATTCAGCCAGTGATGAATTTCAAAGGGATCCTCTAAATCTTTAGCTTCAGGAATACATTTGTCTGTTTTCCCCCTAGTCTCCATTCCCCACTCCCCACTTTCTCCAAATTCCTTCCTTTTCCAAGGACTGAAAGATCATGGGTATATTTTTACTATTGTGGGCATCTGGTTTAAGCCTTTAGTGGTTTTCAACTTGGGTCCAAAATAGTCCTTGGCTGTTCTTAGTGTCTTTGACGGTTATATTTGAGGTTTTGCTCATGGCCTTCTCCCCCCACCCCCACAGTGCCCACCAGGCTATTATGAGAACAAATCTGTTAAAAGAAGAACTGGAGGAACTGAAACTTAGTATGAATGCTTCAGAAGAGCAGAAGAGCATGATTGTAGCCCAGAGCAAACAATTAGTAAGTCATCTATTGTAGTACTTTGAATTTGGCATATAATTTACATAACTGAAATATACAAGAGGACTTATCTGGTGGAACATCAGAAGTCAATAGGCTGATGAATGAATTGGTAACACTTTAGAAAAGTAAAGGCGGGTAGGATTTTCAAAAATCTGTGCTTTTCTTTTCTTTTCTTTTCTTTCTTTTCTTTTCTTTCTTCTTTCTTCTTTCTCTTTCTTTTCTTTTCTTTTCTTTTTTTTTTTTGAGACAGGATCTTGCTCTGTTGCCCAGGCTGGAGTGCAGTGGCAGGATCATGGTTCACTCCAGCCTCGACCTCCCAAGCTCAAGGGATCCTCCTGCTTCAGCTTCCAAAGTGTTGGGATTATAGGCGTGAGCCACTGTGCTTGGCCTCCTTTTCAATCAAGATTTAAATGTTTTACGTGTTTCTCAGTCACATTCACAATAGTTTGTGAAAATCCAGAAAATATTTAGAATGCCTCCTAAAGTCAATAGGAGAATTCAAAAATATCTGATACTAACAACCACTTGAATTAAAAAAAAATCTGTGGAACTTTCACCTTTTTTCTCAGATTAAAAAAAAAGTCAGTTCTCTCAGTACTTACAGGTTACTGAGAAGCCCCATAAATCATTCCTTATGCTAAATAAGCACAGGCTTGTAATTTCAGAGCGAAAGACTCATTCAGACTAAACTTTAACTCAGATGCCAGAGAAGTGATCATTTTTATTGAGAAGCTTCAACTGTTGAATAGAGAATTAGTAATAATCTTCAGAATCCTGATAGATTCCAGCAGTACTCTAGCATGGTTAACTGTGGAAAGAAGTGGCTGAAAGTCATTCCGACTAATTTGTTTCAGGTATCAGTTGCAAAACTGTTGTTAGTCACTAAATCACGGAGAGACTTGGTTCCAGCCCTGTGGCGGTCCCTTACGACCTCCCACAAACAAAATAACCTCGTTTAGCTTAGCTCTTGCCTCAGTAGTAAAATGTGGGGACTAGACCATTGAATTTCAGGTCTTCTGTGACCCTGCAAGTCTATATGGATGCATTATAGGACAGACTCCATCTGGGACCACTGAGGAGCTTCTAACTGAAGGCCATGGAGAGAACTGGTCAAGAGCCCACGCTTGGGAGTCAGACTGCCTGCATTCGAGTTCTGGTTCCAAGGGCTGTGTGACTTTAGCCCTGCCACATAATCACTCTAAGCCCCTGGGTCCTCCTAGATAAAATGGAGATAACAATACTGTTTACCCTAGGGCTGGGAGGGATAAATGAGCTAGCGCGTATAAAGCATTCAATGTCCTTTTTTTCCTCTTAGGTGTTGGTAATGTTAAATTGCTATTGATTAAAGTGCAGAATTTTGGCCTGCACGGTGGCTCATGCCTGTAATCCCAGGACTTTGGGAGGCTGAGGCAGGTGGGTCACTTGAGGTCAGGAGTTCAAGACCAGCCTGGCCAACATGGTGAAACCCCGTCTCTACTAAAAATACAAAAATTAGCCGGGCATGGTGGCACACAATTGTAATCGCAGCTACTTGGGAGGCTGAGGTGGGAGGATCGCTTGAACCCAGGAGTTGGAGACCGCAGTGAGCCAAGATTGTTCCATTGCATTCCAGCCTGGGTGACAGAGTGAGACTTGGTCTCAAAAAATAAATAAATAAATGAAAGTGCAGAGTCCTAGATACAGAACCCTAATCATTTTGCATTTTGTAGTGCTTTATAATTTCAAAAGATTTAGTTAATACTTCATCTCATAGGTAATAATAGAAAATCTGTAAAGTAGAAACAAGTTGCTGTATTTTTGTATACTAAAAAATATAATAGAGCAATAAAGTTCAGAGAAAGTTTTTAATTGTTCAAAGTCAATTGTCTAATCAATGATAGATCTAAATTAACCATTCTGTGGTGTATATGTACTTCAGAACATCATATTATACATGATAAAAGCATATGATGTTATTTATCTGTCAATTTTTTTAAAAAATGGTAGGGCCGCCGGGCGCAGTGGCTCATGCCTGTAATCCCAGCACTTTGGGAGGCTGAGGTGGGCGGATCGCCTGAGGTCAGGAGTTCAAGGCTAGCCTGGCCAACATGGTGAAACCCCATCTCTACTAAAAATACAAAAAGTAGCCGGGTGTGGTGGCAGGCGCCTGTAATTCCAGCTACTTGGGAGACTGAGACAGGAGAATCACTTGAACCTGGGAGGCAGAGATTGCAGTGAACCGAGATTGCACCATTGCACCCCAGCCTGGGCAACAAGAGCGAGACTTCGTCTCAAAAAAAAAAAAATGGTAGGGCCAGAATTGAACTCAGGTATTCAGATTTTAAGTACATGGATGGGGGGTGGGTGTTTATTATTATGTCAATGAAATCCTAGCTTGAGATATTTTTTCTTTCGTTTTTATATTATAAGGGTAATGCCTATTTACTTTATAAAAATAAAAAAATGCATATTAACAAATAAAAAGTTTTGCAAAATTCTTAACCTACCTGTGAAATTTACTGTTAACATTTTGGCAAATAACCTGTCCTGAAATATATTGATTTTTTTTTTTCTGATGGTTCTGAATTTGAGGCTGTTAATTATAAAACAATTTTGATGCTCATATGTTGTGATGATGTTGAATCTGAGAATATCCACAACTTGAGATAGAACGCTAGAGCTCTGTGCTTTCAAGGTGCTATTTAAATAGCTGAGTTTACCACTACCTGTCATAAATGAAGTAGCAGGGAAAGAAGACAGGTTGTTACTTTTTTGTTTCTTTTGCCTTTTCCTCCCTAACAACCATAGTTACAAAGAGTCCAAGAGGAGAACGACTTCACTTAGATCCCCAAGAACCTGTTAGCCAAGGCTTAACCCCACATTGAAAATATTTTCAGAATAGGCTCATTTGTGATAGGTGAATGCCACATTTAAAGTTGGTACAGAATGTCAATAGCCTTGGAGGTAAATATGTGGTATTTTCATAAACATCTTAAATACGTTTTAATTATTTTTCTCACAATGAATTAGGAGACAGAAAACCGGGCTCTGATTCTTAAGATTCGGATTCTACAGGAAGAGGTATGTCAGAATCGTTAAACACTGGTATAGACAAACATGCAAATCATATCATTGTGATTTATGGCTGTGGGTTAAATAAAAATCATGTAAATGGTCAGGCTCCTATAGGCCAGAGAGCAGGTTGACTTGTCAAATTACAAGTGAGGAGGAGTGGATGGGATTTTTATGTCTGAACAGAGGAACTGTTACTTTTGCAATTATTCTTGGAAGAAATGGGATTTAAGAAATTCAAATTTAAGATGAAATACAATGAACCCATCTAAACAATATCCAAATCAAGAAGGAAAATATGGATGTTATCTAATGACTTTCCTTTTTTTTTTTTTTTTGAGACGGAGTCTCGCTCTGCCGCCCAGGCTGGAGTGCAGTGGCCGGATCTCAGCTCACTGCAAGCTCCGCCTCCCGGGTTCACGCCATTCTCCTGCCTCAGCCTCCCAAGTAGCTGGGACTACAGGCGCCCGCCACCTCTCCCAGCTAGTTTTTTGTATTTTTTAGTAGAGACGGGGTTTCACCGTGTTAGCCAGGATGGTCTGGATCTCCTGACCTCGTGATCCGCCCGCCTCGGCCTCCCAAAGTGCTGTGATTACAGGCTTGAGCCACCGCGCCCGGCCAATGATTTTCCATTTAATTCCATTGAACAAAGTGGCAAAAGTCTTAAGTCTAAGATTCAAATCTTAAATTCACTGAAAAAAGGACCTTGGAAAGACCATTTATCTTTTCTGGGCTAACAGTACCTATGCCATGGAATTATTTTCGAGATTAACTAAGATAATTCATGTGAAGCCATCTGGTAAACCACAATGCACCTTATAAGTATTAGGAAATATTAGTACAATCTCAGAGAAAAGGAGTATAATTTTTTTAACGCAACAAAATTGAAGCATTGGAAGAACAGGGAACAAGCTACTAGTAAGTTACTATTTTGCAGGGAAAATTCCTTTTCTAATACATACCATTTGAATATCAAGTAGTATGCCAGTTTAAAAATTTTGCTTTTATATAAGGCTATCAGAAGTATTTATGAAGCTGTGCTGCACAATCTGGAGAGTTATTCAAAATGTGGGCCAAGTTAAAATTTTATAAAATTATAAAATTTTATAATGGATTGGAAAGGAACAACTAAAGATTGGAAAGAAAGCCTACATTAGATTCAGAGCTGGTATAGCCACAAGGCCAGGCTTTTGTGAAACTAGTGCTTTACAGTTAAATTTCTGATGTAAGATATTTTTCTCCTCCTATTTAAATGATTCTCCTCTTGTTTAAATGAGTGACAAGTATCAAAGAATTGTACCAAACCAGTTCAGAATTGAGATAGAAGGAAGACTAAAAGCCCTTCATCATGAAATAGCATTGCAATTATTGACTTAAATTAGAAAATGAAGATAAATGTTGTCACTAGCTAAGATTCCTTTGGGAGGTAAAAATCTGATGCATTGTGAAGAGTAACATCACAATGGTTTGGGTAGTGATTCACTTTTATTCATTCATTCAACACATGTTCATTGGAAGACCTTAGAGCTATTGTAAGTGCTGAGTATGAGCTTAGCAGAATAGCTCATGTGGAACTAGTGTGTTAGATGGTAATAAGAGCTATGGAGAAAGGAAAAGCAGAAAACAGAATTAAGGCAGGGAGGAGTGCAATTTAAACTAGGGTGGTTAGGAAAAGCAGCCTTATGAAGCTAATCCTTTGATTCAAAACTGGGAAAGGAGGTTTATCTGTGAAAGAGCCTTCCAGGCAGAAGAAATAGTAAGCTCAAAATCGTGAGGCTGCAGCCTGCCTGCTATTGTGGAGGGACAGCGAGGCCGGAGTGTCTGGAGCAAAGTGAGCAAGTAGCAAGAGATGCAGGCCAAGAGCTGGAGGGTCCAGACATAAGGGGCTTACACAGGCATCCTAAGGATTCTGGCTTTAAAAAAACAAAACAAAACAAAACAAAAAAACACACACTTGAGTGAGATGGGAGCCTTTGAAGTGTTTCGAGAAAAGGAGTAGTGTGATCTAATTCCATTTTAACAAGACAACTCTGGCTGCGGGGTTTAGAATCCATTGTAGTGGGGCAAGAGGAAAAGCAGGAAGACCAATTAGGAGGCCTTTGAAATGATCCAGTCAAAAGCTGATGGGGGCTTGGACTGAGCAGTTGCAGTGGAGGTGGACAGAAGTGTTTGGATCAGGAAATGCTTTGTAATATATCCAAAGATATTTATTATGTTTTCAGGTAAGAAGGAAATTTTCTTTTGGTTGTTTCTAGCGTCTCAGTGAAATACAAAGCAAAATCATCAGCTGAGAGTGAGGATGTTGGAGGGGGTATTGGAAATTTGAGGAAAGAGAAGGAATGAAATGAGCTGGGGGTTGGAAAATTTTTTGTAAAGGGCCTGATTATAAATATTTTTAGGCTTTGGTAGCCACAAAAATCACCTTTGCGTCAACTACTTACTTCTGCCTTTGTATTGTGAAAGCAGTCATAGACAGTACGTACCCAAATGGGCACAGCTGTGCTCCAATAAAACCTTATTTACAAAAACAGGTGTAGATTTGGCCTTTAGGCCTTCAGGGGTGGAGATTTGGCCTTTAGGGGTGGAGTGAGGGGCTAGGCATAGTTTGCCACCCCCTGATTTAGGTCAAAGGCAATATAGATATACCAGGATGATATGATACGATAACCAGTAAACACTGAGGTTAAAGACCATGAATTAAACGGTGACCTGTCTGTTCATGCTTTCTTTAAGCATGTTCTTCTGAAAGGGTACTGGAGTGGGTGGTAAGCTAATTTAGGTAAATGCTAAGAAGCAGAAGTTAGGCAGGGAATGGAGGCATTTGGAAGGGAATGATTATAATGATTGCCCAGGGAAGAACTGAAGCTAAATAAAGAGGGGTCTGAGTTCATGGGAAGGTTGAAGGATAATGAAAAGGTGGTCGGATCAATGGATTGCAAGTTCCAGGGGGGACTGAAGGTTTGTGGGTATAGAGGAAGTAATCTGGAAAGGCAAGAGGTGGTTGTTGAAGAGCGGGATGCTTGCAATTAAGGTAATGGAGGGGCTGCAGTGACTGGTAATAACAAGTTTGAATTTATGACTATGGGAGTAGCAGCTGAGGTTGAATGGAAGATAAAAAGGCAATACTGAGAGTGATGAAATACCACCTCCTAAAAGAGACTTTGATTGTCCTCATGTTTTATTTTTCTTGGTGCTAAATCTAAGAATACTATCTTTTACATTAGAATATCAAGAACGTCATGGATATAGACAGACTGGAAAAGAAGATTGAAGACTTGTCTAAAACTGAGACAGAGCACCAAGTAAGCACTTCCCAAATACTGGTAAAATATTTTTTTTCTGTCAAACCAGTATGATTTTATGAAAATGTCTATGCCTCATTGACAAATTAAGCTTTGGTTATAAATTCTGAAACTTATCTACAAAATATTTGAATTATATAAAAGCTAGTTTCCTTTTCCTTTTTTTTTTTCTTGGCAACTGCTTTACTGATATGTAATTCACATGCCTTAAATTTCATCAACTTAAAGTATACAAGTCAGTGTGTTTTAGTACATTCACAGAGTTGTGCAACCATCACCAAAATCAAGTTTAAAACATTTTCATCACCCCGAAAGAAATCCCTTTAACAGGAACCACCCCCCATCCACCATCCTCACCCCAACCCTAAGCAGCCACTAATCTATTGTGTGTCTCTATAGATTTGTCTATTCTGTACATTTAATATAAATGAAATCATATAATATGTTGCCTTTTGTGTGTGACTGATTTCACTTAGCATAATGTTTTTAAGGTTCATCCATGTTGTAGCATGTATTACTACCTCTTTTTATGGCTGGATAATATTCTATATGGATATATCACATTTTGTTTGTCCACTCATCAGGTGATGGACGTTCAGGCTGTTTTCACTTTCTGGCTATTATGAATCATCTGCTATAAACATTTGTATGCAAATTTCTGTGTGTACATATGTCTTGATTTCTCTTGGATATATACCTAGGAGTGAAATTACTGGGTCACTTGATGTTTCTATGTTTGTTTATTTATTTATTTATTGAGACAGAGTTTTGCTCTTGTTGCCTAGACTGGAGTGCAATGGTACAATTTCAGCTCACTGCAACTTCTGCCTCCAGGTTCAAGGGATCCTCCTGCCTCAGCCTCCTGAGTAGCTGGGATTACAGGCGTGCACCACCATGCTCAGCTAATTTTTGTATTTTTGGTAAAGATGGGATTTCACCATGTTGGCCAGGCTGTTCTCAAACTCCTGACCTCAAGTGATCTGCCCACCTCGGCCTCCCAAAGTGGTGGGGTTACAGGGGTGGAACACTGCACCCAACCTTGTTTTTATGTTTAAACTTTTAAGGAACTGCCAGGCTGTGTTCAAAGTGGCTGCACCATTTTATATTCCACCAGCAGTGCATGAGGGCTCAAATTTCTCTACATTCTTGCCCAAATTTCTTATCTTTTAATATTATATGGCAATTTTTAATTTAATTGTATCTGATTTTATGAATTTCAGGAAATACTTCAGATATTGTACCTTCTTTTTATTTTGTTTTTTTTGTAGTTTACCAACCTCAACCTGAGATATTGTACCTTCTTAATGCTAAAAATGAGGAGAGATGGGAAAAATTTATCCCTAATTAAGAAATTATACCTTACAAAAATATTTTTTGTCTAGATAGTGTCTAAAAAGTCTATATTTCATACATATTTTTGTTATCTGTCATACATTTTCATCAGGAAACAGATGACAATGACTAGTCAATTCATGAATTTGTGTCATTCTTATTGTCATCTCTAATGGCTTATTTGAGAAATATTTTGTTGTATGTGTCTGAAATGATGATATAGTTAAATTTCATATCTATATGTAGAGTTTTCCAGTTTCCTAGCAGAAACTAGCATTTCATGTGTGTGTTTACATATATATATATATATATAAAACAACAGTTATAATTTAAACATCAATTTTTTAAAAAATTAACAAATAATTAGTTAATTATGAATTTAAAGACAGGCTCTCTGTCACCTGGGTGGTAGTGCAGTGGTATTATCATAGTTCACTGCCGCCTTGAACTCCTGGGTTCACGTGATCTTCCCATCTCAAACTTCCAAGTAGCTGGGAGTGCAGATGCACACCACCATGCCCATTTAATTTATTTTTAAATTTTTTGTATAGATGAAGTCTTGCTATGTTGCCCAGACTGATCTTGAACTCCTTCCCTCACATGATCCTCCTACTTTGGCCTCCCAAAGCACTAAGATTATAGCTGTAAGCCATCATGCCCAGCCTTCTTAGACATTAAAATTAATTCTACACTAGGAGTGGCTGTCTATGCAAAACACAAGTGTGATAAACTAGTGGAAAGAACCAGAAGACATGGGTTCAGATACTGTCTTTTGTACTTAAAAATTTTATAACCTCAAGCAAGCTTTAAGTCTAAATTTTCACATCTACTAAATGGATGTGATGTTCGTACCTATCCCACAAGCTTGTTATAAACTTAGATGATGATGTGATTATATCCAGTGTATAAGATTACGGTGATGATTCTGCTTCTGACCATGATGATTATTTTTTCAGGTTCTCAATTCGGTCAATATACATTTTATTCATTCTACAGTATGTAGCAGCATATGCCAACAAGCTTGCTTTTGATTTGAATAAATTGATATATCCTTTATATTCACTTAGCTAAAAGAAATCTTAAGCATTGTTAAACTACGTTGTTTTTTTTTTTTTTTAATTTAAATTTTAGTTTTAGAGATGAGAGTCTTGCTCTGTCACCTGGGCTGAAGTGCCGTGGTGTAATTATAGCTCACTGCACCTTCAAACTCTTGGGCTCAAACCACCCTCCAGCCTCAGCCTCCTGAGTGCCTGAGACTACAGGCATGTGCCACCATGCCAGGCTACATTGTTTTTAAAAGGGGAAGAGTCTTCTATGTGTCCTCATGGAATCTCTATGTTCATATTCTATCTAGACTTTTTATTTTCACCAAAAAAGTGAAGATTCTGAACATTCCTTTACTATGTTAAGTGTGGAATGGTGGGAAGGGCACTTGGCTGGAGCTGGAGACTTGCATTCCAGGCTCAGCTCTGCCATTGACAGTGTGTGACATTGGGTGGGTGAGTTTCTGGGTAGTGTGGAGCTTTGGTTTCCTCATTGGTAAAGTGAGTTGGCCTCTAGAGTTGGATGTGAAAGTTCTTTGTAAAGTGAAAAATATATTCGTGTTAGAGGTGCTTCAGAAACACCTTACTGGAATGATTTTATGGCACTGTCCTTTCACCAAAGCAGTGTCCCAACAGCCTTCCCTAAATCCGTCTCTTTTCAGATGCAGTTACACACATATGAGAACACTTTGCTTAATAAAGATACAAGTTTGCAGAAGGTTGGTATTGTTCCTTACCACAAAGGCCCATGGAATTGGCTAGCTCTCTCTAAATCTGATTCTTTGTGTTTTTTTGACGGAATCTTGCTCTGTTGCCCAGTCTGGAGTGCAGTGGCGTGATCTCAGCTCACTGCAACCTCCACCTCCCAGATTCAAGCGATTCTCCTGCCTCAGCCTCCTGAGTAGCTGGGATTACAGGTGTTTTGCCACCACGCCAGCTAATTTTTGCGTTTTTAGTAGAGACGGGGTTTCCTCATGTTGGCTAGACTGGTCTTGAACTCCTGACCTCAGGTGATCCACCTGTGTCAGTCTCCCAAAGTACTGGGATTATAGGTGTGAGCCACCGTGCCCAGCCTAAAGAATCGGATTCTAATATGATGTCATGAGACTTTCCTTTATAGTACTTTATAAAAATAAGTTTGAACTTATCTTCTGTAAATTCTGGTGGTGTTCATCCACATATGTGACAAATATTAGTGTGCCAGTCTACCAGTCATTGGCTAGATACTGGTGATGTTGTTTTAATTTCTAACAACATAAATGAGTCTGCAGCCATTCATTTTAGGGTGGAAGAAGAATATATACCCAAATTATTTGAAACCTAATTTGATTGATTGATTAGATAGACATGTAGATAGATATCATTCTATTCTTGTATCCTGTGATTGTAGCCAAGGATACTGGCTACAAAGGTGCTGGTTACAGTGACTTTAAGAGACACAGGAAGGAACACAGCCTAATCTTCCACAATAATCTTCCACAGTCCAAGACAGGGAAATGAAGAAAGCATGATATTTGCCACTCATCTTTCCCCTGCACATTTTGAAGTTTCAAAAGAAACATGCATAGCTGTGGACTTTGACTGGGATACTGAATATTGTCCTAACTTGATGTCTTCATTGTGCGTGTTCTCTATGTAATGATATTGTGATAGTAGTGGCTACTCAGTTTCTCCCTAACTCTGGTCTTCCCACCATTCTGCACTCCTGCTCAGGGTTCATCAGGCATTGATTGATCATCTCCCATGTGCCAGCCACCATGCTAGCCACGGGATAAAATTAGAGATCAGGTACTTACTACCTGTACCTTTTGGTCTTGTAGAACAAAACCATGATTTGAAGGAGGTATCATTAGAACTGGAAAAAAATCAGATGCCTTAATTTCATCGGTCACTTGCAAGATTGATTTTTCTTTAACACATCATGATGATAAATATAATTTCGATTTGGGCTTAAAAATCACCTTTTAGAGTTTGATTCCACTGGATCGGACAAACACAGATTATATTGACACCAGTTACATATTGCTGCCTTTTTGTCCCCGCGTGTGTGTGTGTGTGTGTGTTTGTTTTTGTTTGTGACGATGTTTCGCTCTTGTTGCCCAGGCTGGAGTGCAGTGGCGTGATCTCAGCTCACCACAACCTCCACCTCCTGGGTTCAAGTGATTCTCCTGCCTCAGCCTCCCGAGTAGCTGGGATTACAGGCATGTGCCACCACACCTGGCTAATTTTGTATTTTTAGCAAAGACGGGATTTCCCCATGTTGGTCAGGCTGGTCTGGACCTCCCGACCTCAGGTGATCTGCCTGCCTCGGCCTTCCAAATTGTTGGGAAAACAGTCGTGAGCCACTGCACCCAGCCATCCTTGTGTGTTTTTAATCACAAACACTGACTGGTTCAGTTTTCAAATAGTGAGACTTGTAGAATCGCATGATGATTGGGCATTTACAATTCTTCTGTGGCTCACATCGATAGTCTAATAAATATGATTTGGTAGACCCATTACTTTTTTGCTATTATTTCTCTCTTCTACTTTTCAGAAAGGCTTATATATAGAAGAACTTAAATCAACCATCATAGAATATGGAAGCATTATAGAGGTATACCTGTTGTTATTAATAATCTCACAGCTTGCGAGGTAGGCTTGTTAAATGTAAATTCCCCGCTAGAGTAACATGTACAGCCTAATGTTGTGTGCAATTCCAGAATTTACGAGGGGATAAAAATAAACTGGCTCATGAGTTACAGCACTTGCAACAGGAACTCATCACGTAAGTAGAGGGCAACCCTTGCCGGCCTCCTCTTTTGTTCCTCTACCCTACATTATTGGCAAATTGAGCTTTGTATGTGCCACATTCTTTTCTTCTATACCTTTGTGTGTGACATTTTCTCTCTTTTTCTCCATGAGAACTTCTTTGTGAGTTTCCTATGACCCCAACCTCCCTGATTGTCTTAGACAGCTCAGGTTGCTATGACAGAATACCATAGAATGTGTGGCTTCAGTAATACTCGTTTATTTCTTACAGTTTTGGAGGCTGGAACTCCAAAGATCAGGATGCCAGCAGGGTTGAGTTCTAGTGAGGGCCCCATACAAGGTTGCATATTGCTGACTTATCCTTGTACAAGCATGGAGGAAAGGCAGCCAGCTAACTCTTTGGCTTCTTCTTATAAGGACACTAATCCCATTCATGAGGGTTCCACCCTCATAACTTAATTACCTTCCAAGAGTTCCATTTCCAAATACTATCACATTGGGGTTAGGAATTCAATATATGAAATTTGGGGGGCACAGAAACATTCAGTCCATTGTGTTGACTTTCCCTTGCTTGCTTTTGCCTTACCCTGGAACTAAGTAACCCTTTTTTTCTTTCTTTCTTCTTCTTTTTTTTTTTTTTTTGTTTGGAGGTGGAGTCTTGCTCTGTCACCCAGGCTGGAGTGCAGTGGTGCGATCTTGGCCTGCTGCAACTTCCGCCTCCTGAGTTCAAGCAATTCTCCTGCCTCAGCCCCCCAAATAGCTGGGACTACAGGCATGTGCCACCATGCCCGACTAATTTTTGTATTTTTAGTAGAGACGGGGTTTCGCCATGTTGGCCAGGCTGGTCTCGAACTCCTGACCTTGTGATCTGCTTGCCTCGGCCTCTCCAAGTGCTGGGATTACAGGTGTGAGCCAGGGTGCCTGGCCTAAGTAGTTGTTCTGAATGTAAGCATGGCACCTTGTTCTCACCTCTCTCCTAACACACATCATTCTGTATGATAATCATTTGTTTCTGAATGTGAGTAATATGCTAGTCCGGGATCCATAGGAGTCACTCAGATAACAAAAATGAGTAAAGCTAATGGAATATGCACACACCTACATTATGCAAATGGCAAAGGAGATAAGTGCATTACCCACATAAAGGTAGAGGGGGCTACTCTGTTTAGCTTCAACTAATTGTGACATCAAAATTCTATGGACCTAGTCTGGCCATATCTTCTGATTTTGGAAGAAAAGCCAGAAATCCAGATTTTTAAGTGGCATTTTCTGATTTTTAACTGTTGGCACCAATTCTTTTTAAAAAATGTGGCCTGGTTTATGACCTTGTAGACTCACTGATCTGTGCAGCTCCTGGAGGATAGAGACGATTTCTGACCACTCTCCCTATTCCCAAGCACATTATACAATCCTTGGCACACATGGGTGCTGACTGATTGTTTGGTGATAAATGGACCCTATATTCTGTTGACTTCAAAAGTAATGTTGGAGACACACCTAACTAGACTATTGTTTTTGTTTTTTTCAAGAAATGGGATCCAGTTGAATGTTAATGGAGAGTGTAATAGTATCATCTCTGAAGGAGAAAAATCTTTACTTTATGAACTCACTCTTGCTCAGTCTGCAGAGGTAGGTCATTATAAGAAGATGGAAAGTTTTGAATGATAACTACTTCATGTGATAGCTTATGATGAAACGAAGGTTCACAGCTTGCCGAAACTACCAGGGACACTGAGAGAATGTGCTGATAGTTCTTAGAATCCAAGTCTAAAATTTCTTAGCTTGAGGAGAAAGGACCATTTTCAAGTTACGGCCGAAGGCTACAGCAAGGTTCAAGGTTTGTGGAAGTGTGCATTCAGGGACTTTGGGACTTTAGAAATGTTTATTTTCTTGACAGGACAGACAACCTGCACTGATCCCCAGCCTAGGGTACCAAAGGTAGCCGTAGATATCCATGAGTTATTTTTTAGAATTTTCCAAACCCTCAAAGTAAATATATTTATTAAAAAATAAAGATGCCCAGAAACAATACCAAATTTATTTGCTTTAGATTATAATTGTGTCAACCCAAATTAATGACATTGATTATTACATTCTGATCAGAAACAAGCATTTTCTTACATGCGTTTCAGTTAATAAGTGGCAAAATGAATGTATTAGTTTAAACAATTTCCATTTGTTTGGTAGACCCAGTACTTTATAACATGGGAAGAAATATTTTAAAAACCTTCTCGTAGATAAAGACATTCTGACTCCACTATGCTATATTTTCATTCCTTTGTATTTTCCAGTTTTGTGCTTGTTATGCTCAGAAATGCTTTATTTAGAAAAATGCTTTCTTTTCGCCATTTGATGGTCTCTTCCTATCTGCGGACGATGGATATGTCACAATGTTCTCCTGTTGACAGCTGTGATGCGACCTTGAAAGGAGAGAAAGAATGCCTTTGGGCAAATGCTATTTGAATTGCTTCTGCCAAGGATGCAGGGACAACATATGCTGCCTTCATCTGAAGCCATCTCCGGCAGCCCTGGACATTCTGCTGAGGGCTGTGCTTTCCTGACATTCTGTTTCAAATACTCATCATTTCACTGTGTTTTTGAAACCAAGCCAAACTGCCAGACTGAATGAAACTGTGGCAAATCTGCCACAGCAGTGTGTTTTTATCCTCAGTCCTCTGAGATAATAATGATGTCAAGATGCCAGTCCAGAAAGTTCTATAGTTCTAAACGCGGGGGTTATTAGCCAGCAAAGTTCTGGCTCTGAGGTTGACCGGATGATGAGTTGGGAAGTTTGTCTTCTAACTAGAATCTCGAAATGAGTCCTGTGACCTTTTCAACAGGCAGCAAAAAGAAGGCTTGGCTCATATATTTAAAATATGATAGGAGGCAGAGACTTTGAGAGAAGTATAGGGAATGTACTTTGTGAAACATCATATCGTCTTTTATGAATGGAAGGGAGACAAAAGAAGCCAACCTGTTTTCAGTGGGATCGATTGAGCAGCCCTCCTCCACCAATTCTTCCCCACTGGGTATTTCTTTACCTATTTTTATGTTAAAATTACAGCCATAACAGTTTATATCATCAGCATGTAAATGTCATCTGTTGATAAATGAGTTTTCCTTAAGACAGAATAAATGTTCAGCTGAAGCCATCCTAGAGAGAAAATGTCAACAGTATTTTTAGGATGTAGGAGAATTCCACAAGACTATTTAGAACCAAATGACAATGACATTAACTCATGAGCATCATTTTTGTTAAGTAAAAATAATGAATGTTCTCTATTCAGATGTCAGTTGTGGGCATTTCGATCATTGTTTCAGAACACTGACACTGAAAGGCAGCACAATGCAATCAAGTTGTCATCTCTGGACGCCATGATGGATCAAGAAATGCTGCTGTTACTAAGAGAGCCTGAGCAAAAAGGAGTGGAATTCACAGCCACTCTTCAGAAGCTGGTATCATATAATATACCTGTATTGTGGTGTTCCACTTTGGCTGGGAACATCTGTAGATAACTGACCTGCAACCTGTTTGCTGAGTCCAAATGCATCTGTGTGCTGCTGAGACCCAAATTAATACACTCTGAAAAGTGAAGGTTTTTCTCAAACCTTTCTGAAGCTAGCCTGTTAGTTCTGGGTCAATCAGGGCTAACAGATTGACCATTAGATATGGATTGCTTGAGGCTATTTTTTCCTGTGGGCTAATCTTTAGAATCAAAGGGCTGAAGAGGTGGTATCTATTGAACAGTTTCCTTCTTTCAGTTTTCTTTGGTTAATGGCTGGTATTTCTTTCTCCATTTTGATTTTTCACTGGAAACTCTGGATGATTGGAGAAATCAGGGAACAACATTTTCATGCTGGTATTGCCAGTCCCTTCCATAGTGCCTAGCATATAGTAGGTAGCATTTAGTTTGGTACATTTTGGCACATTTTAAAATGGTAAAAATAAGTGAAAATGGTTGTTTTCTTCTATTTAAAAAGATCGGTTTTGTTCTGGAAAATGATTATCTCTGTATATATTCAACATGTATAGAGCACCTGACAATATAACATATACACATGGCAACATCCTGGAATAAAAGAAAGTCACTGGGGGCATTAGATGCAAAGGAAGATACTCTGGTATTTTCCTGAGTTACCTATAGAGTAGAACTTTGGTCTCAATGGATTCTGATTGTATAATAGCATATGTCTTTCATCTAAATTCCTGGTTGAAGATGTGGAACTCTTTTTACAGCACGAAGAAATTTCTAAAATCGCAACCCTCACTGAAAGCTGTCGACAGTGGGTAAATAATCCAGAAATAACTGTGAGAGAAAAGTGGGAGGAGCAGCTTTCTGTAAGTGTTCTATATTTCGTGATTTTCCTGGTTTTTCTTCTACTTTGTTAAGCCAGGTAATAGTGTATACAGTACCATTTCTAAGACTTTATTGTAGTCTTCTGCTATCTTAGTCTGATCATGAGTGTAGAGTGTGTGTCCAGGGGTGTGTACGAGTGTGAGGGTGAAGAAAGAGGGAGTGAGTGTGCAGACATGTGAGATGGGATGGGGAGACAAATAATAAATACGATGATTTCATGAAAAAATGCATTTATCTCCTTGTAAGAATTGGCTAGTCTAAATTTAGATTTTTCCTTAGCCTATTAAAATTGCCTAACTTTGAAAGAATGATGATTGTGTAAAAGAATCTTATTCCTGAGACTTTGATGGTTTTATTGACTCAGGAACTTGCAGAACATTGGAAAAGCAGCAGCTTCTTAGGTAGCTATTCCCAGCTTTATTAGAAAGGAAGCATATGAGAAGGTATCCCTTTCATCTGTTCATCACATATTTACCTCTATTTCTTGACTGCCAGCCACTTTCTTGCATCCATCAGCCACTTAAGTTAAGCTAAAGAAAAAAGTAAACTCTGGAATATGATTTCAACACCTTTGCCAATCTAATTTTTTTTTTCGAGATGGAATCTCGCTGTTGCCCAAGCCTAGAGTGCAATGGCGTGATCTTGGCTCACTGCAACCTCCGCCTCCTAGGTTCAAGCAATTCTCCTGCCTCAGACTCCCAAGTAGCTGAGATTATATGCATGCGCCACCACGCCCGGCTAATTTTTGTGTTTTTAGTAGAGATGGGGTTTCACCATGTTGGCCAGACTGATCTCAAACTCCTGACTTCAGGTGATCCACCCACCTCGGCCTCCCAAAGTGCTGGGATTACAGTCAAACTAACTTTTTTAAGATAACATGTGAATATGATAATCAATAAGTACTGATATTATTGCATTATCTTGTCCCATCCTATTCTAAAGCAATTGTGATGACTGCTGAAGTTGTCAGGGACTAATTTAAGAAAAAGAAAGCGAAGCTCAGTTTTAGGGATACAATAAGCACTTTATACATACTTGTTACATTGACATAACCAATAGGATAGTCAATCTCTGGGCAATTGGGAATTGGTATTAATTGACATACAATTGAGAATTGGTATTCATTGACATACAATAATGCCATTGAGATGGAATGTCCACAGTTTTTTAGATTGCCTCTGTCATTTGTCTGTGTTTAACATTGGAGTACTGGGGTTTGTTTTGTGACTTTTCTTGTAGGAATTCAACAATATCATGGAAGAGAAGCTAGATCTTTGCATATTAATGCTGAGCAGCTTGGGAAATCACAAGGAGTCTCTTGATCAAGAATTTGCCCAATTAATAGAGATTTTGAAGAGATTCAGGCAGGAATATTTTTATTTCAGAAAAGAATTTCTTGCCAGGTGATGATCATTTATGTATGAGAAATCCATGCTTTATATACATGACATGTTTATGATCATGCCACTGCATTCCGTTTACTTTCTTCAAGTTGTATACATTGATTTCAGATGAGACTTTTTTCAGAGAAGACATCCTGTTTGACAATTCTGAATTGTAAAACAGTATGAAATTGACTTACCTGTTCAAAATTGCAAATGACAAACTATAAAATCTGTGGAAACTGGCCAGGCGCAGTGGGTCACACCTGTAACCCCAGCACTTTGGGAGGCCAACGCAGGCGAATCACCTGAGGTCAGGAGTTCAAGACCAGCCTGGCCAACATGCTGAAACCTCATCTCTACTAATAATACAAAAATTAGCCTGGTGTGGTGGTGCATGCCTGTAATCCCAGCTACTCGGGAGGCTGAGGCAGGAGAATTGCTTGAGCCCGGGAGGCAGAGGTTGCAGTGAGCTGAGATGGCACCACTGCACTCCAACCTGAGTAACAGAGTGAGACTCCGTCTCAAAAAAAAAAAAAAAAATTCTGTGGAAACCAGTATAATGAGTTATTTTTTCCCTGGAGAAGAAATTTGTAATTATGAAATATAGTCTTTTACCAGAAGAAGCCTTAGAGATCCTCTAGTAATCTCATAATTTTACAGAGGACTAAGGCATGAGGAGATAAAGTGAACTAAGGCCTGAGAGTTATTAATGGAAGCTCTGGATCTTGAAGCCAGCCTGTTGGCTCCTCCCTATTGGGTTTTATGTTTGACCTCAGTGTATCATGTTGGGCACTGGGCAACTAAATGTCAGTTAAATGAAGTCATAGGGAATAGATGATAACAAATATAAAATAGCTTACCCTCTTATCCTTTCTGTACCTTCAATTCTTATGATAATGGGGAAATTCTTGAAATTTTTACACCTTGGAAACTATAAGCACAGCAGTTATATCTTTTGTTAACCACCATTTATATAGCTGCTAGGACCATACTTAGCGCTCACTTAAGAAATACTTTTTGAGTAAATAGCAAATGAACATAGGTATATATTGCACTGGAACAAAATTTTAAAATGTAGTTAGAGACTGAGGAAAGCTTGAAGAAAATAGCCAGAAGAAACTATTTTATTCCCCCCAAATATAAGGAAACTAGATACCAGAGAGAGAGAATACCAGAGGAACTCTCAAGAAAATGGTCTTCTGCTTTCCCTAAGAAGCGGAGAAACCCACACTTCCCCATAGTGGTAAAAGATGTGGGCTAAGTGGACACGCAGCTTCCTTACGCAGATACCATCTCCACAAAAGGCAGTGTCAACATTCTTCTATTTAGCAACAAAGAACTATTTGGAGAGAGGTCTTCACTAATGTCATCTCAAAATAAGTGAATATTTTGTATTGTCCTACTTAGACATACAAGCAGCCTGGTTAAATAACAGTAGTTGTCATTTGTCTAGAGGCTACGGTGTCAGATGTAGTGCTAATAATTTGACATCTATTTATCTCCAGAGAGGTTCCATAATTTGCCCAAGGTCACCCAGCTGGGATTAAGGGATAGCTGGGATTCAGACCTAGTTCTGTCTGACTCCAAAACCTGTGTCCTTTCAATGGCTTATCTCCCACCATCAACTTGTTAAATCTGATACAAGAGTCTTTAAAAATATTCTGGGAACCTAGCATTGGGCAAAATACTCCTTATCAGCATAAGATGGTTATAACCTCTGGCTTCTGGACACAATTTAAAACTCACAAAGCCACATAAAGGCTACACACAAAATAATTTGACTGTGGATTTCAGCTATGAATAAGTAAATAGCCAGGTGCCCCGGCTCACACCTATAATCCCAGCACTCTGGGAAGCCAAGACGGGAGGATGGCTTGAGCCTGGGAGTTCAGACCAGCCTGGGCAACATAGCGAGACCCTGTCTTTACAAAAAAAATTTTTTTAATGAGCTGAGCATGGTGATGCATGCCTGTGGTCTCAGCTACTTGGGAGGTTGAGGTAGAAGGATTGCTTGAACCCAGGAGTTTGAGGCTACAGTGAGCTATAATTGTGCCAGTGCACTCTTGCAGCCTGGGAGACAGAGCAAGACACTGCCTCTTAAAAAAAAAAAAAAGAAAAGAAAAGAGAAAAGAAAAGAAAACAGAAAATGAATGGAGTATTTTGTGAGGATGAGAGAGAATTCTGTTTAGATGAGGTAGGAAATGTTTATTAAAGGTAAATTTTTAGGGGCTATTTGCTGAGGAAGAGAGGCTCCCATTCTGCTGTGGGACAAATGGGCTCTAGTGCTGGAGAATGGAAATCAGTGAGTGGGCCAAAGAGAGGCATGGACAGGAAAATTCTCTTATAAGGCTTGGCGAGGAAAGCAAATCTTGATTCGTACAACATCCGTCAGGATGTCTGCTCTTCGCCAGTCTTCCACCCCTTCCCCAAACCCAGGTGCTAAGGAATTATAGGAAATAAGACAGAAATCTCTGCCTCTTTGAAACTAACATCTAGTAAAGGATGCAAATAACAAACAAATAAACATATAATGTCAGGGAGTGGTATAAAGAAAATTAAATCAGGATAAGAAGACAGAGAATGACTGGGAGCATTTTAGAGAAAATAGCCAGGAAAGTCCTGCCTGAGGAGTAATGAATTGAGTGGAGACCTGAGTGGGGTGAGGGAGTGAGCTATGTGACCATCCGGGTGTGTTCCAGGCAGAGGAAGGAGCTGGTGCAAAGACCCTGAGATTGTAGTGAGCTTGGTGTTTTTGAGCAGCAGCAAGAAGCCGGCATGGCTGGGGCGGGATGGGGGCTGGGCAGTGGTAGGATGTGGGGCCAGAGCGATAGACAGGGGCCAGGCCACACACAGCCTTTGCAGTCCATGGTTAGGAGTTGGGATTTTATTGAGTGTGGTGAGAAGCCATCAGAGGGTTAGGAGCAGAGAAGAAATGTGATTTGTGTTTTGTTTTTGTTTTTATTATTTTCTTCTTTTTTTTTGTGATTTGTGTTTTGAAAGATCTGCTGGATGAAGAATTATTTATAGAGGGCAAAAGAGAAAGCAGGGAGACCAGTGAGAAGATTTTTCTTTTCTTTTTTTCGAGACAGGCTGGAGTGCAGTGGCGCGATCTCAGCTTACTGGAATCTCCGCCTCCTGGTTCACCCTCCACCTCCCAAGTTCAAGCAATTCTCCTGTCTCAGACTCCCAGTTAGCTGTGTGCCACTATGCTCAGCTAATTTTTGTTGTTTTTTGGTTTTTTTTTTTTTTTTTTTTTTTTTTTTTTTAGTAGAAACGGGGTTTTGCTATGTTGGCCAGGCTGTTCTCAAACTCCTGATCTCAAGTGATCTGCCCACGTAGGCCTTCCAAAGTGCTGGGATTACAGGCGTGAGCCACTGCACCCAGCCAGAGAAGAGGTTTTCAACAACAGATAATCATTTAGATATTCTGATATCAATTTACTGGTTTGTGACTCATTTTTTAAAAAGTAAGATATAAAATAATAGAGTGTATTACATATAGTAAGAATAAGTGGTGCTGAATTGAATTTTTGTTTCAGCTACGTGTGTGTATGTGTGTGTGTTTGTATACTGAGTTGAAATATAAAATATTTCATGATGAAAAAGTTATAGAGTTAGGAACAATTGCAGTTGTCCAGACGAGGGATGTAGTGTGGGTCAGAGTAATAGTCAGGGAAGTAGTAAGAAATTATTAAATTCGAAGTGTATTTTTGAGGGTGGATCTGATCAAACATGGGGGCAAGTTATATGTGTGGAGAAAGAGAGGAGTGATCCTTGACTTAGAGGCTTTTGATCTGAAAACCAGATAAATGATGTGCTATTTAGACAGCAAAGTCTGGGAAAGATGTAGACTGGAATAGAAATCAAGATTTATCATTAGAACATGTTGGCAGAGAGAACTGTTAGATTTAAACATACACACAAGCTAATGTATACCTCTTTACATGATAATAAAATTTCCGGTCAGGCACGGTGGCTCAAGCCTGTAATCCCAGCACTTTGGGAGGCCGAGACGGGTGGATCACGAGGTCAGGAGATCAAGACCATCCTGGCTGACATGGTGAAATTCCGTCTCTACTAAAAAAAACACAAAAAACTAGCCAGGCGTGATGGCGGGCACCTGTAGTCCTAGCTACTCGGGAGGCTGAGGCAGGAGAATGGTGTAAACCCGGGAGGTGGAGCTTGCAGTGAGCTGAGATCCGGCCACTGCAGTCTAGCCTGGGCAACAGAGCGAGACTCCGTCTAAAAAAAAAAAAAAAAAAAAAAATTCTATGGGAGAAAAATCTTCAAAGATTTATCATCTGTTGAATATCTTTAACAGATGATACCATCTAATTTTTTCTTGAGACAGTCTCGCTGTGTTGCCAGGCTGGAGTACAGTGGCACAATCTTGGCTCACTACAACCTCTGCCTCCCGGGTTCAAGTGATTCTCCTGCCTCAGCCTCGTGAATAGCTGGAACTACAGGTGCACACCACCATGCCCAGCTAACTTTTTGTATTTTTAGTAGAGATGGGGTTTCACCATGTTGGCCAGGATGGTCTCGATCTCTTGACCTCGTGATCCACCTGCCTCGGCCTCCCAAAGTGCTGGGATTACAGGCATGAGCCACCGCACCCGGCCCCCATCTGGTATTTTTAAAAAGCTATTTCTAAGACTTATGATTCATAAAGTTCATAAAACATGTTGTTCTATTGGTGAAAATACATATAAGTAATTGAAAGTATGAGTATTAATAAATATGGATTTATGGTGGTCCTTAAAGTCCTTTTGCTTTCTCTTGGAAGATAATGGACACTCTTGAGAACATAGACTATTTCTAGAAGATAGAAAAGTAGATAAAAGTGATGTCTTTAAAATCAAAATAAAAAAAAAAAAAGAAGAGGAGTGATTCCAGCAAGATGGTAGAATAGGAAGCTCTGGACTCTCCTTCTCTCCAGGAACACATGAATTCAACAACAATACATGAAGAAATTCCTATTGTGAGAAACCCAGAAACTAGTTGAGAGGCTTCTGAATCCTGAGTGAACGTGAATCCAGCTTCATCAAGGCTGATAGGAAAATTTGAGGAATCTTCATCATAATCCCTATCCCCAGCTTAGTGCCATGTCAGTGGAAAGAAACCTCCAGGTCTCAGCTTCTTCCTAGTGTGGTGGGGTGGGGGGAAGAATCAAAAAAAATGTCCAACCAACATTTCAACTTTCCTGGGGCCTGCCTAAGGTACTAGCTTCTGTTTCACTTGTCTTACAGTGCTAATAGGACCTGGCATACTCTAGATGCCTGGATACCACTGAAAATGAAGAAGGTAGTTTGAACTAGCATGTGTGAGCTTGCTGAGCCCCTACTCCAAGCTCAGTGAAAAGCCTTAGGTCTCAGCTTCTTTCCAGGGATGAAAGGATGGAAGAATTGGACTATGTATCCAATGTTTCAATTTTTCTGGATGCTGTCCAAAGAATTGGCTTCTGTCTTACCTGTCTCAGAGTACTATGAGACCTAGCATGCTCTAGATGCCATGGGGCTGCTAGAAACAAAAATGGTGGTTTGGATTAGTGTGAATGTTTGAGACCACACCTGGCCTCCAGAATCTCTTCCTGGATTGATTAAGGATTTTCTCCTGTATGAGACCAGTATGTGAAGACTGAGAGAGTTGGCTATTTTTTCTAATGCACAGTTAAAAAGAGTCAAGGAAAATAACGAAGTAGCAAGATATGTTGCAAACAAAGGGACGAAATAAGTCTCCAGAAACTGACCCTAATGAAACAGATAAAGGACTTACCTGACAGAGAATTCCATAAAAATGCTCAAGGTCAGAAGAAAATGCCTGTGCAAAGTTAGAATTTTAACAAAAAGAAAATACAAACACAGAATGTTGTAACGCTGTAATGGTTGTGGTTAAATCAGTTTTAATTCTTATATAGAAGTTAAAAGTATTATAAGTAAAAAACTATAAAAATGTTTATGATACATAACTAAAATATGTAGATTATGATATCAATAACAAAGTGTTTGAAAGAGAGAAGAAATAGTATAGAGTTTTTATATGTGATGGAATTTAGGTTGTTAGGTTAAAATAGGCTATTATAATTATAAGATGTTTTATGTAAGCTCCATGATAACCCCAAATAGAGCAGATACACACACAAAGAAAGGAGTCAAAGAATATCAATACAGAGAAGTCAACAAAACTCAAAGGAAGGCAAGTAGAGAGGAAAAGAGGGACAAAATAACTACAAGACAGAAAAATAATAAAATGGCAATAGTAAGTCCTTCCCTATCAATAATTACTTCAAATATAAGTGGATTAAACTTACCAATCAAAAGACATAGAGGGCTAAACATATTAAATTTTAAAAAGCCAAGATTCAACTTTATGCTGGCTCAAGAGACTCACTTTAGATTTAAGTACATGCATAAGCTGAAGGTGAAGAGATGAAAAAAGGTATTCCAAGCAAATGGCAGCCAAAAGAGTATGGGTAACTATATCAGACAAAACAGACTTTAAGTCAAATACTGTCATAAGAAACAAAGAAGGACATTATATAATAAAAGGATCAACTCACCAGGAAAATATAATATTTACACACCCAACATTAGAGAACCTAAATATATAAAGCAAACACAGAACTGAAAGGGGAAATAGAATAAATAGACAGCAATACAATAATAAGAGACTTTAGTATTTCATGTTCAATAATAGATAGAACATCTAGACAGAAAATAAGGAAATAGCAGACATGAGCAGCACTAGAGAGTAAATGGACCTAACACAGAACATTCGGCCCAACTGCAGTAGAATATACATCCTTCTTAAATGCACATGGAACATTCTTCAGGATATATCATACATTAGGTCACAAAACAAATATTAACAAATTTAAGATTATTGAAACCATACTCATTATCTTTTTCCTACCACAATGGAATCAAACTAGAAATCTATAGCGGAAGGAAAACGAATATTCACAAATATGTGAGAATTAAACAACAGATTCCTGAACAACAAATAGGTCAATGAAGAAATAAAGAAAATTACACTTGAGACAAATGAAAACAAAAGCACATACCAAAATCTTTGGGATGTAGAAAAAGCAGTACTAAGAGGACATTTTATAGTGATAAACACGTATTAAAAAAGAAGATAGATTTCAGATAAACCTAACTTTTTACACTTCAATGGACTAGAAAAAGAACAACTTAAGCCCAAAGTTCCTTCCCAGAAGAAAGGAAATAATAAAAATTAGAGCAAAAAGTTGTTTAAAATAGAAAAGCAATTAAAAAGCAGCAAAACTAAGAGATGGATTTTTGAAAAGATAAACAAGACAGACAAACCTTTAGCTAAACTAAGAGGATCAAAATCAGAAATAGAGGAGAAATTACAACTAGAACTGCAGAAATACAAAGGATCATAAAAGACTAGTATAAACAATTTTATGCCAACAAATTAGATAACCTAGAAGAAATGGAAAAAATTCCCAGAAACGTACACCCCATCATATTTCTTTATGAATCGTGAAGAAATGGAAAATCTGAAAAGATCTACAACCAGCCAGAAGTAATTAAACACCTCCCAAAAAAGAAAAGCCCAGTATGAGATGGCTTCACTGGTGAATTCTACCAAACATTTAAAGAAGATTAATGCTAATTCTTCTGAAATTCTTCACAAAAAAAAAAAAAAAAAAGAAAAGGAAGGTACATTTCCAAATTCATTTCATGAGGCCAACATTACCTTGATACCAAAGCCAGGCCAGTATCCCTGATGACGCAAAATCCTCAAGAAAATATAAGCAAATATAAGTCAAATTAAAAAGCCCATTAAAAGGCTTATACACCACGACTAAGTAGGATTTATTTTTGGGATGTAAGGATGGTTCCGCATATGCAAACTGATTATTGTGATATACCACATTAACAGAATGGAGGATAAATATTGTGTGTGATCGTCTCTGTAGGTGCAGAAAAAGCATTTGATAAAATTTAACAGTATTTTGTGTAAAAACTCTTAAGAAACTAGGAATAGAAGAAAATTATCTCAACATAATAAAAGTAATATATGGAAAACCCAGTGAATATCACTCAATGGTAAAAGACAAAGTTTTTCCTCTAAAATCAGCAACAAAGCAAAAATGCCCACTCTCACCACTTCTGTTCAGTGTAGTACTAGCCATAGCATTCAGGCAAGAAAAAAAAAAAAAATTGGGATGTAAATAAAAAAGGAAGAAGTAAAATGATCTCTGCAGATAACATGATCTTATTTATAGAAAACCCTGATGATTTCACAAAAAAACCTGTTAGAATAAAATTTAGTAAAGTTGCATGACACAAAATCAACATACAATAGTAAGTTTTATTTATATATGAGCAACATACAATAGTAAGTTTTATTTATATCTGAAAAAAAAATTAACACTCTCATTTACAATAACTTCAAAAAGAATACTTTAGAATAAATTTAAAGAGGTAAAACACATATAATAAAAACTACAAAATATTGATGAGAGAAATTAAAGAAGACACAAACAAAAGGCATCCTATGTTCATAGATCGGAAGAGTTAATGTTGTTAAAATGTCCATAGTACCCAAAGCAATCTATAGATTCAATGCAATCCCTAACAAAAATTCTGATGGAATTTTTTTACAGAAATAGAAAAAAAATCCTAAAATTGTGTGTGTTTTTTTGGGTTTTGTTTTTGTTTTTGTTTTTGTTTTTGTTTTTGTTTTGAGACGGAGTCTCACTCTGTTGCTCAGGCTGGAGTGCAGTGGCGTGATCTCAGCTCACTGCACGCTCCACCTCCTGGGTTCACGCCATTCTCCTGCCTCAGCCACCCCAGTAGCTGGGACTACAGGTGCCTGTCAACACACCCGGCTAATTTTTTTGTATTTTTAGTAGAGATAGGGTTTCACCGTGTTAACCAGGATGGTCTCCAGCTCCTGACCTCGTGATCCACCAACCTCAGTCTCCCAGAGTGCTGGGATTACAGGCGTGAGCCACCGTGCCTGGCCCTAAAATTCTTATGGAACCATGAGGGACCCTGAATAGCCGAAGACAATCTTGAGAAGAGAGAACAAAGATGGAGACATTACCATTCCTGATGTCAAAATATATTACAAAGCTACAGTAATTAAACCAGTATGGTACTAGCATAAAGACCGACATATAGACCAATGAAACAGAATAGAGAGTCTAGAAATAAACCAATGCATAAATGGTCAATTGATCTTCAACATAGGTACTAAGAATATGTAATAGGGAAAGGATAATCTCTTCAACAAATGGTGCTGGGATAACTGGACATCCACAGGCAAAAGAATGAAAGGAAATGGGACTCTTATACAATAAACAAAAATCAATTAAAAATGGATTAAAGATATAAGTGTAAGACTTGGAACTGAAAACACCTAGAAGAAAACATGGGGGAAAGCTTCATAATGTTGGTCTTGGCAAGTTTTCTTGGATATGACACCAAAAGCACAGGCAATGAAAGCAAAATAGACATGTTGGACTACATCAGTCCAAAAAACTTCTGCACAGCAAAGAATACAACGCAATGAAAAGACAACCTATGGAATGGGAGAAAATATTTGTAAACTATACAAGGGATAAGGGGTTAATTTTTGTTTTTTGTTTTTGTTTTTTCCTTTAACTTTTAAGTTCCAGGGTACATGTGCAGGATGTGCAGGTTTGTTACATAGGTAAATGTGTGCCACAGTGGTTTGCTGCACAGATCAACCCATCACCTGGCCCAGTATCCATTTGCTATTCTTCCTGATGCTCTCCCTCCTCACCCACTTGACAGGCTCCAGTGTGTGTTGTTCCCCCCAATGTATCCATGTGTTCTCATCATTCAGCTTCCACTTATAAGTGAAAACATGTGATGTTAATTTTCTGTTCCTGTGCTAGTTTGCTGAGAGTAGCAGATTCTAGTTCCATCCATGTCCCTGCAAAGGACGTGACCTTGTTCCTTTTTATGTCTGCGTAGTATTCCATGGTATATATGTATCACATTTTCTTTATCCAGTCTGTCACTGATGGGCATTTTGGTTGATTCCATGTCTTTGCTATTATGGATAGTGCTGCAATGAACATATGCATGCATGTATCTTTATAATAGAATGATTTATATTCTTTGGGTATACACTCAGTAATGGGCTTGCTGGGTCAAATGGTATTTCTACCTCTATCTAGATCTTTGAGGAATTACCACACTGTCTTCCACAATGGATGAACTAATTTATACCTCACCAACAGTATAAAAGCATTCCTTTTTCTCTGCAACATTGCCAGCATCTGTTATTTCTGAGATTTTTAATAATTGCCATTCTGACTGGCATGAGGTGGTATCTTATTGTGATTTTGGTTTGCATTTCTCTAATGATCAGTGATGTTGAGCTTTTTCTCATGTTTGTTGGCAGCGTGAATGTCTTATTTTGAGAAGTGTCTGTTCATGTCCTTTGCCCACTTTTTACTTTTTTATTTTTTCGAGACAGAGTCTTGCTCTGTTGCTCAGGCTGGAGTGCAATGACATGGTCTCGATCTCAGCTCACTGCAACCTCCACCTCCCAGGTTCAAGCAATTCTCCTGCCTCAGCCTCCTAAGTAGCTGGGACTACAGGCATGCACCACCATGCCCAGCTAATTTTTGTATTTTAAGTAGAGACAGGCTTTCACCACATTGGCCAGGCTGGTCTCTAACTCCTGACCTCAAGCGATCTGCCCACCTCAGCCTCCCAAAGTGCTGAGATTACAGGTGTAAGCCACTGCATCTGGCTTAAAAAAGTGGTTTTTAATGTTTTTTATTTTTTATTTTTTATTTATTTTTTTGTAAATTTGTTAAAGTTCCTTGCAGACTCTGGATATTAAACCTTTGTCCAATGGATAGATTGCAAAAATGTTCTCCCATTCTCTAGGTTGTCTGTCGACTCAGATGATAGTTTCTTTTGCTATGCAGAAACTCTTTAGTTTAATTAGATCCTATTTGTCGATTTTTGCTTTTATTGCAATTGCTTCTGGTGTTTTCATCATGAAATCTTTGCCCGTGCCTATGTCCTGAATTGTATTGCTTGGATTTTCTTCCAGGGTTTTTATAGTTTGGGGTTTTACACTTAAGTCTTTAACCTATGTTGAGTTAATTTTTGTATAAGATCTGAGGAAGGGAACCAGTTTCAATTTTCTGCATGTGGCTAGCCAGTTCTCCCAGCACTATTTATTAAATAGGAAATCCTTTTCCCATTGCTTGTTTATGTCAGATTTGTCAAAGATCAGATGGTTGCAGGTGTACAGTCTTATTTCTGAGTTGTCTATTCTGTTCTATTGGTCTATGTATCTGTTTTTGTACCAGTACCATGCTATTTGTTTACTGTAGCCTTGTAGTATAGTTTAAAGTCAGGCAGCATGATGCCTCCAGTTTTGTTAATTTTTCTTATGATTGTCTTGGATATTTGGGTTCTTTTTTTGATTCCATATGAATTGTTAAATAGTTTATTCTAATTCTGTCAAGAATGCTAATGGCAGTTTAATGGGAATAGCATTGAATCTATAAATTACTTTTGGCAGTATGGCTATTTTCATGGTATTCATTCTTCCTATCCATGAGCATGGAATGCTTTTCCATTTGTTTGTGTCCTCTCTGATTTCCTTAAGCAGTGGTTTGTAGTTCTCCTTGAAGAGGTCTTTCACTTAAGGGGTTAATATTTAGAAAATATAAGAAACCCCTACAACTCAAGAACAAAAAACCCCACAAATAACTAGATTTAAAAATAGGCAAAAGACTTGAATAGACATATCTCAAAAGAAGACGATAAATGGCCAACAGGTGTACGAACAGATACTCAACTAATCATTAGGAAAATGCAAGTTAAGACTATAATTAGATATTGTATCATACTTCTTAGGATGGCTATTATTTTAAAAGATGACTGGGCGCAGTGGCTCACGCCTGTAATCCCAGCACTTTGGGAGGCTGAGGCAGTTGGATCACAAGGTCAGGAGATCAAGACCATCCTGGCTAACATGGTGAAACCCCGTCTCTACTAAAAATACAAAAAATAAAAATTAGCCAGGCATGGTGGTGGGCGCCTGTAGTCCCAGCTACTCAGGAGGCTGAGGCAGGAGAATGGTGTGAACTCAGGAGGTGGAGCTTGCAGTGAGCCAAGATTGTGCCACTGCACTCCAGCCTGGGCGACAGAGCAAAACTCTGTCTCAAAAAAAAAAAAAAAAGAAAGAAAAAAAAAAGTGTTGGTGAGGATGTAGAGATACTGGAGTCCTAGGGCACAGTTGTGGGAATGGAAAGTGGTGCAGGCACTATAGAAAATGTTATGGAGGGCCAGGTGCGGTGGCTCATGGCTGTAATCCCAGCACTTTGGGAGGACGAGACAGGTGGATCACGAGGTCAGGAGATCGAGACCATCCTGGCCAACATGGTGAAACCCCGTCTCTACTAAAATACAAAAAACTAGCTGGGCATGGTGGCGTACGCCTGTAGTCCCAGCTGCCTAGGAGGCTGAGGCAGGAGAATCGCTTGAACCCAGGAGGTGAAGGTTGCAGTGAGCTGAGATCACGCCACTGCCCTCCAACCTGGAGACAGAGCAAGACTCCATCTCAAAAAAAAAAAAAAAAAAAAAAAAAAGTTACACAGTTTTCTCAAAATATTAAAAATTAAACTACTATTTGATCTAGGGACCCCAATTCTGGGTAGTTATCCAAAATAATTAATATCAGGACCTGGAAGAGCTATTTGCATTCCCATGTTCATTGCAGCATTATTCTCAATAGCCAAGATTTGGGAACAACTTGAATGTCCATGATGAAAGAAAATTTGGTATATAAATACAAGGGAATATTATTCAACCTTAAAAAAAAAAAAGGGGAATTCTACCACATATGACAACATGGATAAACCTGGAGGATGCTATCCCAAGTAAAATAAGTGAGTCACAGAACAACAAATACCGCGTGATCCCAGTTATCTGAGGTATCTAAAACAGTTACACTCATAGAGGTAGAAGAAGAATGGCGGTTGCCAGGGGCTAGGGGAGGGGACATGAGGAGTTGCTACTCAATAGGTATAAAGTTTCAGTTATGCAAGATGAAGATGTTCTAGAGATCTGCTGTACAACATTATGCCTATCGTTATTAACACTGTATTGTACACTTAAAGTTTTGTTAAGTGGGTAAATCTCCTGTTCAATGTTCCTACCACAGTTAAAAAAAAAGAGAGAGAGAGAGAGTGACAACTATAAGCTATTGAAGGATGCTCAGTGGAATGTGTGGTGATGTAGGCAGCTTTTATTTTTGCTTAGGATTTTGTTTACTTGTTTACCAGCATGGTAAGCATTCTGTGGGAACATTCTTGCCTCTCACGTGGTCCGTCTTGAAACCAGGGCTGGATTTGTGCCAGCGTGCTGTGGCATTCTGACTAAATGTTAACGTTTGAGAGGCACGCACAAGGCCTACAGCTGACGATGTCTTCCTTGTTGTTTTGCAACTCCCAACATTTATCACCACTTTGAGTTAAGGTCCATATTCAAGTCAAATTGTTTCCAGATAATCATTGATGTGCTGGCATGTAACACACATTAAATAATCTCATCTGCGAACAGAGAGTAAGTGCATTTTTACATGTTCTATAGAATTGGACCCAAATGAGGTGTAATGTAATGGCACCATGAGATCTGTGGTGGGGAAGGGTGGTGGGGAGAAGAGCTTCAGCAAAGAGAGGACTAAAGTAGAAATATCAACCGCCAGCTTTCATCTGTGCCTGGGGGCGGTCCTTCCTGTGCTCGTGGCACGTGTTTATACTATGATTGGCAACCCTTAAGGAGAAAGTTTAAGGTCATGAAACAAAGTTCTCTTTCCTTTTCTTTTCCCTCCCCCTCACCTTCACCCCATTCCTTTCTTTTTCTGTAAAAGCTAGCTGTGATGTGTAAATATTGCACCTGTCACCCTGACCTCATTGTAGAGCCATCTTCTGAGCAACTGGCAACTGATGTTAAGTGCTATGAATGCAATGGGTGGGAACCGAACACACCAATGTAAAAGATGAAACTGGAAGTCCTTATCTGTAAAGTGAGGGTGTCAGGCTAAGCGACCAATACGCTTTGCTTAAGATTTTATATTTGTGAAGCATTTATATGTAAATACTTTCACTTTTTCCTCTGATCTCTAAGGAAGTGGTGTTAAGTTTGAATTTGTCACAGTTTCACAGGGTGACTCTTAGTTGAAATGTCACTGACGACTTGTGGTTTGGACTTTTTTTTTTTTTAACTCCAGTCAGAAACAACTAGAAGCCATTAAACAACTGCAAGAAGATGCTGTCAACCAGGAAGGCATCCTTAGGAAGAGACTCCAAGCAGCCAGCCAATGGCTGGAGGATGCGAAGGAGCAGGTAGGGTGGCTCATGGCTACGTTAGATTCAGGGGACATCTCCTTAGATGCCCTGCAAACCATGAAATAAAAATGGAGGAGGAACAACAACAACAAACAAAAAAGAAAGCAAAGAGGAACTGCAAGTTCAGTCCCTAGCGACTAACAGTGAGCAGAGGAAGTAAAGGGGGAGTTGTGAGAGAGGCGGTGTCAACAGCCTGCTGATGAAAGAGGCGACTCTGCAGAAAGAGGCAACTTGACATATCAGGACTTCAACCGCTGTAGAAATAGCTCAGGCATACCAAGCCCATGCAAACACAGAATTGCAGAAGTTCAGGAGAGGCTTATCACTTCCCTGAGAAGAAAAACACATTTTCAGTTTCGCCTGCATCACAAGAGTGAGCACTCCATTGCTTTCTTTCCTGGCCACACTGCTACAACCCAGTACTAACTGTCCATATCCAGGGCAAGGATCGAGATCGAGAAGCTCACTCTGCCAGTGAAAAAGCTACGTCTTTACTGCATAAATTAGAGGAAGCAATTTCGGAACAACGGAAACTTCAAACTATAAATACTGAATTATCGAACACTTGCCAGGCACTTCAGCAGAAGACAAGGAAACTGAAGAGTGAGTAGCAAATATTCATTTATGCCCCAGTTTTTGTTCACCCTGAGGTGGGGCATAGGACTCCAGATGTTTTTCTAGATTACAGCTAGGATATTATTCCTGAATTTATGACAATGAAATGGTTTGAGAAGGCAATATTGTGAGGCTTTCAGAGAGAGGTTTGCTGAGTAGCTAGGTGCATGCATGGGTTTAACCATTAACTTCCCTTTTTGCTTTTTTATTATAAGCTGGTTTTGTCTGTGGCTCTTTTTTTCTTTTAAAATTAAATAAAACTTCTCAAAATTTCTAAAAGTAAACAAGGAGAAAAATCTAGTATGCATGGTATATTTGAACTTGTGAGTTGTTATATATTATTCTCTGATTTTATTAGCTAGTTTTTTCCTCTCATATGGTAGAAAAGGCCTTGCCCATCTATTTTCTTTGGTAATTTTGGGGGATTGGGCAAAATAATTATGAATTCAATGTTTATCAAAATATCAAACATGCGTGAAAATTATTTTAAAGTTTTAATGCATTCTCTACATACATATTTTGCATTTTAAAAATTGGAATATTTGTCATTTTTCTGTATTACCCAAAAGTGTATAAACATTTACCAGAGATTTATGTGAGAAGACAATTGTCACATTACACATGTCAGATTAGCTATAAAATTGTTTCATTCTAGAAACATAATATGGTAAAAATAAACCTTACTTATTTAGTCATTTATCAGACAATTGCTTTTGTTCAGCCAGTTTCTTGTTCTAGCAGTATAAATGCTCTTTTTATAGAAAGTTATTTGGTTTGAGAAATAAACAATTAAATATAAGCTCAAGGTAGGCTAGAGATGAAAAATTTCAGACTTGTGCTTGTTTTGGATTTATAGTGCCCTTTCTACTATTATCTGAGAAAGCTATTGAGGAGTTTAAGAAATAGTCTAGTTTTAAAATAGCAATGGTTTGCCGGGCACGATGGCTCACCCCTGTAATCCCAGCATTTTGGGAGGCCGAGGTGGGCAGATTGCTTGAGCTCAGGAGTTTGAGACCAGCCTGGATAACGTGGCAAAACCCCGTCTCTACAAAAATTACGAATAAATAAATAAATAAAATGTCAAAATAGCAACGGTTATTCAATATGTTATTGTCATAATTTTTAAACCTTTATGAAGTTGCCAGTTTTCAATAATTCTAAATATTGTGATTCACTCTGTTAGGCTGGCAAGGCAGTCTTTAAATTGCATAGTCTATGTATTATTTTACTACTGCTCAGAGGGCACTGGAGAAGGTTCCCTTGTGATTAGAACTGTTCATGTTGAGACATGAATCATCAGGCATTCCAAAGTTGGTTTGAGGTGTGTCTGCTTTAGACACTGTGCCCAGGACTATTCTTTTGCTCCAGTTTGGCTTTTGATTAAATCAATATTAAATCTGAGTCTTATAAACTGCTAAGAATTTGTTCCCCTTCCTCACTACGATTTTCTTGCAGTATTTTCTTAGAAGAGCTAACTTTTCTAACTTATCCCAAAGTACACGTTCTTGATATTATGAACTTGCTATTGCTGTCTTCCCAGTTTATCTTCACAGCATAATAGATTCAAATACACTTAAAAGCCAAATATGAAAGCTGCCCTGGGTTAATACGTGTATTTTTTTCTGCCTGGATAAAGTAAAGTGGACACTTCCTTTCTGTCTTGAGTTATTTATAACCTGTCCAGATTTATGAAATCCCTTACTTGTTACTTGTATCTTTTGCTGCCCAAAAAACCCGTAGAAATCAGGATTTTGCTCGTATGACCATTTGCTTATGATCTTTCTAACAATGCCCTTTAAATTCAATCTTTGAAAGAAGAGGGAAATTTAGATAGCACATATTTTCAAAACGGTCTATGTAGCAGATGTTCCAGATAGACTGCGAACAAATGTCAGTGAGTACAGTTATCACACAAACACGTCCACGCACATCCCACCGTGACCACTGCCACCCCGTGCTGTTTGAGTTCTGAGTCAGACATCTGATTCTGAGTCAGAAAACAAAACATATTTATATCTATTTAGCTTTTCTGAAACTCTCTGGCTAGTTTAATAAATTCACAAAGTATTTCAGACAATTGTTTTCTGATCCATCTAAGTTGCATCAGCACGTTGGGTGGGGATGCAGCTGGTTTGTCCAAATGTTCAGATCAGTGTGCATAATGTTCACACTAGCACTGGAAATTTATATATGACATTTGATCAGAAATCCTGAACTTTATCTTGAATAAATAATATTGTTCAAGTTTTCAATTGCCATCAGAACTGGAGTGATTTATAAGGCAATTCATGTGCATGATGTCCTTCAAGAAATGTGCCGTGAAAACGGTTCAACTGCTTGAAAGGTCACTGATATATTTTCCTTCTTCTGCGTCTAAACTTTGTTTATATCTCAGTATCTTGTTAATATACACTTGACTGGATTATAATTGGTGTTTGCTTTAAAAGGGAAATTTTTTTATTATGCTTTAAGTTCTAGGGTGCATGTGTGCAATGTGCAGGTTTGTTACATATGTATACATATGCCGTGTTGGTGTGCTGCACCCCTTAACTCGTGATTTACATTAGTTATTTCTCCTAATGCTATCCTTCCCCCATCCCCCACCCCACGACAGTCCCCACTGTGTGATGTTCCCCACCCTGTGTCCAAGTATTCTCATTGTTCAGTTCCCACCTATGAGTAACAATATGTGGAGTTTGGTTTTCTGTCCTTGCAATAGTTTGCTCAGAATGATGGTTTCCAGCTTCATCCATGTCACTACAAAGGACATGAATTCATCTACAAAGGAAATGTTTAAAAGCTTATAGGATGTGTATATAACATATTAGGGTGAATCTTATGTACAGAAATCATGGACTAATTGATACAATCCAAAACTATCACCCCCTTACTATTCACCATCTCTTGTTCCCATCTGACATAAAATCTTTATGGAGTCAGTCCTCTAACAGACAATGAGAGAATTACCTTTAAGAATCACAAATTTTTGCTTGAAGACAGATCCTGGGAAGCTCCAATATGGCATAATTTCTTATGTTCAAATAAGAACTTCATCATTTAGAGGAGGCTTTCACCTAGATGATATCACTGCAAACACTCTTCTAGCTTGCTATTCTTAGCATGGAGGGCAGGAGGTATGGGAGAGGTAAAACCCTTAGGGCTTGGAGCATGGATTCAAGATGAAAGCCGTGTCCTAAGCAGTCAGTAAACAGGAGGGAAATGAGCCAAAGAAGGCGGGCGCAGGGATCCAGGTGATTGAGATACTTAAAGACAGAAGGTTTTGGGATGACGGCCAAGGAGAAAACCAAAGCCAGATATGGCTTGCTCAACAACTCTGATGGGATAGGGACCCAAGTTTTCCCAAATGAAAAATGCAGATATGGAGAAGTAATCTGGGAAGTATAGTATAACGATTAAGAACATGGGATTTGAAATTAACAAACCTGTGTTCTCACTCAAAGTCTACAAAAGAGTGGCTGGGTAAAGTTGAGCAAATCACATTGCCTCTCTGAGCTTCAGTATCCTCTTCTGTTAAATGTAGTTGTTGTGAATTATATAAATAACATAATAAATGCAAAATAGTAGCTAACGCTTGGCCATAGTTGATATGTGTGTTCTGCTGGAACACGTTTCTATAACATGAATCATCTCATTTGTGATTTGTAAATGGGAAATGCTGTGGTTATATAGTATAGAAGTTATATTGTTTCATTCACGATTTTCTTGGGACTTGGATCTGGATTGGTAGGAATAGAACTCTCACCTTCCTCAGGAAAGGAAAAAGCCCTTAGCTTGGCTGCTGAACAGGCAACAGGAACCCTTTCAGCTTTATTTTGAGAAAATTAAAAATAAGTGTCTGCACCTGGGCCTCCCTCCCCAGAGCCAGTCTGGGCTCTGCCCCAGCCTTGTAGAGCCATGGTCTGTGTCCAATCCTACTCCTTCCTGTGTTCACCTTGTTAGCCTCGCTGTCTCCATCTGCATTTGCTTCTCACCCCACCAACACTGTTCTAGTGAAAGCATCACCAGCATTTCCACACTCTTGTTTTTGTGTATTTCTAATATCCTGTGAGGCATTGAAAGACGCATGTCTGATGATGCATGGGATCTTCTTAGTACTAATAATTCAATAATTGTGTTTGTTAGTACTCTGGTTACAATGTTGTGCATACATACAGATAGGTAAGTAGGTAGGTAGACAGATAGATGTTGTTGTTATTATTATTATATTATTTTGAGACAGGATCTTGTTCTGTCACCCAGGCTGGACTATAGTGGTGGGATCATGGCTCACTGTAGCCTCAGCCTCCTGGGCTCAAGTGATCCTCCTGCCTCAGCCTCCTGAGTAGCTAGGACTATATGTGAGCACCACTATGCCTGGCTAATTTTTAAAATTTTTGTAAAGATAGGATCTCACAATGTTGCCTAGGCTGGTCTCAAACTCCTGGGCTCAAGCAATCCTCCTGCCTCAGCCTCCCAAAGTTTTGGGATTACAGGCATGAGCCTCTCTGCCCGGCTGCCTGTATTTTTTTAGTGGTTTCTTCCTAACCCTATTTCATAATCCCTGCATTATATTGTTCTTATACTTTTAACTTCTTTTTTATTAGTGTATTTAACATGTCATAAAATGTTCAGATCTCGAGTATGCTATTCAACTAGGTAGAAAAATACACATCAAAACACAGAATTTCTATCACCCCAGAAACTTCCCTTGTGCAACTTCCCAGTCAATGCCCCACCCCCACCTCTAGCACCCTGAGGAACAACCACTGGTCTGATAGCTTAGCCTGTTCTAGAACTCAGTTACACAGTATGTACTTTTTTGTGTGTTGGTCTTTTTCCTGTCAGCATAATGGGATTATGTTATATTTCTTAGCAGTATTTTTTTTTATTGTTGAGTTGTATTTCCTTGTATGAATATTCCAAAATTTGATTGGTTTTTCTGCTGTTGTTGGATATCTGCAGTATATGCAGTTTGGGGTTACAATGAACAAAGCTGCTATGAAGGTCTGTGTACAAGTCTTTGTGTGCACATAAGTTTTCATGTCACCTAGAATAAATATCTAGGAGTAAAATTGTTAGGTCATAGCATAGCTGTGACTCTCACTTTTTGAGAAACTGTCAAACAGTTTTCAAGAGTGTTGATAGCATTTAACGCTCCTACCAGCAGTGTGGGAGGTTCTAAGTGTTCCACATCTTCAGTATTTGGTAGTGTCAATCTTTGTCATTTTAGCCACTCTACTAAATGGGTATTTCATTGTGATTTTAATATATGTTTTTTAGATGTAATGATGTTGGGCCCTTTTTCATGTGCTGATTGGCCATTGTATATCTTCTTTGTGAAGTGTCTAAGTCTTTTGCCCATTTTAAAATTAAGTTTTCTGTCCTTTTATTATTGGATATAAGTCCTTCGACAGATATGTGCTATGAATAGTTGATCTTAGTCTGGGGTTCTTTAATGAACCCTGATATTTTTAATATACAATTTTACAGAACATGAGGTTTTTTTTCCAGTAACATATAGATAGTATTATACAAGTCCTGTACTCTATAAAATGTCATCCATCATTGATAGCTAACATGATTACGGCTCTAATAATGTTATAATTTTCATTTTCAACAGCCAATTAATTGTGGGGCCTTTGCCTGAGACCTCATTGCATAGTCATTTGGAAAGTTGCTTTGTCTCAACTTTCTTCAGAGGCAATGCATCCAAGACACCTGGTCCCATCCTACATGGCAGATGGCAACAGCAGGGGATACAGTGGCCATTGTTTTACCTCCTTCTATATGAAGCATATATTTGTTCTAGAGGCATTACAGGTCCAACTCCAAACATGTAAAGCAGAATGCAAAGGTGAATGCAAATTGTGGTCATAAGCCAACTTGTTTTGCCATGTGGAAAATATGGAAATAGTTGCTACACATTGCACAAAACATCTGTTGAAATAAGGCTTTCAATTTGAATGCTTCAAGATAGACTGTTTCTAAAACCAAGATTGCCTGGTGAGCAAGCAGATGGGCAATTTAGACAATCTTATACTAACTCATCATTGCTTCTGAAACACGGCTTCATTGGCAATTGTAAGACATTATTCTGAATTTGTATTTTGGAGATACACGACCTTCAGAAGCACACCATGGCCACTTCTTATAGCTTTGGTTTCTATTTTTTAAACATAGGTCAGAAGGAAGACAGGGCCTTCCTTCTTAATACAGTTAAGACAGAATTTTTAAAAATTTTCATCTTTAACAGAGTCCTAAGTATTAATAAGAAATAAATTTTAAATGACTTTTGTAGGTTAGAAATACATTTCTTCCCCCCTGAGATGGAGTCTTGCTCTGTGACCAAGAGCTGGAGTGCAGTGGCTTGATCTTGGCTCACTGCAACCTCCACCTCCCGGGCTCAAGCAATTCTCCTGCCTCAGCCTCCCAAGTAGGTGGGATTATAGGTGTGTGCTACCATTCCTGGCTAATTTTTTTGTATTTTTAGTAGAGACAGGGTTTCACCATGTTGGTCAGGCTGGTCTCAAACTCCTGACCTCAGGTGACCCGCCTGCCTCGGCCTCCTAAAGTGCTGGGATTGCAGGCGTGAGCCACCACACCCAGCCTAGAAATACATTTTTAAAAATATGCTTTGCTTCCTATGTAAGGGAGATGTTTGAAAAACAAACATCTGTTTTGCTCATAGTGGTCCTAGTAACACTATGTCAAGCTTGATTGAGAAATAAGTTATTTTTACCAAAACAATAGTCCTATAAAATAAAAAATTTACATAGGTAATTTCCTACCTAATTGAAGCTTTTAGAGCCTTTTTTCCTGAAAAAAATTTAAAAATTAGATTATGTACTTCTTTTCATTAGCATTATGCTCATGACTCAGAATTTCTTCAGGCTATTAAGATATAAAACAGTTGGTTTATAAAATAAGCAGCACCAGATTTCTATATATTTTGGATGCCAGATTATCTGCTGTTAATAATTTTCCTGGCTGTTACTGATTTTTTTAAAAAAGCGGTAGCTATTAATATGCTTCCATAGAGCTCCTTATCCTTGTTTAAGTTTTGCTTTTAATCTTCTGTGGGCTGAGAAGGCCGTCAAACTGCTGAGAATTATGTATACACCCAGAGCCCTCTGCCCAAGTCGAAGTGTGAGATTTGCCACGTGAATAAAGGGCATAAATATCAGTATCTATTCTAGTTGTTCAAAAGATTTGGGTTTATTTTCCGGTTTTGGCTATGTTCCAGAGAGTAGGATTTGTCAAATAAATAATGTGTTCTTATGTACATCAAAGAGCTAGTTAAATATTAGGTACTTTTCCCCATTTCCATTATTCCAGGCATAAGACCTTTGGAGATTTTACTTAAGCAGAAAAACAAATATTTTTAGTTTCACTGAATGATACCCTGAGTTAAGCTCTGTTCCATGAGTCTAATCTCAGTTCCATGACTTACCAATTACCTTTTCAATCCTCTGCACATCAGTGTTCTCATGATCTGAGGTCTACTTGTAGGATTCTGGGATCCTAGGGCTATAATTTGAGGGCTCAAGCGGAGGCTTATTGGAGAGAGGATTTCTTTATCAGTAGGAGGTCAGACTGAATGACCTCTAAGATGTATTATTTATTTATGTATTTATGTATGTATGTATGTATGTATTTATTTGAGAGGGAATCTCGCTCTGTTGCCCAGGCTGGAGTGCAGTGGCATGATCTTGGCTCACTGTAACCTTCACCTCCCAGGTTCAAGCGATTTTCCTGCCTCAGCCTTCCGAGCAGCTAGGATTACAGGCACACACCACCACACCCAGCTAATTTTCATATGTTTTTTTTTAGTAGATATGGGATTTTGCCATGTTGGCCAGGCTAGTCTCAAAGTACTGGCCTGAAATGACCCACCCACCTCGGCCTCTCAAAGAGCTGGGATTACAGGTGTGAGCCACTGCACCAGGTCTAAGGTGTATTCTTAAGATTAGACAATTCTGTGACTCACTTCTAGAAGACAATTCACAAGTATCTATCAAAGTAAAATTTAAATACCCAAGGGAGATAATGGCTTATCTGTTCTAGCCTGCTTTTCCATTTTTCCCGAGTCATAAGTTCAGAGTGCCATTCTCAGAAATCATTATTTTCTTTTCTTCAGGCCCCAAATTTAAAGCCATCAAAAGTTTATGAAGCAATGAAATGAATTAAGGAAGACAAGGCTAAATATGCTGATACTGGGCACAGTGGCTCATGCCTGTAGTCCCAGCACTGTGGGAGGCCCGGGTGGGTGGATCACCTGAACTCAGGAGTCTGAGACCAGTCTAGACCACATGGTGAAACCCATCTCTACAAAAAATACCAAAATTAGCTGAGTGCGGTGGCATGTGCCTGTAATTCCAGGCACATGGAGGTTGGGAGGTTGAGACAGGAGGACGACTTCAGCCCAGGAGGCAGAGTTTGCAGTGAGGTGAGATCATGCCACTGCACTCCAATCTGGGCAACAGAGCCAGACCCTGTCTCGAAATAAATAAATTAATTAAATAAAAATGGCCATATTGAGCTGGTTATAAATTCTCTTTGTAGCAACAATTGAGTCACTTCAAAAGAGGTTAATTGAAGAGGAACACCATGGCTTGCTGTTTCAGGTAAGATATCTCTGATATATGTTCAGTTCCTGTAGAGGAAAATGTTCAATTCATGTAAGGTTTTGAAGCTAATTTATAACAGACAATGACTTTAATCATTAAGTTAACCAGTTTAGAAGAAAATGTTTTGGTGTACTTTGTTCTCTTGTGCACTTAAATATTCAGCAAAACAAGAAAGGAGATCTTACGTTAGTGAGTGGCTACTGACAATATCTTCTAAAGAGGAAGCATTTCAGAATTTTCTTTGCCCCACCGCTGTATCCATTAGCAAAGAGCCAGTTTTTCAGTCTTGGGGACCTCCTTTCTGATAGTAAGGGCATATCGTTCAATTTATAATATGCTGAAATTTTGAGTATTCTTGAATAGGCTTTGATAGTTACTGTCTCTTTTTTCTCTCTCATATTTAAATTAAACTTTCCATTTCTTTCTGTATGGGTCATCTTAAGATATCCCTGGTAGAGTTAAGTGTATTTCCTTCCCTTATGATAGTTGGTGAATCTCCTTTTTGTTCAGAAATGAAGAACATAAGGGAACAGCAAAGCAGCAAGGTTGGCACTGGAGGAAGATGATAGAGGAGGAAAGAAAGAAGGGTGATATTTGCATGTATCTGTTTCCAGGGCATAATGCAGACACATCTGTTAAACCAGGAAAAAAAAAAATGAAGCTAGGCAGAGTGCCTAAAAAGCCCTCTGCAGTAAGTTGAGCTGGAAAAACCTCCATATCTAAAGATGCTTTAATCATCTCAAGAACACCAACAACATTTTCTATTATAATATAACTATGATAGATGTGAATCTACCTCTTGGATTAAGGCAATAATTTCATAGCTATCAAATTTCCACAGACACCATTTTCACTACTCTGAGTTACATCTCTAACAAGCTTCCTTAGCCTCTGCCTCAAGATTTCAATGACAAAGCCATTCAGTTTCTTGTTCCTGATCTTCGGATTTCATTCCTAGATCAAGTAATGGGGAAAACACAATAGGAGGTTTACAATTACAAATGTGTTCCCTTGGAGTAGAATACAAGATAAAAAACTTGTCAATTTCACCCACTTTAGGTAGTGTCATATCTTCTATTAAGTCTAATATGTTTGGGATCTTTGACCCTTTCATCATTCTGTCTTTGAATACACTCTACCATTTTCTCTTCACAGAGCTTTTTAGATGAGGAATTTCCTCACTATGATTCCCTGTCCTGCACAGATGCAATTCAACAACCTCTTCAAGAAAAATTGGTAATTGCAAGCTTTTTGAAAGTATTTAGGTAGTAATTGTGAATCAACAGCTATCCTCTAATAGAAAGCTAAATCCAGTATGTATCAGTAACCTTAGAACTGTATATATTGCTTTTATCAAGAGATTATCAAATGAGGCAACAGATAGCTATTTTCGTAAATGTACACATACATACACACAAACCTGGTTTGTCCTTTGTCGCCCAGGCTGGAGTGCAGTGGCGCGATCTCAGCTCACTGCAATCTCTGCCTCCCGGGTTCAAGAGGTTCTCCTCCCTCAGCCTCCCGAGTAGCTGGGATTACAGTCACATGCCACCACACCTGGCTAATTTTTGTATTTTTAGTAGAGATGGGGTTTCCCCACGTTGGTCAGGCTGGTGACCTCAAGTGATCCACCCACCTCAGCCTCCAAAAGTGCTGGGATTACAGGCATGAACCACTGCACCCAGCCTGTTTTACTTTTTTAAATTGCAGTATCATGAAGAATTATGTAACTAAGTTTATTCCTCACCTATACCTCTTTCCTCAAAGCCTTTGTTTACGTCAAAGTGTCAATTATTTGGAGTTGATGATGTTAGCATTCTGTTAGATTATGAAATTGTGACTTTTAAATAAGAATTATAATTTACTCATGTATACCTTTTGATCAAACACTTGAAAGCTTTTTTACTTGACATCATTTATTTTCTTCTTGATGTCTCTCACAGGGTCATTTGAGGCTCGTGATATTCTTTCTACCTTTGAAAATGGAGGTAGTAGATTATGAAATATATGTTACATTCCTTTAGATGGCTACTAATAGTTGGTTTTCTGTTCAGAAGCAGTGTTGCCACAAATTATATGGTGGTCAAGAAGTAAGAATACATCAGACACCCCTGACCTTGAAACATACGTGCTGGTACACACCTCTGCTGGGTAAGCCCCCCTTCTACACCTGCTTAGACACAAGTAGGGGTAGAATTCTATTTGAAAGGGAAAATAACTAGTTGTTATTACATTTGCATAGGAAAAATTGTTGAATACTTGGATATTTATCCCTGAATTCAGTCAATCAATATATATTTGAGTATCTACTCTGTGCAAGGCGCCATATTATGCATGATAAAGAATAAGTCCTGGCCAGGCACGGTGGCTCGCGCCCATAATCCCAGCACCTTGGGAGGCCACAGCAGGTGAATTGCTTGAGCCCAGGAGTTCGAGACCAGCCTGGGCAACATCTATAAAACAAACAAACAAAAAAGAGTAAGTCTTAAAGTAGGTCACAGACTAGCAAGGAGACAAGACCTGGGCTCAGAGAAGTCAAAGATGATTCCATAGAAGAGGTTAGAGTTGAATTGGCCTTGAAAGATTAGTTGGCTTTGGAAAAGCAAAAAGCATCAAAAAAGTATTCTAATGGGTGAGAGTAACATGAGCAAACAAAACAAAAAAATAAGAAGAGAAGTAAGAATCAAAAGCCTTAAGTGTGAAAAAGAGCCAAAGGTAGGCAAGTCATTTTGAAAACAAGAGGATTCGGGTTCAGATACAGTAGAAGAGATATTTGGAGAAGGAAAAGTGGGGTGTGGGCCAAATTTATAGTCAATGCCAAGAGAAAGAGCTTTATTCTAAGAAATGGTCAAAGTAGTGACACCTCTCAGCATAACATGGATGCAGTTAAAAGCCAAAATTAATGTCTAGTTCTGAAATGACAAAATAAATGATTGTCAAAGCAAATTTAAGAAGGAATAAAGAGAAAAGTAGAGCGATTTGGTGATCATTTAAATTTGAGAAGGAAAAACTATTTCTAATGGAGTGTCTATTTTGTGTCAGGCAATATAGATTAGTGCTTTATAGAGATTATTCACAATAACTTAATAACCACCGCCAACAGTGGGAGTACTTAAACAGTGCTTGCTGGCCAGGTGTGGTTGCTCATGCGTTTAATTCCAGCACTTTGAGAGGCCGAGGTGGGCGGATCGCTTGAGGTCGGGAGTTTGAGACCAGCCTGGCCAATATGGTGAAACCCCATTTCTACTAAAACTACAAAAATTAGTCAGGCATGATGGTGCACACCTGTAGTCCCAGCTACTCGGGAGGTTGAGGCAGGAGAATCACTTGAACCTGGGAATTGGAGGTTGCAGTGAGCCGAGATTACACCATCACATTCCAGCCTGGGTGTCACAGTGAGACTCCATCTCAAAAAAAAAAAAAAAAAAAGAGAATGAGTGCTATGTGCCAGACACAGTTCTATGCTCTTAACATATCTATTAACTCATTTAATCCTCACCACATCCCTATGAGGTAGATGTTAATATAATTACCATTCAAAAGATAAGGAAACAGAGGAACATTGAGTTAATAATTTGCCTAAGGTCATCTGTCCCTTTATACATAAGCAAACTGAGGCTCAGAGTGGCTTAGTTATTTATTCAAGATCACACAATTGGTATGTGGCAGAGCCAGGATCTGAACCAAAAATTTCTGATTGACTCTAAACTCTGTGTTTCTTCTATTAAACTCTGCTGCCTCCTATACTCAGAAACACACATAACAAGATGGTTTTCCCTAATAAATGATTTGTGATCTCAACCTATTTCCCCTACCAGTCTTTGATGGGTTCTAATGACCATGTCTGATGCTTTTCTCTTCTGGAGGCTGCAAAATTGTTGTGTAAAAGACCAGATAGTAAATATTTTAGTTTCTGCTGTAATTACTCACCTTTACTGTTGTATCACACCAACAGCCATGGACGATATAGGAACAAATGGGTGCGGATGTGTTCCGGTAAAACTTTATTTTATTTATTTATTTTTTGAGACAGAGTCTCACTTTGTCACTTAGTGGCATAAACACGGCTCACTGCAGCCTCAACCTCTTGGGCTCAAGTGATTCTCCTGCCTTAGCCCCCCAAGTAGCTGGGACTACAGGCACATGCCATCACACTCAGTTAATTTTTGTAATTTTTGTAGAGTTACAAAACTTGTAACTCTAAAAAACGTTGCCCAGGCTGGTCTGAAACTCCTGAGCTCAAGCAATCCACTTACCTCAGCCTCCTAAAGTGCTGGGATTATAGGCGTCAGCCACCACACCTGGTCACAGTGAAACTTGACAAAAACAGGCAGCGGACTGGATTTTCGCCTGCTGGCTATAGATTGTGAATCCCTCTAGTTGCTTAGTGGGCGGGGGTTTTCTGGCCTCTCCCACACTTAAAAAAACTTTTTTGAAATTATTACTTTTAAAATATTATTATTAGAACTAAAATTATTATTTTATATATATTAATATTACTGTCATCCGCAAATGCTTTGTCAAAATTAAGCGTTTGACATTTTTACCCTCTGTGATTAGGCATCAAGGGAGTTTATGTTAAAATGTTACTAGAAGTGGGTCAACTTTCACTTTTTCAGTCTCTCAAGAGGGGAAGACTTTATGCTTCAATATAGTTTGAACCAGAAATTGGTCTCTATTTTTATTTTTTTCTGTTCTACTGCAGATGCCTTATCTCTGGATAGTTTTACAGCAGTTCCAACCCTGGAATCAACACCTTTCTCAGGCGTAGCCAACCAAACCCACGCTCTGTGTGAAAGGCCCACATATGGAGAAGTAAAGGACGGTGCTTTGGATATAACAAGACAACACAAGTAGGTTAAGAGCAAAATTTACTTACTCTACTCCTCATGGGTGGCCTATTCCCATTGCCTAATATTTTAATTGGTTGGATTTTTCATAACGTGAGATCACATCTTTATTATGGAACTTCTCTAACTTCCTGAAAATTTACAATTTCTTTCTTTTTGCTTTCTTTTTTTTTTTTTTTTTTTTGAGATGGAATCTTGCTCTCTTGCACAGACTGGAGTGCAGTGATGCGATCACGGCTTACTGCGACCTCTGCCTCCCGAGTTCAAGCAATTCCCATGCCTCAGCCTTCCAAGTAGCTGGGACTACAGACACACGCCACCATGCCCAGCTAATTTATGTGTTTTTAGTAGAGATGGGGTTTTGCCATGTTGGCCAGGCTGGTCTCAAACTCTTGGCCTCAAGTGATCTGCCCTCCTCGGCCTCCCAAAGTGCTGGGATTACAGGTGTGAGCCACCACGCCCAGCCGAAAATTTACAACTTTGAGATAAAGTTATTGCTATAGTTTTCTTGGAGTATAGTTTTCTTGCTTTCCTTGAATTTCATAATACCACTCTAAAGCTTAAAAGACAAATTAGACTACTTAAAATGTTTCCAGTTTTTAGGGATATACCATAGACTGCTAAGTTAACATAGGTAGATTTTGATCATCATTCTCTTTCTTTCACATTCAAGGTTAACACATCTTTGGGAACCTGTCTTTGTCCCTGCACCCTACCCTCTTCCTCTTTAAGTACACAGACTAATCTTTCAATCTAAAGGAAAAGCACACTCACCAGTGGAGTGTTTTTTCCCTACTGTAGTCTCAACACCACACTTCCGATACCAGATGTGTGGGGGCTTTTTTCCCCACACTCCAAGCAATTTTCCACACACCAATCACTTCTTCAGCAGACATGAAATGGGCGTCCAATAATTCAGTTAAATTCCAACATTATCTACCTGGAAATAGCATCCGATTCCACAGGTTAAGGGCTTAGTCCCACAAGGCCGGTCCCTGCTTGAGATGCCACTTGCGGGTTCCAGACTGTGACGTGTACTTCTGACCAACTCTCTATAAATTGGGAGTTCCCAAGACCCCCTTCTTGGGTTCAAATAATTTGCTAGAGTAGCTCACAGAACTCAGGGAAACACTTTCCTTACATTTGTCCACTTACTACAAAGTCTATTTTATTTATTTATTTAAATTTATTTCTTTGGAGGCAGAGTCTCACTCTGTCATCCATGCTAGAGTACAGTAGTGATTTGTGCTCACTGCAACCTCGACTTCCTGAGTTCAGGTGATTCTCTCACCTCAGCCTTCTGAGTAGCTGAGACCGCAGGTGCCTGCCACCACGCCCCGCTAATTTTTGTTTTTTGTTTTTTGAGACAAGAGTCTCACTCTGTTGCCCAGGCTGGAGTGCAGCAGCATGATCTCAGCTCACTGCAACCTCTGCCTCCCGGGTTCAAGCGGTTCTCCTGCCTCAGCCTCCCAAGTAGCTGGGACTACAGGCACTTGCCACCATGCCCAGCTGATTTTTATATTTTTAGTAGGGACAAGGTTTCACCATGTTTACTAGGCTGGTTTTGAACTCCTGACCTCAGGTGATCCGCCCACCTCAGCCTCCCAAAGTGCTGGGATTACAGGTGTGAGCCACAGCACCTGGCCTTGTATTTTCTGTAAGACAAGGTTTCTCCGTGTTGCCCAGGCTGGTCTTGAACTCCCGGACTCAAGTGATCTTCCTATCTCAGCCTCCCAACATGCTGGGATTACAGGCATGAGCCACTGTGCCAGGTGACAAAGTGTATTTTAAAGGATACAAATTAACAGCCGGATGAAGAGATACATTGGAAAGATTTGGAAATGTCTCAAGCACAGGAGGGTCTGTCTTTGTGGAGTTGGGGTGTGCCATCTTCCCAGCACATGGCTATGTTTTAGTTCACCAAATCAGAAGCTTTCCAAGTACTGTCCTTTCAGGTTTTTATGGAGGCTTTACTAGGCAAGATTGATTAAATCATTGGCCATTGGTGATCAGCTCAGCCGGTCTCCCCTCCCAGGAGCTTGGCAGGGTGGAGTTGAAAGTTCCAACCCTCGAACCACAGATTGGTTCCCCGGCAACCAGCCCCTCATCCTGAGGCTATCCAGAAGCCCACCAAGAGACACCTCTTTAGAACAGAAGATGCTCGTAATACTCAGAAAATTTCAAGAGATTCAGGAGCTCTGTGTCAAACACTCCTATCACTGAGGGAATTACAAAGGTCTTAGACACACTGTATCAGGAACCAGGATTAGAGACCAAATGTTAAAGATTCCCCTAGCACCTCTGTCTACAAGGATTTTAGGAGATCTGTCTCAGGAACTGGGGGCATAGATCACAATATCAACAACATCCTGCTAAGTTAACTTAGACAGGTTTTGATCCTATTTCTGTTTCTTTCACACTCAAGGTTAACAAGCTTTTGGGAACCTATACCTGCCCCTGCCCTCATCCTCCTTCGACGTTCATTTGCACCTGCCTTTCAAAGTATACAGACTCATCTTCCTTAGGAAACATTCAAAAATGTCAGTGCATTTTGTGAGGAACTAATCTACCTCAATAAAATTTCCCTTCTGTATTGAGGGCGAGGAAGAATGACTTTGAATTGCAAATGCTTCATTTGCATCTTTGGCTGGATTCTCTGTTGTTTGTAACCTCTCTCTGATGGAGGTGGGAACTCTCTTTCATTATGTGTTACTTAAACCATGAACTTAATTAGAAATTCGATAAAATTGGGACTGGGCATAGGGGAGTGAGAACTGTGTTATTGTTTAGTATCTGCTAAGATGTGCAGTTTTTTCACCTGTAGTAGATAACTCTACTTTCTACTGCCAGGTGCCCAGGCCCCACAAGTGGCCCCAACCCAGGAACAAATCTCTCAGGCTACATCAGGATGAATGATGACCCAAGCATGGAAGTGAGTGTTGGACTGGATTTTGGTTCCATTTTCAGTATTAGCATATCCTGTTCTTCTTCTGTGGGTATTCTTTTTCCCTGTCTTTTTAATTTTTTTTAGGTATTATGGATATTCTTGTAGCAAGTCTGAGTCTGCTCTTCCAAAACTCAGATGCATGAGAAATAGCAACCTTTGAAGTCAAGAAATGAAAATTATTTAATTTGAGGGCTTTCTACCCTGTGTGTAGTATACTCTGTGGGTTATAGAACCAAAAATAGATTTCAATGAAGTGGGCTAGACTTTTGGTGTGAGAGGCAGGCTGGTTTGGGACTTAAATTCACTAGTGACTGTAAGAAGTCTCAGATTCCGTTGATTCTCCAAGAATTGAGGTCAAGGCTGGATAATCTTTGAAGGGCTGGTACCCTTTGTCAAAGACCACAAAGCAGGGCCATGCCCATGGAGAGTAGTCAGGTACTAATTGACAAAGTTAGGTGCTAATGCCACTTTTCTACCCAAGAAAAGAATAATACTAAATGACCTGAGAAGGTGACTTAGGTCATTCTCTCTGTCATCGCGATGTGGTTGGAATGCCTTCCTCAGCCTGCAGCCTGAGCCTCGTGATCTTCTCAATCAAATGGAGCAGGCAGTCCTGTTTCAGGATCTGGCAGAACATCATTCTTCTTTCTTTTACATTTTAATTGAGATATAACTCACCCACCAGACAATTCATTAATTTAAATTATTCACTTAAATGACTTTCCGTAGATTCACAGAGTTGTACAACCGTCACCAAAATCAGTTTTAGAATACTTTGATCACCCCAGAAATAAACTACATACCCTTTGGTAGTCTCTCCCTATTTCCTCCTGTCTGCAACCCCCAGCTCTAGGCAACCACTCATCTACTTTCTTTTCTTTCTTTTTTTTTTTTTTGAGAAGGAGTCTCACTCTGTCGCCCAGGCTGGAGTGCGGTGGCGCGATCTCGGCTCACTGCAAGCTCCGCCTCCCGGGTTCACGCCATTCTCCTGCCTCAGCCTCCCAGTAACTGGGACTACAGGTGCCCGCTACCATGCCCGGCTAATATTTTGTATTTTTAGTAGAGACGGGGTTTCACCGTGTTAGCCAGGATGGTCTCGATCTCCTGACCTCGTGATCCGCCCGCCTCGGCCTCCCAAAGTGCTGGGATTACAGGCGTGAGCCACTGCGCCCGGTCCACTAATCTACTTTCTGTCCTATATATTTGCCTATTCTGGATATCTCATATAAATGGAATCATACGATACGTGGCCACCTGTGCCCAGCTTCTTTCAGTTAAGGTTCTCAAGATTTTCAGCATAAGGTTCTTAAGACTCATCCATGTCATAGCATGATATCAGTACTTCATTCATTTTTATGGCTGAATAATATTCTACTGTATAGATACACACCACATTTTGTTTCTCCACTCATCAGCTGATGGACATTTGAGTTGTTTTTACTTTTTGGCTATTGCAAATAATGCTACTATGAACATTAGAGTATTGGTTTTTGTGTAAACATGTTTTTGATTCTTTTGGGTGTGTTCTTGTGGCAGTTACTGCATCACACAGGAACTATATGTTTAATGTTTTTGAGGAACTGCAAAACAGACTTCCAGGGTGGCTTTATCGTTTTACATTTCCAACAGCAAGGTATGAAGATTCTAGTTTCTCTGTATCCTCACTAAATATTTATCTATTTTTTAATTAAAGCCATCTTTGTGGGTGCAAGGTGACACCTCATTGCATTTTTGGTTTGCATTTCTCTAATTAATAATGTTGAACATCTTTTCATGTGTTTGTTGGCCATTTGTATAACTTCTCTGAAGACATGTCTACTCAGATCCTTTGCTCATTTTAAGATGGGATTATATTTCTTTTTACTATTGAATTGTACAAGTTGTTATTCTTCCTGTTAAGTGTGTGTATGGCATTTTGTTGTTGTTGTTGTTCATAAATACCTGTCTAAGTAGCTAAGAAAAAGAAAGAAAAAGGAAATGAATCTATTTTGCTCTTACCTAGAGGCCAAGGTGGGCGGATCATTTGAGGTCAGGAGCTCAAGACCAACCTGGCCAATAGGGTGAAACCCTGTCTCTACTAAAAATACAAAAATTAGGTGGCGGGCACCTATACTCTCAGCTATTTGGAAGGCTGAGGCAGGAGAATTGCTTGAGCCCAGGAGGCAGAGTTTGCAGTGAGCCAAGATTGCGCCACTGCACTCCAACCTGGGTGACAGAACAAGACTCCATCTCAAAAAATAAAAATAAATTGAAAAAAATTAAAAATTTAAAAAATATATTTTGCTGTTACCTAGCAATTCTTATAAAGTTTTAGTAAAGGACATTGAACTTGGAAGCTTACAGGATGTTTGGTTATTAGTAATTTCCCTTTTATCTGGCACTGAGTTTACTAAGAAGGAGGAAGAAACAAATATCAGTTGTGTGCCAGGAACTTTGTACAAAAGCATTTTCACATGCCATGTGATTAATGTTCTCCACACTTCTCTGCTTTTTACAAAGGAGGCAACTGAAGTTGAGGGAGTTAAATAACTTGCCCATGATCACTCAATTAATAAATAACAAACCTGGGATTAAAATTCAGATTTGTCTAGCTTCAAATGATACGGGTCTTTTTCATAGCCACTCTCAGTACACTGAATTTAGACATTTTAATCATTATCACTTAGCATTACCTTGAAAGTGTTTTTTGACTAAGAAATGCACTGCCTTTTTCATCTAAAAGGAACTCCATATTGACTCTTATTAGGATATATGACTGTGTGGTTTTGTCTATGGTCCTGACACCCATTAAGAAATAGGAGCTGGGCCAGGTGCGGTGGCTCACGCCTGTAATCCCAGCACTTTGGGAGGCCGAGGCGGGTGGGTCATCTGAGGTCGGGAGTTTGAGACCAGCCTGGCCAATGTGGTGAAACCCTATTTCTATTAAAAAATACAAAAATTAGCCAGGCATGGTGGCAGGTGCCTGTGAAACTAGCTCCTTGGGAGGCTGAGGCAGGGGAATCACTTGAAAGTATCTGGGAGGAGGAGGAGGTTGAGTGAGCTGAGATCGTGCCATTGTACTCCAGCTTGGGTGACAAGAGCAAAACTCCATCTGAAAGAGAGAGAGAGACAGAGAAAGAAAGCGAGAAGGAAGGAAGGAAAGAAAAGAAAAAGAAAGGAAGGAAGGAAGGGACAAAAAGAGAGAAAGGAAAAGAAAGAAAGAAAGAAAGAAAAGAGAAAAAAAGGAATAGGAGCTAACAGACATCACAATCGAGCCTCCAGTCACATGCTCCTGTAGGTTCCCTGAAGATTTTCTTGTGTCTTCTGTAGTTTGCAACAGTCCAGGAATTAGTCTGTTGGCTGTACCTTCTGACTGATCCTGCCAATTCTCAACCTTCCCATTCCAGGTTTCTGCTCCACTGGAGAATCTCGACAGCCTGGTAACTGTACTCTCTGCCTCCACCCCTTGTCCCTTGAGCAACTCCCCACCTACCATCATTTTATACTCACATCATCTTTTAAGAAAATAGAAAGTTCTCCTTAGAAAATGCTTTTCTAAGCATTGTCATTGGTAATAAGAACAGGGAATTAGAGTAAAATATATTATATAAATTACTTTAAAAACATAATATATGTTTATCATCCCAGTGGAACCCCCAAACGATGGGTGTTTTCTTAACTCCTTGTCTCTACATGATAGATTCTGTCAATCTCTACAGCCTTATAACAAACAACTTGACCTGGTGTTCGAGTCCCTCTCTAAACTGGTTGCAGTCTACCTTTTTACCTTTATTTCCCCATTGTTGTGTATGGTTGTGCCTGTACGTCAGCCAAACCAGGCAGCCTGTATTGTCAGAATATATCACACAGACCTGTTTGTGCTGTTTTCTTTGCCCAGAACAATGTATGCTTTTCCATTTATCAAAATTCTATTAGACTGCCAAGGCCCATTTCAAAAACCAGTAAAAACATTTTTCTGTGGTAGCACACAATGTTGACATTCAAGCATCTCCAGTCCTTCTTGAGGTGAAAATCGTAATGGATTAAGAGTGGGGAGACGAGGTTTTTCTGTGGGTTGGTCTCTGTGTGACTCTGGGAAAGTTGTGTTTTCAGACCTGTTTCTCGTTTCTCAATGATCCCACTCAGAAAAAAAACTAAGCTCACTCCCTTCTTTGAGACCCTTGTAACTCTCTGTTCTCCCCATTTCTTGTCACCTGTATGCTGACTTGCATTGGAGTTATTTATTTTCTTATATTTATTTGTGTATTAGGTGATAAAATTGCTGTACAGTACCCTTATTTGGCCATTAACCAATGCACATGTAACACCCTGCATAGGATTCCATACAGTAGCTGCCCAATAATATTTGTTGAATGCCTATTTATTTAGGTTGTATTCTACTAGAAGGTCTGTTTAAAACACTGAGAGTGAGCACTCAATTAGCTTACTGCTTTCTGACTCATTTCTTTTGGCTGGTGCTCCTAAGAACGTGAGAGTTACTTTCTGTTCCTTCCCCATATTCACAGAGGAAGCTCTCTTCTAATATCTTTCCCAGAAGGCACAGTGCAAGATAAAAGTGAACATCATTATTCATAAACAGGTCTTTGAGAGAGCAAAGAACGCTAACAAGATTAATGTCTCAAAAAGAACATCTCATAGTAAAATAATTTGGAGCCTTGTTTGGGACATTCTTGAGAAAAAAAGAACTTTATTGACCCAATAAATTAGTTTATTTGGGATGTTTTGGTGTAGTTAGGAAAGAAGGAAACAAACTATTTCTAGTCCTTATCTTTTGGAGATTCATTCTGAAATATTTATGGACAAAAATGTTATGATATCTGGCATTTGCTTCAAAACAAGGCAGGTGTAGGTTTAGAGGGTCAGAGTTTGAAACAAGATTGGCCATAGGTTGGTAATTGTTGAATCTGCATGATGGATATACCAGGATTCATTAGATTCTTTGTTCTGTCTACTTTTGTATTTATCTGAAATTTTTCCTAGTAATGCTCTAGAATCTTTAGCCACATATCATCAGCTGTAGAATGAAGCACACCTAGATTCAAGACTGGCTTTATTACTTATTAGCTGTGTGAATTTGGACATATGGCCTAACCTGTCTGAATTTGCTGTGTCCCCTGTGAAATAGACATTGATTTTCATAGTTCTTTTGAGGATTCAAATAAACACACACAAATATATTACATATATACATATATTTCCACATATCTATATCACTGAGTTCTGGCCTAACCTGTCCATGGAAACAAACCAAGTAGGTCATATTTAGAGGCAAGACACTGCCTCTCAATGCCTTGTTTCCCCACTTGCTGATGACTAAGAAGGCCTTTCCTTTCATGGAGTCGTTTCCCAAATTTCCAGTGATCACCAGATGTGCATACCAAATATATCCCCATGTTCTTCAGGCCTCACCAACTAGTGGCTTCCGTGTAGATTTTCAACCTCTCGAGAAATTGTGGGGCCAAGAAGTTGGCTTCACCACTCATGTCTCTGCAGTTCTTTTGGTTCGTTGTCCACACTGTCCTATAACAACAGAATTGATTCTTCCTTCTATCTTACTTCAGTCTCAGCTCTGACCCTACCAAGATACTCTGTAACATATGCAAAATACCTGCATCATAGTGAACACTCACAAAGAAAATTAGCTGCTTATATTACCTAGAATCAGAATTATCGGTAGCATAAAGGCAGAGGATATCTTGAAACAAGCCAATGATCTGGAGATGAATTTCTCTGTTTTTCTTTTGGTTGTTAAAAAAATTCCATATACCAAGTATTAAGTGTCTTGTCTCTCTTTGAGTTATCCTTCATGTTATTACATGTTTTTGTCTAAGATATACTATCACTGGGAGGAGGTGATTTATTAAGGCCAAGAACAGGATCAATTTAAAAATATCTCGGAAGATTTTCTGGCTATTGTCTGTCCTGTTCTTCCAAGTTGTGTGTGGGTGCAGCATTAATAACCTTGGAGAATAAATAACATTGCCAGTTGCAAAATTGGAACGTGTAGAAGTTGACTGATAACTATATTATAAATGAACCTGAAAGTGGTGGGTGTGACCTGTAGATCTGAGGGTGTGGTATACCTTTAGTTAGAAAGAGAAAAAATAAATGCAAACCTATAAGCAAATTTAGCTTTGTTTAGGTTCCAGTAGTTCTAATCTTTTGAAATTCAACTTAGCGTTCTTCCTCTTTTGGGAACATTTAAACAGACACTGGGTCAAGTCAGAAGTAAGCCTATATAGACTCTTTTTGTTATTTTTTTGTTCTCAGAAAATCACATTAATTTACTTAACAATTATCTAAAATGGGTCAAATAGTAAACATTATGTTGGAACCATAAATGTTTATTAGTAGAAGGTTTCTGATCACAAAATCTGTCGTTTAGTATTTCATATAAAAGAGAAAAAATAAAATAATCCTGGGAGATTAGGCCAATTAATCTTAAAAGTTATTTTTTATTGTTCTTTATGTTGTTCAATCTAAATATTGAAATAATATTGCTGTGTGTGTGTGTGTGTGTGTGTGTCTCCTGTGTTTGCTGACCCAGCCCATGGGAGAATCTGTTTCATATTTTCCATGAGTGCTTTTGCTACCCCACCCTACTTTAGACTCTTGCTGTCAAAAGCAAATGGGCTGGACCATGGATTTTTCATGTAAATGTTATGCAGGTTAATATTTGAATGGCTTGGACAGAAAGAGCATTCTTCCTGCTCTGTGCTATCGGCATGTGTTAGATTCATTGACTTGAACCAATCTTCTACGTGTAAGTGAATCTCTCATCTGAACTTTCTTTGTCTTATTCTTTATTTTCCTTGATTTTAAATTATATCTAGTAGATTATCTTTCACATGATCTGTCCAGGTGTCACAGTTGGTGCGTGCTGGTTATGTTCTACTGTGGGCCTGGGTTGCTGGTTTAAATAGAGGTGACTTTAGAAGCTGGAAGAAAAGAAACCAAATGTGGAAAGTTTTTGTCCCAACCCCTTGAGGGTTTCATCTCCAACTTTCATGAACTATCATCCTAAATTTGAAACCAGACTTAAAAAAAAATCTTTTATACTCTAGTTATTCTCACAAGAAGAAAAAAAAAATTGTCATTAGACCAGACTTATGAAAACTTAGAATTGGGATATGTTGTATATTGGGCTGTTTTCTGATCACTGAGTTTTATAAAGATGAGTACTTCGAGAATAACATCCAGTTGCTTGCTTTGCTACTGTTCCAGAACAAGGTGGTATATGGCTACTAAACAGGCAATTTCTCCAAAATCACATATTTGTTTAATCAATAAATGTTTTGTATTTATTGAAAGACTTCTAATTACAATGTTTCACATCTAAGGTATAGGGCAAAAGAAGGCCTTACACAGAGCATCAGGGCAAATGAGACTGATATGTAACATAATGGAGGCAAACTGTATTTTTACTGTATTTATTACTTTGGCTTTAAATAATAATTAGACCTTTTGTTGAAAAGGTTTTCAGAAATGATGTTCTCCCTTTTCCCCAAATTGGAAGCTGGTATAATGGAATAGGAAATAAGAACTGCATTCTCTTTTATATTTCTTAAATACGAATATCCATGATTTTGACAGGTACAAAATGAAGCCTTTTCTGACAATGTGTAGTGTTTTTTAGTTATAGCGCAATAATAAATGTTATTTCATGCTACATATAGTAACAATGTTTTTATATCTGTTAGGATGTTATACCTTAGTATTAATAAATCAATTCTTATTGATTTTTATGAAGTGTTACCCTCAATAAAACTGAAGGATATTTAATTTTCTCCACTTTATAGCTTCCTTTGTTTTCTTTCTTTCTTTTTATTTTTTTTAAAGCAGGGTCTTGCCCTGTCACCCAGGCTGGGGTGCAACGGTGTGATCACAGCTCACTGCAACCTTAACCACCTGGGCCCAAGCAATTCTCCCGTCTCACCCTCCCAAGTAGCTGTGATCACAGGTGTGCACTACTGTGCCCTGCTAATTTTTTAGTAGAGATGGGGTATTGCCATGTTGCTCAGGTTGGTCTCACACTCCTGACCTCAAACAGTCCTTCCACCAGAGCCTTCCAAAGTATTGAGGTTATAGGCGTGTGCCACCGTGCCTGGTTCATTTTATATATATATATATAAATATATAAATATATAAAAATATATATATGATAGTATAGTTAAACATATAAAAATTACTAAGATAATTTATTTAAATATTTTAAAAATAGGGCCATTATCAGTTAACTACAATTTAAGGGATAATTTCTCTTTAAAATTGAATTCAGATATCCCCACTCTGTTAATTCTGCCCTGTGCATATTACTTTCCTCTGTGGCATGCTGCTTATAAATTATAGAGTAGGATTTGTATTATATATTTCAATCCATGCTTGGCCTACAGGCTTCTTCAGGATAAGAACTGTGTTTTTGTATATAATCTTTAGCCCTTGTCACTGTTCCTAGCACAAAGTGGACTTTGGATGAAAGTTTGTTGAATTAAATTAAACTGGTGTCATGAGAGGTTTCAGTCATATATGATCTGACTCAAAGTCATTTAAGGCAGAAACAAAATGAAATAAAAAAGAGAAAAATTTGACCAACATCATTGATACAGGAGTATTAGGTATAAATCCTTGCTTTGCAAGTTTGTGGATTTTTCTAAACATTTGAGGTGAACATCTTACAAGTTCACATTAAAATCATCTACCAGTCTAAGACAATAATTGGGAAGTCTTCTCCTCTCCAATAGCCTAAGTTAGGGTATGCCCAAGTTGGTTTTGTTTACAGTGGAGAGGACACTGTATTTAGTTCAATATGTGTTTGAAAGCTGACTCCACCATTCTGACTGGTCTCAGGAAATTACTTTATTAACTGGCCTTCAGTTCGTTACCTGTAATAAGTAAATCTTTCCTTGCTAAAATCTACTGCTAAGGTTGTTGGGAGAATTAAATGAGATGATACATTAAAGGGTTCTTGTAAATTGTAATGTGCTAAACATATATAAGCTGCTGTCATTGTACTGGATAAATACAAATTCAGCAAACCCTTAGTAAACCTGTACTTTACTTGTCTGTGACTGTGGGAGCTACCTTCTTGGACTGATTCTAAATACCATGTGTGATATACAATATTCCCCCATGGGAACCCGTTGTTGGTTGTGACAGTTAATAAGTTCTGTTTGATTATGGAATAAATGCCTTCTTTTTACTTTGTGCAGGTTTTTGATGTGTCTGAATGGTTTCAGTTTTAATTTATTGAATTTTAATTTATTTTTCTGAACTAAATCAAATAATTAAAATAATATACTAGAAAAGCTTGTTATTAGAAACAAAACTATGTTCTCACTGTATTTTTTGAAAAAGAAAGTTGTACAACTTTAATGCCTTAAAGTTGCCCTCAAAATAGGAATTCCTTGTAGAAATTAAGAGGTTCATATGAAACTTTCAAACACTTGCCCTGGCAGGCTGGGACTACAATTTTGTTAACTTCTTTTTGAGCATCAAGTAATAGGTGCTGACTTAGATGTAATCCTTCAGATCTCTGAGATATGGATTAAGTTTGAAATGCATGATTTTTCTAGCTAGAAAACTGAGAGCAATTTTAAAATCACCAGGTCAAAAATTTTAGGTTGTGTATTATTCCCACACATAGAAATGTTTCCTGCCCTTGTAGAATTTTCTGTTTAAAGAAAACTTGACTTAAGCATATGAAATAAACCCTCTCTGCCATTTGAGTTTAGAATTTGTTTTGCCCAAAATTTTTATCAGATTTTCTTTAAACATCAGACTTGTAAATATACTTAATATTGGATTTTTGGGTAAGTACAGCTTTGAGGAAGTGTATATATCTATCTGCCCTATACCATCCCATTCCCATATCCTTTCCAAAAGAGCAGAGTAAATATGGGTTCGTTTAGAATTGTATGAAAATGTTTGCTTAAAACAACCTCTTTGGAATGGAAAATGTCAAATTGTTGAACTTATGTCTCCTTTCTTTTTCCTTAAGGAGAATGGTGTTGAACGCGTGTGTTCTGAGAGCCTGCTGCAGTCCAGGTTTGCTTGTTTGTGTTGTGTGTGTGAATTTGTATGCATATTTAGTTGGTTTTAAGAGAATTATTTGGACCTGACATTCCAAAATATGTTTGCTATCTTTTTGGCAGGGAATATTCCTCACTACCATTACCCAGACACACTTCATCGACAGACAGTACTATAACTTCAAGTGGTAAGTGGATTTGGAAATAATATTAAAATAGACTGTTAGTATTATAGCTTTCAGCCTGATGTTCTGTGACCTGCTGGGGTATGAGCAAATGAGAAGAACATAGGCAAAACTCTTTTTGCATAGTATAGTATAGTTAAATATACTATAATATTATGTGCATAGTATTCACACCATTTGTTTCTTCCTGTTGACAGATCCTGGATTAGAAATTCTGAATATGGCTTCTTGTGACCTTGACAGTAACTCACTCTGTAAGAAAGAGAAGGATACAAGAACAGCTTCTTCCATGACAGAGGCCCAAGGTAAAATGTTGACAGGTGTAAGCATGATTTTCATTCTAAAACACTAAGAAAGTCTATATGCTAGTGAAGTAACTATCCACACTAGCTCAATAATGTTATTTAATATTAATTTTTTGTAAAATAATTCTTATAAAACAATTTTGAAGATATAGTCTGCAGAAAAGAAATCCAAGTGGTAACTAACCATGGCCCTTCACACATAAGGATGGTATCAATTTTTTTCGATTTTGTAGCCAGAACAAAAATTATTATATTTTGTAATGGGACAAATATTTCCTATGGCAAAGATTGACTGGAATTTACTGGGTTTCAACTGTAGCACAGAAGTGACATCACCTGCTTAGGAAATTCTTGGAATCCTAGTTCGAATTTATCAGGTTAGAAGGATGGAGCAATTAGCATGATCCACCCAGAGGCAAGAGAACTAACCAGATGGTTTGTTGGGTCCTTTTCTACTACTTGACTCTGAAAACAACATAGTTATTCTCTACCACTCCCAGTGAGACACCACTTTAGTTGACATTCATAGGAGAAATAGGCTCTAATCCCCATCAAAATAATAATAAGAATAATAAATCAGTCAAGGAAAATTCATTTTTTTTTTTTTTTTTTTTTTGAGACGACCTCTCGCTCTATCTCCCAGGCTGCAGTGCAGTGGCGCCATCTTGGCTCACTGCAAGCTCCGCCTCCTGGGTTCACGCCATTCTCCTGCCTCAGCCTCCCGAGTAGCTGGGACCACAGGTGCCCGCCACCATGGCCGGCTAATTTTTGTATTTTTAGTAGAGAGGGGGTTTCACCCTGTTAGTCAGGATGGTCTCGATCTCCCGACCTCGTGATCCACCCGCCTTGGCCTCCCAAAATGTTGGGATTACAGGCGTGAGCCACCATGCCCGGCCAAGGAAAATACATTCTATTGTTTGAACTTGACATTTAAGTTTGAGATATAGGTGCTAAAATAGAATAACCACGAAACTGCAGAAATGGAATCCATTTCATGGGTTAATTACAGAATGTCTTTGTACTCCACCTTACGTCTAGTAAGTAAATCTTTTAATTAAAAATACATCAGTTTCCATTTGTGACCTATCATATAGACAAAGATGCACAAATTTGATTACACTCTGTTGGTAAAGTTGTAAGGACAAGAGAAAAGTGCTACAGGGAATGTAACTTTTTGTAAATATGGTAGTCCCCTTTTATTCACTGGAGCTACATTCCAAGACTGCCAGTGGAGTCCCAACACTAATGATAGTGCCAAATCCTATATACACTATGTTTTTGGCTATATAGACATACCTAAGTTTAATTTATTAATTAGATATTTACAACAATAATTGGTAATAAAATGGAACAATGTTGACAATATATTGTAATAAAACTTATGTGAATGTAGTCTCGCTCTCAAAATAATAATATTGTGGCTGGGCGTGGTGGCTCACGCCTGTAATCCCAGCACTTTGGGAGGCTGAGGCGGGCGGATCACGAGGTCAGGAGATCGAGACCATCCTGGCGAACACGGTGAAACCCCGTCTCTACTAAAAATACAAAAAATTAGCCTGGCGTGGTGGCAGGCACCTGTAGTCCCAGCCACTCGGGAGGCTGAGGCAGGAGAATGGCGTGAACCCGGGAGGCGGAGCTTACAGTGAGCGGAGATGGCGCCACTGCACTCCAGCCTGGGCCACAGAGCAAGACTCTGTCTCAAAAAACAAAACAAAACAAACATATAATATATACATATATAGTATAATATATACATTATTTTATGTAGTATTTTCAGACCATGGTTGACAGCAGGTAACTGAAACCATGGAAAGTGAAACCTTGGATAAGGGAGGACTACTGTAATATGGAGAGAAATGTTCTAATATCTATCAAAATGTTGAATGTATATATCCTCTGATACAACTATTCATTTTCTAGGAATTTATCCTATAGATAATATGTACACACATCCCAAATAACATAAGCAAATGCTTATATATTGCAGCATTGTCTGTAATAACAAAATATTAGAAACAAGTTAGAACTTCTACCAATAGAAGATTCTATTTTGGCATATCCATGTAATAGAATACTAATATGCAGGCATAAAACATAAATAAGGAGACTTTTTTCTTATAATAACATAAAAAGACTACTGTTTCTTGGAGAAAAAAGTACAGAATGTTATGTATGGTGTACACAATTTTGTGAAAAAATAAAAGGACAGAAAAAGTTGGGTTTTGGTGCACATGGGGACGGTCTTACTCTGTTGCCCAGGCTGGAGTGCAGTGTTACAATCATAGCTCACTGCAACCTCAAACTCCTGGGCTCAAGCGATCCTCCTGTCCCAGGTTCCTCAGTAGTTGGGACTACGGGTGCAAGCCACCACGTTCAACTAATTTAAAAGAAAATTGTGAAAATGGGATCTCACTATGTTTCCTAGGCTGGTCTCAAGGAAAAAGTTTTTATGTATGCATAAAATATCCCTAGAAAGCTAGACAAAATTTAATAACATTGTGTCTAGGGAGATAAACTGGATTTCTGGAAGTCATGGATGGGAGGAAAAAATTTCACTGTAAAACATTTTTATGCTTTTTGATTTATGAACCATATGAATCTACTACTTGTCCTAAAATTTTTAAAAAACTAAAATAAGGGCTGGGTACAGTGCTCATGCCTATAATCCCAGCACTTTGGGAGGCTGAGGTAGCAGGATTGCTTGAACTCAGGAGTTCAAGACCAGCCTGGGCAACATAGTAAAACCCCGTCTCTGCAAAAAATACAAAAATTAGCTGGGCGTGGTGGTGCATGCCTGCAGTCCCAGACGCTTGGGAGGCTGAGGGGATAGGATCGCTTGAGCCTGGGAGGCAGAGGCTGCCGTGAGCTGAGATTGTGCCACTGCACTCCAGCCTGAGTGGCAGAGTAAGACCCTGTCTCAAAAAAAAAAAAACTAAAATAAAATTTTCATAAGGAAAAAAATTGATTGTATAGCTGTGAAGAAATTGCTTACCATTTTGTTCTTATTTCCATATAAATTGTACAACTATAATACATGCTTTAGATACTGTTTCTCTTAAAAAGAAAGAAACAAAGCCTGTCTGTATCTGCTGACCTTTGTGCCTGCACTGAACTAAATGTAGGACAATGGACTGAGTCAACAGGAGAATAATTATCCGGTACATTTCAGTACAAATAAAGTACATAAAAATAAACAGAAATTAGCAAAAGGAATGGCACAAGTTAAAAGTGCATCTTTTCTTCTTGGTTTCATGACATTTAATTTAGAAAGCTACCATGTTTTAGAAGGATATCATATTTTTTGTTATCAGCCTTGCATATGTAATTTTGAAAGAAAATCTGTTAAGCTATTAAAAAAGCTACTAAGTTACTAATTGTTCATCCTTCCGCCCTCCATTTTCTATTATTGTACCAGTGATGTGTTCGATTAAAAAAAGCAGCAGCCTAAAAAATGATTTTAAAAAAATCCTATTAGAAGGCCATTTGTACAGATGTTCACTTCTTTTAAGAAATCTTCTACAGCCTTAGCGGCTCCATCCCAATTCTGAGTCAATGGGCACGTATACATTTTTTGTAGTTCATCATTTGTCTCATATGTTAAGAGTTACATATGTTGTCAGTTACTGGTCAGCCCATATTGCCACCCTCACTGTTACCTCCTCTTTTACTTGCTCCTGCTCCCCTAACTGTTGTGTGTTTCCTGTTTCTCACAGGCACGAATCCAGCTCATGACAATACTGCATTCCAAGACTCTGCGAGTAAGGATAAAACCACATTAAATCTGGTAAGGAAATACATATGTTCACAACAAAGGTAGTGATATCTTACAATGGTAGAACTACCCCTTTAAGTTTGCAAAGTAGTCTTTAAAGTATTATCTCATTTATCCTTTCAAAATATTATGAAGTTCATATAGTTAGGCCAAAGTGTTTTTGTGACTTGTCTAAAGTCACACAACAGGGTCAGAGCTGGGACCTCCTAGTTCCACCTTAATTTATCATTCATTCATTCATTCGCTCACTCATTTATTCATCAAAAGTCAATTGGAAACAAGCTAAATATTTCTCATTAGAGGACTGCTTAAATAAATGAATGTATTAATAAATGAAGTTGAATAAAACGGTGATATCTACCTTAATGATGTGTTCTAATCAGGTGAAGAAACAGATAATTACTGAATAATTAGAGTGTGCTTAGTGATTTGAAAGAAAAAAATGCTTGAGATGGCAGGCCAGAAAACATGTCATGGAGGAAGTGCCACATGAGTGGCCTTAAATGTTTTACAGTTGCATGGTAAAGTTCTAGAAAACATAAGGATAGCTGGAAATGATTAGAGAAAAGAGTTAAATTCCTTCCTTAAAGAGAAAATTCATTAGGCCCAGAGTGGTGGCTCATGCCTGTAATCCCAGCACTTTGGGAGATTGAGGCGGAAGGATTGCCTGAGGCTAAGTTTAAGGCCAGCCTGGGTAATGTAGGGAGACCCTGTTTCTACAAAATATAAAAACAAATCTGCCGGGTATGGTGGTGCTTGACTGTTGTCCCAGATATATGGGAGGTCAAGGCAGATGGATCGCTTGAGCCTGGGAGGTTGAGGCTGCAGTGAGCCATAAGCATGCCACTGCCCTCCAACCTGAGCAACAGAGCAAGACCCTGTCTCAAAAAGGGAAACAACAACAACAACAACAACAACGAAAAACAGAGAGAGAGAGAAGACTCATTTCTACTTTTATGAATTAATAATCATTAAAGAGTAACTATGTATCTAATTTCATGATTCTTCAAGGGCCTTGTTAATGTCTTGGTCCCCCTGTTGTATGCGTGGAGGGGTGTGTGTGTGTGTGTGTGTGTGTGTGTGTGTATTATTGTTTCCTTTCCTCAATATACAAGCATTGTTCTAGTTAAGCATTTGGTTGCAAGAAACAGAGACCCATGCAAGCTAACTCAAGAGGAGGCCATGGCACAGACTTGGGGCAAAAAAGTAGATGAAAAATTCTCACGTTTCATTCTGAAGATAGTTAAATGATTGGATTTGTGATTTGGAATGGTGACATGATGTCATTTGTTTCCTTTGTTATTCACAGGGGATTGATTCCAAGAACCCCACAGATACCAAAATCAGAGAATGCTCAAGTCTCTTATATAAAAATCACATAGTATTTGCATATAACCTAATGAAACGGGAGAGTTCCCTGATTCCCCTTGCAGGATGTGCAGCAGTGGTGTGGCTCACCTGCTTGGTCACCCCATAGTCCAAACCCCTAGGGGGAGCATGCAGACCAGCAGGTGCAGAGGCCAGGGCAAGCGCTTTTGGGCTCTGCCCCACTGGCAGCATTTGGGGGTGAGTGTCTGTGATTCCCAGAGTCTGAGTGGGTGTGTGTCACAAAGCTCTTTCAGATTTGCCATCTGCAGACAGCTTGTGTTAATTAGCTCAATGGACCCTCGGCCTTATCACAAGGGAAGAGCGCCAGTGTGACAGCTTTCTGTATCCTGAGCTGTTGCTCAGTGTCCCAAAAGAATTGGATCACACATGAGCTGGAAGGATGAGTGCAAGGTTTTATTGAGTGGTGGAGGTGGATCTCAGTGAGATGGATGGGGAGCTGGAAAGGGGGATGGAGTGGGAAGGTGGTATGGAATGGGAAGGTGGCATTCCCCTGGAGTCAGGCTGCCCAGAGGCCATACTCTTCGAAGACTGCCCCAGGCTAAGCTCCCCTTGGCATCCAGACATCCCACCTCTTCTCTCTTTCTCTGCCATGTCGTTCCACTATTGCCAGTCTGCCAGTCTGCTGGTCTGCCAGTGTTGTGTGCTCACTTCAGCTGCTTGTGTTGTGTGCCCGCTAAGGTTTATGTTGGCACACGATGAGGGGCGTGGTAGGCCAGAGTATTCTTGGAAAATACAACATTCAGACACAGAAACAGGAGTGCCTGTTCTCACTTAGGTCTGCGGGCACAGGCCTGAGGGTGGAGCCCTCACCGGGCACCCCACCTTTCTCTATCCAGCACTTCCCTGCCCTCTTCCCCTATCACTAACATATCCTCTTATATACTTTAAATCATCTCTAGACTACTTATGATACCTAATACGGTATAAATGCTATGTAAATAGTTATAATGACAAGAAAGGAAATCTGTGTGTGTTCAGTACAGATACAACCATTGTAGGCCTAACTAGATTTTTTTTTTAGTTAAATCCATAGATGCAAACCCACAAATACAGAGGGCCAGCTGTATAGGTAGGATATAGTGTTGGCTAGTATATATGCTGAACATGGTTGCCCTTAGTAAAAAATGAACAGAAGAAGATTCAAGTCCTTTAGTCTTTCATAGGAGAATCCTCTGAGAAAAGAAAATTCCTTCTCATCTCAAAAAATATATAGACATAAAGACACTTTTTAAAATAATGGATCAATTTGCCATTGGAGGTTGTGGGACTGATTAGGATACTATGGCAATAATTCAGATGAGATGAAGGTAGTATGAATTTAGTGAAGGTGGAGAAAAGGAGATAAAGTTGAGAAATATTTAGGGGTAGAATTCACAGAGGATGATGACATGTCAGGGGTATGGGAAAAGGTAGATATCCAGACTTATGGCTTAACCTCCAGAATGAATGGAATAACATGACAGTAGGGAAGGAGGAAGGAGAGTATAATTTGTGAGGCAAAATAAGATCAGTTTGAGACAAGTCAAATTTCAGGCTGAACTGAGACATTGATAGTCGGTAAGGAGATTTTATATACGGCTACACACCCATATTCATAAACTCACCTGTGCGGTTTTTGAAAGCTGACATATATTTGTGTGTTATCAGCAAAAATCCAAGTGTGTGGATGAGATTTCCCAAGGACTGTGGCAGGAAGGAAGGGAGCACTGAGGATATGGCTAACAATATCTGCTGGAGAAGGCAGAGGAGACTGGGAAGTGGCTGTTGTAGTGATGTGAGGCTGCGGCATCAGAAGAGGGAAATCGAGGGAAAAAAAATCTTCAAGAAGAAGGGATGTATCGATCATTTTAGATGCTATAGTAAGGTCAGTAAGATAAAGATTGAAAATTATCCACTGGATTTGGCAATAGGGAGTTCAGATAGTCGGTGAGAATACTTTCCTTGGAGTGTTGTGTAAAGGGGGTAGAGCAGTTAATTGATCACGAATGGCAGAGGAAGAACTGGAAACAGCAGCCACACACAACTCCTTATGTTACCTTAAAACATATCTGTATGCAGTAAAAGCCTAACAGAACACTGTCTTAGCAGCCATCTTTGTCAGTTTCTCCAAAAACTATCTAGACAGCCTCATGTGCTAGCCCCATATCACCCACACCTTACCTCTTCATCCATCCAGTCCTACCTCTTTATCAAACTTCAGCATGTTTCTTGTCTGCAGAAATTCCATGCTACTCAAGTCGTGCTGTCATGGTGCCACTCTCCTTCCTTTTTTTTTTTTTTTTTTTTTATTGAGACAGAGCCACTGCTGCCTAGGTTGGAATGCAGTGGCATGATCTCGTTTCACTGCAACCTCTGCCTCCCCATTTCAAGTGATTCTCCTGTCTCAGCCTTCAGCGTAGCTGGGATTATAGGCCCGGACCACCGCCGCTGGCTAATTTTTGTATTTTTAGTAGAGACAGGGTTTCACCATGTTGGCCAGGCTGGTCTTGAACTCCTGACCTCTGGTGATCCACCTGCCTCAGCCTCCCAAAGTGCTGAGGTTACAGGCGTGAGCCACCGCGCCCGGCCGTCTCCTTCCTTTTCAGAGCACTTGTTTATCTCATTTATTTGGCAATTAATCCTAGTTTGCATTGTGGTAATTCGCATCATGTTTGCATATTTTCATGTATTTAGGTCCTTTTGGCTTCAACTAGATTGGAAGCCCCCTTGCAGCCAATTTTATTTCCTTCTTCACAGCATTAAAAACTGTAGAGCAGGTTTCCCCAGACCCTGAGCCAGGGATCAGAACCCATTCCAGGCTGTGAGGAATTGCGCCGCACAGCAGGAAGTGAGCGGCAGGCCAGGGAGCATGACCACCTGACCTCCGCCTCCTGTCAAATCGGCGGTGGCATTACATTCCCACGAACCCTATAGTGAACCGTGTAAGCGAGGCGTCTAGATTGCATGTTCCTTAGGAGAATAACGCCTGATGAGCTGAGGTGGAACAGTTTCCTCCCGAAACTATTTCCCCCTCACCCCACCCCCGTGGAAAAACCGTCTTCCAGGAAACCGGTCCCTGGGACCAAAAAGGTTGGGGACTGCTGTTATAGAGTGTTTTTGTCAGAGTAGGCTTCGGAGAGGACAGGAAGTAGGAAAATGACTGGCTATGAAGTATTTCCACTTATGTACAGCGGTAAAATCTTATGATTTTAGGAAGCCAAAGGGGAACCAGAAACAATAGAAGAACATAAAAAAGAACGTGCTTCAGGAGGTAAGGAATGTTTTTCTCAATCCCCATGTGAATTTTTGTTCTCTACTGATATTTGTGTGGGTGAAATCTGTCTGAATAAAGGTATATCACAAATTCTGCATCTCTGGATAAGGTTAATAGGACCAATTATTGATTCCATTTGTATCATTTTCAAAAAGCCACATTTGCATTGTGTTGACTGTTCGATCCCAGAAAATTTGTAATAACTGGTGCTCTATTGTGAACTAAGAAGCAAGTCAATATTGGTAGCAAATTCTATGGTCTACTTTGAGTTCTTTTTCAGTATCCCATCTAAAAGTAAAGCCACTATTTACAGAGTAAGTGCTAATATGCTTTCCCCCTTAGCCTACTCCATTAGGATGGAATAGTGGATAGAGTTCAGGCTTTGGAGAAATAGAGACTCTACATGGGATCAATCTCTGACTAGCTATGTGATCTTGGAAAGTGACTTAACTTCAAGTCTCAATTTTCTCATTTGCAAGAGGAAAATGAAGAGAAGGAAAATACGCTTAACTGAGAATACATTCCATGCTAAGAACTAGGCTAACTTCGTGTGCATAGTTTTATTTAGTCCTCCAAATACTATGTGAGGTGGTAAATTGTGATTCAGTTGCCTAGCCTGTAAAATGTGGACAATAAAAGTATCTACAACAGAAGGTTTGCTGTGAGGATTGAATAAATTAATATGTATGAAGCACTTAGAAAAGTGTCTGGCACCAAAGTTCTCATAAAAGTTAGTTAATATGATAAAAAAATTATCAATCTTATCTCGTAGATGGCTGAATGAGTTTGTGACTTGTTCAAGATCACATAACTGTAAGATTCAAACAAAGCTCGGATTTAAACCAAGTTTGTTTGACTTTAAATCCAATGCTCTTAATAACTAATACATAGTTCTTGGTAAAGTTGTCATAAAATTGTATGTGTAAAATGCTTTGCTCTGGGACTGGCAATATAATAAAGCCATGGTTGATGCCATGTTTATTGTCACTGTTATTGTTACCAGTATTATTATGACTACAACTATTATTACTACTACTGTTCCTGCTACTGTTAATAAAGACTCGATCCAAAGAAGAACCAGGATACCAGTAGGAAGTTTAGGCTTTTAGCCATGGGATCAAGTATGACAAACATGCAAATGCAAAGAGAACAAATTGGGCTGTTGCTTGATTCTGAAACATCTTTAAGTCTGAAAGACTACTCACATGCTGAGGTATAAACCAATGACTTTAATGTCATTGTGATCCCAATAGCTTAGCATAACATTGTAATTTAAGTGCACACATTATTAGCTGGCTATCATCTCAGACATATTTAAATGAAATACTTTTGTTTAGTGGAGATATAACGTTAGATCAAATGTGCTTTTACATGTTAAGCCTTTTTAACCAAATAATATTTTATTGTCTTTTAATAGACTCTGTGGTTTCCCCTCTTCCTGTAACCACTGTGAAATCGGTTAACTTTAGACAAAGTGAGAAGTAAGTGCTTCTTCATGTAGCATGTTAACATGTTTCATTTTTCTGTTGGATTATGTTCAAATATGTTTTTTGTCTTATCCTACAGCACTTCTGCTAATGAGAAGGAGGTGGAGGTGAGTTTAAAGCAATTTTTTTTTTTCCTTTTAAAGAAGTGTTCCAGACTCACCTGCTACAGTCACTTCATGCTTTGGCACAAGCTCTCATATGCTCGGTGTCTGTCTGGCTTGGCTGTGACTCAGTGCAGGTGAACCCTGTGCATGTCAGCATTATGTTGCTGGGGGCAGAAAGAAATGCCTCTGGATAAAACAGTATTAAACTGAAACGTCTGACCACATCCAGTTTTCTCTCCTCCTCCTCACCCTCACATTATTTTGACAACAGGCAGAATTTCTCAGATTATCTTTGGGATTTAAGTGTGACTGGTTTACCTTGGAGAAGAGAGTGAAGCTTGAAGAGAGGTCCCGTGACTTGGCAGAAGAAAATTTGAAGAAAGAAATCACTAACTGTTTAAAACTATTAGAGGTGAGAATCAGAACATTTGGGATATAAACATTTGGTCTAAGCCAGGCACAGTGGCTCACACCTATAATCCCAGCACTTTTGGAGGCCAAGGCAGGAGGATCACTTGAGGCCAGGAGTTCAAGATCAGCCTGGGTAACATAGTGAGACCCCATCTCTACAAAAAAAAAAAAAAAGCCAGATGCGGTGGTGCGCACCTGTAGTCCCAGCTACTTGGGAGGCTGAGGCAGGAGGATCATTTGAGCCCAGGAGTTGGAGATTGCAGGGAGCTATAATCACACCATTGCCTACCAGCTTGGGTGACAAAGTGAGACCCTGTCTCAAAAACAAAACAAAAAACACCCACAGAAAACATCTGGTCATATTTTTAATAACACTTTCGTAAGTACATAAGAAATTACTTATATGACCCAAACCGGTACCAGGTACCAAGCTCTGCCTGACCCAAATGTGAATCATAGAAAGTAAAAAAGCAGGACCAGGCTGAAATAGAAGTTTTACTAATAAGAGTATCAGCAATAAAATGAAAAATGTCTTTTTAAAGTAGGTTGCATGAGTCATCTGCCTTTTCTCTGGATTTTCAAATTTCAGGCAGAAGAGGAATCATGCAGAAAACTGAGCAATAGGAAATAATATCAATTTTAAGCTTCAAAGAAGAGAATCGAGTTTATTTCCATTTCTGATTAACTGAGGAAAGGGAATGGTAACTGATTCAGTCTTGCAGATGATGGGCAAGCCTGCTGTAGGGTACTGAGAGAATAATGGGGGTGCATAGGAGTATAACAACTACTATTATCCTTCCATATAGTGAAGTTACCATACATTCAGAGATGAGCTGGAAAATTAGTAGGCTTAGTTTTGGATGAAGGACATTAAAATTCAGAAACCATGGAAAAGAATCATGTTATTTTTTACTGTGATAAAATATGTAACATAAAATTTATCATCTTGAACATCTTCAGGTGCACAGTTCAATGTAAATTTATTTACATTGTTGCAAAACAGATCTTGAAACTCTGTACCTGTTAATTTCCCTTTTCCTCCTTAACCCATCCCCTGGCAACCATTATCCTGCTGACTCTATGAATTTGACTACTTTAGGGACTTGCATAAGTGGATTCATACATTACTTGTCTTTTGTAACTGGCTTATTTCACTTAGTATAATGTCTTCAAGGCTTATCCATATTATAGCAAGTGAGCGGATTTCCTTCTTTTTAAAAGCTCAATGAAATTCTCTTGTAGCTATCAATTTTTGCTTACCTATTCATCCATTGATGGGCATTTGGGTTGCATCCACTTCTTGGCTATTGTGAATAGTGCTGTTAGAAACATAGGTGTGTATATATCTCTTGGAGACCCTTGGAGACCTTGCTTATAGTTCTTTTGAGTATATCTGGAGTCAGGAGTGGGCTTGCTAGGTCATATAGTAATTCTATTTTTAATTTTTTTAGAAACCACTGTACTGTTTTTCATAGCAGCTCTATCATTTTAGATTGTTACCAGCAAGTGCACAAAGGTTCTGGTTTCTCCAAATCTTCACCAACACTTGTTATTTTCTGTTTGATTTTATGATAGCCACCCTAATGGGTGTGAAGTGGTATCTTCTTGTGGTGTGGTTTATATTTCTCTAATGGACGATGATACTGTGCATCTTTTTACGTGCTTCTTGGCCATTTGTATATCATCTTTGGAAAAATATCTATTAAAGTCCCTTTCTATTTTCTTTGCAGGAAAAAAAACTGTATTTATAAAAGTACAGTTTCAGGGCTGGGCACGGTGGCTCACTCCTATAATCCCAGCACTCCGGGAGACTGAGGTGGGCACATCACCTGAGGTCAGGAGTTTGACACTAGCCTGGCCAACATGGTGAAACCCTGTCTCTATTAAAAATACAAAAATTAACTGGGCCTGGGCGCGGTGGCTCACGCCTGTAATCCCAACACGTTGGGAGACCAAGGCGGGCAGATCATCTGAGGTCAGGAGTTTGAGACCAGCCTGGCCAACATGGTGAAACACTGTCTCTACTAAAAATACAAAAATTAGCCAGGCGTGGTGGAGGGCGCCTGTAGTCCCAGCTACTCGGGAGGCTGAGGCAGGAGAATCACTTGAATCTGGGAGGCAGAGGTTGCAGTCAGCTGAGATCACACCACTGTACTCAGCCTGGGTGATAAGAGTGAAACTCCGTCTCAAAAAAGAAAAAAAAAATTAACTTGGCATGGTGGCACACACCTATAATCTCAGTTACTTGGGAGGCCGAGACAGGAGAATTGCTTGAACTCAGGAGGTGGAGGTTGCAGTGAGCCGAGATCGCGCCATTGCACTCCAGCCTGGGCGACAGAGCGAGACTCTATCTCAAAAAAAAAAAAAAAAAAAAAAAAAAAAGGGTACAGTTGTAGAAGGTAACATAGTAGCATAAAAGTAATCTTTCTATAGGCATATTTTAGTAGACTAGTCTCTCATTCCTGGTGGAGGAGCTTCTCTCATTGATGGTTGATATTTTACAGATGGTTTTCAGCTCCCAAAAGTGTTCCTGCTTTAAATAACACCTGGAAGGCTGGATGAATCATATGTTTCCTTTACGTTTGGTTCTGTCTCCTGAACATCTGAATACTTCTGATGAAGTTGTTTTGAATTAAATAAGAAATAGCTGCGTTCCTAAGGGAAGACTGTTCTCTCCTTATGTTCATAATATTTTTTTTGTAGTTGCTTCATTTGGTGGCTCTAACCAAAGCAGTTCATCCTGGACTTCAGTCAAACACTGCCATTTCTTTTTGATATCTGAAATTACCTTAGCATTCTTCTTTTTCAGATTTTTCAATATCTGGACTTTTTAAACATTTTGTTCTTATTTACTATTAAAATAAAATTTATTGATGGCTTTCTTACAAATTTTAGATTCTATTCTATGTTTATACTGGACGAGGGTTTTCTCAAATGCAGGCAAAAAATTATTCAATTCCATGATGTTGGTTTTTCCTTCTAGACACTAAATATGCACAAATGTTGGAAATATCTGAGACTATGGCTTCACTTCTTGATACCTTCCTTTTGCCATAAGATGTATTCCCTTTTTTTCTGAGTTTTTGCTTGACTTTCTGTTGTCAGTGTGTCTTTTTCCACAGATGGCTGGGCACTAATGGGTCCTATCTTTTTGGAAGTGACTGAGTCAGCTGGTTTCTCTGAAAGGTCTGAAGATGCTGCAGTTGGAATAGCCTTGTGTTGTTGAGTCCTTATTTTCTCCACTGATTTAACTTTTCTTCTCACATCACTTTCTTCAGTGCTTTCAGACTCATTGCTAATGGGTTTGAGTTTTCTTCCTGGCTTTTTTGCACTCATTTTTGCAGAATCATTTTCACTTCCTTCATTTTCAGAAGTAATCGAGCTTCTTTTTGCTTCTTTTCCTGGAGGAGTTGAAGTGATAGATAATCCACAATATTTGGAGAATTCTTCATTGGCATACATAGATGAGCTGTGTAAAGGAGGATCAAAAGTTTCATAAGGTTCTTCATCTTTCTTATTTTCAACAAGCCTGCCAATTCTTCAGACAGCAGAATTACATAGGAAAAGCAAACACATTGGTAGGTTTGCACTTTTGACAAGCTTTATCTTTCACAGAATGTGTTCTTCATAAAATGTTCTTTGAATATCATGGACCTGCATGCCCGGGAGGCTGCACTCAATGTGGCAGGGCCTTCAGACCACTCTCTTTCCATTTTTTAATTGAGTTATTTGGATTTTTAATTGTTGAGTTGCAGAAGTTCTTTATATATTGTGGCTATTAACCCCTTATCAGTTGTATGGTTTGAAAATATTTTCTCCCATTCTATAGGTTGCCTTTTCTGTTGACTGGGTCCTTTGATGCATAAAGACTTTTAAATCTGATGTCGTTCCATTCGTCTATTTTCACTTTTGTTATCTGTGCTCTCAGTGTTATATCCAAGAAATCATTGCCAAAACCAATGTCCTGAAGCTTTTCCCTTATGTTTTCTTCTAGAAGTTTTCTAGTTTGGGGTCTTACTTTTAGGTATTTAATCCATTTTTAGTTTTTATATATGATGTAAGGTAAGGGTCCAACTTCATTCTTTTGTATGTGGATATCGAGTTTTCTCAGCAATATTTTGTTGAAGAGACCATCCTTTCCTCATTGTGCATTCTTGGCAGCCTGGTTGAAGATCATTTCATATACATTTATTTCTGGGCTTTTAATTCTATTCCATTGGTCTATATATCTGTTTTTATGCCAGTACCACACTGTTTTAATTATTGTAGCATTGTAATATGTTTTAAAATTAGGAAGCATGAGCCCTCCTCCTTTTTCTTTTTCCAAAGTGTTTTGGCTATTAGGGTCCCTTTAGATTCCATATGAATTTTGGGATAAATTTTTCTATTTCTGCAAAAAAAAAAAAAAATGCCATTGAGATTTTGATAGAGACACACTTGAATCTGTATATCACTTTGGGTAGTATAGATAACAAAATTAGGTCTACCAACCCTTGAACACAGGATGTCTTTCCATTTATTTATGTCTTCTTTAATTTTTTTCAGCAATGTTTTGTGGTTTTCAGTGTACAACTCTTTTATCTCCTTTGTTAGGTTTATTCCTAAGTATTTTATTCATTTTGATGCTATTGTAAAGGGAATTGTTTTCTTGATTTCCTTTTTGGAAATTGTTAGTGTGTAGAAAGACAACTAATTTTTTGTGTTAATTGTGTACCCTACAATTTTGTTGAATGTGTGTATTAGTTCTAACAGATTTTTTGGTGGAATTTTTAGTGTTTACTATGTATGAGATCATATCATCTACAAACAGAAATAATTTTACTTCTTCCTTTCTGATTTGGATAACGTTTCATTATTTTCCTTGCCTAATTGTTCTGGCTAGAACTTCCAGTACTATGTTGAATAATAGTGGTGACAGTGGGCATCTTCACCTTGTTCCTGACCTTAAGGAATAAGCTTTCAGTCTTTCACCACTGAGTATAATTGTAGTGGGGTTTTCATATATAACTTTTATTAGGTTAAGGAAATTTTCTTCTATTTCTAGTTTTCTTAATTAGCACCTCAGTGACATAGTAAAAATAATCTGTGTGGTTTTTCACACCTTTTTGTTAGTATTCCTAGTTTTTGTGTCTTTTAATCAGAAAAGTGTGTTCAATCTTATCACATGCTTTTTCTGCATCAGTTGAAATGACCATATGGCTTTTGTCCTCCTTTTTGTTAATGTGGTATATTATATTGATTGCTTTTCATGTTAAATCACCCTTACAATATAGAAATAAATCCTACTTGTACATGATGTATAATCCTTTTTATGTGCTGTTGAATTCAGTCTACTAGTATTTTGTTGAGAATGTTTACATTAATATTTATCAGAGATACTGGTCTGTAGTTTTTTTTTTCTTTAATGTCTTTTTCTGGCTTTGGCATTAAGGTAATGTGGACTTCATGGAATGAGCTTGGAAGTATTCCTCTTCAATTTTTGGGAAGAGTTTTATGAAGACTGGCATTAATTCTTTAAATGTTTGGTAGAATTCCCTAGTGAAGCCAATTCAGCCACGGATTTTTCTTTTTGGGTGATTTTTGATTACTGATTCAATCTTCTTACTAGTTATAGGCCTGTTCAGATTCTCTATTTCTTCACGGCTTAATCCTGGTTGACCATACTCTGTTTTGCTAACAATTAACATCTGCTCTTTCCTTCCCAACTGCAGGTGGTGGTTTAAACCACTTAATAAACTGCAGTCTGACAATTGCCATTCTAGTTGGTTAGCAACTCTCTGACTACAACTTATCCATATCTGTCTGTTTCAAAAGTGGCTGTCCTTCATTGAGCACCAAATGTGCAACAAGCAGTTAGCATCTCTTACCTCTCATATGACAGTATTCCTGGAGAGGATATGTGATTGTCCCGATCGGACAGATGAGGAAACAGCAAATCAGAAAGGTTGAATTTTTTTTTAACATTTCTAAAATTATGATGCAATTTATAGTTGGTGGTGCCTAATGGTTTTATTGACAGCCTTTTCCTTCTTAATGATATACAAAATCATGGTGTCTCTTATAATTCATGTTGTTTTAGATTTGGGAAAGTTTTAGAAACTTGCTCACAATCACATAGGTAATGAGCAGTGTCATGTCTGCTTCCAAATCTGTTATTCACTTAATCCTGTCTGTACTCTGGTGAGAAGGATGTTCATCAGGAAGGGCATCATATTGTGTAAAGGGCACAGGATTGAGAGGAAAATTCATAAGGCAATGAATGCATATTCACCTAGCCATCCCAATCATACCTTATCATTCATGGAAGAACAAGCATCGTTGTCAGAGACATTGTTAATTCCAGTATGTTTGGTTATGTTTCTTAAAATTCCAACCTATGCTCCTTATATGATATTCACCTCTTTTATAAGCATAATCTCTTTACCATTGTCAATTAATTGTAGCCCATCCTATTAGCTGTAGAAAGAAAGATGTGGCAAATTTGGGAAGTAAAGAAAAAAGGGATCAAGAATAGACATGAAAGATTTGTGATCACCTGCATATATCTACCCAGTACCCAACACAGATAATAATATATCAGTATCATTCATTATTGGCCTTTGCTGCTGCTTTTCATCTTCCACCAAAATAATTGAGATTAGAATGTCATCCACATTTGCAACTTAGTCAGTGTTAGAATCACTCGCTGAATGCTTGTTTTGGATATCTTTTAATATGCTGTTTTCTGTACAGTCTTTAACATCTCTGTGTGAAGATGACAACCAGGCACAGGAAATCATTAAGAAGCTGGAGAAGAGTATAAAGTTTCTTAGCCAGTGCACAGCACGAGTGGCCAGTAGGGCTGAGATGTTGGGAGCTATCAATCAGGTAACCTGTCTTCATTTCTCTGGTTAGAATGAAATTACAAAAAAGATTCATTTTTCCTGAGACTATGGATTTCTTATTTCTAGGAATAAGTTTTAAAAATACTTTTGTTGTATAAGACATATGTGTTTAATATAGAAAGAAATGGAATGTACAAATAAAAAATGTAAAAAAATCTAATAACACGAGCCAGTGACAATCATAAAAATTTTGTGATATATTCTTCAAGACGTATAGTGTTATATATAGTGTTTATAATCCCTTATATAGTATTATAATCTGCTTTTTATTCATCATATAACATAGGTAACTTTCTGTGTGATATAAATATATACGCACATATCACCATTTTATGGTATTCTACTGGTTGAGTAGACATAAATTATTTAACCAATTCTTTGTATTCAGTCATTTCAGGATGTTCTTGACATTTTTCTGATATAAACAATATTACAGTAAATATCCTTGTATATGCATCTGTGTGTACTTATCCTTAGAGAAGTAGAATTCCAAAATTTCTTTGTGGGCAAACCTGGGGAGGTATAAATTTTTAAAATCTATACCTAAGCAGACTTGTTAAAATATATTTTCTTAAGGAGAAATTTAATTGTCGTGGTAATTTTAGTTTGATCATTTGTTATACATTTTTACAACTTAGCTCCTTTTTAACCCCTCACTAGAGAACACTGTTATTCTTTGTTTCATTTTGACTAAAGTTATATATGCACATAGTTTTTTAAAAGGTCAATCAGCTCTATAAGCCTTACTAATTTCCCATGATCCAGAGAAACAACTTTCAACTCTTTTGTCTTATTTGTTTTGTATTTGCATTCACATTTTTAAATAACATGCTTATGCTGTCATTTAGTGATTTATTTTCAGTTTTAGGTATTATCTGTTGCTCTTCCACTAAGAAGATATTGTTCTTGTATCAATCTCTGGCCCCTCACACCTTTTCGCTGTCCCTCACGCTACTGTTGGCCACTCTGCTTTCCTGGCCAAGCTTATACTCCACAGTTAAACATAGTTTTCACTACCTTGCATGACCCCTCAACACTTTTCCCTTTCTTGCTTTGTCTTACTTATTTGGTGAATCTACAAGTAAATCTGCTTCTCCTTCTCATGCCTGCAGAGCTGGAAAATCGCATTCCCATGCTGACCTGTTTCTCTTTGAATTCATTATCACCAACCTCAAGTGGATCCGTGGGGCTTCCCCTCAATCACCCTCCTTCTCTCTTAAACATCAGTTTCCCAGCCTTTCCTTTCTCCTCAAACCACTATCATGTCTTTCCCCATATTCTCTCTCAAACACAGGTCATGACTTTGCTTCCAACCTCACTGAGGAAACTGGGACAATCAAAGGAAACTGCCGCAAAGCCTCCCGGCGTGTGAACCCTTACACATTCCCTTGCTCTTGTTCCTGAAGATGCATTGTCTCTAACTCTATCCCCTCTGTAGATGGGAGCCTTCCCCAGCAATTTACTCAGAGTCATGGGACCAAATTCTCCTGACTTTTCTTCTTTTACATTTTCTCCACTCTACTGAACCATTTCTATCAGCACACAAATAATATGTTGTTTTCTGGATGGGAATAATAACACAAAACAAACACAAACAAAATAACCTTTCATCCTTTCTTTTCTGGCCACCACCCTGTTTCTCTGCTCCCATTTACAGCAAACCTCAACAGAATGGTACTCACTGTGTTCAGTCTTCCTCCTCCCATATTCTCTGAAACCCAATCTAAATCAGCCTTTTGCTTCCACAAAGCAGATTTTTCCAAGGTCACTAGTGACCTCCGCATTATGAAATTCAGTTTCTCAGTCCTCATCTGGCATGGCTGATGTCTTCCTCTTCCTGGAAACGCTTTCCTCACTTAACTTCCAGACATCACGTCCCCTGGCTTTTCTGTACATCACGCACCGCTCCTTCCAGGCTTCCTTCAGTCCTACCCCTTCTCCCCGACCTCTGAATATTGAAGACCGGCGGGACTCCACTCGTGCACATCTGATCTCCATGTGCACGCCGTCCCCCTGTGATCCCGTGCAGTCACCTGAGGACTCTCAAATTCTTATGTTTAGCCTAATCCACTCCCCTGAGCTCCAGACCAGGGTATGCTACTGCTGACTCAACAATCCCACTTGGATGTTTTATCACCTCGAACCTAACATTCAAAACTGAAGTGTTCATGGTCCCCGCGCCAAACCTTACCCCATGCATAAGCTCCTTACTTCACTCAAAGGCAGCTCTGTCCTTTTAGTTGCTCAGGCCAAAATAGGGGCAGAAGGAGTTGGAGTAATTCTCAACACCTTTCTCTCTCACTTCACATTAAATCCTACAGAAACCCTATTGGCTGAATTGTCGGAATATATTCAGAATTCAACCACTTATTTCCCTTTCGACTGTTACCGTCTTGATCTAAGCCTCCATTCTATTTTGTCCAGATTAACGCAATAGGTTCCTATATGGTCTCCCTGCTTCCATCCAATTCCAATCCCTCCTCCCAACATAGTCTGTTCTTAATAAAGGAGCCACAGTAATCCTTTTAAAACTTAGATTGTGTTACTTTTTGGTTCAGTGTCCTAAAGGTCCTCACTTTACTTGGAGTAAAACCCAATGTCTTCCTGTAGTTTGAAAGGATGTGTGGCCGGGTGCAGTGGCTCACGTCTGTAATCCCAGCACTTTTGGGGGCTAAGGTGGGCGGATCACGAGGTTAGGAGTTTGAGACCAGCCTGGCCAACATGGCAAAACCTCGTCTACTAAAAATACAAAAATTAGCCAGGCGTGGTGGCACGTGCCTGTAATCTCAGCTACTCAGGAGACCGAGGCAGGAGAATCGCTGGAACTTGGGAGACAGAGGTTGCAGTGAGCCAAGATCGTGCCATTGCATGCCAGCCTGGGCAACAAGAGCAAAACTGTTTGGGAAAAAAAAAAAAAGGGCAAAGACTTCAGTAGACATTTCTTCAAAGAAGATATACAAATGGTCAATAAGCAGGTAAAAAGATGCTTATATGTATTAGGAAAATGCAAATCAAAACCACAATGAGACACCACTTCACACCCACTAGGATGTCTATTGTGAAAGAAGAAAGGAAGGAAGGAAGGTGGGAAGGAAGGAAGTAAGGAGGGAGGGAGGAAGCAAAGAAGGAATAGTGTTGGTGAGGATGTGGGGAGATTGCAAACACTGTACGTTGCTGGGAGATGTGAAATGGTTCAGCCACTGTGGAAAACAGTTTGGTGGATCCTTAAAAGTTAAACATAGAATATGTTTACTAATAATATGTTTAAAAGTTTAACTAGGAATATGTTTAAAAGTTAAACTAATATATTTAACTTTTAACTAATATGACTCAGCAATTCCATTCCTAGATGTATACCCCAAAGAATTGAAGACAGACACTCAGATACTTGTACACAAATATTCATAGGACTATGAACATTCCAAATGTTTCACTGGCAGGGGGGAGCGGGTACTCCTAATGTCATTAGTTATAGGACTTTTATCTTAGAATATTAGAATCCCCAGAGAAAAACCTTCCAACTGCCTGCCTTGAGGGTGTAACTCTGGCTGCCAGTGTTTGGAAGCTGGAAGGAGGAATAAGGTTGGATCTCAATATTCAATATGCATATAGATTTTTGCTTAAATCTATTGTTTTCAGCATGATTGATCCATCATCAGCTATCTGTTCTTTCCCAATCCACAAACCTCAAGTCAACTCTCTCTAGATATCCACCTGTATACAGTCTTTCACCAAAATAGTGGAGGGAAAATTGCTTCGCTGGCCAGAGCAAGGAAGGGGATCTCTGGACCTAATTTTTTTTTTTTTTTTTACACAGACTTTCAACCATTTCTTCTGTTCACATACCCACCTTCAACCTTACTGAGGTGCAATGTAGATTGCTTCTAGGCTTTTCTTATTGCCTTCTTTAGGGTTCAGCTTTTCCAGGTCTTAGTGATTTGCCACTAGTCCTTCTATCCAGCTTTCAAAGTCTTGTTGTCATATTCTCTTCTCTTTGCCCCTGTAGATGCATGTCTTTTTTAAAAAAAACCATTTATTGCCATTTTAGTGGGATTTAGGAATGCAGTGAAGGTAAATGTGTTTAATCGCCATCTTTTAATTCATAGTAGTATTTTCAATGTAAATGTGCTTGTTTTTCTCCTGCTAGGAAAGCCGGGTCAGTAAAGCAGTTGAAGTGATGATTCAGCATGTAGAAAACTTGAAGAGGATGTATGCCAAAGAGCATGCTGAATTAGAAGAGCTGAAACAGGTTCTTCTGCAGAATGAAAGGTCTTTCAATCCTCTTGAAGATGATGGTAATAAAAGTTTATGATAATAGTATGAGTTGTGTTTTTCTACGTTCTCCTCTTTTTTGCTAAGTCTTATTATGACTTTAGTATAATAAAACTCTTAGGCTAAGTTTATATTAGAAAAACCATTCATTCTTGTTATTTATAGAGCTAAAAGTAAGGTGTCAGAAAACAGGTTGGGGCACGTGAAGGATTCTTTGGTAATGACACCGAAAATTTATTAACTCAATTTAGATTACTGAGATGACAGAATATATTTAATCCAACTCATGAAGTTGACCTTAGTGTTCCCCTATTTAGGACACATTTGAATTTTTCCACATGTAAAAAGTAAGGAGAAATAACTTAAATGGGTGCTCCCATTAGCAATGGTTTTGATTCCTCATGGAAGGAATGACCCTGGCACAGTAAGCTGATTGATGAACTGGAAAAGAGAGAAACATATGAGGCTATGGGGAATAACATATGGTTTCTACAAATCTTACAATAGTTTTATTTAAAATAAACAATATGAACTTTTCTGAGCAGAATTCTTATTTTGAGAATCCGTCCCCTGTTCTAGAATTGTAACCATATTTGATACTCTTCTGAACTGTACTTTTGGATTCCTTTCTCCAGCAGACACACATGTAGTGCCTACCCTGTGCTAGCTAGGCATTGTGGACATCACAGTGACACAGAGGACTGTATTACATTGGTTAAGATTGTAATTGTTATGAAGCATTAAATGAATGATAAACAGATATTTATATTGCTTGGTAGTCTCTAAAGTCTTAATAAATATTTTCTGAATTTTGCTTTACCTTTAAAGAATTAAAACATTGCTTTAACATAAATGACATGTGTAATAGCTAAAACCTGTCAATTGTTTTTTCTTTCAGATGACTGCCAAATTAAAAAACGTTCAGCTTCTCTAAACTCCAAGGTAATTACCAATTCACTTAACAAATGTCTAGCAAATACTTGTAAGATGGTTTTAAAATGTTATTCGAAGCTTCAGGCCTTTATATGTAAATAACCAAATAGTGACTTTAATTCATATAGATGTATTTGTTTATCTAAGTATGCTTTTATACTCTCTGCTATATTTTTGTATCAATTAAGTGTGCCTGGCAGCATGAAGAAAGTCAGTATAACAATGGTTTCTCTCTGTTTTGCAAAACTGAAGTTGGAAGTGGGTAACCCAACAATGGCACAGCAGCTTCACAAGATCCTGAGGGACCAGCCTCCTTCTTTCTTGCTGCCTCACTACCCTCAACCCTTGGCTTCTGCCTCAGGGTCTACAATGGCTACTTCAGATCCAGGCACCAAGCCCTCATCATGACGTCATCTCATTCCAAGAAAAAAAAAAGCAGCAATGACAAGTGTTCCCTCTCCCTGTAAAGACACTCCCTAGAAGTCCAAAATAACATTTCTCCTTCCATTCTTTGTTGCAAATGAGACTGGAAAATACAGTTTGTATTTGGGAGGCTTATTACTAAGAAGGAAGAATGTGATACTAAAGGTCACCAGCAGGTTTTGCCACAGTGTGAAAATGAGGGTTTCATAGATATACAGAATTTTTCAATAAGTGATTTTAAAATCGTTCCATACAAATCCCTCTTTTTCAGACGAGGGAAGAGAAACACAGAAGTTAAGTGATCAGTTATGATCATGTATTGGTAGGAGCATGATTAGAAACCAAGTTTCCTGGGCCACGATTTCATATTCTTGATGCTCAACTAACCTATGAAATTAAATTAGGGATGATGGTTTAAGAAAATGATTCACATGGAACCCCTTTATTTATTACATTTTTAAAAATTTTGTATCCTGATGTACTTATTTAAACCTTAAGAACCATATAATACTTTTCTGTACATAATGCTTTTCTGTACAAATCTCAAGAAACACATTCATTTATTAAAACATCATGACAATCAAATGTGTTAAATGGAAAAAATGAAACCATGAACAAAAAAGCTATACATGTAGGTGCATATTTATCTCCTCTTGAGTTGAAAGAAATCTTTCTAAGCATAGAAGCAATGGTGGCAAAAGAGAAGAACAGATTTGGCTGGATTCACAATAAAACATTTCTGCCAGAAATATGAAAATTCAATTTAGACAAAATTCAATATAAACAAAATTAATATAGACAAAGGTGGTAAACATAAACAGGTGGTTCTCAGAGAAGATAAACACATGATTATTTAACATAAAAAAGCAACGTTCAATGTTACTAGAAGTCAGATAATTGCAAACCCAAACAAGAAATCTTATATTTGTTTGATTGGCATAAATTATAATAATCCAACATTGAGTTAGGTGGAATATAAACTGGTAAAATATTTCTAGAAGACAATTTGGCCACAAAAGGATCCTTTAAGATATGTCTACTGTTTAACTCAGCAGTGGTCAAGTGCATGGATGTGCATGTGCAAGGATATTCACTGGTGTTGCATACAATGATAAATTATTGAGAGTTTTCTAAATGTACATTTTCCTCCTTCTGGTAGCCACCTTCTCTTCGAAGAGTGACTATTGCCTCTTTGCCCAGAAATATTGGAAATGCAGGAATGGTAAGACAATTCCTAAGTGTTCTTAGTCAAAGGTAAATTCATTTTCATATGACAGAAAATATAAACGTATATTTTATCATTTCTTTTAACATTTGAACTTCTAAAGGTGGCTGGGATGGAAAATAATGATCGATTCAGTAGGAGGTCAAGCAGTTGGTAAGTGTAATTTTATGGTTCCTCTTTGGGAATCTTACTATTTTATACTTGGGCTAAACTCAATGAGTGCTTCAATTAAGTGATATAGTAATATTTGATTTGTACAAAGTGTAAACAGAATAATTATGTAAATTGGCATATAATTATGAAGTTTTTTATCATGAAGTAGGAAATCTGTGAATGTGCCAAGAAAAAAAAATTAGGACATATAATTTTGTATTTATTTAAGCAGTAGGAAATAAATTGATAATGGCGACAGATGTATTTGATTTGACAAGTGGCTATAATCATCTTTATTTAGGCGTATTTTGGGGTCAAAGCAGAGTGAACACCGTCCCTCATTACCTCGATTTATTAGCACCTATTCCTGGGCAGATGCTGAAGAAGAAAAATGTGAACTAAAGTAGGTGAAGCTCAGTGTGTTTATTAATCTGACATGAACTGGGACATAAACAGTGGGAATCACTTTTATTCCACGGAGATGCAATAATGCTGTATCATTAAAAAGATAATTCATTGTAAAATGCTTTTATAAACTAAAGCACAATAGAAATGTGATTTCTAAATAGTAATACATTCACTCTCATAGCTCTCAGAATGGCAAAGTTTGAGGTCTTAAGTTAGAAAAGACCCTGGAATTTGCCATATTTGTGAAGATAATTTTTTTCCTGTCCAGGTATCTGTCCATAATGGAGAAAGGTCAATAAAGAGCCACAGAAGTAAAATGTCCATCTATTTATATATATATATATATTTAAAACATGAGATATATAACATATGTATAACATATAGGCACATATGTAACATGTACATCTACCATTTATGTAAATGAAGAGTAGAGGAATACTGAATTGCTATCTCTGTATCTAGCAAACTAAACAAATATACTCCTATAGTGAAAGATAGAGGGCAAGAAGGAGGGATATGCAGAAATGCTACCTCTAAGTCCTTGGGTGACATTAGAAAAAGTGCCTAACCTTAGTTGGTCTCGGTTTTCATATCTGTTAAAGTGAGGGATCTTAAGGAGATGATTTTATGCTTATTTTATACATTTTCATGAGTGCCTACCATGTGATGAATACTCTGCTTAATTCTAAGGAATATAAAGATGAGCATGACATGGTGCAAACCTCAGATAATCTGTTTTGGTTTCTTTTTTTTTCTTTTTTCTTAAAGTCCTGGTTGCCTACTGCATGTGTTACAACTCTTTTCAGATTTAGAGTTAACATAATGAATCTTTTTTGAGCTGGTTGGAAAAAAAAAAAATCAGTTCAAGAGTCTCCTTCAAAAGATTATCTAGTTTTTGCTTTTTGTTAGTACGGTATGATTTCCACTGAGAAGTCTTTGTAAACAAAAGACTGAAGCCTTGAGAATCTTATACAAAGGCAATTTATCCTGACTTTTGGGTCTTGTTTTCTTTAAAAACTAAAGTCTATCATATTTATTTCCTATAGATGTTTGAATGAAAAAAAAAAGATCGTTGAGACACATTTCCCTTTGGCAATTCTCAGGGTACTATGAGCTTGAGATTTCAAAATTCAAATCCAACTCGGAACTCATCAGCAAATATAGTGGAACAATTACGTTTTGCTTAGGTGGAGGAACACCTCTTTAAATAATATGATTTGATTTAAAATGCAGTCAATCAATTGCTATTTCCCAGTTCACTGAATACTAATTTATTTTAACTAACCTTTTATTTTAACTCATTTTACATTGAGAATATTTTCAAAAACACTTTTTAAATTATTAAGATTTTCAGAGAAAAAAATAAACTCTGTTACTCCAAGTTAGCACTGATTGGAAATCATACAGAGAAAGGAATACATTCAATAATAATGAGAAAAGATTTTTACTAATGTTAAATACAATCAAATTTAAAAGAAAGAAATATGGTGTCCACATTTGTTTTATATATACACATACACATACGCACACACACAGGTGTATGTACATACCCATATATAAAATATATATACCTATGAATATGTATTATACATATATAATATACATTTTTATACATAAAATATATATACTATATATACACACATATATACATATTCTATATTATAAACTTTGAATAGTATATATTATGTGTACATATTATATGTAAATGTGTATGTATATATTATATATAAATATGTCTATATATAGTATATATTTATATATACTGTACTCCAGTATAGCAACAGAGTCACTCTGTCTCTTAAAAAAAATATACATACGCATATTTATATATATGCACACATATAAAAAATATAAATGTTATGTAGTATATAAAAATATGAGTATAAATATGTATTAAATACATATATGCATAATGTACAATATAAATGTGTATATAATCTAATATATATATATATTTTTTAAGAGACAGAGTCTGACTCTGTTGCCTAGGCTGGGGTGCAGTGGTGCAACTATAGCTCACTACAGCCTCCAACTCCAGGGCTCAAGCAATCCCTGGAATCCTGAGATCCTTGGGAGGAGTCCCCTTCCTTGGCCTCCCAAAGTGCTGAGATTAAAGTGTTTAATAAAGTATGGTTAAACATGCATATATATATATGCATGCAAAGAAATCATAGTAATAACATTGGTTAATGATGAGTGGTGAGACTAACTTCAGAATGTTCTTTTTAAATTTCCCCTTTTTGTGTATACGTGGCTAATATTCTAACTTTCTACACATGTATTATTTTTCTAAATAGAGGAACTTATTTTTAACTAAATTTCTATAAAAGGTTTACGTTATAAATCTGGTGATTTGATTTTTAGAGTTAGATATTTATCAAGTTTCCCTAAACAGAACATTTGTTTGTCTCGAGTTACAGTAAGATTTACCAATATTTTATGAATAATTATAGCATATTATCCTTAGTTTCAAATATTAAAAACAATATTTATTTACAGAACTAAAGATGACTCAGAGCCACCTGGAGAAGAAATAGTAGAAAGGACAAGGAAGCCAAGTCTTTCTGAAAAGAAAAATAATCCATCAAAGTGGGATGTCTCTTCAGTGTAAGTTATCTACTTGATAAATTCTACCATTTTAGTGGAATGGGAAAGGGTGAAGCAGGGCTGACAGTATTAATCTTAACCAAATTACTAAAAGACTTGCCAAATTGTTATATTTAAGATGAACAACAAACTTTGTATGTCTAGTTATCCTTGAACCTATGTTGCCTATTTTGAGAGAGAGACTACATTCACATAACTTTTACTGTAATATATTGTTATAAATTATTCTGTTTTATGTAAGTTATTCTTCATCTTTTACTGTGCCTAATTTATAAATTCAATTTTATTATAGGCATGTATCCATAGGAAAAAACAGTATATACTGGGTTTAGTACTATTTTCGGAGTACTAAATAGTCTTGGAGCCTATCCCACAAGAATAAAGGGGGACTACTGTACACACACATAAGTACATACACAGACATCCACTCTACCCAGCAAAGAACATTTTGTTTCCACTGTAGGAGTATGTTGCCTTACCTTACCGAAAGAATGAGATACTTGTATGTACTTGTTAGAAGATATGCCTACATCATGTAATTTTCAGATTCTCATCGTAGCACATCATTTCTTTAATCCTAATAGTTACAAAGGGTGGGAGGCAGATTGTTTCCAAAACCAAAATGATAAATCATAATATGCAGATTAAAAGGCAGTTTTGCGGGTATGGAGGACGGACCACCTGATTGGTGGTGGTAGCAAAAGGAATGTTTCTAATGACAAATTACCAATTATCAAATTCTGTTTGTGTTTTCCTTATAGATATGACACAATAGCTTCCTGGGCAACAAATCTCAAGTCCTCCATCAGAAAGGCTAATAAGGCCCTCTGGCTTTCTATTGCATTCATTGTACTGTTTGCAGCTTTGATGAGCTTCTTCACAGGCCGATTTTTCCAGAAGTCTGTGGATGCTGCTCCCACACAGCAAGAGGACTCATGGACGTCTCTAGAACATATCTTGTGGCCATTTACCAGACTCCGACACAATGGGCCACCACCAGTGTGACAGCAGGACATCCTAATACATGGATCTTGATTTTTAAGTTTCAGTATCTGAACTTCGTAAATTAGTAACTTTTAGCTGGGAAAGTATAGCATGAAACCAGAGGTTCTCAGAATGACTGTAAGATAGCTTACATTTCCTCTTTTTGCCTTTATCTCCCCAACTAACATACAACAGGGAAGAAGTCTGCCTATGATCTTTGAATGAGCTTTGATTATATATTGTTTGTTAAAGTTTATTGAAATAAAGAATCATTTAAATCTTCATAGAGTGAAAGTTGAAATGCTTAACAGGCCAAGTATTCAAAGGAAAAAAAAACCATACTGTGTTTAAAAGAAAACTTGAGTAGAAAATGCTGATTACAAAATTTTAATAGTTGATGTGAAATGTATTCATTCACTCATTACATTCTGTTGCAGAAATACCTGTCTCTCACCATGCCTGGTTCTTCATGCTGAATACGGTTTGTAAGTGGAGGTTAGGAGTAGCTGAGCAATCTGGTAGACAGCAGCACGTGGCACACAGAGTTGACAAACTGACAGTTGGAACGCCTGACTTTCTCCATTGCTTCTGTAGAAGCAAAATCCCTCACCATGTGATACAAAGTAGAATGAAACTCCGTTTCTTCTTTAAGCGCTTCAGAAAATGCCTCACTCTCTTCCTTGATCTTGAGTCTTTGTGCTCTGTCACCACTAAACATTAAAAGGGCCCAATTAGGATTCTCAGTACATTCTTCAGTAAGGTGTTCCCTCACCTAAAAGGAAATTCAAGCAACTTGTTAATAATTTCTCTTCTATTCAGTATTTTGGTAGCAGATTATTATTTGAAGGGCTCAATTTATCCCCTAAAATTGCAAAGGTTAAAAGAAACAGTCTGGCCGGGCGCGGTGGCTCAAGCCTGTAATCCCAGCACTGTGGGAGGCCGAGACGGGAGGATCATGAGGTCAGGAGATCGAGACCATCCTGGCTAACACGGTGAAACCCCGTCTCTACTAAAAATACAAAAAACTAGCCGGGCGAGGTGGCGGGCGCCTGTAGTCCCAGCTACTCCGGAGGCTGAGGCAGGAGAATGGCATAAACCCGGGAGGCGGAGCTTGCAGTGAGCTGAGATCTGGCCACTGCACTCCAGCCTGGGCGACAGAGCGAGACTCCGTCTCAAAAAAAAAAAAAAAAAAAAAAAAAAAGAAACAGTCTATGTGTTCCATTACTGGGTTTTGAAAAACCATGACACTGTTTATATTTTGGTGATTATGGAGCCTATCCACATGTATTAATTCATGCAACAAATATTTATTGAGTGCCTATCATGTGTGAGGTACTATTCTAAGTGCTGGGGATATAACAGGGAAAGAAAACACAGAAAACATACAGACATACAACATATATAAATAACAACTGCAACAACAAAGCCCTGCCCTCAAGGAGCTTATATTTGAGTCGGGAGGAAACACACAATAAAAAACAGAAATAAATATGGTGGCCTGTTTAGGCCAAAACATTCATCAGTCAGCTTTTAGAATTTGATATAGTTACTGCTACCTGATAACAAGGCATCAGGAAGTTAAGTTGGAGGACTAACCCTCTCAGAGGAGAGGGCCTGTAAGTCACAGATATATTCATGTTAAAAGCTTCCATTTGTTCTTTTTTTAAAGAGATGGGGGTCTCACTCTGTTGTTCAGGCTGGGGTGCAGTGGTGTGATCACAGCTCACTTCAGCCTCAAATTCCTGGGCTCAAGCGATCCTTCTACCTCAGCCTCCCAAGTGGCTGGGATTACATGTGTGAGCCACTGCACCCGGCAAGGCTTCCATTTGTTCTTGAGTCAATTTGTAAAGAGATACAAGGACTCTGGCCTGGCTTGAAGTCAAGAGCTTGGACAACAAAGGCATAAATTTTATATAATTTGGATTTATATTTTTGATGAAAAAAATTTTTTTTTTTTTTGAGATGGAGTTTTGCTCTTGTTGCCCAGGCTGGAGTGCAATGGCACAATCTCGGTTCACCACAACCTCCACCTCTCAGGTTCAAGCAATTCTCCTGCCTCAGCCTCCTGAGTAGCTGGGATTACAGGCATGTGCCACCACATCTGGCTAATTTTGTATTTTTGGTAGAAATGGGGTTTCACCATGTTGGTCAGGCTGGTCTTGAACTCCTGACCTCAGATGATCCACCCACCTCAGCCTCCCATAGTGCTGTGATTACAGGTGTGAGCCACCGCACTTGGCCAAAAATTTGAAATTTTAAAACTTCATATTGAATAATTTTTTTTTACTTTTCTAAGAGGGGAAGCCATGGTCTACATTCATTTAGTCTTAGAGTACTTTATCTTCTTTTGGAGGACAAAGTAGTTTTATGGGTTTCTACATATTATACCTTAAATACAACTTTCGTAGAATTACATAGTAGGTTCCACTTGCTCCAACCAAACGCAAAAGTGGAACTTAGTAGGGCCATCTGTCGATAAGCTTTCACTTCTACCAGAGGAACCTGTCAATATAAAAACAAATAGAATTGATCTTTGAGCCTCCCAACAAGTCTTCCTCCATCTTTGGCCTCCTTCAGTCTATTCTCAACACAGAAGGATCCACTTGAAATTGTAAATCAGAGTACATGACTCCTCTCTCAACACTGGGCAACGGCTTCCCTTTCTCTGAGAATAGAGTCCAAAGTTAACAATGACTTGCACGGCCCTCTGACATCCCTACTCCCGACTCCACGTATATCCCATTACCTGCTGACCTCTTTTTCTTCTCCCTTTGCTCTCTCAGTTCCAGACGCCATGGTTTCCCTGGTGTTCCTCCAATCCTCCAGCACCCCAGGCCACTCCCTCAGGGATCTTGCTCCAGTTGTTTACCAGGAAGCTGCTTCCCCAGATGAGGCACGTGGCTAAAGTCCCCACCTTTGAGTTTCGCTCAAGTGTTATCTCTCATTGAGCCGCCCTCCCTGACACCCTATTTAATATGGGTGTCATATGGCCTTAGCCTCACTATTCCTGATCTATCTTTTCTTTTTCCCATAGCACTTTTCACCTTTTTAACATACTAATCATTTATTTAAAAATTTTTTCCTTTGACTGGGAAGGAAAACAAAGGTAAGGACCTTTGTTTCATTCATTGATGTATCCTAATCATCTAAAATAGTGCCTAGCACATAGTGTTCAGAAAATAGTATTTCCTTGAGTAGAATATTCTGAAAGCATGAACAGAACACTACATTCAACATTACAGAGTAACAGGCAATTTGAGTTACTAAAACCAAGGGTTTTTTTCCTATGCATATATGTACATACACTTATTATTTCTAAATGTTATATGAATATCTACTTATATTGTCATTTTCTGATACATTCATAAATGTTCTTGGGTATAGAACTCTTCTGCCTACAAATTCACTTTTCATGATTAGAAGTTACTTTGTGTCTTCATATATCATAAATGTTTACTAAGTATCTGCTATACTCTAGGACTACGCTAGATGCTAGAAGAATCAACGTTGATTAAGAAATGACCCCCATCCTCAAGAAGCTCACAGTTTAACCTGGAAAGATCTTATTGAAGTAAAGCCTTGTGAGGAACATGAAACAGTACATAGACAAGGAGGCTCTGCCAAGAAACCAAAGGAAGTGGGTTTTGTACATTGGTGGTCCTTGTATTCTTAATTCTGCCTAACTTACCATGTTTGGAAAAGTGCAGTTATTTACTATTTTAAGAAATCTTATATAATATCCAGTAATGCAAAAACAAAGTATACAAAATAAGAATTGCTTAAACTACCTTTTCACTAAACTGACCATCTGTGGATATGCTCCATTTGTCAATATGAAGATTGTACTACAGGCTTACTTAGGGAAAATTATTAAACTTGAGAGAACCCTGGATTTCTGGTCTTTTCACTTCTTTCTTTCTAACTATAATACTGTATAAATGAACATATAAAACACAGTGTATATAATATTAAATTATATAACATTTAGTAATTGCTAACATTTTAAATGCCTACCACATTAAATTTGGAAAGATTCATTCTTGCCTTATTGTTTATAATAACATAAAAATGAGAGTGTCTAGTAGGAAAGATATTCAGTCCAGCTTCTTTCAAAGCAATAATGAAAGGAATAGGAGTCATCCATGTCCCTTCCAAAATAGAGATGTGTTTCTTGTCTTTCAGTTTGACTGAAGATAACATGCAGAGGTTTTCCTAGTTTAAGAAAAAAGAAGGTTTTATGTAAGTTAAAGAAACCATTACTTCAGTATCACTCCAGGTGCAGCCTTTAGATGCTTTATACATTTTTAAAAATCATCTATCCCTCTATACTAGAAAGAATGCAGGGCAAGTATATCTTAGGCCTCATCTGAATGCTCTGACACAAAGTCCCCATGTTACCTTAAGCAGTTGACCAACTCTTTGGGCTTCATCAGAACAATCAAAGGAATGGGCTACATCATCTCTCAAGCCTCCTATTTTATAAGTTATAAGAATACGCACATGTTCACATTGAATTAAAACAGTTATTAGGTAACAATTATGATTCTACTTTTAGGGATCATTCTTTTCACACCCATAAAAGTTAACATAATCAGGCAATATTATCCAGTTTTAAAGTCTCGCAAAGTGACAGTTTGAAGGTGTGTAGAATTCACATCTCATTTTTTTTAATGTTAATAATATATTTCATTTAACCCACTATATCTAAAATATTTCAATATGTAATCGGTATAGAAGTTATTAATGAGAGTTTGCATTCTTTTCTTCATACCAAGTGTGCAAAATTTGTGTTTATTTTACAGTTAGAGCATGTGCTAACTTGGACTAGTCACATGCAGTAGCTACATATGGCTGGTCGCTACCGCATTAGACAGCACAGATCTACTAACCTGAAAACGCACACTGAGCAGTCTTGGGTGTTTCGATCATCATATTAATAAGTGAACTTTGTGAAGATGCTTGTTATTTTTCCATGAGTCTAGAGGAAGAACCTTTGCACAAGTGTCGTCAGGGCTGCTGGAATGGTGCAGGGAAGCCTGAAAGGAGGCTCCAGCAATACAATCCCCTTACACAATCTCAGAAAGGTCATGTAACCCCTAATCTCTATGGGCCTTAGTTTCTCTATATATACAACAGGAGGGTAGACCAGAAGCATTTTAAGGGCACTTGCACACTAATGATTCTAAGGCATTCCATCTCCCATCTCATCTAGTTTTTTGTTGTTGCTGTTGTTGTTGTTGTTGTTTCTGAGATGGAGTCTTGCTTTGTCACCCAGGCTGGAGTGCAGTGGCACAATCTTGGCTCACTGCAACCTCCGCCTCCTGGGTTCAAGTGATTCTTCTGCCTCAGCCTCCCGAGTAGCTGGGACTACAGGCGCGTGCCAACACGCCAAGCTAATTTTTGTATTATTAGTAGAGATGGGGTTTCACCATATTGGCCAGGCTGGTCTCGAACTCCTGACCTCATGATCCACCCACTTCAGCCTCCCAAAGTGCTGGGATTACAGGCATGAGCCACCGCACCCAGCCCTCATCTAGTTTTAAAAGCAAAGTTTAATAATATTCTAGGCTTTCTGTATTCATAATGAATTCTAGGTTATCTCTGTTTTTAAAAACAACTTTATTAAGATATATTTTACATATCATAAAATTCACCTATTTCAAGTTATAATTCAATGATTTTTAGTAACTTTACAGAGTGGTACAACTATCACCATAAATCCATTTTAGATCATTTTCATCCCTCCCAATAAGATCCCTCATGCTCATTTACAGTTAATCCCCACCCACCCTCAGCCCCAGGCAATGGCTAATCTACTTTTGTCTCCGTACATTTCAGGCTATGTAATTTATTTTCTTTTCCTTTTCTTCTTTTCTTTCTTTTTTCTTTCTTTTTCTCTTTCTCTCTCTCTCTTCTTTTCTTCCTTCCTTCCTACCTTCCTTCCTTTTCTCTTTTCTTTCTTTCTTTCTCTTTCCTTTTTTTTTTTCTCTCTCTCTCTCTCTTTCTTTTTTTTTGAGACAGAGTTCCACTCTGTTGCCCAGGCTGGAGTGCAGTGGTACGATCTCAGCTCACAGCAACCTCCGCCTCCTAGGTTCAAGCAATTCTCCTGCCTGAGCCTCCCGAGTAGATGGCATCACAGGTGCATGCCACCATGCCTGGCTAATTTTTGTATTTTTAGTAGAGACAGGGCTTCACCATGTTGGCCAGGCTGGTCTTGAACTGCTGACCTCAGGTGATCACCTACCTTGGCCTCCCAAAGTGTGGGGATTCCAGGCGTGAGCCACCACGCCCAGCTCAGGCTACATAATTTCTGACTGATGAGCAATAGGGGATCATTGAGAGAGAAACCAATCTCAAAAAGGATTTCAAATGGCTGGATGATAAAGATCAGGGAGCCCCTTTAGGGTGGATCAAAAACTCTGAAATTCATACTGCAACCAGGGTTGTTGGTTCATCAGTTGATCTATCCCTAGTAACTTTAAGGTACAAATTTAAGTTTGAGCCTTGCTATTTACATGTTTATTGCCTATTTAATTATTCTACTAATATTTCATTTAGAAATATAGCTCAAGGTACATTTTTTCATGATTAGAAGTTACTTTGTGTCTTCATATATCATAAATGTTTACTAAGTATCTACTATATTCTAGGACTACGCTAGATACTAGAAGACACATATTTCAATATATAAATTGAAGACACATATTTCAATGTATAAATTATAAGACACATATTTCAATAAGACACATATTTCATTATATAAATGATTATAAGACACATATTTCAACATATAAATCAGCAGCCATTGATTGCTTTTGACAAACTAGTATTCCATCAAAATGGTTTACCTCTGATATGACAGTATATAACAAGTATAATAGTAACTCACCTTAATTTGTATCTGAATCTCAGTAAATACTGTAGTCACAGTTAAAAGTACTTTATTTACATCAAGTGGTCTTAGTTCCCATGACTGGTACGGCATGTTAATATGAGCATCTTGAATCAAGGTAACAGGGCCAAAGGTGTCCAGGCTGAATGTTACAAGTCTTTCCTTTGGTTTGTAGGATACGTTGCTGATGCCATCAGTTCTCCAATGTTTACCTTTATAATTAATGAAGAAAGTGACACTAGTTTCAATTTTTCCCTATTAAAAAAAAGAAGATAAATGAAACCACCAAAAAAACGCTTTGTATAAACTGATCTTTCATATTTAGAACAGAAACTCAAAAGAAGGCCAGCTTTGCTGAGACATTCCCCTGCCTACAGGATCAAGTCCCACCTCCTCAGCATGGTAAGACCTTCAGAATGACGCTTTGACTCACTTTATTGGCTCCATCCCTTGCCACTTCTCAAGGGAAAAAGTTTTTCTCTTTTCAGCCCCACTTTTTTTCTTTCCTTAACAACACTGTATGTATACCTCTGGGCCTCTGCACATACAGTTCTTTCTTCCTACAATACTCTTCCCTAATCTTTCAGGAAATTCTCATCATCTTTGCTTTAAAATGACTTCAGAATTCATATGTTTTATGTATACACTTCAATTATCTTTAGTAAATTTACCCAGTTGTGCAATCATCACTACAATCCAGTTTTAGAACATTTTTATCCCCTCAGTAAGATCCTTATGTCCATTTACAGTTAATTCCCATTCCCACCTCCAGCCCCAGGCAACGATTAACGTACTTCCTGTAGGTGGTCTTTTGTATCTCTTACAACTCAATAAAAAAAACACAACCTAATTTAAAAGTGGGTAAATGATCTGCATAAACATTTCACCAAAGAAGAGATATGAAAGGCTAATAAGTACTGAAAAAGATGATCAACATTATTAGTAATTAGGGAAATAAAACCACAGTGGGATACTACTTCACACCCACCAGAAGGGCTATAATCAAAAAGATAACAAATGTTGTGAACAAACAGAAGACCTCATATACTGCTGGCAGACATGTAAAATGGTACAGCTACTTTGAAAAACAATTTGGCAGTTTCTTTGAAAGTTAAATATAAACTCAGTACTCAACCCAGCAATTCCACTCTTAGGTACATACTGAACTGAAAACATGCCCACACAGAGACTTGCATGCGAACATTCTCTTCATCTTTGAGGGCCCTGTTCAACATTCCATCCTGTGAGAAGCCTTCCAATACTCTAAAGATTGAGCCATCTCTGTCGTGCTCTACAGCGCTTTACATCTATGCTAGCACCCTACTACGTTGTATTACAATACAGTGTTTTCCCATCTGCCTCTCCTACAACTTTGAAACTCCAAGAGGAAGAAACTATGCCTCATTTATCTCTCCCTCCCTTCCTCCCTTCGTACCTTCCTCCCTTCCTTTCTTTCTTTCTTTGGGTGGGAGAGGGGTCATCTTTATAGGACAAATAAATGAACCATTTTCTTCCTGTATGTGCTCTCCATTTCTACTTAGCTCTCTTTCCTGTTCTCAATTGGAGGGTTCTGTTGACTAGTTTTTACCGTTAGATTTCATATAATAAATACAATTACATTCACAGAATTATTTTTAATTCCTCTTTTTGTCTCTACATTAGCAAATAATTTTAATTTATAAGGTAAAAAGTTATTACCTATAAATAAATTCTCCAAATTGCTAGTATTTCCAGGCGAAATGTTTCCCCGTGGTTTAAAAATTACTAGAGTTGTAAATTACTGCTGTCTAATTGCTGAAGTTGTAGAGTGAAATTTTGCACAAGTTTATTTCCCTGAATTGTGTGGAATGATTTACCTTGTCTAATTCTAATTTCATGTGAATAATTTTTTTTTTCAGACGGAGTTTCACTCTTGTCACCCAGGCTTGAGTGCAATGGCGCAATCCTAGCTCACCACAACCTCCGCCTCCCAGGTTCAAGCAATTCTCCTGTCTCAGCCTCCTGAATAGCTAGGATTACAGGCATGTGACACCACGCCTGGCTTTTTTTTAGTAGAGACGGGGTTTCGCCATGTTGGCCAGGTTGGTCTCGAACTCCTGACCTCAGGTGATCTGCCCGCATCGGCCTCCGAAAGTGCTGGGATTACTTTGGGTGTGAGCTACCACACCCAGCCGTGTTAATAATTAATGTGATAAATACTTAGGAATATTACCATTAAAGTGACACCTGTGAATATCAAAAGAGATAAAGTTGTTCATGTTGATATATTTTATAGTTTAATATGTAAGAATTTACTAGGTTTTTAAACTTTTTTTTGTTTTTTGAGACAGGGTCTCACTCTGTCACCCGCGGAGTGCTGGGGCACGATCACAGCTCACTGCAGCCTCAACCTCCTGGGCTCAAACAATGCTCCCATCTCAGCCTCTGGGATAGCTGGGACTACAGGCACGTGCCCCCATGCCTAGCTAATATTTGTACTTTTGGTGGAGATGGGGTTTCTCCATGTTGCCCAGGCTGGTCTTGAACTCCTGAGCTCAAGTAATCCACGCACCTCAGCCTCCCAAAGTGCTGGGATTACAGGTGTGAGCCACTGCGACTGGCCTACTGTTTTTAATACATAGACTACTTCTAGAATATAAATAATATATCTTGTATGTCTGTCTATACAGACAAAAATGTAGAGCACCAGGGCATCTATTAAAAAATTTAAAAAACAAAATATTTAAACTTCCTGGTATAAATTCCTAAATTCTCTGTTCCTAAATTTTCCATAACTAAATAAGTAATTATGTAAAAGCTCTATGCCTTAGTGATATTTGTTCCCAGCCTATCACCAAGTATATAAATCCCTTCACCAACAGATGAATCTAGAAAAACCTTAAAAACAAAGGTGCACTCTCATTTAGGATCCTTAAAATGGCATATATTAACTCATCAGACCAAGATCTCTCAAAATTCAGCAAGCCTACTCCAAAGGAGGTATTTGTTAAAGATTAACAAATCATTAGCTTAGATCACTGTAGATACTTACAATTTTATTAATATTTAAGTTTTGAATAAGCAATAATGTCCCACGGCTCAAAAATAAAAGGTATAAAAAGGTATACAAAAGTGGCTAATTTTCCCTTTCTCAAGTTTCCCATTTGCTCATTTGCTCATCCCCAATACTTGTGTACAATTTATAAATAACATTAATCAAATATTAATTATCCAAATCTGAACTATTTGGTTATTCCAGAAGAGTAGAGTTTTTATCTGTTTTTGATTTGCTAAACTATTTTGATATATATATATATATTTTTTTCTTTTTTTTGAGATGGAGGGAGTCTCGCTCTGTCGCTGGAGTGCAATGGTGCAATCTCGGCTCAATGCAACCTCCGCCTCCCAGGCTCAAGCAATTCTCCTGCCTCAGCCTCTCAAGTAGCTGGGACTACAGGCATGTGCCACCATGCCCCATTAATTTTTATATTTTTAGTAGAGATGGGGTTTCACTATGTTGGCCAGGCTGGTCTCGAACTCTTGACCTCAGGTGATACGCCTGCCTCAGCACTCCCAAAGTGCTGGGATTACAGGCGTGAGTAACAGTGCCTGGCCTGATTTTAATATTTTCACTCATTTTTGCCTGTTTGTTTTGTTTTGAGACAAGTCTTGCTCTGTGGTCCAGACTGGTGTGCAGTGGCGTCATCTTGGCTCACTGCAACCTCCCCCTCCCGAGATCAAGCTATTGTCCGCCTCAGCCTGCGGAGTAGCTGGGATTACAGGTGTGTGCCACCACACCCCGCTTATTTTCTATTTTTAGTAGAGACGAGATTTCACCATGTTGGCCAGGCTAATGTCAAACTCCTGACCTCAGATGATCCACCCGCCTCGGCCTCCCAAAGTGCTGAGATTGCAGGCATGAGCCACCACGCCTGGCCTGTTTGTTTTTTTGAGACAGACAGTCTCACTCTGTCGCCCAGGATGGAGTGCGGTGGCACCATGGCAGTTCATGGCAACCTCCACCTCCCAGGTTCAGGCGATTCTCATGCCTCAGACTTGCAAGTAGCTGGGATTACAGGCGCACATCACCATGCCCAGTTAATTTTTGTAATGTTTTAGTAGAGAGGCGGGGTTTCACCATGTTGCTCAGAATGGTCTTGAATTCCTGAGCTCAAGTGATCTGCCTGCCTCGACCTCCCAAAGTGCTGGGATTTACAGGCGTGAGCCACCGTGCCCAGCCTTTAACTCGTTTTTTAGAAACATAACGGTATAACCATAAAGTAACTGTTCATAGACAATGGCAGATATAGATACTTTAGGAGTTAATATTTACAACACTCAGCAAATTCTAAGCTTCAACCCCTATTCATTTCCATTAAGAACAAACAAAACGAGACCCTAGAATTGGCAAAGAAATATGTAAAATAATAAGTTCAGTTAATACACTACACTTCCTGTTTCAATTTAAGGCTTTTATTGTTATCCCTCTTTTTATTACATAATTATAAAAGCTGTACCTTCAGCATCCCACCTTACAACCATAGGATTCTCAAAAAAGATGACATTCTCATGAACCTCAAGAGTGACCTCTATAGGTGGGAAAGCATTTTCTGTCTCAAAGTCTTCTGTAGTTTCTGGAGGATATGTGGATTTCTGTAATCCTTCTTTGAGTATCTTTTAAAAATGACCAAAACAACATCAAGTTAGTTGACTGGTAACAGTGAAAAATGTAAATAGTACTGAATAAGCGATACAGTTATTTTTAATAAGCACTGCAGTTTGATCCCATTTATACATAGATTAAGAAAATGTCACAACAACATTTAAAAGATAAATGATTGAGAAGAAAAGTTACTAAAGATGAATGTACAGAACTTCCTATGGGCCAGATTGTGTGGTGGGGCTTCCTTATCATTGTATTCCTCTAAGCAATCCTAAAGGCCTATATTTAACAGAGATGATAACTAAGACTTGGAAAAATCAAGTAATTTGACAAAGATTACAAAATGACTTCAAAGGGGCACCAGAACTCAAAACCAGGTGCATGGGACCCTAAATCACATGCTCTAATACCATGCTAAGGGTGTGCAGGTAAAGAGAAAGAAACATAGACGACCTTTTGAGAAGAATGGAAATGAATGAATGCAAGTGAATTAACCAGACAGCAGATGTTTCTGGGATAAGGAAGATTTGTGCATTATCTGAATGCAGCAGACAAGGATCTAGAGAAGGAAGAAAGATTTAAAAATATTAGAAAATAGAAGAAAAATTAGGGCAAGATTCTAGAAGAGGTGGAAAGTTATTGAAAAAGCCTTGAAAATGAGGAAAGCCTCTTTGTTGCAGGAGAGAAAGATAGCTGTGAAGGAGGATTCTTTGGGTTCAAGGGGAGAGCATGAAGTGGTCTCAGGACACTGTGACAAAAGTCAACAACAACAGATCTTTAGATGGATTCTTGAAAACCCCAGCTCAGTCTGGGACCTTATGGATAAAGAGAATATTAAAATTTTGTTGGAGTGGGAGGTGATTAGGGCAATAACAGGGGGGAAAAAAGGTTAGGAAATACTTCTCAAATACAAGAATGCACCAAGGTCCTTAATGGATAGGATTGTGGGTGAGAAGTACCCAGCAATCTGTGTACAGGTTGTGTTAGGGGAGAGAGGGTGAGAGGAAAAGAGAGAGAGAGACAGGAAGAGGAGGAGAAAGAGAGAGAGGAAGGAAGGGGCAGCCTATGACCACATAACTGGGTATGTATGGTAGCATTCTATGAGAAGCAAGCCACCATGAGGTTAAGTTAAAAATAAACCAAGTCAATAATAGCACAAGTGTTACTACTTATAAAACAGGGGCGAGAAACTCCTTGAAAGATGATCTAACAACCGTTATCACCAACGTGTGGTCAGTGCATCAGCAGCATTGGCATCACGTGGACTGATTTTCAAATTTCAATGTGCATAGGAATTACCTGGGGATCTTGTTCAACTGCAGATTCAGTAGCTCTGAGGTGCAGCCCAACATTACGCATTTCTTGCATGTTCCCAGCTGACACTAATGCTGCTGGTTCAATGCTGTTGATTTAGGACCGTATTTTGTATATCAAGGATTCAGACTAGTGATTTTCAAACTTTAGGGCGTGTTTTTCCAAAACAGATTGTTGAGCCTTACCTCCAGGGTTTCTGATTTAGTAAGTTTGTGGTGGGGCTCATTAATTTGCATTTCTAGCAAAGTCCCAGATGATGCCAGAGGATGCTGATGCCTCTGCTCGAGGGAACACATATTGACAACCACTGATTTAGACTAGAGTCCGCAAACTACCGTCCCTGGGAAATCCCACCCACCACCGATTTCCATAAATAAAGTTTTATTGGAACATAGCTGTGCCCATTGGTTTATACACAGCAGTTTTAGTGCTGCAATGGCTGAGTTGAGTAGTTGCATCAGAGCTGGTAGGGACCGCAAAGGTGAAAATATTTACCAGCTGGCGTGTTACAGAGAAAGTTTGCCAACCTCTGATCTAGAATATTAAGGCAAAATTGGCACTAACAAAACATGATGATGTAAATTTACAATGAGGTTAGCATATATGAATTCTAGTATAAACTTCATATTATTTTACATTCTTTTAGTATCTGATTCTAATTTTCAATACCAATAAAGACAGTTTAAAATTACATTTTTTCGTTTGTGTTTAATAGGGTTAAAACTTATTAGATGTTAGATAATATGAAATAAAGTAAAAGCATGAGCAATTATTTTACTTATAAGTTTTGATTCAAGAATAAACCTACTTCCACAATCATCCATCCCTTCACTGGTTTACACTGTGGAGGAAGCTGCAAAATATCCAAGTGGTATACTCCACCCAGAGTTGTGAACCGGAATAAATCCACCATATCGTTTTCAAAGAAATCTGGCTTTTCAGAAGAATTCTCTACCAGCAACAACTGTGCTAAAATTAATCAGATTAACAGGTTTCAAATAGATTACAGTTTAGTATGCTCTTAGGAAAGAAATTTTAAAATTCTAACACTGGTAAAGGATGTTTCTATTCAACTAGCTACTAAGACTTTTCAAAAAGTGGTTAACTCAAAATGATTCATAGAGCTGACCTTGGAAGTGGAAATAGGCATGGGTAATGGTGGGGCATAGGGGAGGACACAATTTTTATTTCATCTACAAAACCATACAATAAGCATGTGTTATTATTAAAATGAAAACAGGTTGGGGGGCAGTGGTTCATGCCCAGTACTTTGCGAGGCTGAGGTGGGAGAATCACTTGAGACTAGGAGTTTAAGATGAGCCTGGGCAACATAGCAAGACCCCATCTCAACAAATAATTAAAAAATTAGCTAGCCTGGTGGTGCATGCCTGTGTGGTCCCAGCTACTCAGCAGGCTGAGGTGGGAGAATTACTGGAGCCTGGGCAGTTGAGGCTGCAGTGAGCCATAATCCGTACCACTACTGGGCAACAGAGCAAGATCTCATCTCAAAAAAAAAAAGTAGAAAGAAAAAGTGGAGAAAAGGCCTGTTATGAAAAAATACGCTAAGAAATATATAGAAAATAGATTCCTAGAAGTTATTGGGAAAGAAGCATAAAGTTAACAGAAAAGATGTATATAAATCTCAAACTAAAAGACTGACAAATTGGACATCACATTTCTAAATCACATTTCCTTGACATTTCTAAACTATATCCAACTGCTATTTGCCAGGACTAGACTGAATGCAAACACTTGTGAATACCCAGAAGTGTTGAGAGACTTTCAGTTGTGTATGTGCACTTGTGAAAGTTCATTACAACATTGTAATAATACAAAATTAGAAACAACCTATCAATAGGGATTTAAACAGTGTTCCATTATTGGATGGAATTATACAACTACTTTAAAAAGTGAGGTTACCAATGTATTCTTAGAATAATGTTTAATATTCATTTATATGAAATATATATTGCGTTCTATGTATGTAACTTATTGTTAGGTGGGAGAAAAATATTCTCAACAAAAACATTTGTATAATATAATCCCATGGTTTTATCAGAAATTAAGAGAGACAGGGATAAATTGAGCAAAGAAATCTGTTAACACTGTCAGAAAAGGGACTACAAAGAATTTTCACTTTAAATATATTTTTGCAATGTCTGAATATTTTAAACCATGATCCTGTATTTCTTCTGTAAGAAGAAAATCTCAATAAAGTTAAATTCTTAAAACATAATTTAGAATACCTGCTAAAACAGTTTCACTTAATACTTTCATCTCTAGTTCACATTTTATGGCTTCAGATTCTTCCTCAGCGGAACTCTGTAAAAAACCACAGACATATAGGTGTGATTGTCAGTGTCTACAGAGCACAGTCATTGTCTTTGTGTTCTAGTACTCACTTCAGATGTCTGGTACCTTAATTCTAGGGCCGAAAACCCTAAACTGATACTTGCTCTACTATAAAACTGGACTCAAAAGCAATATTTTAAAGAGCAATTAAAATCTCCACAAAACTTCACAAGGGCAAGAAGCTATCCTGCTCAGATTCTCTGCTGAAAACCCTTAAGTGTAAAAGATGGAGATTAGGAAGCAATACCAGCTATAAAAAAAATTATTTATATTTGCATTTTGGTTTATCCAGGGGGTAGATTTTGCTTAAATTTGATAATCAGCTCTGATAGAGTCATCCCAAAGCCTGCTTTGGGGTAAGTCTCTTAAGGAAATTGAAGACGTTGTACCTCAAGTAACGTAGAAGATAGTATCTCATTGTACTCTAGTGCAGTAAAAATAATCTAGACTTTATGTCTAAATCTGCCACGAACTTACTTTTCTGACCTTGAGCAAGTCATTTAACTATTATGAGCCTCAAATTCTTGATGTAACGTATTTAACTGTGTATCAGACATATAACACATCTTGCAAACAATCCGAAGAAATAAGGAAACTGAAGCTGAGGGAGATAACTGTTTTAAGGGTCAAATAAGATAATGGAAATAAAAGAACTTTGGGTAAAGTAAAGCACTAGACAAATGCAGTGTTGCTAGTATAAAAATTGTGTGTGTGTGTGTGTGTGCGCGCTAATACGTGCAAATTGAATGACATCCAGCAAACTTCATTTGACTTCAGGTAGTACCTGTACTTCTGCAGCAACAGAATAACCTTATACCAGAGTTCTAGTCAGAAATTTAAAACTAGTTATTCCCATGACTCTTAACCATCATACACAGACAAGTCCCCCATAGTAAACTAGTCTTTCCCATCTCTCATCACCATATTGCCTCATGTGTCTTCCTCCTGATCAGCTTTAACACTATTGCATTCTCTGCAAACCCTTTCCATCACGCCTCTGAACCTTCTCCCTTGTTTATTCATTCAAAAAAAAAAAAAAAAAAAAAATTACAGAGCTCCTAAATAGCAGTGGCATTGCTAGACACTGGCAATAAAAGACAAAGTCCCTGATGTAAGGAACTTCCAGTCTATTAGGGAAGCAAGTAAACAAATGGTTGTATTTTTGTAAGTGTTGTAGTAGAAAGTAAGGGATCCACAATAGGAGTACAAGGAAGAAGAGTTAATTCTGTGGGAAAATAGGTGGATGAAGACAGGCAACACCTCTCTTACCTAAAGGTAGTAAGTTTGAACTAATTTTTTTTTAAACTTTTATTTTAGGTTCGAGGGTACATGTGAAGGCTTGTTGTATAGGCAAACTCAGGTCACAGGAGTTTGTTGTACAGATTATTTCATCACCTAGGTATTAAGCCTAGTACCCAATAGTTATTTTTCTGCTCCTTGTTCTCCTCCCACCCTCTACTACTAAGTACGCCCCAGTGTCTGCTGTTCTCTTCTTTGTGTTCATGAGTCCTCATCATTTAGTTCCCACTTATAAGTGAGAACATGTTGTATTTGGTTTTCTGTTCCTGCATTAGTTTGCTAAGGATAATAGCCTTCAGCTCCATCCATGTTCCTGCAAAAGACATGATCTCATTCTTTCGTATGGCTGCACAGTATTCCATGGTGTATATGTACATTTTCTTTATCTAATCTGTCACTGATGGGCATTTAGAGGTTGATTCCGTGTCTTTGCTATTGTGAATAGTGCTACAGTGAACATTCACGTTCATGTGTCCTTATGGTAGAATGATTTATATTTCTCTGGGTATATACCCAGTAATGGGATTGCTGGGTCAAATGGTAATTCTGCTTTTAGCTCTTTGAGGAATCACCATATTGCTTTCCACAATGGTTGAACTAATTTACACTCCCACCAACAGTGTATAAGTGTTCCCTATTCTCCACAACCTCACCAGCAACTTTTAGTTTTTGACTTTTTAGTAGTAGCCATTCTGACTGGTGTGAGATGGTATCTCATTGTCGTTTTGATTTACATTTCTCTAATGATCAGTGATATTGGGCTTCTTTTCATATGCTTCTAGGCCACACATATGTCTTTTGAAAAGTGCCTATTCATGTCCTTTGCCCACTTTTTAATAGGGTTGTTTTTCTCTTCTAAATTTGTTAAGTTCCTTATAGATGCTGGATATTAGACCTTTGCTAGATGCATAGTTTGCAAATATTTTCTGTCATTCTGCAGGCTGTTTACTCTGTTGATAGTTTCTTTTGCTGTGCAGAAACTCTTAAGTTTAATTAGATGCCACTTATCAATTTTTGCTTTTGTTGCAATTGCATTTGGTGTCTTTTTCATGAAATCTTTGCCCATCCTATGTCCAGGATTGCATTGCCTGGGTTGTCTTCCAGGGTTTTTATAGTTTTGGGTTTTACATTTAAGTCTTTCATCCATATTGAGCTGATTTTTGTAAACAGTATAAGAAAGGGGTACAGTTTCAATCTTCTGTATATGGCTAGCCAGTTATCCCAGAACCATTTTTATTGAACAGGGAGTCTTTTCCCCATTGTTTATTTTTGTCAGCTTTGTTGAAGATGAGATGTTTGTAGATGTGTGGCCTTATTTCTGGTCTCTCTTACCTGTTCCATTAGTCTATGTGCCTGTTTTTGTACCAGTACCATGCTGTTTTGGTTACTGTAGACCTGTAGTATACTTTGAAGTCAGGTAACATGATGCTTCCAGGTTTGTTGGACTAAATATTGAAAAAGAATTATTAATAGATCCTCCCCCCAAAATAGTGGGAAAGAATTCTAATGTGAGTGAAAGGCATGAAGCGAAACAGGGTTCCAAGCACTCCAAGTGGTCAGGTATAGCTGGAGTGAGGCATGCCAGGAGGGTGTAAAGATCTGAGGCTGGAGAGATGCCAGATTGTGGAGAGCTTTGAATGCCACTCTAAAGACTTCAGAATTTCTCCTATGGGTAAAGGAAAGCTCATAAAAGGCCTTCAGCAGGAACCTAATGTGAAGATATTTGCATTTGGAAAGAGTATTCTGGCAGCCACCAGATCAATGGGCTGCTCAGTGAAGTGCTAGAAGTCCAATGTAGAGAGGATCAGGACCTACCCAAGGCAGAAGCAACCAGGGCCACTAGATGGAGCTTATAGGAGAGATGATAAGGAATTAAAAACCTAACTTGAAGAGGGACTGGATATAAAAGTAAAGCAAAGGAGAGGCTAAGGCTGATGTTCAGGTGTTGGATTTAGGTAATTAAGGTAGAGGGTGATAACAATTAGCACCAAGAAAAAAAAAAAAAAAGAAAAGAAAAGAAAAAGAAAAGGAAGAGGAAGGACAGGTTTGGGGGAAAAGTAATGAATTTGATTGTGGAATGTTGAATTTGAGGTCCCTGTGGGATAGCCAGGTAGCCTTTGGCATTACTTACGTTTAAAAACCAAGTTGCATTTATTTCTTACAGGGAGGATTATGATCCATAAAAAATACCAAAGATATCAGACCAATAGGCAAGTCAGTCTAATTCATATCTTCAAAAAGTTGAGAACTCTTCAAAGAGTTTAGACCAAACTGGCTTCTTATCTTGCAGGAACACCAGGAATTCAGACTTTCTCACCAGAACTTTTCCCCTGATAAACATGAGTACTTCACCTCAGCACACAACAACAGGAATTTATCACTTTCAATATTACCACATCATAAAGAGGATATTCTTGCATATGACACATTGCCTTTACGTAAGTCAAATTTTTAAAAATTTGTACTACTCTTTAGCTCAACTGACTCTTTTCTGAAGTTAGACTTCTAGAAAGATGCAATGAGTCAACTTACACTCTAGCACAAGCTCCTTAATTCTGATAACTACTCTCGAATGTTTTCCTGTAACTGCAACAGTGTCATCAGAACGTGCTCCTGCACAAAAACTTCAAATCTCATTTGCTGACAATACGGGTATAATGTATAAGTTTTATACATTATAATAATAATAAACTCCTTGTGTTTGTTGGCAATGAAGCCAAAAAAATACTTCTTTATTCCTATTTTCATCATGTTTTACATCTGGTAATGAAGGTCCTCTTTCATCATAATTCTTTTACAAAATTGGGTGTTTTCCAAGTATTTTTTTCTTCTAGATAAACTTTAAGAGTATTTTGTCAAGCCTCAAAAATTGACACCTGGAATTTTTACCTCAATTGTATTAAATTTATAGACTTATAATAGATTAAGAGTAAATAACAATTTCTAAAAGATGTTTCCTTGGAAATTTTGACAGAATATGAATCAGAGAAGGTAAAGTAACTTTTCAATAATATCTTGGCTCAACGTATACAAGAACTAGTTTATAACATGAAAGAATGTCATGGGACACTAGCAAATAATTTTCATTGCAACTTGATAAATGCACAGATATTATAATATAGAAATTCCTTAGTAAATGTGCAATTTGAATTTGATATAAAAACATAACCTATCATTAATAGGTCGATCAATAAAAACAGAATATAGATTCCAGAAATAGATCATAGGATCCACTTGAAAATTTAGCATATGGCATTTCAGATCAATGGAAAAAGTCTAGGTTTATATGGTATGTGTTTTGAGACAGCTGGCTAAGATTTGCAATAAAATAAATTTAGATTCATTCTTCTCACTTTACACTAAAATAAATTCCAGATGGTAAGATTCAAATGTAAAAACAAAACTAAACCAATCAAAAGCTACAAAAATCATGAAAGTACTGGAAGAGAATATATGAAACTGATGCCAACAATTATTAATGAAGTAAATGATCTTGATAATATCTGCAAAATGTCAGCACTGAACACAAGTTTGACAGAATGTCTTGAATTTTATTATCCATCAACAGAAGATCTATGCAAAAGAAATTCATTGATCTGAAATATACTTTTTCATCAAAAGATAATTTCAATTTTACTATAACTCAAAATAAATCATTGGAACTGATTCTTGATACAGAATTGAAAATGAATTTTGAAAATACAGCATTAATTAAGAATAATTATCCTGAGACTACTGGTCTCATTCATTCCAGTGGCTTTAAATACTATCTATAGACCAATGGTCCCCAAACATAAGCTAGTGATGCTCTGTAGGTCACACACATTGTGTGCTGCTTGACTGCACAAGTTCAGAACATAACCTGCACATGAACATGTACGTGGAGCTGTGCCTGACTTTCCTCTGAACTCCAGGTTCACATTTGCCTACCTGTCATTTCCACTTGCCTCCCCCAAACCTACTATGACCCAAACAGAACTCTTTGTTTCACAGCCACTCTCAACTGTTTCACTCCATTCCTGTTCATCTCTGTAAACTGTACCACCACATGCCTCATTTCTCAAAATAAAAACTCAGATATATTTTACCTCCAAAACATCTCCCAAACATATTCATCTTTCTACAGCTCTTACTGCAACCTCTGTCAGAACCACCATGGCTTCTTATTACTTACCAGTACTACTGAACTAGATACTGTGCTTTTATTCTGGCCCCTCACAATTTTTTCTCTATACAGTAGCCAGAATAACCTTTCAGAACCATACATCACATCAAGTCACACTCCTACTTACCACCCTCTAATGGCTCCCCACTGCATGTATAATAAAAGCCTAAATTCTCACTCTGGCCTGCAAAGCCTGACTTTATCTGGCTTGTGCCTCCTTTTCCAACTTTATTACCTACCACTTTGCTTCTTGCCCATCATAAATCAGTCGCTGGCCTTCCTTCTCACTTGTCTTATGACATCTGCAATAATTGTGACTGAAGACTACTTTTACCTTCATCGTTTTTTTTGTTTTTGTTTTTGTTTTTTATTGAGACGGAGTCTCGCTCTGTCGCCCAGGCTGGAGTGCAGTGGCCGGATCTCAGCTCACTGCAAGCTCCGCCTCCCGGGTTCACGCCATTCTCCTGCCTCAGCCTCCCGAGTAGCTGGGACTACAGGCGCCCGCCACCTCGCCCGGCTAGTTTTTTGTGTTTTTTTAAGTAGAGACAGGGTTTCACCGTGTTAGCCAGGATGGTCTCGATCTCCTGACCTCGTGATCCGCCCGTCTCGGCCTCCCGAAGTGCTGGGATTACAGGCTTGAGCCACCGCGCCCGGCCTACCTTCATCATTTTATAGCTGATTCTTTCTTGTCATCTGGGTCTCAGCTAAATAATACGCCATCAAACAGGCCCTCCCTAACAACGGAATGTAAAGTCACTCCCAGTTGAATCCTGTTTAATTCTGTGCATAAATGATTACTATATGGTATTTGCTACTTTTTCTTATTTATTGTTGATTTCTCCTAACTTGCATGTAAATTATGAGAGAAGGAGCCTTATTTGTCCTTTGGCCATCCTCCCCTGCGGGCCAGAATGGTGCCCACCACATAGAGGTAGGCATATGATACATATTCAGTAAGTGAGTAAGGAAATGAGAACAACTCCCAGGGTATGACCTGGAAATGCACTGAAAACATACATTTGTGGCAGGTTAAAGGTTGTTGAATGTTAAGGAGCTCTGATGCTAGGTTTTTTATATAACCTATTCCCATGGATTTTTAATTTATCCACGATTATCACAAAACATCCCAAATTACTCAGGCTATTTCATATCTCCATACTTTTCCCTCTGGCCAGAATAACTTCCTTTCCTTCCTATCTAAACTTCTCCATGCTACACTGAAAGATTCAGCTCACGCTACCTCACGAGAGAAGACTTCCAATCTGTTCGTTTGTTTTTATTTTGGGTTTATTTTGATCTCCTTTTTTGTTATTTTTGTTTTTGTTTGAGATGGAGTTTCACTCTTGTTGCCCAGGCTAGAGTACAATGGCACAATCTCGGCTCACCACAACCTCCACCTCCTGGGTTCAAATGATTCTCCTGCCTCAGCCTCCTGAGTGGCTAGGATTACAGGCACCTGCCACCACACCGGCCAATTTTGTATTTTTAGTAGAGATGGGGTTTCTCCGTGTTGGTCAGGCTGGTCTCAAACTCCCGACCTCAGGTGATCCCCCTGGCTTGGCCTCCCAAAGTGCTGGGATTACAGGCATAAGCCACCGTGCCCAGCCTATTTTGATATCTTAACCCCCAAGTAGAATCTCTCTCATTGCACATATTAGAATATATGGTAACTCTTCTAATCCACAAGATTATTAGCCCATTAAAAACAAGATCGTGTTGAATCCCTTATCAATAGCAGGCATTTAGTAAATGTTTGACAAATAACATATACATTACATATATAAAATATTTATGTTTAATCCTGTATATATTTGTTTAAACTATCTTAAAGCCAGAGACTACTTTAACTTTTAAAAGTTCAAAGACCCCACATACTATCATGCATGCCCTTTAGATCACTAATGTAGTTCTGAAGGTAATTCTCATTAAAAATTAATTTCTCGCAAATGTGCTACACTTAAATTAGGTTTTTCTAAAAAGTTTGCATGATACAGTAATTGGGAAGACAGTATTACCCAATACCTATAATATTACTAGTATTACACATTTAAATGATCTAAAATGTGGTATTAAGAGCCCTCTAGTGGCAAACTTCTTGCTGCACTCATGAAAAAGAAAACAATGTGTACATTTTCTACTGTATGAGATTTAAATTTTTAAATGACCAAAATACTAAATACTTGTTATTTGTGATTATCTGACGTATCAAACATAACTCATATATTGTGGGCCATAATTGCCTGCATTATTATATCATATTTGCCTTGTATCAGTCTCTAAAGTCAATGTAAAGATACAAAAAATGTAAGATTTATAATAAAATATGATAACCTAAAATTGTGAGGTAAGCATTTTACCCCCAACCAAAAAAAAAAAACCTGGAAAAATACAGAATTTTTTCTCTAAATCCGAAACATAGTTAAGTTTGCCTACTGATCTTACATGTAGTCCCTAATTTACACATACACACAAAAGTTGAGTATCATGAATTTATATGGCAGTTTAAAACATTTAGAAAACATTTTGTCACACACAAATTGTTATGTGTCATGAATGAAACTTAGGGTTACGTTAGTTCCCCTGTAGCCGTGATTATATAGGAATACAAACTTAACCACTGTCTGTAAATATTGCTTCAAAAGCACACTGAGTTCCAGCTGGAATAGGAGGAGCACACCTTTCCTAAGGCTGCTGTAGTGACAGCAAGAATCTTCCTATCACCACATACTATGCCAGATCACTAAAGGGGTGGAGGATCAGAACTGCAGAGGAGAGAGTCCCAAGAATCCCCAGTGACCAGCTTGCAGAATCTGTAAAGGTAGCAGAAATGATCTCCAGCACACCCAACTGTAATGAAGAGGATCTTAAGTATCTCTCAATAGACAGGATAACTTTGAGGAGGATAGTGGTTGAAATCCCCAATTTATGTAGGCTGCTCACAACAAATCAGACTCAAGTCAGGGCCTGCTTTTCATCACTTACACATCCATTCATTCACTTCTTCCTTCATTCAATAAACATTCATTGAGCCCTTATGAGCTCTATTCTCTCTGCTTAAATGTGAAGTCTATCAAGAAATTCTCGTCCTCAAGATCATAATTTAGTGTTTAAGGTAAGAATTCTAATAATTAAACAGAATGACAAGAGCATCGTGGACGGACATCTAATTTAATCTGAGGAAACAGAAGATTCTATGGAGATAAAATTTAGGGTAAGTTTTGAATCAAGACAAGTAGAAGTTAGGTACAGGGATTAGTGTGATGGAAGAAGGGAATTTCACCTCAGCACAGAGGCTTATCATGAACTTTCCCCCTTTAAAGCCAAAATGGGAAATACATTGTTTCATTTCCTATGAGGAAAGTAATGTGTGTTCAGTACTTATTTATTGAAAATCTAAATAATACAATAGAGTACAGAGAATAAAAAAATCACTGATAATATACCACCATCCCATCCTTCTCCTGTTCTTCCCCCACCACCAAAACATAACCACTCTTTGGTAGAGAGGCTTCTAGATTTTTTCTGTGCATTCAAAAAAGCAGAATCGTATTGATAATAGTTTTAACTTTAAAAAACATTTAACAATACATTCTAGGCATCTTTCTATAGAAAAGTATATAAAATCTTTGTCATTTTAAATGATAAAATATCCAAATATCCAAACCAACTAGTATTGTTTGGATATTTTATAATTTTTTAATTTGTGGACTGTTTTTGCTACTATTAAAAAAACTTCAATGAACATCTTGGCACAATCATTTTTATTTATTTTGTTCTATTATTTTCTAATAATAAATTACTATAAGTAAAATCACTAATCATAGGCATGTTTACATGGTGCCAAATAAGGATTGTACAGATTTACTTTTCTAGTAACAGTATGTGAAGATGCCTGCCTGCTTAATCTGATAGGAAAACAAATGACCTTTTTTTTCTAATTTGATTACTTATTTGGTTCAGTACATTTTTATATTTTTATTGGCTAGTTGTATTTCTTTTCTCAACTGCCTGCTCATGTCCTTTGCTTAATTTTATATTAAGAAATTGTCTTCTCACTGATGTGTACAAATTCTTTACATTAGGGTATGAACCCTTTGTCATGTATGTTGAAATATTTTTCTCAGCCTGTTATTTGCCTTTCAGCTTTGTTTATAATGAGGTTTATGGGGCTACACAAATATTTGAATCCAATCTCTTTTTCATTCATGCTTTTGGTTTTGATGCACTGATAAGGTCTTGTTAGTAAAGATAAGTTTCCTACGTTCTCTTCAAATACTTTCATTATTTTTATAATTTTTGAATAGTTTGTTTTTATATTGGAAACTATGGTTTGTTGTTTTTTTTTTAGTCTTTAGGGTAAAGTGAAAATCAAATTTATTTTAAATCGTAGTCAGCTGCCCCAGCACCAATTATTATATCAAACTCATCCTGTCCATTCTTGGCTTCTGAAGCTTCTTTTATACAGATATTACGCTTCCTATTTCTACCCATCATCTCTCATTCTTTTTCCCTGACAAATCCCATCAAATGATCTGTCTTCCTCTTTTGAGCTGCTGATTGTCTTTATAAATCTAGTGATTTTTTGCTCCCTGCAGTCTACTCACACTTACAAAAGGCGGTTTACACTGTTCAGAATCTGTGGAAAGTGTAGGCCCATCTGACAAGTAGTTTTGCGTTGGGGGATTCTTCGCTCTAGGCAGTCACCCACCACCCTTCCCGCTTCAGCACAGAAGATGGCCTCCCCCTCCTGCCCTGGCACACTTCACCAGTACTATGGAGTTCTTCTGCTTCTGTGGAAATCATACAAACTTCAGCCTTATTCATATTAGCATTTTCCGAATGCTGTGGGGTTTTCGGCAGAAGGATAGAGCACATGTACATAAGCATAAGCATCTCCACATGTGTCTGGTGGTGGTCAGAAGATTTGTTCCTGGAAATGAGGGTGCTGAGTCAATGTTACTCTCATTTTCTAGGCAATCACCTATCTCTTTCTAAATCCCTTGATATACAGTTCCTCCAGCCAGGTTCCTGTATCTACCATTCACACAATTCTTACCATTCACAGACTTTGGACAAGTTTTCATTGCCTTTTATAAAGTAGAATTATTTCTGCCATATCACTAATTGCCTGCTGATCTTTATTTGAGGTTTCTTGGACTATGTATTTGTTTTGTTTTTATTGTTTTTGAGACAGGGTCCTGCAGTCTTGCCTAAACTTGAGGGTGGTGGCATGATCACTGCTCACTGCAGCCTTGACCTCCCGGGCTCAGGCAATCTCAGGGTTCCTAGCAACTCGAACTATAGGCATATGCCACCACATCTGGCTACTTTTTTTTATTTTTAGTCCAGCTGAGGTCTCGCTATGTTGCTCAGGCGGGTCTTGAATTCCTGAGCTCAAGGGATCCTCTTGTTTAGGCCTGCCGATAATCTCTACTGAGATTATAAGCTTGAGCCACTGCACCCAGCCTAGACTATGTATTTGAACATAGACTCAAATTTGATAAAATGTGCATCTTACCACTCATATAATGGTTTTCCTTGGCATACTTTTTTGAGACAGAGTCTCACTCTGTCACACAAGCTAGAGTGCAGTGGCACGATCTCAGCTCATTGCAACCTCTGCCTCCTAGATTCAAATGATTCTTGTGCCTCAGCCTCCCGAGCAGCTGGGATTACAGGCACATGCCACTATGCTCAGCTAATCTTTGTACTTTTAATAGAGATGGGGTTTCACCATGTTGGCCAGGCTGATCTCGAATTCCTGATCTCAGGTAATCCACCTGCCTCAGCCTCCAAAGTGTTGGGATTACAGGCGTGAGCCACCGCGCCCGGCCTCCTTGGTGTACTTTTGTGGCACTTTCAACATCATCATTTGCATATCTTTATTCATCATTATAACCTAAAATGGTTCAATATAACATTAAATAATAACAAAAACTGGATGTAGTTAAATTCATTGGTAAGGGCCATTCAAACTAAGAAAAGCTTAGTTCGGTACTTTCAGGCCCACTAGCTCTCTACAGTAATTGATGACGAATGTTGAGAAGAAGATATAAATTCACTATTCAGTCAGTATTGTAGTGGGTTCATATGCTTATATATTTAATATAAAACTATTGCCAGGCTTACAAGGAACATGGCAGACACAATGCAGGACTAACTTGCAGCTCCCACTTGGACAGACAGAACAGTGTATGGAGACTCATATTGTGAACTTTTGCTCTAGGAACTGCTGCAGGAACACACCAGGAAAACTGAAATAATTCACAGACTCTGAAAGAAGTGCTTGCCACTGCAAAGTCCATGAGACAGCTGAAATACTGTGAGTGTCCAAAGTGTGAGGGGGGATAATCTGCCTCCAAACACACATCCTCCCTGGGGAACCCGAAAATCCAGATCATGGGAGAAGGATTTAACCTTAACTAGAACGGAAATGGATTTAGAAAGCTGAATGAAGTAGAAGAAGCAGTGGGAAGAGTCCGGTAGGTGCTCCTGGTCTCCAGGGAAGCCATTTCTGACTTTATCTCACAGGGGTCCTTGGGGAGAGCTGCCAGTGGAATTGGGGAAGGACCACAGGGAGAAGGAAACTTCTAGCTGAACTTTGCAATACTTTCCACCAAGTACAAATTTTCCTGGGCAGGATCCGGGAACGGGGGATCAAGGGTGGTGGGGGGCAGTGGGAAATGGGAAGTACAGACACAAGCACAGAAGCCACAGAGGGCAGGGAGGGCAGAGTCTGAAAGCCCTGGTTGCTTTCTCAGTGGGGAGGCTTGTAGCCTGGGGCAAGATCTCAGCCCTCCTCATTGGTTGCCTGGATATAAACTCAGTAGCTGTTGGTGGGGCATGGTGGGAGCGAGACTGGCCTTGCTGGATGTGTAGGAGCTCGGTGAGGCTCATCACTGCTGACTTTCCCCCACCTCCCTGGCGAACTGTATGACACAGCAGAGGCAGCCATAATCCCCCTGGGAGCATAATTGCACTGGCCTGAGAAGCATACCCGCATCCACCAGAGCAGATACAGCAACTCCCGCCCAAGGAGAGTCAGAGCCCAGACATGCCTATACCTGCCTCCACCTGATGGTCTTTCTTTACCTACCCTGGTAGCCAAAGGCAAAAGACATAATCTTTTGGGAGCTCTATGGTCCCATCCATCACCTGAGAAACCTGAATACTTATCCAGATTACCTTAGGGCAAGCTTGTATCCTCCCACACTACCGCAGCTGATGCCCTTTTGAAAGCGCCACCTCCTGGCTGGAGGCCAGTGAACAGCTAGCACACCAGCATTTGCGAAAACCAGTGCACTAAACCAAACTACAACCAAGAACCCTCAGAGTCCACTTCATTCCCCTGCTACATCCACTAGAGCAGGTTCTGGTATCTACAGTTGAGAGCTTGGAAGATGAGTCATACCACAGGACTCTTTGCAGAGACTCCATAGTACCAGCCTGGAGCCCGGTAGCTCCACTGGGTGGCTAGACCCAGAAAAGCAATAATAATAACTGCAGTCTGGCTCTCAGGAAGCCTCATCTGTAGGGGAAGAGGGAGAGCACATCAAGGGATCACCCCACGGGACAAATGAATCTGAACAGCAGCCCTTGAGCCCCAGATCTTTCCTCTCATACAGTCCACCCAAGTTAGTAGGAACCAGAAAAACAATTCTGGTAATATGAAAAAGCAAGGTTCTTTAACACCCCCAAAATATCACATTAGCTCACCAGCAGTAGATCCAAACCAAGAAAAAAAATCTCTGAATTGCCACAAAAAGAATTCAGAAGGTCAATTATTAGGCTACTCAAGGAGTCATCAGAGAAAGGTGAAAACCAACTTAAAGAAAATTGCAAAAATGATACAGGCTATGGATTAAAAAATCTCCGGATAAACGGCATAAATAAAAAACAATCACAACTTCTGGAAAAGAAAGACACACTTAGAGGAATGCAAAATACACTGGAAAGTTTTCAACAATGGAACTAAACAAATAGAAGAAAAAACTTTAAAGTTTGAAGACAGGCTTTTGAATTAACCCAATCCAACAATGACAAAGAAAAAAGAATTTTAAAAAATGAACAAAGCCTCCAAGAAGTCTGGGATTATGTAAACAACCAAATCAAAGAATAACTGGTGTTCCCAAGGAAAAAGAGAAATCTAAAAGTGTGGAAAATATATTTGAAAGAATAATCAAGGAAAACTTCCCGGTTTTGCTAGATATCTAGACATCCAAATACAAGAAGCTCAAAGAATGCCTCGGAAACTTATCACAAAAAGATCATCACCTAGGCACACAGTCATCAGGTTATCTAAAGTCAAGACAAAGGAAAAAATCTTAAGAAATGTGAGGCAAAAGTACCAGGTTTAATCTGATGAAAACCTATCAGATTAAAAGCAGATTTCTCAGCAGAAACCCTACATGCTAGAAAAGGGATTGGGGTCCTATCTTTAGCCTCCTTAAACAAAATAATTATCAGCCAAGAATTTTGTACCCAGCAAAACTAAGCTCCATAAATGAAGGAAAGATAAAGTCTTTTTCAGACAAACAGATGCTAAGGGAACTTACCACTACCAAACCAGCACTACAAGAATTGCTAAAAGGAGTTTAAATCTTGAAACAAAACCTCAAAATATAACAAAATAGAACCTCCTTAATGCATAAATCTCACAGGGCCTATAAAACAATAATGCAGTGTTTATAAAAAAAAAAAAAAAAGGCAAAAGTCACCAAGATATTCAGGCAACAACTAGCACAATGAATAGAATAGTACCTCACATCTCAATACTAACATTGGATATAAAGGGCCTAAATGCTCCACTTAAAAGATACAGAACTACAGAATGGATAAGAATTCACCAATAGGGCCAAGTGTGGCGGCTCATGCCTGTAATCCCAGCACTTTGGGAGGCCGAGGTGGATGGATCATGAGGTCAGGAAATCAACACCATCCTGGCTAACACAGTGAAACCCCATCTCTACTAAAAATACAAAAAATTAGCCAGGCGTGGTGGCAGGCACCTGTAGTCCCAGCTACTTGGGAGGCTGAGGCAGGAGAATGGCGTGAACCCAGGAGGTGGAGCTTGCAGTGAGCCAAGATCGTGCCACCGCACTCCAGCCTGGTTGACGGAGGGAGACTCTGTCTCAAAAAAAAAAAAAAAAAAAAACCAAATCACCAACCAAGAATCTGTTGTCTCCAAGAGACTCACCTAACATGTAAACAGTCACATAAACTTAAAGGAGTGGAAAAAGATATTCCATGCAAATAGACACCAAAAACAAGCAGGAGTAGCCATTCTTATATCAGACAAAACAGACTATAAACAGTAGCTAAAAAAGACAAAGAGGGTCACTACATAATGAAAAAAGGTCTAGTCCAACAGGAAAATATCACAATCCTAAATATATACGCACCTAACACTGGAGCTCCCAAATTTATAAAACAATTACTACTAGATGTAAGAAATGAGATAGATGGCAACACAATAATAGTGGGGGACTTCAATATTCCACTGACAGCACTAGACAGGTCATCAAGACAGAAAATTTAAAAAATAATAATTAACTTATAACTATACCCTAGAACAAATGGACTTAACAGATATTTACACAACACTCTACTCGACAACTGCAGAATATACATTCTATTATTCATCAGCTCAAGGAGCATTCTCCAAGATATACCATATGAGAGGCCACAAAACAAGTCTCAACGAATTTAAGAAAATCAGGCCTGGCATGGTGGCTCACACTTGTAATCCCAGCAGTCTTGCAGCTGAGGCAGGCGGATCACCTTAGGTCAGGAGTTTGAGACCAGCCGGGCCAAACAGTGAAACTCTGTCTCTACAAAAATACAAAAATTAGCTGGGCATGGTAGAGTGTGCCCGTAATCCCAGCTACTCAGGAGGCTGAAGCAGGAGAATCACTGGAACCCGGGAGGCAGAGCTGAGATCACGCCACTGCACTCCAGCCTGGCAACAGAGTAAGACTTGGTCTCAAATAAATAAATAATTTTAAGAAAATCAAAATTATATTCAGTATTCTCTCAGACCACAGGGAATAAAATTGGAAATCAACTTTAAAAGGAACCCTCAAAACCATGCATACACATGGAAATTAAATAATCTGCTCCTAAATGATCATTGGGTCAACAATAAAATCAAGATGGAAATTAAAAAATTCTTTGAACTGAACGATAATAGTGACAAAACTTATCAAAACCTCTGGGATACAGCAAAAGTGATGCTAAGAGGAAAATTCATAGTATTACATAACTAAATCAAAAACTCTGAAAGAGCACAAATAGATAACCTGAAGACACACCTCAAAGAATTAGAGAAAAAAGAACAAACCAAACCCAAACCAAGAAGAAAACAAATAGCCAAGATCAGAGCAGAACTAATGAAATTGAAACAAACAAAAAAAACACAAAACATAAATGAAACAAAAATCTGTTTTTTGAAAAGATAAACAAAATTGATAGACCATTAGCGAGAATAACCAAGAAAAGAAGAGAGAAGATTCAAATAAGCTCAATTAGAAACAAAATGAGAAATATTACAACTGACATCACAGAAATACAAAAGATCATTCAAGGCTACTATGAACACCTTTATGCACACAAACCAGAAAACTTAAAGGAGATGAATACATTCCGGGAAGTATACAACTCTTCCAGAATAAAACAGAAATAAATAGAAGCTCTGAACAGACCAATGGCAAGCAGCAAGACTGAAATGGTAATAAAAAAAAGTCCAGAACCAGATGGATTCACAGATGAATTCTATCAGGCATTCAAAGAAAAATTATTACTAATCCTATTGACACTATTCCAAATGATAGAGAAAGAGGGAATCCTTCCTAAATCATTCCATGGAGCCAGTATCACCCTAATACCAAAACCAGGAAAGGGCATAACGAGAAAAGAAACTACAGACCAATATCCCTGATGAACATAGATGTAAAAATCCTCAACAAAATACTAGCTAACCGAATCCAATAGCATATCAAAAAGATAATTCATGCAGCCATAAAAAAGGATGAGTTCATGTCCTTTGCAGGGACATGGATGAAGCTGCAAACCATCATTCTCAGCAAACTAACGCAAGAACAGCAAACCAAACACTGCATGTTCTCACTCATAAGTGGGAGTTGAACAATGACAACACATGGACACAGGGAGGGGAACATCACACACTGGGGCCTGTTGGGGGGTGGGGGAATAGGGTTAAGGATAGCATTAGGAGAAATACCTAATGTAGACGACAGGTTGATGAGTGCAGCAAACCACTATGGCACATGTATACCTATGTAACAAACCTGCACGTTCTGCACATGTATCCCAGAACTTAAAGTATATAATAATAAATAAATTTTAAAAAAGATAATTCACCACGATCAAGTGGGTTTCATACCATGGATGCAGGAATGATTTAACATGTTCAAGTCAATAAATGTGATATACCACAGAGAATTAAAAACAAAACATATGACAAAATTCAGCATCTCTTTATGATTACAACTCTCAGCAAAATCGGCATAGAAGGGAAATGCCTTAAGCCAATAAAAGTCATCTATGACAAACCCACAGCCAACATTATACTGAATAGGTAAACACTGAAAGCATTACCCCTGAGAACTGGAACAAGACAAGGATGCCCATTTTCACCACTTCTATTCAACATAGTACTGGAAGTCCTAGCCAGAGCAATCAGACAAGAGAATAAAATGAAGGGCATCCAAATCAGTAAAGAGGAAGTCAAACTCTGTTTGCTGATAATATGACTGTACGCCTAGAAAACCCTAAAGACTCATCCTAAAAGCTCCTAGATATGATAAACGAATTCAGTAAAGTTTCAGCATACAAAATCAATGTACACAAATCAGTAGCAGTGCTATACACCAACAGTGACCAAGCTGAGAATCAAATCAAGAACTCAACCCCTTTTACAATAGTTGCAAAAAAAAAATAAAAATAAAATAAAATACTTAGGAATATACCTAACCAAGGAGGTGAAAGAACTCTACAAGGAAAACTACAAAACACTGCCGAAAGAAATCATAGACAACACAAACAAATGGAAATACACCCCATGCTCATGGACGGGTAGAATCATATTGTGAAAATGACCATACTGCCAAAAGCAATCCACAAATTCAATGCAATTCCCATCAAAATACTATTATCATTCTTCACAGAACTAGGAAAAAAAATCCTAAAATTCATATGAAACCAAAAAAGAGCCCACATAGCCAAACCAAGACTAAGCAAAAAGAACAAATCTAGAGGCATTACATTACCTGACTTCAAACTATACTACTAAGCTATAGTCACCAAAACAGCATGGTACTGGTATAAAAATAGGCAGATAGACCCATGGAACAGAATAGAGAACCTGGAAATAAAGGCAAATACTTACAGTCAACTGATCTTTGACAAAGCAAACAAAAACAAAGTGGGGGAAAGGACACCTGATTCAACAAATGGTGCTGGAATAATGGGCAAGCCATGTGTAGAAAAATGAAACTGAATCCTCATCTCTCATCTTATACAAAAATCAACTCAAAATGAATCAAATACTTAAATCTAAGACCTGAAACCATAAAAATTCTAGAAAATAACATTGGAACAACCCTTCTAGATACTGGCTTAGGCAAAGACTTTATGAACAATAGCCCAAAAGCAAATGCAAAGACAATGATAAATATATGGTACCTAATTAAACGAAAAAGTTTCTGCATAGCAAAAGAAATAATCAGCAGAGTAAACAGACAACCCACAGAGTGGGAGAAAATCTTCACAAACTATGCATCTGACAAAGATTATCAGATGCAGAATATCCAGAATCTATAAGAACTCAAATCAGCAAGAAAATAATAATCCCATCAAAAAATGGGCTAAGGACATGAATAGACAATTCTCAAAAGAAGATATACAAATGGTCCTGAAACATAAGAAAAAATGCTCAACATTACTAATTATTAAGGAAATTCAAATCAAAACCACAATATGATACTACCTCACTCCTGCAAACATGGCCATAATAGGCACGATGTGGCGGCTCATGCCTGTTATCCCAGCACTTTGGGAGGCCATGGCAGATGGACCATGAAGTCAGGAGAGCAAGACCATCCTGGCTAACATGGTGAAACCCTGTATCTACTAAAACTACAAAAAAAATTAGCCAGGTGTGGTGGCACGTGCCTGTAATCCCAGCTACTCAGGAGTCTGAGGCAAGAGAATTGCTTGAACCCAGGAGGTAGAGGTTACAGTGAGCTGAGATCATGCCACTGCACTCCAGCCTGAGTGACAGAGCGAGACTCTGTCTCAAAAAAAAAAAAAAAAAAAAAAAAAAGCCACAATTTAAAAATTAAAAAAAATAGATGTTTGAGTGGATGTGGTGAAAAGAGAATACTTTTACACTGATGGTGGGAATGTAAACTAATACATTCCTGAAAGAACTAAAAGTAGTTCTATCATTTGATCCAGCAGTCCCAATACTGGGTATCCGCCCAGAGGAAAGTAAGTCATATGAAAAGGACACTTACACATGCATGTTTATAGCAGCACAATTTGCAATTGCAAAAATATGGAACCAGCCCAAATGCCCAGCAATCAACAAGTGGATAAAGAAAATGAGGTATATATGTACCACGGAACACCACTCAGCCATAAAAAAGAACGAAATAATGGCATTTGCAGCAACCTGGATGGAATTGGAGACCATTATTCTAAGTGAAGTAACCCAGGAGTAGAAAACCAAACATCACACGTTCTCACAAGTGGGAGCTAAGCTATGAGGATGCAAATGCGTAAGAATGATACAATGGATTTTGGGGACTCAAGGGAAGGGTGGGGGAGTGATGAGGGATAAAAGGCTACACAATGGGTACAGTATCCACTGCTCGGGTAATGGGTGCACCAAAATCTTGGAAATCACCACTAAAGAACTTATCCATGTAACCAAATGCCACCTGTTCCCCAAAAACCTTTTGAAATAAAAAAATAAAATAAAACTACTGCCAAAATTAACAGAACTATAATGAATTATTACCATATGAGGCCACTTTGAGATAGATGCATAAGAAAAAATTGCTTTAGCCGTGTAAATGCAATAGTTCAAATTATATGGTTTCAAATTATTATATCACAGTTTTAAAATAAATAATATGAAATTCTCATGTAAAACACTGACAGGTTCTTTGTTTTCAGGAATTTAAAATCACAAATCCTCCCAAATTTTATTTTACGTTAATGGGGTTTTTTATTTTATTTTACTTTATTTTACTCCATATTGAAACAATGTTACCTATTACCTATTTACGAGACCTATTTACCCATTCTTTTTTTTCCCCCTTGGAAATAAATGAGTTTGTCAAATCTAATCACATCTCATTAGCTAAAGTAAGTCACATGGTCATGCCTAGCTTCAACGTGGAGAGGAGTATAATCCTTCCATATTCCAGGAAAGGGAAGAGAACTAGAAATACTATTGTCTCTAGTAAAGCTTCCACACTACCTGAGAGTTCAAATGAAATTTTTATTTTAAAAACGATCTTATTGCCCAAAAAACATTTAAACCAAAATGACAAATTTTTAAAGAGGAATAAATCACTCGTTTCCCACCTCTCTAAAATATCAGGTATGCAGAGATTTCTGGGTTCTCATTTCCTTATGCCTTTAAATTTTTCACGTGCTTGTCATTAGAGTCTAAATACAATTTTTTTATACTTAGCATTATGTCATGTCCATTTTTCTACATTGCTACAGTCTTTATTATTATTATTATTATTTTTCTTTGAGATGAAGTCTCACTCTGTCACCCAGGTTGGAGTGCAATAGCACAATCTCGGCTCACTGCAACCTCCGCCTCCCAGGTTCAAGCGATTATCCTGTCTCAGCCTCCCAAGTAGCTGGGATTACAGGTGTACATCACCACACCCAGCTAATTTTCTGTATTTTTAGTAGACACAGGGTTTCACCATGTTGGCCAGGCTGGTCTAGAACTCCTGACCTCAAAGTTCTGGGATTACAGGTTTGAGCCACCATGCCCAGTCTATAATTTTTGATACCAATGTAATATTTTAAATTGAATTCTTAATAAATCAGGTGTTCTTAGAGTATCTAATAATTCCTATTCTGATTTTAAATTTGTATTCAATCTAATCCTTAATCCTCTCCTGTGTTTAAAGAAAATAAATCAATAAACTAATACATTTCATGTCTTAAGCACTTGTCAGAAAACTTGAGATTTTTTGGTCCCTCGTAACATGCAAATAGGCTATTAAAGAATCTGCTTGGCTCTGAGAAAGTATTACTAAATTCTTAAGAGACATTTTTTTCTAACATAAATAAGCTTGACAATGTTGCCAACAGAAAAAAGAGCAGAAGCTAAGTAAAGGAATAGGATTATTAAATTGGTCAAAAGCTATATCTAAAGATGTCAATTTTTCCGAGAAGAGTGATATTTTAAGAAAATAAATTTTTACTTTATAAAATTCTTTCTTACAAAACCAAAAACTGAGGAAGTAACAGGGTAATATAAGATTATTTACTGTAAGTTTCCATTTAATGGCAAGTTCCCTTGAGTGAGTTTGAAATATATAATAAATACACAAAAATTAAATGGCATCAAAGCTGCCCGGTTGTGCACCTAATATAAAAATGAGCGGCCGTGCGCGGTGGCTCAACCCTGTAATCCCAGCACTTTGGGAGGCCGAGACGGGCGGATCACGAGGTCAGGAGATCGAGACCATCCTGGCTAACACGGTGAAACCCCGTCTCTACTAAAAAATACAAAAAACTAGCAGGGCGAGGTGTCGGGCGCCTGTAGTCCCAGCCACTCGGGAGGCTGAGGCAGGAGAATGGCGTGAACCCGGGAGGCGGAGCTTGCAGTGAGCTGAGATCCGGCCACTGCACCCCAGCCTGGGTGACAGAGCAAGACTCCGTCTCAAAAAAAAAAAAAAAAAAAAAAAAAAAGAGCAATTCCTGTGCTGAACTTTAGGATGTTGAAGCTAGTGGCTCAACTATTAATTGACTTTTAATGGAAGACAAGAAAAAGACACACATTAAAAATTGAGGCACTGGCAAGAAAGTGGCTCCCAGACAATTTCTATTTGTTTAGGAAAAATCTTGAGAATACTTTAAAGGAATCTAATAACACGTGTTGCATGAAGAAAAAAAAATGTGTATATTTAAATGTGTCCTACCATTTTCACTTCAATGTCATCTTGTTCCTCCTCAACTTTTAATTTTTCCTCCTGAATTAAGTGAGATCGTTTTTCTTGTTGTTTGGACTCTTCTTCGACCTCTTTGCTGATTGCTTTTTCTACATTCTCAACATCATCTTTGACAAACTCAGTTACTGAGGAAGTGTGTTCTTTTGATGGTGTTGAAACAGGGTGCAGTGCAGAAACATGATCATAGTGAGTATGCAGGAGTCGTACAGCAATGTCACTTGTTGCTAATATCCTTGGAATCTCAAATCCAATTTGTGTTTCAGAGAATCTGACACTTCTGTGCCTGTTAATAATTAATTACAACAAAAAAGATGAGACCCTAGGAAACTCTAGATCTGTGTCAAATTTATAACTAAGCAGTATTTCTCTTCACTTTAATTTTGCTCCAATTTTCAGTCTGATCACATGTGCTTTCTTTGCAGCATTTGGACCCAGTTGCTGATGCTGTCCTCCTCAAAACAGTTTATTGGGATCCATAACCCCACAGTCTTCTCCATCTCTGGCAGTTCCTTCTGTCTCGTCTATACGGCCTTCTTCCTGACCATCCCTTCGATGTTGATATTACTCAGTGCTCCATCCTAAGCCCTCTTTCTCCTCTCCCTCAGCACACACTCTCTGGGTATTGTTACTTCTGTGGCCTCAATTACTATCTATACTATCAGAAGTTTTTAATATGAGCTTTATTTTTCCTAGGGTTGGGTAGGGGTATGACGCATCTCTGAATGGACTTTAAGAGGTCCAAAAATGCCCTTCCACAAGTGCAAGCATCTGTAATTACTTGACATTCGGAAGAATCTATGACTCCCGAAAAGTGAAGAACCATTGGTCTACATGCTGATGACTCCTCAAAATATACTACACCTCAGATTTCTCTCCATGCCTTCAGCCAGTTGCACTCTGGTATCTTATAAGTACTTCAAACTCAGCCAGTTCAGCACCGAACTCATCATCCTTACAACCCCCTGCCAATTGTCATCAAAATGAAACTTGTTCTGCCTGCACTATTCCTTATCTCGTAAAAGACACCAACTAATTCTCTTCTTAAACTTGGGTAGTGAGTACAAAGCTATTCATTTTATTTTTATTCATTTAAAATTATACAGATTAATTTCCTTCACTTTTCTGTACTTGACATATTTTACAATAAGAAAGGTTACTATATTGTCCCCGATTAGATGTGAACCGAAGAGTTTTTTTTTTTTTTTTCATAGCAAATGGAAAGAACTTGGGAAATATTTTGTTCTTCCCTTTTACTAAACATCAAAAATAAAGTCCAATTTTTTTTTTTTTTAATGTCACATGGCTAGTCTTTTCAGAGGTAGGATCCACACCTAGGCCTCCTAATTTTTATTCTGGTTATTTTTCTCTAAAACTCACTGCTATACTAATGCAAGTAACTTAAAATGTTTAAAGATCAAGCAGTAACCAAGTGATCGTGAATTTGCCATCATCACTGTCATTCCTCAGAGATGTTTCTTTGTTGAAAACTATTGGGGAAACAGCACTTAAATGTCCAAGAAAAACACATATGAAAATCTATTATTTTTAACAGTTCACAAAGATTCATTAAAAAAAAAAAAAAAAAATCCAGATTGCCATGTAGAAAGTACCTATCAGCCAGGTGCAGTGGCTCACGCCTGTAATCCCAGCACTTTTTGGAGGCCAAGGCAGGCTGATCACTTGAGGTCAGGAGTTTGAGACCAGCCTGGTCAACATGGTGAAACCCTGTCTCTACTAAAAATACAAAAAAAATTAGCCAGGTGTGGTGGTGTGTGCCTGTAATCCCAGCTACTCAGGAGGCTGAGGCACAAAGAAACGCTTGAACCCAGGAGGTGGAGGTTGTAGTGAGCCGAGATCACACCACTGCATTCCAGCCTGGATGACAGAGCGAGACTCTGTCTCAAAAAAAAAAAGAAAAGAAAAGAAAAAAAAAGTACCTACCACTTCTATTTTTTTGGAGGGTAGAGGGGTTAAGTGGGTAAAGAGAAGAGGAAGACCTGGTATATAATGAGTATATATTTGTAATAAACACTATGCTATAACTTTTACATGCACTAATGTTTAATCTTCAATCCAATCCTATTAAGGGACATAATCATCATTTTACTGATGATATACTGAAGCTCAACAAAGTTAAGTAACTTGTGTAAGTAAATGGCAGGTTTGTGATTCAACCTTCAGTGGGCTAATTTCCTAAAATGGGCTTTTCCAAACACACCATGCTGCTATGCAGTAGGCATCTGTCTGGCAATCATGATGTGGTTCAATGTCTTTCCACCTACAGGGAAAGAATTATCCACAAGGGTACCTTGGATTCTTCTTGAGGTTTGCCCACACATACAGAGTAACATTTTTATCTTTAATGACTTTTTCCATATTTCCACTGTCCAGATCTGCCAAAGTATTAGCTTGCTGTAAGAGAAAAAGAAAACATTACAGAGGGCCACAGGCCTCATAAATTATACAACTTAGACAAGTTACTTTATAAATTATACAACTTAGACAAGTTACTTTACGTGTTGGATTCCGTTTATTAACCACCTAAAAGAGTAACTTGGGTAAAAATCAGGTTCAATCAACATGACAAAGGATTGTTTTAAAAAATTCTCTAAAGGATGCAAATGTATTTACTTACTTAAACATGCATCTCCTTTTTCCATTCAGTTTCTCCTAAGGTGTCTAAGAATTAAAGTAGCTCTTAGGTTGGGTGAGGTGGCTCATACCTGTAATCTGAGCACTTTGGTAGGCCAAGGTGTAAGGATCATTTGAGTCCAGGAGTTCAAGAACAGCCTGGGTAGCATAATGAGACCCCTCATCTCTACAGAAAATTAGCTAGGTGTGGTGGTGTGCGCCTGTAGTCCCAGCTACTTGGGAGCTGGGAGGATGCTAGGTGGAAGGATTGCTTGAGTCTGGGAGGTTGAGGCTGCAGTGAGACATGATTGCACCATGCACCCTAGCCTGGGTGACAGAGCGAGACTGGGTCTCAGCAAAGTAAAAAATAAAGTTGCTTCTATATTTCCGGGTAGCACCTGTGGATTAATATTATGTTACCTTTCTCAGTCATAACATCAGAATCATGACTTTTCATTTTACCTATACACATGCTGATTTATCTGTATCTTATGAAAATGTAGACTATTCTACTGCAAAGTTAACCTATCTCGGAACACATCAAGTTTAGAAAGCAAAATATCCAGCTTATAAAATCCAGATAAGTCATGTTTTCACTAGTCTAATACTTAACATCCAATATTAACCATAAAATTCAAGTATGTTCTTAAACATTTTTAAATAAAAACTAACATAGTTTGATGCCTATTGCTCAAGAAATCAGCTGTCATAAAAGATTTGAAGTCAATATGCGCTTGCTAGAACGTAAAACTTTAAAATGTTGAAGACTACATTTATTATTAATTTTTAAGTGTGATTATTCTTGCACACTTTTTGTTTTCTGTAACTGTAACTTTTTGAAGTGTTCAGTACAGTTATCTTGTAGAATTGCCCCACATTGTGGATTTCTATTATTGTTTCCTCATGGCATTGTTTAACTTGCTCCTCTATCCTCTTTATTTTTGTACACTGGAAGGTCTAGGGGTTTAACTGGATTCAGGTCCACCACTTTTAGCAAAGAGGCATCATAGGTTATGCTGTATTCTTCATGCTGCATCCTATCAGAAGACATACGATGTTCCACTATTAATGATATGAACTTGATTGCTTGGTTAAGGTGCTGACCACCAAATCCACCCATTGCAAAGTACATTTTCCCCAATCTGAGGTCAAATACTTTGGCACTGGGAGAATTATGTATTCCTCAACAGCTTTTCACCTAATCACTTAGGTAGCCATTGAGGATCCTTATGTGAAGCAGTTATTACACTGGGGATTGAAAAATGGTGATTTCCTAACTGATCACTGCATCCACATTAGATAGATGGCATTATATTGTAAAGAACTGTTCTTTCTTCACTCCAACTTCCTCTTTGTTTCTGAAGTATCACTATAAACTCAAAAATTTTTATATATTCAATTTTTTATAATTGATTATAATCCTTATTCTGATATTCAAATTATTCCAAATTTGATCAGTGCGACTTCTAAGCTAGCCTCTTAGCTAACAGCATCTCTTTCATACAATGTCATTAGCCTCTGAGCGTTTGCTCGCCTTCTAGCACAGGAAGACAATCCAGCCTCATCTTTCACTTTTCCTGCCCCAGAACTGAAATCCCAAATCCTATTTATGGAATAAAAAGAAATCTGGTTCATGCTGATATTTCAAATTGAAATATAACATTATAGTATTTTTTCTAACCCTCCTCCTCCTCCTCCTCTTCTTCTTCTATTTATTATCATTATTTTTTGAGACAGAGTCTACCTCTGTTGCCAAGGTTGAAGTGCAGTGGCGCGATCATGGTTTGCTGCAGCCTTGACCTCCTGGACTCAAGTGATGGTCCCACCTCAGGCTCCCAAGTAGCTGGGACCACAGGCAAACCATGCCGGGCTAATACATATATATATTAGGATGAGGTCTCTTATCCTATCCTTATATATTATTATCCTAAGAATAATAATAATAATATAAGGTGAGTGCAAAAGTAATTGTGGTTTTTGCCATTACTTTTAATGGCAAATAGAAATAATATTCTATTTCTTCAAAAATAAAATGTCTGGGGGGAGCAGTGGCTCACACATGTAATCCCAGTACTTTGGGAGGTCAAGGAAGAAAGACTGTTTGAGTCCAGAAGTTTGAGACCAGCCTGGGTAACACAGGGAGATTCCGTATTTACTCTCCGTAAAAAAAACCAAATCAAACCAAAACAAACTACATTTAAAAATAAAATATTATCAGTTATTAAATCTGAATAAATATATGTACTTTAAATTATTCTACTAACTTTTCCATAAACTCTTGATTTTTCAGTTTAAAAAATACTAAATTATTTTATATATAACATAAAATGTTAGCTCTTATAAAACTTAATATATAAGCAAAATATCACACTTACTCTGAGAAGTATTTCTGTGGCTACATTGAATTTAAGATGAAGGAGCTCCTGCAGTTGTAGAATTGATTCTTGGTACTGTATTATATTTTTATCTTGCAAATCACACGGTGGAGTTTCCAATAAAATAAATTTCAATTTTTCAATTAACTGTAAAGTAAAATAATATTTGCATTAATTCTCAGAGAAATAGTCAAGGACAAGTGAAAAAGGGAATGTTCTATCCCTTTTGAATTGAAGAACACATCCTTAGCAAAACATATAGAAATCCTTTCCAGTATTTATTCTGTAATTTAAGATCATAAACAAAAATTTCCTCCCAAACTCCCTTAAAATTAATTATAACACATTGAATAAATAAAAATCCATGAGTATATAGTGTTAGACGTTCAGAAATGAAAGGGGAAGGTGGGGTGAAGAAAGAACAGTTCTTTACAGAAGAATGCCATCTATCTAATGTGGATGCAATTATCAGTTAGCAAATCACCATTTTTCAATCCCCAGTGTAATAACTGCTTCAGATAAAGATCCTCAATGACTATCTAAATGATTAGGTGAAAAGCTGTTGAGGAATACATAATTCTCCCAGTGCCAAAGTATCTGACCTCAGATTGGGGAAAATGTACTTTGCAATGTGGAGATTTAATGGCAAACACCTTAACCATGTGATCAAATTCGCATCATTAAATTAATAATGGAACATCATATGACTTCTGATAGGATGCAGTATGAAGAACACAACATAACCTATGATGCCTTCTTGCTGAAAGTGGTGGCTCTGAATCTAATTAAACCCTTGCACCTACCAGTTAACTATGTGTGACAGAGCTTTCATTAGCAAGTTAATAAATGAGTGGCAACTTGTCATTACCTAAGACTGACAGACAATAGAAAAAACAATAATATAACAACGATGAGAAGGAGGTAGAATAGAACTACTACCATTTTTACTGAATGCTTACTATGCACCAGGAACTGTTCTAAATATTGTATATGTTTTAATGCATTTAGTCTTCATTATAATTCTATGAGGTAGATATTGTTATGGTATATATTTTATAGATGACGAAACGGAGGCACGGTATGATGAAGGAACAACTAGTAAGTGGCAGAATTAAATTTTGAACACTGACACAGATAATCACAGAAATTTTCTGAATTAAGACAGGTAGCATCGTGGTGTAGGGTAGTATGGACTCAAGCAAGAATGCTAGGCTTCAATCCTGGCCACCTCTCAACTAGCAGTGTGGTCTTGGGCAAGTTATTTAACATCTCTGTGCCTTAACTTCCTCACTGGAAAAAATGGGGTTTATAGTACCTATCTCCTAGTGTTATCATGAGAACTCAGAAAGCTAGTATTTCCAAAGGTTGGCATCGATTAAGTACTACATAAGAGTTTATTAAATAAATTTGAAAATTTGGAAATTGGTGTTTACTATGGGGCCATTTCCTTCTGTTACTGCTAGCCAAGCCCACTTGTTCTGCAGCTTTCTGCTTCCGTTTCCTATTGCTGTGATTACTCCCCTCTTCCGTCTCCTGTGTTATTGAACTTATCCTTTGCTCATCTTTTGTGCTCTTTATTACTTCTACTTCTGACTCCTCATTCTTGTAACAGGATATGTCCCTTGCAGCTCATCACTGGTGAACTCTAATACTACTTCCCACTACCTCCCTGCTAATTGCAAAGTACCAGATTCCCAAGCTGACGTTATGCCATGGCAGCTTCTCTGGTAAAGAGGATGTGTAGTAGCAAGAACACTGTATGATTAATCCACTGGCATTTAAATAGCTCAGACTGTATGGGAGACTCCTTGGGCCTTTGGAAAGTCAGAGTAAGGTCCATCTAAGGTCTCATAGTGGACTGTAAGCAAATCACAATCTATGTTTCTTTATTTGTTAAAGGACTCTCATAACTTTGTTGTTCAGATTAAATCACGCAATGCACGGTATGAGCTTAAAAGAGTCTACAGTTATACTCTCTTATGACAACATGAAGAAGTTAAACTACAGCAGCAATGACAGGAAGCATAAAACTGTGAGGAACTAGGCCAAAAAAGCACTAAAGGATAATAACAGAAATAAGAGTAGTGAATTCCTTCTAGTGTCTATTATCATGTAAGTGTGTTTAAGTGTGAATTTATTTATCCTAACTTGATGTGACATAAAAAGAAGTATTTGGTCTCTGCCCCCTGTTCCTGGTGTAAGCTTAGAATTTCTTGAGGGATAGGAATGAGAGAAACAGCTTTTGTTATTTATAATAAGCCCTTTTCAACCTTATCTGAGTTGATGCTAGTATGATGAGTCTTAGCAGATGGGGGCTGACTGCCAGAGGGACCAACCATGACATTAAAGGGCTGCAGCCTGCAGCCCCACTCCCTAGCCTCCAGGATGGGGAGAGGGGATGAAGATGAACTGAAACGCCAGTGGCAAATGATTTAATCCATCATGCCTACATAAATGAGGTTTCCATAAAAAACTCAAACAACGAGGTTCAGAGAACCTTCTGGTTGGTGAACACATTGAAGTGCTGGAAGGGTGGTGTGCCCCAAGAGGGCATGGACGCTTTACATTCCTCCCTACAGACCTCACCCCTTGTATTTCTTCATCTAGTTGTTCACTTGTATCCTCTGTAATATCCTTTATAATAAACCAGTAGAGGCGAGTAAATGTTTCCCCGAGTTTTGTGAGTCATTATAGCAAATAACCTGACCAATGGCTTGTGGCTGATTTATAACAGGCTGATCAGAAGTACAGGTGACAAGCTGGGACTTGTGACTGGAAGTGAAGGAAGAGGCAGTTTTGTGGGACTGGGGTCTGCACTAGCTCTAAGTACTCAGTACCAGCACTGGATCGAAGGACACTTAGTAGGTATCTGGAGAGTTGGAGAATTGGTGTGAGAAAACCCCATATACATTTGGTGTCAGAAGTGTTAAAAGTATAAACACTAGTTTTTCTTTTTACTTAGAATTTCTCGAGTTTCTTGAATGTGAGGATTCACATCTTTCATCAATTCTGGAAATTTTTCAGCCATTATCTCTTTGAATATTGTCTCTCTTCCATTCTTCCGTATCCCTTCTTTTCCATATATTTTTAGCCCTTCTTACTCTATCATACATGCCTGTCAACTGCTCTTTCATATTTTCTCTCTCTTCGTCTCTGTGCTGTCTTCTGGTAAATTCTTCCAATCCAACTTTTGATTCACTCCTGATTAAAAATTCTCGGCTGGGTGCAGTGGCTTATGCCTGTAATCCTAGCACTTTGGGAGGCCAAGGTGGGTGGATCATTTGATGTCAGGAGTTTGAGACCATCCTGGCCAACATGGTGAAACCTCATCTCTACTAAAAATACAAAAATTAGCTGGGTGTGGTGGCACATGACTGTAATCCCAGCTATCGGGAGGCTGAGGCATGAGAATGGCTTGAACCCAGGAGGCAGAGGTTGCTCTAAGCCAAGATCATGCCACGGCACTCCACCCTAGGTGACAGAGCGAGATGTCATCTCAAAAAAAAAAATAAATATTCTTAGTGGAGACATTTTTGTTTCTTATTCACTAAAGATAAGCCAAACACTTCTTATCTCCTTTTACACAATAAATTTTTCCTGTTATCCATAATGTCTTTTGAGGTTCCCAGCCATATAGGAGTCTCTGCTTCAACCTGCCACCTTGTATGTACTCTACTAGGCTTTGCACCCTGATGGCCCTTTGAACCAATGCTAAGCCACTAGGTAGTTAGCTGGGAAGCCACTGGCTTCAAGACTTTCTTACTTTCTGGATTGTTTTATGGCCTGTAAGGTTTTACCTTACTTTTTTGTGATTAGGGCAATGAATTTAAATTTTTTAAAATAAATTAGTTTTTTCCCCCTCAGTATTTTTAAGTGCATTGTAAAGTGGAAGTTTCTCAGGCTAGTCTAACCATCCTATTTGCAGGAACAAAAGTTAGAATATTCTCTTTTGTCTTTGTACCCCCATTGTCTGTAACAGAGTGTATACCTGGCACCTAGTAAACATTAAAAATCATGGGTACTAAATTACTGAACAGTGGATATTCCAACTAAGGATAAAATTACCCACTACCCCCACCCGTGTTATCTACATGAATACATGCAATTTGATTTTTTTTCTTGATTAGACAGACAAATAATGTGTTATGATATGGTGACCTTAGCTAATGTGGCAAGGAATTCTTAGGACTTATAAAAAGAAAATGAAAAAGCTGACCAATTACTTCTTTTGCTAAGGGTTCAGAAGCAGTAGTGTTATTATTTGGCAAGTAATCTATTAATTTATTTTTATTTTGAGTTAATATCAGACTATCTGTAATAGCCAGTTTATAGGAAAATATATAAAACACCTACATTTAGCACTACTTTACTCTTCTCAATCACTTCCTCAAAAGTCTCATTTGTTTTCTCTTTCCACAAACTAATAAACGTGTTCATTTCTTGGGCTATTGAAGGATCAGGACTCCCATCACATTGAATGTAGTGTTTCCACTGTGGAATAAAAGTGTTTAAAGGTTTACATTGATGAAGATTCAACCAAAGATTAAATGACTTCTTTTTTGAAGTATAAATTCTTATAACCTAGTTTAACCAACTTAGATAAAAACATGATGGCTTTTACCATTAACTTGAGAGAGCTCCAAAATAACCAAATTCTTATTTATCCAAGTAATTTCTAATCCTTAACATTCAGATACATAGAAGCACTAATTACTTTCAGATTTTTATTTTTAAAGCATTATTTATAAGTAGTTTTTGTTTTGCTTAGTATTCCTCTCTAATCATAGAGCTGCTTATTTGCAAAGGCCAACACTTGGGCTAATTTCTACTTCCCAAGTTATTACTAATGTCTAGTTGCCACTGGCATTTTAGTACAAGGCCTTCCATTCATTTTGTGGTTTATGCAAATTTCACATTTGTAATCATATTGTACTGTACTTAGAATTTTTCACTTAAGATTATACCACAATCTTTAGCCATATAATAGTTTTTCATTTTTCTTCTGATATTCACCTACATTATTTCCAAAGTTATGCTGTTGTGAGCAAGACTAGACTGCCTTAAGCACAAAGCTTTTACGTTTTAATTTAGCATAATTTCCCTAGTATACATTCCCAACAATTGAGTCAGTGTCAAAGAATATAAACATTTCAAGGACTTTATTACTGATAAATAGCTTTCTACAAAGTTATGTTACTTTACTTTGCCATAAGCAATCAATTTGTCAGATGAGAGGGTTTTTTAAAACAGATAAATTTAGTTTCTTGGCATCAAAATTGGACTACAACTCCCTCTTGTGGTGACAAAAGTATTAGCTAAAAAAGAGAAATCAGTCTTACCTGAGAAAGCATTCTAGTCTCCCGTTTCAATTTCTCTGCTTCAGGAAAACACCTCTCTAATAAATAAAGTTCTTCAAGTTCTTCATTTCTCCTTTCTAGATCCTGTTGCACAAGGACAGATACATTGATCTGCTCTTTAATTTTAGCTTTTTGTTTCACAGTTAGCATCTAAAACATGTGGCTAAATATATAACTGTAGTTTCAAAATGAATATTAAAATTAGTTTGAATATAACTGATATCTCCAAAAGGTTTCACCTGAAACAGTGGCTTACAAAGCGTGATCTACAGACTCTTGGTGGCTCTAGAACTTGGGATCTGTGAGGTCAAATCTATTTCCATAATAACATTAACATTATCTGACTTTTTCATCGTGCACCTATTTGCACTGATTGTGCAAGATGGTGTGAAAGTGCTGATGTCTTAGCACAAATCAGACAGTGACCCCAAACTGTACTATTGCTACGGGGAGAGGTGAGGGGAAGGAACCAGCTTCACAAAAGAATGCCCAGATGGTGACTCACAACTGTGACTCACAACTGTAATCCCAGCACTTTGGGAGGCCGAGGCACGCAGATCACGAGGTCAGGAGTTCGAGACCAGCCAACATGGTGAAAACCCGTCTCAACCGAAAATACAAAAATTAGCCAGGTATGGTGGCATGTGCCTGGAAGCCCAGCTACTCGGGAGGCTGAGGCGGGAGAATTGCTTGACCCTGGAGGCAGAGGTTCCACTAAGCCAAGATCGCACAACTGCACTCCAGCATGGACGACAGGGCAAGACTCTGAATCACATTAAAAAAATAAAAATTAAAAAAAAAGAATGCCCTAATGAAGAGGTGAAAAATTATTAATTGTATTAAACCTCAACCCTAAGTACATGTCTTTTTAATATCCTGCTGGATAAAATGGGAAGTAAGCACAAAGCTCTTCTGTTGCATATCAAATGACAATACTGTCTCGAGAAATGCCACTTGTGCAATTATTTGACTATTTTGGCAGACATTCTCTCAAAAATGAATCATTGCAGTGTGTTACTTCAAGGATACAACTCAAAATATGTATTGCCAATGATAAAATTCAAGCTTTCAGGCAAAAATTCAAATTTTAGAAAACTTGTATCTATCACTGTAAGCTTAAAAGTATTCCAATCTTTAAAAACTTCTGGTTTGGGCCTGGCATGGCAGCTCACATCTGTAATCTCAGCACTTTGGGAGGCAGGGGTGCATGGATCACAAGGTCAGGAGTTCGAGACCAGCCTGGCCCTGTCTCTACTATAAATACAAAAATTAGCCAGGCACAGTGGTGAGCACCTGTAATCTCTGCTACTCAGGAGGCTGAGGCAGGAGAATCACTTGAACCTGGGAGGTGGAGGTTGCAGTGAGCTGAGATCATGCCATTGCACTCTAGCCTGGGTGACAGAACAAGACTCCGTCTCAAAACAAAACGAAAAAACTTCTGATTTGTTTGGTGATTATACTAACGTATGTAATTTTTGATAATGAATAATAAATTACATCAACATTTGGAAGCAAATAATTCAGTGAACCAAACCTTTTCAAGCAAGCAACACATGATAATGCTAAATCATATATGAAAACAAGATCTATTCAGAGGGTAAGATAGATCAATGTTTTAAAATAACAGAGTATGAATAGTTCATTGACATGGTTTCATATTCCACATTAAGAAACTATGACTTGTAGAGTTTTGATATAGTATCAAAGAAGAATATCCACAATTATCAGAAAGGCTATTACAATATTACTTTTTTTCCAATTGCGTATCTGTATGAGGCCAGATTTTCTTTATATGCTTCATACAAAACAACACATTGCAACAAATGGAATACTGAAATAGATATGAGAATCCAGCTGTCTTCTGTTAAGTCAGATATCAAATAAATTTTTAAAATGTAAACAATGCCATTCATTTCCTCAATTTAAAAAAAAGTTGTTTCTTTAAAAATGTTCACGTATTTACTTGTGTTTAATAAAGTTTATTTTTATCAACATGTAATGTCTGTTAATGTAAGCAGTTTAAAATTTTTGTTTTAATTTCTAATATGGTAAAATATTGATTGATGTAATCCACATAAACATAAGCTCCTTGGCGGTGGGGGGGGTCTTCAGTTTTTAATAGTAATGGAGTTTGGTCTTGAGACCAGAATATTTCAGAATTACTGATCTAAAAGATTCTAGTGAAACAGACAAGTGAAACTAAAAAAGGAGAGGTAGAATTCGAATTTTTTTTTTTTTTGATTGCTGTTAACTTGTCTATAAAACAGATTCACATATGCTTTAAGGTTACAAGCATAGGCTCTTCAGCAAGACTTGCTTAGATCTAAGTCTTGACTATGTTACTGATTAGATGCTTAATTTCTCCGTACCTTAATTTCCTCGTTGGTGAAATCTAGATAACAATGTCACTTATTCTATGGTAGGATTAAGTTCATGTAGGCCTAAATATTACTGGTAGCTATGGACTGAGAAGGACATTAAATGACAATAGATCTGATAGCCATAGTTTAAAGTATTCATTAAGAACATTATTAATGTTTATTTACTTTTGCTTCAAGTCGATTCCATTTTTCTTTCTCAATTCGTTGTATTTCAAGCCTTTCCATTTCTTCTTTCTCATGTTTCAAACGGGCTTCCTCTAAAGAACCAAAAAAAATTTTTGTTCTCAGTGAACAGATCACTGTATTTTTAAGCCCTTAAAATTACTTCTAATATTTTCAAGATGTAGTGGTGGAATCTTTTATAGAAGTCACAGTCTTTATTACATGGTAGATATGAGAAAAGTGTCAGTTCTCCATTCTTCAAGAAAGTAACTACAAGAAAACATCAAACAACCCCATCAAAAAGTGGGCGAAGGATATGAACAGACACTTCTCAAAAGAAGACATTTATGCAGCCAACTGACACATGAAAAAATGCTCATCATCACTGGCCATCAGAGAAATGCAAATCAAAACCACAATGAGATACCATTTCACACCAGTTAGAATGGCAATCATCAAAAAGTCAGGAAACGGCTGGGCATGGTGGCTCATGCCTGTAATCCCAGCACTTTGGGAGGCTGAGGTGGGTGGATCACAAGGTCAGGAGTTCGAGACCATCCTGCCTAACACAGTGAAACCCCATCTCTACTAACAATACAAAAAAATTAGCTGGGAATGGTGGCGGGCGCCTGTAGTCCCAGCTACTCTGGAGGTTGAGGCAGGAGAATAGCATGAACCCGGGAGGCAGAGCTTGCAGTGAGCTGAGATTGCGCCACTGCACTCCAGCCTAGGCAACAGAGCAAGACTCCACCTCAAAAAAAACAAAAAACAAACAAACAAACAAAAAGTTGGGAAACAACAGGTGCTGGAGAGGATGTGGAGAAATAGGAACACTACTGTTGGTGGGAGCGTAAACTAGTTCAACCATTGTGGAAGACAGTGTGTGATTCCTCAAGGATCTAGAACTAGAAATACCATTTGACCCAGCAATCCCATTACTGGGTATATACCCAAAGGATTATAAATCATGCTGCTATAAACACACGACTCCCAGCCGTTGTCTCTTCTTTGCTTTTTGTGGAAATGGTGTAGGAGTGGCTCCCTGGAGCACTCATTGTAGCTTTAGATGTGCTTCCTCTCTGCAGCGTGAGCTACTCGGACTTACTATTCCCCTACTTGAGAATATTTATTCAATTTGAGTATATTTTTGACCTGCCAGGTATCTGTGAAACAAAATAACTCCTACTGAGAGCTTCTTATCAAGAGTAATTTAAAACATCCATCATCTACTGCTGAATGCTAAAATAAAGGCTGAGAGAAATTACCATTTCCCCAAAAAAAAAAAAAAGTAACATGACTCAAACTTTCTAGTCAAAAAAAAAAAAAAAAAAAAAAAGCCCACAATAATATTTTTCTTCTCCAAAAGGTTTATAGCAATCCAATAGTGATTTTAACCAATAAAGTACGGCAGACCTATCATGGCAATGAAGAGGAAGTCAAGTCTTCAGAAGACTTCCATAATCTTGTGACATCTACATCTTCAGATGCAATTACCTTAATCTTCTCCTGCTCTCACTATTAAAAACAAAATGTGAAGTACATATTGAAGAGTATTAGTTTAAGCCAATATAAATAAAACATGCCCCAAGATATAGATCCTGATACTGTATTCGTATCAGGAGTCACCTAAAGAAAGGATGTATAAAATTATACACAAAAAATCAATATGGAACCTAGGAACAGTCTTTTAAAAACCTATATCTAAATACTCAGATTTTAAAAACCACTTTTTGGTACTTTAATTAATAAACACTTTTATCAATGTTTAATTTTTTAACAAATAAAATTAGTATCTTAAATTTGGTAAATAAATATTATTAAACTGTAAAAATTTAGGCTGCTCTACATATTTCCTGGTAGTGTATATTTCTCACATTTAATGAATTTGAGTTTCAGAATTTTTACCGAACAATCAGCACCAGTGCTCCTAATTTCATCAGTAAATCTAAACACTTCAAGATAGGGTTACCAGAATTAGCAAATTAAAACATGGGATGCTCAGTTAAATTTGAAATTTAGATGAACAATAAACATTTGCTGAATATGAATTCTAAATTTCTCTTCAAAGAATTAATAAGTCAGTATGTTCAATTCTTTGCTTTCTACTTTTAAACTTCCTCGTAAAGCAACCTTTTTCAACTACCTACTCCACCCTGACTCATTCTGATCACCTGCTCCACCCCGACTCATTCTGATCACCTGCTCCACCCCGACTCATTCTGATCACCTGCTCCACCCCGACTCATTCTGATCACCTGCTCCACCCCGACTCATTCTGATCACCTGCTCCACCCCGACTCATTCTGATCACCTGCTCCACCCTGACTCATTCCGATTTCCTGCTACCTGCTCTGTCCTGACTCCCGCCAAAGCGCTTACCAGTCATTCTCTTTAAATTAGCCAATCGGAATTAGTTTAGCCTGTGCAGTCTAACCCTAGCCAATAGCGGAACAACACAGCAGCAGGGGCCACATGCGCCAGGGATAAGAACCCCTTCCCCTCCCTTGTCCAAGTGTGTGCCCACCATTGCTCCATTGGTGAAAGCGTACCCTTCTATAGAAGTACCTTGCTTTGCTGAGAATTAAAAAGAAAATTTTATATTTGAGTGCTATTTCTTTTACAGCACCGAAACTTTAAACAATTTTTTTTTTAAAGTTAAGTATGTCCCAAGTATCGCATGGGGCAAATTATCCCAAATTATCCATTTGATTATCTGAAAGTTAAATTTAACTGGGCTCCTGTATTTTATCTCTGGCAACCCTATTTCAATATATATCTGAAAGAGACTGGCATGTACTAACATCTTTCTGGATACTTTCTAAATGATAGGTATCTATTATAAAACAGATTAAAATTTAAAATTAAAGAACTTTGAAAAAATATTGACTGTACTACAGAAGGCCAACCTATCGTGACTGTTACCTGTATATGTATATAGTATCACTATTTATTTTGTACCTTCCTCTTTCAGTCGTCTCTCTTCCTCCTCTTGTAGCAGCTTCAATCGTTCAGCTTTGGTGACTTTCTTTTTCTTACTGCCAGACTTAACAAAGTCCACATCATAAAAAAAAGCTATTAACATGCAAGTTACTTGAAAAACACATCTTTTCAAATACTAATTATGAAAAACATTTTTGCTTTCATAAAACCAGCCTTTCATGCATTCATTCAACAAATAAGACCGCCTATTAGTGAAAGCTTTGATTCAGTGCATTGAAGGACAAAGTCTGGGAACAAGAAAAATAAGAATATAAATTATTCAAAGGGTGACAGTGACAAGTACGTGTAATTTAAATAATTCTCATTCCCAGTTTCCATATCTTTAAAATGGTGCTAAAGAAAACCTCCTCTTGTTGTAGAGAATAAAGTAAAACATATGTAAAAGCAGTTTGAAAACTGTACGCTTATAAAATTGAAAAGTATTCTTATGACTAACAGGTATACACAGAGTTATTTTGCAAGTTTGGAGGAAGGAGAGACTATTTTCAACAGTGAGGAGCGTGTAAAATGTTTATAGAGTAGGTGGTATTTAAATCTGTGCTCAAAGGATTTTTACCAGTCAGAGAACATATTCCAAGAAGAGAGAAATGCAGGTACAAGATAGGGGATTGAAAGAGCAATGGATGGGCCAACAAGTTCAGTGGCCCTAGAAAGACTCCAAGAAGAGGTGAAGAAAATGAGAATGTGAAAGAAGGCTAGAGCCTATGCTAAAGAGTTTGGACATTATTCTAGGAGAAACAGAAAACTCCTAAAAGTTTTTGAGAAGGGCTGTGGCTATAAAGAATATAATTTTGAACATTAACCTGGTATTGGAGAAAAAAAAACATGAAGAGGATACCATTTTGGCAACAATTAACAAAATCCAATAAACTGAAGTTGCGGCAGTGTTTATAGAATAGATGTTATTTAAATTTGTGGCCAAAGGATTTTAACATTCAAGGGAAGATATCCCAAAAAGAGGGAAACAAAGGTGCAAGATAGGGAGCTGAATGGGCACTGGATGGGCCAACAAGGTCGGTGGGCCCTGGAAATGTAGAGAAGATCCAATAAATATTTTACAAGCTAACTTACTTAGTAATGATTAAAACTGGAGGCAAGGAGAGGAAAGAGTCAGGAGAGAGACTCATAGAGGGAGAATGGCATCCAGAACAGGTGAATTTGAATGAAGAATTGTTAAAAATAATTTACATATAATTAGTAGAAAATGCTGGTAGAGCATTCAGGCAATTCTTGCAGGCACTAGAACTGTAGAATTGAGGTTTAGCAAAGAGGTCATTGCTACAGAAGCAGCTATGAAAGCAATTTCTGTGATAACGACCTCTCCTCCATTTTCACAGGGGAAAGCTAAAAAGAAGAGCACCATCTAAATTTGAGAAGAATCCATAGAAAGAGTGGTTAATTGTTGGGATGTATAGACTCTTGGATCTTTTTGGTTCACCTTCTCTAAGATGATCATAGACTCCATTAGCTCCACTGGGATCTCTAATCTATTGCCCCTACCACTTTTTCACTGTTCATCTACCTCCTCCACACCTTCATTTCTTCCTTTCCCAGGTTAGATTTCACAGTTCATCGCCCTTATCACTAACTTATATACCTCCACTTCCTCTGTTCTCCTCTTCCTCTAAAAAGCTCAGTTGGCTAAATCATAGTTCTAGTGAAACTCAACTTTACATTTGTTCTGTGCTAGCAATACGAGCAGCAGAACCTTATCAGAGAAAAACACACATGGGCTCAAATTTATCACCATAATTTTAAAATAGACTCCAGATTGTGAATTTTAGCTCCAGATTGACTACAAGAACAAACCAGCAATCCCAAGAGGACCCACAGACACCCTGAAGGAAGCGAACTGCTCCCGTAGGACCTGGGAGACACCCGAAATACTGTGAGTGCCCGAACTGTGCGAGTGGGCAAGGGAGACCCTACTCTCACAAACACACACCCCCACTGGAGAAGCTGAGGGTCTATTTGCAGGAGAAGTTTCCCACTTTACCTGGAGCTGAGTCAAGTTGGAACGCCGAGCGACATACAGGAGCAGAGGAAGCAGCAGAAAGGCCCTGGGAGTTCGCTGGGTCCCCAAGCAGCCCATTTCTGCCTGGCACCACAGGGATCCATTGGGAGGGTGGCCAGAGGAGCAGACGGTAAAACTCCATAGGGAGAAGGAATTCTCTAGCTGAACTTTGTAACAATTTGAATGGGGCAAAAAGCCTCCTGGCCAGAACTTGGGGGAGGGCATGAATTGGCAAGCAGACTTCACAGGCAGCGGGGGAAAGCTAAAGTCCTTTTCTCTCGCAGCTGGGAGGCAGATAGCCTCGGGCAAGTTTTTAAGTCCATCTCACCCTTCGCCTGGAAACAGACTCGGGGTTGTTCAGGTGGCACAGTGGGAGTGAGACCGGCCCTTCAGTTTGCAGGGGAGCAGGGTGAGGCCTGTGACTGCCGGCTTTCCCCCACTTCCCTGACAACCTGCATGACTCAGCAGAGGCAGCCATAATCCTCCTAGGTACACAACTCCAGTGACTGGGGAATCTCACCCCATCTTCCACAGCAGCAACAGCAAGACCCGCGTAAGGAGAGTCTGAGCTCAGACACACCTAGCCCTGCTCCCACCTTATAGCCCTCCCACCAATAGTCCTTTCCTATTCACCCTGGTAGTGGAAGTCAAAGGGCATATAATCTTGGGAGCTCTAGGGCCCCACCCACCGCTGGTCCCTCTCCATACTACCACAGACTCTCTGGAAAGCACCACCTCCCGGCAGGAGGCCAACCAGAACAAAAACAGAGCATTAAACCACCAAACCTAAGGACCCTCACTGAGTCCACTGCACCCTCCACCACCTCCACTGGAACAGGTGTTGGTATCCATGGCTGAGAGACCCATAGACGGTTCAAATCACAGGACTCTGTGCAAACAACCCCCAGTACCAGCCCGGAGCTGGGTAGAGTCGCTGGGTGGCTAGATCCAGAAGAGAGACAATAATCACTGCAGTTCAGTTCACAGGCAGCCCCGTCCATAGGAAAAGGGGGATATTACTACATGGAACAAAAGAATTTGAACAATAGCCTTCAGCCCTAGACTTTCCCTCTGACAGAGACTAACCAAATGAAAAGGAACCAGAAAACCAACCCTGGTAATATGACAAAACAAGGCTCTTCAACACCTGGAAAAAATCACACTAGTTCACCAGCAATGGATCCAAACCAAAAAGAAATCCCTGATTCACCTGACAAAGAATTTAGGAGGTTAGTTATTAAGCTAATCAGGGAGGCACCAGAGAAAAGGCAAAGCCCAATGCAAGGAAATCCAAAAAATGATACAAGAAGTGAAGGGAGAAATATTTATGGAAATAGATAGCTTAAAGAAAAAACAATAAAAAATTAAGGAAACTTTGGACACACTTTCAGAAATACGAAATGCTCAGGAACATCTCAGCAATAGAATTGAACAAGTAGAAGAGAGAAATTCAGAGCATGAAGACAAGGTCGTCCAATTAACCCAATCCAACAAAGACAAAGAAAATAGAATAAGACAATATAAACAAAGACTCCAAGAAGTCTGGGATTATGTTAAATGACCAAACCTAAGAATAATTGGTGTACCTGAGGAAGAAGAGGATTCTAAAAGGCTAGAAAATATATTTGGGGTAATAATCAAGGAAAACTTCCCCGGCCTTGCTAGAGACCTAGACATCCAAATATAAGAAGCACAAAGAAGACCTGGGAAATTCATTGCAAAAAGATCTCTGCCTGGGCACATTGTCATCAGGTTATCCAAAGTTAGGACGAAAAAGAATTTTAAGAGCTATGAGACAGAAGCACCAGGTAACCTATAAAGGAAAACCCCATCAGATTAACAGCAGATTTCTCAGCAGAAACCCTACAAGCTAGAAGAGACTGGGGACCTATCTTCAGCTTCCTCAAACAAAACAATTGTCAGGCAAGAATTTTGTATCCAGCGAAACTAAGGATCATATACGAAGGAAAGCTACAGTCATTTTTAGACAAACAAATGCTGAGACAATTCACCATTACCAAACTACCACTACAACAACTGCTAAATCTTGAAGCAAATCCTGGAAACACATCAAAACCGAACCTCTTTAAAGCATAAATCACATAAGACCTATAAAACAAAAATGCAAGTTTAAAAGCAAAAACAAAAAACAAAACCAAAGTATACAGGCAACGAAGAGCATGATGAAAGCAATGGTACCTCACATTTCAATACTAACATTGAATATAAATGGCCTAAATGCTCCACTTAAAAGACATAAAGGCCAGAAGCAATCACTCATGCCTATAATCCCAGCACTTTGGGAGGCTGAGGCAGGCGGATCACCTGAGGTCAGGAGTTCGAGACCAGCCTGGCCAACATGGTGAAACTCTATACTAAAAATACAAATATCAGCTAAGTGTGGTGGCAGGCACCTGTGATCCCAGCTACTTGGGAGGGTGAGGCAGGAGAACCACTTGAAGCCCAGAGGTAGAGGGTACTGAGATCACACCACTGTACTCCAGGCTGGGCGACAGAGAAAGACTCTGTCTCAAAAAAAAAAAGATACAGAACCACATAATGGATAAGAACTCCCCAACCAACTATCTGCTGCCTTTAGGAGACTCACCTAACACATAAGGACTCACATAAACTTAAAGGGGTGGAAAAGCATTTCATACAAATGGTCACCAAAAGCAAGCAGGGGTAGCTATTCTTACATCAGACAAAATAAACTTTAAAGCAACAGTGGTTAAAAGAGACAAAGAAGGACACTGTATAATGGTTAAAGGCCTTGTCCAGGCCAGGCCCGGTGGCTCACGCCTGTAATCCCAACATTTTGGGAGGCCGATGGGGGCTGGATCGCCTGAGGTCAGGAGTTCAAGACCAGCCTGACCAACATGGTAAAACTCTGTCTCTAATAAAAATAGAACAATTATCCGGGCATGGTGGTGGGTGCCTGTAATCCCAGCTTCTCAGGAGGTTGAGACAGGAGAATCACTTGAACCCAGGAGGCAGAGGTTGCAGTGAGCCGAGATCGCGCCACTGCACTCCAGTTTGCGCAACAGAGCAAGACTCCATCTCGGAGGAAAAAAAAAAAAAAAAAGCCTTGTCCAACAGGAAAATATCACAATCCTAAACACATATGCATCTAACACTGGAGCTCCCAAATTTATAAAAACCATTACTAATAGACCTAAGAGGACAGACGGTAACACAATAATAATGGAGGACTTCAATACTCCATTGACAGCACTAGACAGGTCATCAAGACAGAAAGTCAACAAAGAATCAATGGATTTAAACAATACCTTGGAAGAAATGGACTTAACAGGTATATACAGAACATTCCATCCAACAACTGCAGAATACACATTCTGTTCAATAGCTCATGGAACTTTCTCCAAGATAGACCATATGATAGGCCATAAAATGAGCCTCAATACATTTAAGAAAATTCAAATTATATCAAGCACTCTCTTAGACCAAAGTGGAATAAAACTGGAAATCAACTCCAAAAGAAACCTTCAAAACCATGCAAATACATGGAAATTAAATAACTTGCTGAATGAGCATTGGGTCAAAAATGAAATCAGGACGAAAATTGAAAAATTCTTCGAACTGAATGATAATGACACTACCTATCAAAACCTCTGAGATACAGCAAAGGCGGTGCTAAGAGGAAAGTTCATAGCCCTAAATGCCTACATCAAAAAATCTGAAAGAGCACAAACAGGCAATCTAAGGTCATACCTCAAGGAACTAGAGAAACAAGAGCAAACCAAACCCAAACCCAGCAGAAGGAAGGAAATAACCAAGATCAGAGCAGAACTAAATGAAATTGAATCAAAAAAATGCAAAAGATAAATGAAACAAAAAGCTGATTCTTTGAAAAGATAAATAAAATTGATAGATCATTAATAAGATTAACCAAGAAAAGAAGACAGAAAATCCAAATAATCTCACTAAAAAATGAAATGGGAGATATTACAACTGACACCACTGAAATGCAAAAGACATTCAAGGCTACTATAAACATCTTTATGCACATAAACTAGAAGGCCTAGAAGAGATGGATAAACTCCTGGAAAAATACACCCCTCCTAGCTTAAATCAGCAAGAATTAGATACTCTGAACAGACCAATAACAAGCAGTGAGATTGAAATGGTAATTTAAAAATTACCAACAAACAAAAGTCCAGGACCAGACAGATTCACAGCAGAATTCTACAAGACATTCAAAGAAGAATTGGTACCAATTCTATTGACACCATTCCACAAGATAAAGAAAGAAGGAACCCTCCCTAATTCATTCTATGAAGCCAGCATCACCCTAATACCAAAATTAGGAAAGGACATAACCAAAAAAGAAAACTACAGACCGATATCCTTGACGAACACAGATGCTAAAATCCTTAACAAAATACTAGCTAACTGAATTCAACAATACATCAAAAAGATAATTCACTATGATCAACTGGGTTTCATACCAGGGATGCAGGGATGGTTTAACATATGCAAATGTGAAACAACACATAAACAGAATTAAAAACAAAAATCACATGATCATCTCAATAGATGCAGAAAAAGGATTTGACAAAATCCAGCATCCTTTTATGATTAAAACTCTCAGCAAAATCAGCATAAAAGGGACATACCTTAATGTAATAAGAGCCATCTAGGACAAACCCACAGCCAACATAATACTGAATAGAAAAACTTGAAAGCATTCCCTCTGAGAACTAGAACAAGATAAGGATGCCCATTCTCACCACTCCTCTTCAACATAGTACTGGAAATGCTAGCCAGAGCAATCAGACAAAAGAAGGAAATAAAGGGCATCCAAACTGGTAAGGAGGAAGTCAAACTGTCACTGTTTGCTGGCAATATGATAGTTTACCTTGAAAACCCTAGAAAGCTCCTAGAACTGATAAAAGAACTTAGCAGTTTCTGGACACAAGATTAATGTACACAAATCAGTAGTTCTTCTATACACCAAAAGCAACCAAGCGGAGAATCAAATCAAGAACTCAAGTCCTTTTACAATAGCTGCAAAAATAAAATAAAATACTTAGGAATATACTTAACCAAGGAGGTGACAGACCTCTATAAGGAAAACTACAAAACACTGCTGAAAGAAATCACAGAAGACACAAACAAATGGAAACACATCTCATGCTCATGGATGTGTAGAATCAATATTGTGAAAATAACCATACTGCCAAAAGCAATCTACAAATTCAACACAATCCCCATCAGAATACCACCATCATTCTTCACAGAATTAGAAAAAACAATTCTAAAATTCATACAGAACCAAAAAAGAGTCCACATAGCCAAAGCAAGACTAAACAAAAAGAACAAATCTTGAGGCATTACACCACCTGATTTCAAACTATACTATAAGACCACAGTCACCAAAACAGTGTGGTACTGGTATAAAAATAGGCTCATAGACCAATGGAACAGAATAGAGAACTCAGAAATAAACTCAAATATGTACAATTAACTGATCTTTGACAAAGCAAACAAAAACATAAAGTGGGGGAAAGGACACCCTTTTCAACAAATGGTGCTGGGATAATTAGCTAGTCACATGTAGGAGAATGAAACTGGATCCTCATCTCTCACCTTATACAAAAATCAACTCAAGATGGATTAAGGACTTAGACCTAAGACCTGAAACTATAAAAATTCTAGAAGTTAACATTGGAAAAACCATTCTAGACATTAGCTTAGGCAAGGATTTCATGACCAAGAACACAAAAGAAATGCAATAAAAACAAAGATAAATAGCTGGGACCTAATTAAAGAACTTCTGCATGGCAAAAGAAACAGTCAGCAGAGTAAGAGACAACCCACAATGTGGAAGAAAATCTTCACAATGTATACATCTGACAAAGGACTAATATCCAGAATCTGCAATGAACTCAAGCACATCAGTAAGAAAAAAACAAACAATCCCATCAAAAAGTGGGCTAAGGACATGAATACACAATTCTTAAAAGAAGATATACAAATGGCCAACAAACATATGAAAAAATGCTCAGTGTCACTAATGATCAGGGAAATGCAAATCAAAACCACAATGTGATACCCCCTTACTCCTGCAAGAATGGCCATAATCAAAAAATTAAAAAACCAGTAAATGTTGGCATGGATATGGGGAACAGGGAACAATTCCACAAGGCTGGTGGGAATGCAAACTAGAACAGCCAGAATGGAAAACAGTGTAGAGATTCCTTAAAGAAGTACAAGTAGAACTATCATTTGATCCAGCTATCCCTCTACTGGCTATCTAACCAGAGGAAAAGAAGGTATTATTCAAAAAAGACACTGGCACACACATGTTTACAGCAGCACAATTTGCAACTGCAAAATCGTGGAACCAACCCAAATGCCCATCAATCAATGAGTAGATAAAGATAAGAAACTGTGATATACATATATGTGTGTGTATATATATCATATCATACATATATAAATATATATAAATAAATATATATATGATGGAATACTACGCAGCCATAAAAAGGAATGAATTAACACATTTGCAGTGACCTGGATGAGACTAGAGACTATTATTCTAAGTGATGTAACTCAGGAATGGAAAACCAAACATTGTATGTTCTCACTAATACGTGGGAGCTAAGCCATGAGGACACAAACGCATAAGAATGACACAATGAACTTTGGGGACTTGGGAGGAAGAGTGGAAGGAGGGCAAGGGATAGAAGACTACAAATATGGTGCAGTGTATACTGCTCGGGTGATGGGTGAACCAAAATCTCACAAATCACCACTAAAGAACTTACTCATGTAACCAAATACCACCTGTACCTCAATAAGTTATGGAAAAATAAAATTTAAAAAATAAATTAAAAAAAATAGACTCTAAGCACTGTCCAGAATTCCCACAACTATTTCATTCTCACTTCAAACCTCCAAAATCCTCTCTTCCACTACTCTCAGCTGTTGACTTTACCTCTTATGTCACTGAAAAAATAGAAGCTTTCAGAAGAGAAAAATCTTTACACGCCAAATCTTTGAGCCTGTCTATATTTTCGTCTGCCTTCCTTCCCATCGCAGTGGATGAACTATATGTTTCGCTTTTAAACTTTTCTTTTTTTGAGACGGACTCTAGCTCTGTCGTGCCAGGCTGGCACAATCTTGGCTCACTGAAACTTCCGCCCCCCAGGTTCAAGGGATTCTCCTGCCTCAGCCTCCCAAGTAGCTGGAATTACAGGTGCCTGCCACCACTCCAGGCTAATTTTTTGTATTTTTAGTAGAGATGGGGTTTCACCATGTTGGCCAGGCTGGTCTCAAACTCCTGACCTCAAGTGATCCACCCACCTTGGCCTTCCAAAGTGCTGGGATTACAGGCGTGAGCCACTGCGCCCGGCCCTACACATTTTTAAGGTGTCACTGAAAACTTTTTATCACGAATTTAAATAGCTGTGAATATTGTCCTTTCGGCCGGGCGCGGTGGCTCAAGCCTGTAATCCCAGCACTTTGGGAGGCCGAGATGGGCGGATCACGAGGTCAGGAGATCGAGACCATCCTGGCTAACACGGTGAAACCCCGTCTCTACTAAAAAATACAAAAAAACTAGCCGGGTGAGATGGCGAGCGCCTGTAGTCCCAGCTACTCGGGAGGCTGAGGCAGGAGAATGGCGTAAACCCGGGAGGCGGAGCTTGCAGTGAGCTGAGATCCGGCCACTGCACTCCAGCCTGGGCGACAGAGCAAGACTCCGTCTCAAAAAAAAAAAAAAAAAAAAAAAAAAAAAATTGTCCTTTCAAGTATATGATCCTTAAAATAAAACTTTACAGTACTCTTTGAAATATATCCACCATTGCTTAAGATATATCCAATGGAAGGCCGGGTGCGGTGGCTCATGCCTGTAATCCCAGCACTTTGGGAGGCTGAAGCGGGCAGATCATGAGGTCAGGAGTTTGAGACCAGCCTGGCCAACGTGGTGAAACCGCATCTCTACTAAAAATATAAAAAATTAGCCGGGCATGGTGGCAGGAACCTATAATCCCAGCTACTCGGGAGGCTGAGGTAGGAGAATGGCTTGAACCTGGGAGGCGGACATTGCAGTGAGCCGAGATCATACCGCAGAACTCCAGCCTGGACGACAGAGGGAGACTTCATCTCAAAAAAAGATATATCCAATAGAATCTACATATCAGAGAGATTTAATGACCAATTTAAAATATAAACAAACTTTTTTAAAAGAAAAATGTTAATCTGTTTCTATTTGAGTTCATATTTCCATGCCACTTCCCTCACGGAATCTTATCCTAATTAATATACTTGAAAAACTTTTGTTGATCCTTTTATATTTGTTATAAAAATATGAAAAAAATTTAAATTAAAAAATTTATTTCCCTTGTCTCTGAGTATTAAAAATTCTGCTCTAGATTGAGTTAATCTTATTTTCACTACACAACTGAATAAAGTAACATATTATAAATTTTGATAACTAAATGTTAAACATAAAAACTAACATTTTCCTGGATGTACATCTCTTGATGAAATGTTGGGCTTTTTCTTTTTTCCGGTTAGCTTATAATTCATGGATAAATGCTAGCTATTGCTGAATGAAACAGAAATTCAGATTAATTCTATTTTTATTTTTAATTTTTATAAATATATGAGAGAGAAATCTGGTTTATATTAAAAAGTCAATCAGAATAGGTTATAGTAACATCGTGCAATTCTTTGAATTCCTTCACCTCCTATGCCAAAAATTATATACTGATTTACAATAAAAATTACCCCTACAGATAATCTGACTTTGTGATCATTTCCTTATTTTTCTTTACAGTTTTCTTATGTATATATCTCAAAAATATAGATTTTTGAACCTTACATAAATTTAATGATACTTTATGTATATTATTGTGATTTGCTTTTTTTAAATTGTGGCAAAGTATACATAACATAAAATATACCATTTTAACCATTTTTTTTTCTTTTCTTTTCTTTCTTTTTTTTTTTTTTTTTTTTTTTTTTTTTTGAGACAGAGTCTCACTCTGTCACCGAGGTTGGAATGCAATGGCACGATCTTGGCTCACTACAACCTCCGCCTCCCAGGTTCAAGCAACTCTCCTGCCTCAGCCTCCCGAGTAGCTGGGATTACAGGTGCCCACCACCCCACCTGTCTAATTTTTGTATTTTTAGTAGAGATGGGGTTTCTCCATGTTGGCAAGGCTGGTCTTGAACTCCTGACCTCAAGTGATTCACCTGCCTTGGCCTCCCAAAGTTCTGGGATTACAGGCATGACCAACCTTGCCCAGCCATTTTAACCATTTTCAAGAGTGCAATTCAGTGGTTTTAAGCACATGCACACTGATGTATAATCACCACCGCAACCCACCTCTAGAACTTTTTCAGCATCCCAAACTGAAACCCTGTATACCATTAAACGATATTAAACATTAAACAATAGCTTCCCATTGCCCCCAGCCCTGTCACTCACCATTCTACTTTGTCTATATGAGTTTGACTACTCTAGATATCTAAGTGAAAAAATACAGTATTTGCCCTTATTTGTGATTTACTTCTTTAGATATACATTATGGTTTGTAAAATTCATTCATGTTGATAGATATTGCTATGGCTGTATATTTTCACTGCTGAATAGTAATCCATTGATTTTATCCTTTTTTCTATTGCTAGACATTGGATTGTTTCTAGTTTCTTACTATCATTAATGCTGCTATAAAACTTTCAATATATCTACCCTGCTGTCCGTCTGCAAGGGGTTTTCTATTGTATGTACCTAGGAGTAAAACTGATGGGTATGTACATTTTCAACTTTACTAAAGATGAACTGTCCAGAGTAGTTATTCCAATTTACACTCCCACAGTCATTATTTCCAATGTACACTCCCACAATTATTATCCCAGTCAGTGTTTGTTAATTTCAGCACTTTTGCTTATCTAAAACATGTTAAAAAATACAGACATCTTTATCAGACTAAGAAAGTGCCCTGTAACCTATCAAATGGTAAAGTGCATTAAATGAATTTCTAACTCAATCTAATTGTATCTATTTAATTTCTCATATTAAATCAACTCTGCCTTCCTGGGATAAACTGAATTGTGTCATGATTTATTATCATCTTCCAGATTAAGCCCGGTAACATTTTTGTTTAGGACTTTTGTATTTGTGTCATGAATGCACTTCCATTTTTCTTTCTCATAATATTTTCAGGTTATCCAGGTAACTCAAAATGACTTAACGAGTGTTCCCCCTTTTGTCAAGTTCTAGAAGACTCTGTATTAAGTATGAAATTATTTCTTTACTTCTGAATGAAAAACTAGCAAATAAAGACTTATGGACCTAGAATTTTCTTCCTGGGAATATTTATAACCACTGATTTAATTTCTTAAATGATTATAGGACTATTCAGGTTTTCTACTTCTACATGAAGACAGTTTAATTTTTTTCTGGCTATTTGTCTAATTCATCTAAGTTTTCTAATATATTGGCATATAAAGTTGCTCAAATAATGTCATTTGTTGTTAAAGTCATGTCTCCCTTTTTATTTCTAATATTTATTATTTATGCCTTTTGTTCTTCTTGACATATCAGATAATTGTCAATTTTATCAGTTTTCAAAGAAATCTATTGTGGCTTGTTCATTTATTTGATAAATATTGAGAGGCTAACATGTGCCTCTTTTTTGAGACATATAAGTAAACAAAAATCCTTACACTTACAATTCAAATGTAAAGAGGAAGGCAAAAACAATATACTAAAATTTAAAAGAAATTAGAAAATATTTTAAGGAGTGATAAGTGATATGGAAGAAAGTAGGGGGACCCCAGATGGCTGGTGTAGCTGTGAAAGGGATGAAATCACAATTTTAAATACAGTGGTTTGGATTGGCCTCATGGGGAAGGCAGCATTTGGGTGAGGTTACTGACCCACTCTACTCTGTATTTTCTATTAATGTCCTTTTTTTTTTTTTTTTTTTTTTTTTTTTTTTGAGACAGAGTCTCGCTCTGTTGCCCAGGCTGGAGTACAGCGGCAGGATCTGCGCTCACTGCAAGCTCCACCGCCTCCCGGGTTCACGCCATTCTCCTGCCTCAGCCTCCAGAGAAGCTGGGACTACAGGCGCCTGTCACCATGCCCGGCTAATTTTTTTGTATTTTTAGTAGAGACAGGGTTTCACTGTGTTCGCCAAGATGGTCTTGATCTCCTGACCTCGTGATTCACCCGTCTCGGCCTCCCAAAGTGCTGGGATTACAGGCATGAGCCACCACGCCCGGCCTAATGTCCGTATTTGTTCATATTATTTCCTTCCCTTTCCTTCTCCTTCCTTCTACATTTGTTCTTATTATTTCATTCCTTCTCCTTTGGGTTTTATTCTTTTTCTGACGTCTTGAGAAGGATACCTAAGATCATCAATTTTTAGCCTTTTTTCTTCTTCTAATATAAATATTTAGGTCTACATATTTCCCTGTATTACTTTAGATACATGCCACAAATTTTTAAGTATTTTCCTTAACAATAAGTTTAAAATATTTTCTAATTTATATTATATTACTTCTTGACTCACTTTAGAATGTTTTAAAAATTCCAAGCATATTGTGCCTTCCTGTTTACTACTGAATTATTTTTAGCTTCAATATAATATTCATTCTGATACATTCTCTGAATTGTTTTCATGCACTGAACTTTGAGATTAGTTTTGTATCACAGTATACTAGCAATTTTGGGGGGAAACGTATGTGCGTTTAGAATCCTCTACTTGTTTGGTGTGGTGTTCTAAATATGCTTAATTCATTAGATTTGTTTATCATGCTGTTCCAATCTTCTAAATCCTTACTGATTTTTTAAACACTATTCTCTTAATTATTGAAAAAGAAAATCTTCCACTCTGATTGTGGATGTGTCTATTTGTGGATGTGTCTATTTCTCCTTGTAGTTCTCTGAATTTGTGCATTGTATATTTCAAGGCTTTGTAATTAGGTATATACAAATTTAAAATTAGATTTCCTTGGCTAATCAACTCTTTATCATCATGCAAGGATGCTTCAACATATGCAAATCAATAAATGTAATTTACCACATAAGCAGAATTAAAAACAAAAACCATATGATCATCTCAATAGATACAGAAAAACCTTTTGATAAAATCCAATATCCCTTCATGATAAAAAAAAAAACCTCAAAAAACCAGGTATCAAATGAACGTATCTCAAACTAATAAGAACCATTTATGTATGACAAACCCACAGCCTACATCATACTGAATAGGCAAAAGCTGAAAGCATTCCCCCTAAGAACTGGAACATGAAAAAGGTATCCACTTTCATTACTCCTATTCAATAGTACTGGAAATCCTAGCCAGACCAATCAGTCAAGAGAAAGCAATAAAAAGTATCCAAATAGGAAAAGAGGAAGTCAGATTATCTTTGTTCACCGACAACACGATCCTATGCCTAGAAAACCCTAAAGATTCCTCCAAAAGCCTCTTGGACCTAATAAACGACTTTGGTAAAGTGTCAGGATACAACATACAAAAACAAGTAGCATTTCTACACACCAGCAACGTTCAAGTTGGGAACCAAATCAAGAACTCAATCCCATTTACAATAATAGCCACACACACAAAAATAAAATAGAAATATATTTAACCAAGGAGGTGAAATATCTCTACAAAGAGAACTACAAAACACTGCTGAAAGAAATCACAGATAGTACAAACAAATGGAAAAACAATCCATGCTCACGGATTAGAAGAATCAGTTTCACTGAAATGATCATACTGCCCAAAGCAATCTACAGATTCAATGCAATTCCTATCAAATTACCAACGCTATTTTTCACAGAACTAGAAAAAACAATTCTAAAATGTATATGAAACCAAAAAAGAGCCCACATAGCCAAAGCAATCCTAAGCAAAAAGAAGAAAGCTAGAGCCATCACATTACCAAACTTCAAACTATACTACAGGCTGTAGCAGCCAAAATAACATGGTACTGGTACAAAAATAGATCAACGGAACACAATAGAGAACTGAGAAATAAAGCCACACACTTACAACTAACTGATCTTCAACAAAGTTAGCAAAAATAAACCAACAATGGGGAAAGGACACTGTGTTCAATAAATGATGCTGGGAAAACTGGCTAGCCATTTGCAGAAGAATGAAACTGGATCCCTAACTCTTACCATATATAAAAATTAACTCAAGATGGATTAAAAACTTAAATATAAGACCTCAAACTATATATATTTTTTTCAGGCTTATCGCCCAGGCTGGAGTGTAGTGGTGCAATCTTGGCTCACTGCAACCTCTACCTCCCGGGTTCAAGAGGTTCTCCTGCTTCAGCCTCCTGAGTAGCTGGGATTACAGGCACTTGCCACCACACCCAGTTAATTTTTTGTATTTTTAGTAGAGACGAGGTTTTGCCATGTTGGGCAGGCTGATCTCGAACTCCTGACCTCAAGTGATCCGCCCACCTTGGCCTCCCAAAGTACGGGGACTACAGGCATGAGCCACCGCGCCTGGCCTATAATTTTTTTTAACAGATAGGGTCTCACTTTGTCATTCAGGAAAGAATGGGAGTACAGTGGTGCAATCACAGCTTACTGTAATCTCAAACTCCTGGGCTCACACAATTCTCCCACCTCACCCTTAGGAGTAGCTAGAATTACAGATGCATGCCACTGCATCTGGCTAATTTTTCACTTTCATTTTTTGTAGAGGTGGGGGTCTTGCTATGTTTCCTAGGTTGGTCTTGAACTCCCGGCCTCAAGCAATCCTTCTGCTTCAGCCTCCCAAAGTGTTGGGATTACAGGTGTGAGCTATTGCATCCAGCCAAGACCTTAAACTATAAAAACCCTAAAAGAAAACCAGGAAAAACTCTTCTGGGCATTGGCCTAGGCAAATAATTTGTAACTAAGACTTTAAAAGCAATTGCAACAAAAACAAAAATTGATGAATGGAACTTAATTAAACTAAAGAGCTTCTGCATAGCAAAAGAAACAACACAGTCAATAGACAGCCTACAAAATAGGAGAAAATATTTTCAAACTATGCATCTGACAAAGGACAAATACCCAGAATCAATAAGGAACTTAAATCAGTAAGAAAATAAAAAGCCCCCTTAAAAAGTGTACAAAGGACACAAACAGATACATCTCAAAAGAGGCAACACACAAGAACAAATGCTCAAGATCACTAATCAGAGAAATATCAATTAACACCACAGTGAGATATCATCTCACACTAGTCAGAATGTCTACTATTAAAAAATTTTTTAAAAGACAGATGTTGGTGAGGATGCAGAAAAAAGGGAACTGTTGGCGGGAATGTAAATTAGTTCAACCTCTATTGAAAACAGTATGAAATTTTATTGAAGATTTTAAAATAAACCTACCATTCAACCCAGCAATCTCACTACTGGGTATCTGCTGAAAAGAAAAGAATTTTTTTTTTTTTTTCCAAAAAGACACCTGTAGGTTGGGCGCGGTGGCTCACATCTGTAATTCCAGCACTTTGGGAGGCTGAGGCGGTCAGATCACCCGAGGTCGGGAGGTCGAGATCAGCCTGACCAATATGGAGAAACCCCATCTCTACTAGAAATACAACATTAGCCGGGCATGGTGGTGCATACCTGTAATCCCAGCTACTTGGGACGCTGAGGCAAGAGAATCGCTTGAACCTGGGAGGCAGAGGTTGCAGTGAGCTGAGATTGCGCCATTGCCCTCCAGCCTGGGCAACAAGAGCGAAACTCCATCTCAAAAAAAAAAAAAAAAAAAAAAAAAAACACCTGTACTCATATTTTATTGTAGTATTAGTCACAATAATAAAATCATGGAATCAACCTAATCAACAGTGGATTGGATAAAGAAAATGTAGAGTGTGGTAGCACACACCTATAGTCCCAGCTACTCAGGAGGCTGAAGTGGGAGGATCACTTGAGCCTGGGAGGTTGAGGCTGCAGGGAACTGTGATTGTGCCACAGCACTGCAGCCAGAGTGACAGAGTGAGATTGTCTACACACACACACACACACACACACACACACACACAGCCAGACGTGGTGGCTCTCATGCCTGTAATCCCAGTGCTTTGGGAGGCCCTGGTAAGAGGATCACTTGAGCCCCAAAGTTTAAGACCAGCTGGGGCAACACAGAATGACCTCATTTCTAAAAAATAAAAAATTTTAAATTAGCTAGACATGGTGGCACACGTCTGTGGTCCCAGCTACCCGAGAGGCTGAGGTGGGAGAATCGCTTGAGCTCAGGAAGTCAAGCCCGCTGTAAGCTGAGATCAAGCCACTGCACTTCAGCCTGGGAAACAAAGTGAAAAGAAGAAAGGAAAGAAAGGAAGGGAGGAAGGGAAGGAGAGAAGGAAAGAAAGAGAGAAAAGAAAGGAAGGAAGGAAAGAAAGGAAGGAAAGGAAAGAAAGAAGGAAAATGAGGTACATATACATCATAGCATACTACACAGCCATAAAAAGAATGAAATTATGTCCTTTGCAGCAATATGGATACGGTTGGAGGCCATTACTCTAAGTGAATTAAAGCAGAAACAGAAAATCAAATACTGCATGTTCTCACTTATAAGTACAGTGAGTACACATGGTCATAAGGGTAGAAACAATAGACACTGGGGACTCTAAAAGAGGGGAGGGAGCAGGGGGCAAGGGTTGAAAAACTACGTACTGGGACTAAGTTCACTATTTGAGCAATGGTTTCACCAGAAGCCCAAATCCCAGCATCATCCAATATACTCATGTAACAACCTGCACGTGGGTATACTGGGTAATGCTGGGATTTGGGCTTCTGGTGAAACCAATGCTCAAAACAAAACAAATAAACAAAAATCTCGATCACCACGAAATGTCCCTCTTTATTTCTAGAAGTGCTTTTTGTCTTAAAGTCTATTATGTCTAATATTAATACAGCTATATCAGCTTTTGTTTTTCTAGTAATTTACATAGTATGACTTTTTCCATCATTTCACTTCCAACTTTTCTGTATTTACAATTTTTTTAAATATTTTACTTTTTGTAGAGATGGGGTCTATGTTGTCCAGGCTGGTCTCAAACTCCTGGACTCAAGTGATCCTCCTGCCTCAGTCTCCCAAATTGCTGGAATCTTTATTCCTAAGGTGGCTGTTTGTAAAAAGATTATTGTTGGATTTCATTCTTTATCCCATCTGACAATCTTTCTCTTTTAACAAGAGTAATAGATCCATTTATATTCCATGTATTTACTGATATATTTGGGCTTAAATATACTATCTTACTTTTGGGTGTTATTCTGTATTATTTCTTGGTAACTTTTCAATTGATTGTTTTTTTATTATTCCACTATGTTCTCTCTACCAGTTTAGAAGTTATACACTGTGTAATTTTAATGGCTACTATAGAAAGTCAACAAATACGCCTACTATATCAAGACCTGTATCCTCTTTCCCAAGGACTTTGGAATGTCTTAACTCAATCCATCCTTCCCCTACCAAATTATACATTAGTATTATCATGCATGTTTTTAACAATGGTTTTATTGAGATATAATTCACACACCATGCAAATCACCCATATAAAGTGCACAATTTAATTAGCTAGATGTGGTGGTATATTCACAGAGTTGTGTAACCATCACCACAATCAATTTTAGAACATTTTTCATCACCCCAAAATAGAAATCTCATACTCATTAGTAGTTACTCTCCACTTCTTCCAAATCCTTAGCTCATGGAAACTATTAATCTACTTTCTGTCTCTGTAGATTTGCCTCTTCTGGACACTTCATATAACTGTAATCATGTAAAAAGTGGTCTTTTGTGACTGGCTTCTTCCATTTAGCATGCTTTCAAGGTTCATCCATGCTATATCATGCATCAGTACTTTCTTCTTATGCCCAAATAATATTCCAATGCATAGATATACCAAATTTTGTTTATTGATTAATCAACTGATGAACATCTGGGTTGTTTGTTGTCATGTATCTTAATTACTGTTAAACCCACATTTTTAAAAACATGATTATTGTTTTATGCCATACATATATAATCTGTTTTGCAGGTGGCAAACTCAGTTTTTGTTTGTGAGAAAATGTTTTTATTCCACCTTTATTTTTGAAAACTTATTTAAGTTGGTACAGAATTCTAAGTTGGCAGCTATTTTCTTTCAGCACATTGAAGACATCATTCCACTGTCTGGCTTTCATTTTTGCTATGAAGACCAAAGCTCAAGCTCTGCCCAGCTCTGCAAATACCCTCATGACAAAAATTGCTTTGGACTGGGCATGGTGACTCATGCCTGCAATTCCAGCACTTTGGGAGGCCAAAGCAGAATTGCTTGAGCCCAGGAGTTTGAGACCAGCCTGGACAACACAGTGGGATCCCATCTCTAAAAAAAAAAAAAAAAAAAAAAAAAAGAAGAAGAAAAAGAAAAAACAATTTCCAGGCATGGTAGCACATGGTTGTAGTCTCAGGAGGCTGAGGTGGGAGGATCACTTGAGCCTGGGAGGTTGAGGCTACAGTTAGCTGTAATTACACCACTGTACTCCAGCCTGGGTGATAGCAAGATCCTGTCTCTAAAATAAAATAAAACAAACAAAAAACAAAAACAGTTGTAGTGCTTCCATTACTTCTTTAGTTCATGTCTTCACTCAGGTTTTTTCCTGATAATTTCGTCCTATATTATCGCCTCTTAAATGCTTTTAAGATGAGAGCTTTGATCTACATGTATATATTATAGTGAGCATTATTTATTGTTTTTAGCAGAAATGGCGGTCCCAAAAATCTTAAGCCTAATATTAATGAAATTGGAAAGATCAAAATATTATTTTTGATAATCTTTTATCTTATCACTTTCACCAAAATCTTAAAGTTACAGATTTAGCTCATTTGAAGTATAAAAAATGTCTACCATTTACCTAATTGGCAAAACTGTTTTTGAACTTAAACTAAATGGCCATATCAGACTTGCTTTCTATCAGACAGTCTGACTTCATTTTTTTGGACAAATAAATATGTTGATATGCATCTTCATGGCAACCTATCTCATTTTTTATTATGAGTCAGATGTAAATTGATTTAATTCCCTCATATGTTGTTTTAAAAAGATGTAATTTTAATGTCCTGAACTTAATACCATTTATATTTTAGTGTCAGCACTGAACGTTCCATAAAAACCAGGACTAACTTTTTGGCAACTGAAGTCTGTTTGTGAAGACAGTGTTCCTAAATGAAAATAGAATTTAAAGTACAGACTATAGCAATAAGCACCCCCTTTTGTCCATTCATTACACTCCCATTTCTGGAGATAGTTGAGCACGATTTTAATCAAATAAAATAATCAATTCAAATAAAAGTATTAAAAGTTTCATAAAATCTCTTCACAGTTGTATTCCTAAATAATAATTTGAATATCAAATTTGTATTAATAATGCCATTTTCTTCACTGGAAGAAAACTCATAAATTATTAACTGAGACTAACTGGAATCATCTATGTATTCATCAATTTATAAGGCAATTCTTCTCATAGTCTAATCACAGTTTTCTGTATTTTATGTATTCTGTGGAGTACAGTGGTTTCTGACAAAAATATATTAATATAAAGGAAGTGATGGCTTTTTTAACAGTACATCAGGTATCATAACCTTTTCTATAGTCTTACACAATTTCTAACTTTTGCAATGAACAATACTAATTTAAATTACATGAAGTTTCAAAAGGCAACTTTGAAATCTGCGTAAAAATATTACACTCACATTTTTACTAATATCCTAATCTTTCTTCATTAAAAAACTAATTATATTATCTTTGTAGTCTGGTACCAAAACATTGATTGCTATCAAATGATAGTACCAAAAAGTCTCTCACGATGTAACTTGATAAATTTTTTGGTACCATAATTTGATAATAATCTCAGGGGCAATGTAACTAAACAAAAATGATCACCACTTCACACTACAATATGTATAAATTCACAATATCTCAATACTTCTAATGACACATTTCACCACTTCCAAAAAGACAGGTAAGGCAGACAAAACCAGGAGGTCCTTGGTGTCTTGATTAAAGAAAGCTTTGCCAACATCAGCATTTTGAACTGTCTGATGGTTTCACATCCCAGGCGCAAGGGCAAAGAATCACAGTGAGAATGGGAGTAGATAACAGATAAGCTTTACTAAGAAGGGTGATTGTGACAGAAGAGGATGCAATGGTAAAATGGCAGGACTTTATAACTACATTTTCTCAGGAAAAGGTAAATATGGAAGTCAATCATCTGAAGATTGATTTCCATAAAACTGTGTCCTTGTGTCCTTAGAAAATCTTTGTACACCTGTCAGAGTATGCTTTACTTCTCAGGTTGAAGATTTCTAACCTAGACTGCTGTAATGGATTCCTAAAGGGTACTCTTACTTTTACCCTTGTGTCCCCCTACAGTGACTTTTCCACATGGCAATCAAACTGATCCTTTAAAAATGTAAATCAGATCACGGCACTCTTCTGTTTACAACTTTCCCAGGCTGCCCATCACACTCACAGTAAAACCCAAATACTTTACCATGGCTTACTTGGCCATGAACTACAAACCAACCCCTGATTAACCATGATCTCCATGCCGTGTTTTTATCTTTCACTTTCTACCCCACTCAGTCTGTTCTCACTACACCGGCATTTCACCAAGGTCATTCTAAACTATGATTACTTGCAACAGCTGTTTCTCCTGCTTAGGCTACTCATTCCCCCAGGTAATTACTGACCTATTGCCTTGCTTCATCCAGATCTCTTCTTAAATTTTATTCCTTAATCATATTATAAGAAATAGCATCATCATTAGCCCTACTCCACATTTTTCATGACCTCTTAGTTTCTATGTATTAAAAGCTACCTGAAATTATTTATTTTCCTGTCTCACTTCCCACCCTCAAGTTGAATGTAAGCTTCATGAAGGCAGGAACTTTGTCTTGTTACTGTTCACTTAATGCCTTCAACACTGCTAAATCAATGAAATAAATATTCTTCCACGTTTGCAAGAACTTATATATAAGGATCTTCATTCCTGCCTTGACTGTGATAGCAAAATAAGGGCCAACATAAAAATCATGTTGCATACTTTCAATGGGATATGATGCAGTCATGAAAAAGAGTAATTTCAATACGCCAAAACATAAAGGTCCCCAAGGTATACTTACTCCATTGAACCTAAGACGTCATCAGATGTAAAATGTATTTATTATGTCCCAAAAAAGGAAATAATGCCTAAGATGGCAGTTAAAGGCGACACCTGTATAAAACTGGATATGGGAAAAGACAAACAATCCCACAACACAGTAATGCATAGCAAACAAACAAACAAACAAAAACTTGCATATCTCACCTCTGACACTGGTAGAAGGAAGAAAAAAAAATTCCTGAGAATTTAAACCACAAGTCAGTTCATGTGGATTTGCAGTCTGACTCACACCGTCGGTGTGGTCCAAAACCCTCAAGTATAGAATTTAAGTAGTATCAGACTGGTAAGAAGCCCAAGGGACAGACAGAAGCAAACATTCTCTGTTGAAGAAGTGGATGTCAATCCAGGACTACAATGATTGTAAGATACTATCATAAGACACATCTCAATTTCAGTAATGTTAAAATGTAAAAAGATGAGTATCCTGTAATTAATAAAATATTAAGTGAAAAATAGAAGGTGCAGAATGCTCCCATATGCGGGGAGAAAGGGGGTCTGTATGTGTCTGTGCGTGTGTACACAAGTGCACCCTTTAACATTTAGAAAATGTGTGAAAAGATGTGCAGTGGTTCTAAGAAGGCAGATCTAATGTTTTGGGTGGAAAAAAAGTTTCAATTTTTTAATGCTATTTTTATTTTGTACCATGGGTGTTTATAATTTTCCCTTAAGAAAACTTTAAAAAGCCAGAAAGTACAAAATATATCCTTCAATGTTTTCCTACCTACACTGTAAGTTCCCTTTATAGAACACCTCATCTCCAAACTGCAATATTTAAAAGTAAAATAATTAAAAAGCAAGTGATTTCTTTGCTTGAACCTGGGAGGCAGAGGTTGCAGTAAGCTGAGATTGTGCCACTGCACTCAAGCCTGGGCAATAGAGCTAGCCTCTGTCTCAAAAAAAAAAAAAAAAAAAAAAAAAGTAAGTGGTTTCTTCTCTGGGTTTGGTTGCAAATTTCATAGGAAGAATCTCACCATTCTTTTGGAGAAATAAGACCATCAACATAATAGCCCACCCATGTATATCATGAAGCACCAAGGTAATTTAAAACAATGAGTTTTCAGATTTAAAATGATCCCTCTAAGATTTCACAGTCTAAAGCACAAAATGAATGTCCATACAAATCCATGAATGATTATAGAGACACACAGGCCCTCCAGAATGCTTCCCCCATAAGAATGCTTCCAGAGCCTTCATAAATTTTATTCAGTTATATCCACAGTTCCTAAAAGAATATCAGGTTGGTCATGGGTCCAAGTGACTGACAGAAGCAAACAAAGAAGGCATTCAATGGTATTTCCTGAAGAAATGTTGGACTGTATAAATACTGAATACACTTTATATAATCTCCTTTAAAGAGCCCAAGTGTTTTTAAGGGTGGTAGATTAAATGGGGTTTCACATATTCATTCAACAAATATTGATTGAATTTCTACTATGTGCCAGGCACTGTGCTAAACATTATAGATGTAAAAATATGACATGCTCCTGACCATGAAAAGCTCACCATTATAAATAATTACAATAAATGATAGAAGGGTTATAACTGAGGTGTGCACGAATGCATGTGCTATGAAAATACAGAGTAAAAGCCGGGCGCAGTGGCTCACGCCTGTAATCCTAGCACTCTGAGAAGTTGAGGCCGGCGGATCACTTGAGGTCAAGAGTTCGAGACCAGCCTGGCCAACAAGGTGAAACCCTGTCTCTACCAAAACATACAAAAATTAGCCGGGCGTAGTGGCACGTGCCTGTAATCCCAGCTAATCAAGAGGCTGAGGTGGGAGAATTGCTTGAACCCGGAAGGTGGAGGTTGCAGTAAGCCAAGACCATGCCACTGCACTCTAGCCTGGGTGATGGCATCTCGCTCTTAAAAAAACACCAAGTATGTGTTACCATGCAACCCATTTAAAGTCGTATTACCTTAGATTTCACTTTAAAGCCATAGCACATTTTATAATTAAAATTTTATATATGTATCTGGAGTCAAGAAAAAGGGGTTCCTAATCCAACACTTTCTAGAGCAGAATTAACAAAAAGCTGCAAATCTATACACAAGTAAAAATTAAAAGCTATTTTTTAAAGTATTCATGAAATTAGAACTCTCTTATGTCAAATTTGACATGTGTCCTATTGTTATAAAGGATTATTCCATGATTTAAACCACATTAATGTCTAAAAAGTAAGCTTAGTAAACTCTACAAAGTAAAACTATAATTCTGTAAATATTCTGTTCACACACTGTAAGTGATTACACAACTATCTATTTTGAAAAAAATTCTACATACCTTTTTTGCTTTAGGACCCTAAAAGTTGGAAAACAAAAGAATTGATCAATTTTAAAGAGAATTCTGATACAAAAGTATCATGATTATGTAAGATGTTAAAATTAGAAGAAACTTGATAAAGGGCATAAGGGAACTCTCTGTACCATCTTTGTAAGTTTCCTTGCAAATCTAAAATTATTCCCAAATAAAATGCTTTTTTAAAAACAGTTCAGACAAAACTACAAATAAGTATAGGAAAACTAAGTTCACCTACTGAAGCATTGTTTTGTATGTAGATTTTACACTATTTCTTAGGTCAATCAATGATCCATGTTTAATGAAATGCCTTGTTACTAAACAGAGTACTAGTCAAGAAGGCACTAGTTCAAAGGGTTCAAAGGACAATAAATGATTGACCAATTATGTGCACTAATGTCAAATTTGCGAGTGTGGGAATGATCTCATAAAGAAATAACCTTTCTGTAAAGTTAGATTGATGATTTTTATAGAAAGGGAATCAGTTATTTAAAGCACACAAAGCAGCCTTGTACAGTGGCTCACTCCTGTAATTTCAGCACTCAGGGAGGCCAAGGCGGGAGGATCACTTGGGCCCAAGAGTTCAAGACCAGCCCAGGCAACACAGGAAGAGCCTGTCTCTACAAAAAATTTTTAAAACTTAGCCAAGCATGGAGGTACATGCCTGTGGTCCCAGCTACTTGGGAGGCTGAGGTGGGACGATCACTTGAGCCCAGGAGGTCAAGGTTGCAGTGAGCCATGACATTCAGCCTGGGCAGCAGAGCGAGACCCCATTTCCAAAAAATGAATACATAAATACAGCAGGCGGCTGGGTGTGGTGGCTCACACCTGTAATCCCAGCACTGTGGCAGGCTGAGGAAGGAGGATCACAGGATCAGGAGATGGAGGCCATCCTGGCTAACACAGTGAAACCCCATCTCTACTAAAAATACAAAAAATTAGCCGGGTGTGGTGGCATGCGCCTGTAGCCCCAGCTACTCAGGAGGCTGAGGCAGGAGAGTCACTTGAACCTGGGAAGCGGGGGTTGCAGTGAGCCAAGATCACACCACTGCACTCCAGCCTGGGTGACAGAGCAAGACTCAGAAATATATAAATAAATAAACAAACAAACAAACAAAGCAGGCAAAGCTATGATAAAATGAAGATTCTATTCAGCAACGTGTTTTAAGGCAAATCTATTCTTTTCTGGAAATTATTTTGGAAAGCACAGGATTTCAAAAAAGATTCACAGTTACAATAATACCACTTATACTTTCCTGATTAGGCTCATGTGTTTATCAGATTTCTGGTAAGGAATATGTAGGAGATCATGTGAATACAAGACACTTTACATATTTGAAGAGTTATAGGTGGGAAATATTGGTTCATCCCACAAGATTATACCATGTAAAACTGAAGTTTAACACAGATCAGTAGATTCCATCTTCTTGAAGAGTGCATATATTACAGTAATTCACTCAGCAGATATTAATTAATGATTTACACACAAGGCACTCTGAGGCACTGGAGACAGAATAGTAGAGACTTTGCTGCCATATAATTTTTACAAATAGATTCTATTTTTATCATAGTTTCTATCAATTAATAGTTAACATACTTCCGTCGTGAAATAAGTACTAGACAGCTGAATATGTAAATAGCATTGCTCCGGTTCTCAAGTAGCCATATTTTAAAGAGGGGCAAATTGTCACTTCTCACTTGTGCTTTTAATATAAATCAGGTTTGGGGTAAGTACATATCCTCACTCCTCCTATATGTCATAAGAGTTACTCACTATGTAGTGAAGTAGTTCTCAAAGTTCAGAGGGCATAAGAATCATACGGGAAGCTTGTTAGAAATGCACTTCTAACATGTATACACTCACTTCTCTTCCTACATTATGGTTCAGTAGATGTTATGGATTGAATTGTATCCCTCAAAAAATTACACGTTGTCCGGGTGCGGTGGCTCACGGCTGTAATCTCAGCACTTTAGGAGGCAGAGGCAGGTGGATCACCTGAGGTCAAGACCAGCCTGGCCAACATGGTGAAACCCCGTCTCTACTAAAAATACAAAAATTAGTTGGGTGTGGTGGCATGAGCCTGTAATCCCAGCTACTTAGGAGGCTGAGGCAGGAGAATTGCTTGAACCCGGTAGGCAGAGGTTTCAGTGAGCCGAGATCTCGCCATTGCACTCCGGCCTGGGCAACAGAGCAAAATTCTGCCTCCAAAAAAAAAAAAAAAAAAAATCCTATTTTGGCTGGGTGCACTGGCTTAGTCCTGTAATCCCAGCATTTTGGGAGGTCAAAGTGGGAGAGAATCACTTGAGCCCAGGAGTTTGAGGGCAACAAAGCGAGACCCTATCTCTAAAAAAAAAATTAAAAATTAGCTGGGTGTGGTGGTGCGTGCCTTGTACTCCCAGCTCTTCAGGAGGCTGAGTTGAGAAGACTGCTTGAACCAGGGAGGCTGAGGCTTCGGTAAGCCATGATGGTGCCACTGCACTCCAGCCTGGGTGACAAAGCGAGACAGTCTCAAAAAAAAAAAAAAAAAAAAATTCATATGTTGAAACCTGATCCCCAGTACTTCAGAATTTGACCTAACTGGGAGATAAGGTCATTACTGATTTTATTAGTTAAATTAAGATGAAGCCATACTGAATAGCGTGGGCCCCTAATCCAATATGATTTGTGTCCTTATATAATGATAATAATAATAAAGGAAACTTGGATATATATACTCAGATGGAGAATGCCATGTAAAGAATGAAGTTTTGTTGCCACAAACCAAGGAACTACCAGAAGCCAGGAAAGGTCTGAACAGATCTCTCCCTAAGGCCCTCAGAGGTATCACAGACCTACTGACACTTTGATCTTGGTCTTCTAGTCTCCAGAACTGCGAGACAATAAAATGCTTGTCTTTAAGCACTTAGTTTGTGGCAATTCTTTACTTGGCAGCCTTAGGAAACTAATACAGTAGATTTGGAGTTGAGTGGGTTCCTGGAATCTGTATTTTTAACAAGTACTCTGGGTGCATTAGAAGCAAATGTTCCAGGGGCCACACTTTGAGAAACACTGGGAGAAGGATCTAAGAAGAAGAAACTTAGGTAACAAATTGGAAGGTAACAAGTAAGTGCTTACTGTTCTCCCAATTTATTAGCAATTGTAAATTGACTTAGGTTCCATTTGCATTCTGCCAGGAATGCTCTCCACTCCCCATTTCTTTTTTTTTTTTTTTTTTTTGAGTCTCGCTGTGTAGCCCAGGCCGGAGTGCAGTGGCACAATCTCGGCTTACTGCAACCTCCGTCTCCCGGGTTCAAGCGATTCTCCTGCTTCAGCCTCCTGAGTAGCTGGAATTACAGGCGCGCGCCACCACGCCAGGCTAATTTTTGTATTTTTAGTAGAGGCGGGGTTTCACCATGTTGGCCAGGCTGGTCTCGAACTCCTGACATCATGATCCGCTGCCTCAGCCTCCCAAAGTGCTGGGATTACAGGGGTGAGCCACCGCGCCAGGCCTCCATTCCCTATTTCTTCCCACCATTTGTGGAAAACTCGTATTTATACTTTAAAACAGGTTGAAAAGCACCACTCTTTCCTTACCTTGTTTCCCCTCACTGAAATTTCATCATTTCCAACTTTGTGTTACCCCATTTTAGATACTTCAATTGTTACAGTTGTAAAACTGTATTGTAATTAATTGGTTTAATCTGTATCCCATAAGCAGAGCTGTCATCATGTTCTTCTTGGAATTCTTGACTTCTAGCCCAGTGCCAAGTATAAAGAATGCACTCTATATTTTCCCTTTATTAATGAATTAAATAATTACGTAATGACATTCTCCACTTCCTCTGGTTTTAATTACAGAAAATGTCTTGATGGAAACCACATTTAAGAAAACCAGACAGAGATACTCTCATAGCTACATGTTGGCCTGTCTCCTTGGTGAAAACACGGCAGTTGAGGAGTGCAGAAAAACAAAATGAGAAGCTTTATCATATTTAACGCAGGATGAATACCTTGAATCACAAAACAATTCATAGTCCCACAAAAGACGACATAAAATATCTTTCCAAAACAGAGTAAACTGCATTAGCTTTTAATTAACTGCTGGAGAGGTACTAAAACATTTCCGCCAAGTTGCTATAAGAGAATTTAGAGGGAACGTCTATCATTACTGGAAGTTACTAGGTTGGGACCAATTTTCAAGCTCAGCAACATTCGAGATCAGGATACGGTGTGACAGCTTTGACCATCTCCCGTTTGCAGGAACCGGTTTGGGACTCCTACCCGTCCGCCCGATCCAGGTAAGGAAAGCTATTGCTGAGAAGAGGGCCGACCCACCCCGAGGTATGAGTTATTTCCCAAACCGACCCGCTTCTCTGTAAAATATGACCGGCTCTTATTACATCATTTAACACTGGTGAGGCAGAATCAATGGTCGCCCCTCCACCTGTCTGCCTCATTTGCCTTGCTCACCATTAGGAGTCAAGTTCCACCGCAGTAGTCAGCAGAGTCGAAGCTGAAATTATGTGAACAAACGCTCCCGGGTTGTCCGGACGACAGGTCCCGCCCACTTGCGCTCCAGGAAAAGAGCGCAGCCGCAGCAGGCTCTTCCGGCCGGCGCCCCGCCCCCTTTACTGACAGGTTGCCCTCCTCCCCAAACCCCACCGCGCTTCGCAGTAGACGGACAGAGGAGTCGAAGCGGTTGAAGGTTTTGCGGCTCCGGCGTGCCGGAAAGTGCGTGAGTGCCGGTGCCGGGGAGTTTTGTTCCGTTTCCCGAATCCTGGGGTCTGCAGGCGAAATACGCTCTGGGCGAGGACCACCGGCTGTGGGAAGAGGGTTCTGAGCGTCTCCTGACCTTGACAGTTTATTTCCTAGAGTGTGTTGGGGCTCAGTCTTTCTGGGAGGGTTTCGAGAAGGGAACCGGCATGGGACTGGTTCAAGCAGCGGACACCCGGTGGGCGGCCCGGGCCACTGCGTTTTAAGCCAGCAGGGGGATGGGGCTCATTCGGCAATTTAAAGAGGGAAGTAAGTTGACTCCAGAGGGTTGTTTATTTTAAGATTATTGACCTTCGGATTCTTCTCTCTGCTCTATTGATTTACTTTCTGTGCCGCGTACGTGTCCTTTTTCCTAAGAGCGCCCTAAACAAGAATAGAAAATGAAGCAATTCCTGGGTAAAATATTCCTTAACATGAAGATCGGTGAGGCCCCAAATACTCATTAGTTTCCCAAGGTCACAGACTAATTGTACTAATGAGTAGCACAACCTTCAGAATTTCAGTCTCCTCCCACACGAAGAAACGCTGGCACCTTACACCGCCAGGAAAACTACAATTAAGTGAGGCTGTTCTCCTCAAGCCCGACTGAGTTCTCTGTAATTGTAGGGCACCCTGTTTTAGCATTATGAGACCTGAAAATACTTTTAAATTACTGGCACCATTTCTCATTTCTGAATTCTAAGTTTATAATGCTCCATCCCTTCCAGTGTTATTGGCTACATGCATTATTCATAGATAAGTAGTAGGACTAAGCTAGTCTTTATGGGTTAAAGTGTTATTATCCCCATTGTAACCTGTAACTATTACAGGTTGTGTAATAGTTATTAGCATTTTACATCCGTATCCTGGTAGCAAGATAAAAATATTTTAATAGCGACTTCGTACAGAGTTCTTACTCAGTTTGCCGTGGCTGTTTGGTGTGGAAGTTAAGGTTTCCTTTTAAATTAGTTTCAGGAAAACTAATGTTTAATGATAAAACACCTCAGTCAACTCAAATTAGGATTCTTGGGGGTAAAGAGACAGTACAGTAATCCCAAGTTACCTTAAAATAGTGGGCTTTTAGAGGAAAGGCTTTACTGAAGCTCTTACTGTATCTACCCCGTGGGGAACAATGGTTAACAACTTTGGGCACCACATAACCCCCAGTAAAATGACAATTCTCCACTAGCCTAGAACTGAAACTGGTAAAGTCTTAACTCCTTAGCCTAGAATGGCAGCGGGGAAAAACTATCAATGGGGACTGCAACCGCTGTCTCATCCAGCGCACACATCCAAGTTTTCAGAATAATAGGGGGCTTCTCTTAGTCCTTAACTCTTGGCTCTTTACTTAAAACAGTAACCTCCATGACTTCGTGCAGAGTTCAGGAGCAGCCTCAGGCCCTGCTGAACTCAAATTGTTTATTCACTACATTGTGAACCCAAGGAGACCTGTTTCTCTTAATGGCTAAAATAAACCTAAGTGCTTCAAGGTCAACTGCATAAAGATAAACTGCATTACCTGGCATGGTGGCTCACACCTGTAATCCCAGCACTTTGGGAGGCCAAGGCGGGCAGATCACGAGGTCAGGAGATCGAGACCATCCTGGATAACACGGCGAAACCCTGTCTCTACTAAAATAATACGAAAAATTAACCGGGCGTGGTGGCGGGCACCTGTAATCCCAGCTACTCTGGAGGCTGAGATGAGAATCGCTTGAACCCAGGACAGGGAGGTTGCAGTGAGCCAAGATCACACCACTACACTCCAACCTGGGCAACAGAGCAAGATTCCATCTCAAAAAAAAAAAAAAAGATGAACTGCATTAATTCATATAACATATCAAAGAAGAACAAATTTACCTTAGCCACACTGGTTGCATTTTTGCTAGGCAAGTCTTTTATAATACATAATTTGTAAAAAGACCAACAACTAAAAAGGACAACTTAAGCCAGGTCCCTAAAAGCTTTCACAAGTTACAAATTGTGAATTAAATGAAGGTGTGCTGTTAGGCATTAAACAGGTTATAGTTTGCAATTTGAAATTACTTCTATGTAGATTTAATTTTAAATTATGTGAAAAGAACATGGCTCCCAAGAGGTGTTTTTTGTTTGCTTGTTTGTTTTGTTTTGAGAATTTTGCCCAGGTTGGAGTGGTGGAATAATCATGGCTCACTACAGCCTCAACCTCCTGGGCTCAAGCGATCCTCCCACCTCAGCCTCCCAAATAGCTGAGACTACAGGCACACGCCACCATGCCTGGCTAATATTTTTTTACTTTTAGTAGAGACAAGGTCTCACTATGTTGCCCAGGCTGGTCTCAAACTCCTGACTTCAAGCCATCCTCCGGCCCTGGGCTACCAAAGTGCTGAGATTACAGGTACAAGCGACCATGCCCAGCCTAAGAATCATTCTTAGTAAGATTATTTCACACTGCTAATGGCTGTCTGCCAAAAAGAAGTTTAAAAAATGAAGTAGTTAATATAGTGGGTTAAATACTCTCATCTAATTTTACTCCCTTCCAAAATTACTAAATCTATAGTAAAATGATATAAAAATAAATTGGAAAAATTGGGACAGGAGATAACAGCAATAAAACTTCAGAAGCTGGAAAACAGGTGAATGAATGTGACTTAGCACACCAGAAAAACCCAATTTACTCTGCAGAATTCTCAAAAGGCACTGAAACAGGGGCCCTGAAATTGGAAGTGGACTACATGAAAGCTATTTGAGAAACACCTCTAAGTAACTCTACCCCCTTACTCCCATAAAAGACTAGAGGTTTCTGGACAAAGTAATACTAGTCCCTGGACTGGGGCACCCTCAGGCATTCTAGAGAAGCACACTGGAAACAAAATTAAGTGAATTTAGGTATAATAATGCTGGATACAGGGCCTGCATTCCTCTTTCACTTTTTAATGTTTAATAGGCAAATCTTTAGAAGACTGGAAGACTCAACTCTGAGGAACTGCCTAGCCCAGGAGGAGCAATCCAAGATACTGACATCAGACGTTCCTCAGTAAAGGCCCACTCAGAGCACCCTAAGTGAAGCCCAGAGTCTGTATGCTTCACCCATATATACAGATCTAAAAAGCTTTTGTGTCTTTTCACTCATAAGAGTAGACAGAAAATGACCAGACTTTGGAAGAAAGCTCAGAAGTGATAGAGACAAAAGCAAGCAGAAAAGCTATTTGAAGTAAAACAACAGAAAATTTCAAGAAAGCAAGAATCAGTGAACTTGGAAAGAAAAAAATGCCTACATAGTATGCTTGTTATGTGAATTAGCTCATTAACTAGTAGTAAGTACAATTTTACAAGTATTAATGTAGAAGTAATGTTGGTTCCTGTGTGATTTTTTTTTTCCCTAGGAAAGGAGCCAGAAAAGTAGTACATGTATGACCTTCAGCAAGAAAAGGTCATGGCTTCACTGCTATGCTGGTGGCAAGTGCCTTTCAGATTTTTTCACTGATTCAAGTGTATATTCCCAGGGTTCCCTCCCCAGCGAGGCATACCCCAAGTTCTGTGCAGCCATTGACTGGGGGCAGGCAGAGTCACCTCTCCTACCCATGAATTGGCAGCCTTGTGGTTTAGATCGATTTCTACTTCCATGTGTTACCTCAGCATCCCTTAGCTCTGTTCTTAGACTTTGGCTGGCATTTCTATTATTTTTTTAAGTTTTGCTGAAATAGAATTGACACTGAGTTACACTTATAAAGCATAATTCGATAAATTTGGTTCATATGTACACATCTATATATGCATATTTATAGATATATATGTGCTATATAGTATATATACTACCTAAAGTATACATATATAGTATACATGTAATTTTTGTTTCCATGGAAACAAAATAAAAGGAATTACTATGTACTATATACATATATATCTACTATCTACTACATAGTAGATATATGTACACCATAGTATACTATATACTGAAAATGGCTGCCTCTATTTGTAAATATATATTTTAATATATTTTTGCAAATAATAGAAATGCCAGCAAAAGTCTTAAGAACAGGGCTAAGTGGTGGGAAAACTACATACTATATACTATATAGTATCTATTCTAACTATATAGATATGTATACATACATATATACGCATATGTATACACACGCACACAATGAAGCCATCACCACAATCAAGACAATAAATATATCCGTTATCCACAAAGGTTGCCTCGTGCATCTTTGATTCCTTCCTGGTCTCCAGCCCGTACTCCCATTCCCAGGCTACTCTATTATTAATTTTTTAGTATTTTTAACATCTCTGTAGTAGTCTCCAGCTATGCTGAGAGCAATCTGAGTGGTCAAAAATAACTGTCCAGGAAGAGCAGAAGTGAAAAACTCAATAGAACACTTGAAAGATGAAAATGAGAAAATCCCCCATAAAACTGAATAAAAGGCCGGGCACAGAGGCTCATACCTGTAATCCCACCCAGCACTTTGGGAAGCCAAGGAGGGTGGATCACCTGAGGTCAGGAGTTCAAGACCAGCCTGGCCAACATGGTGAAAACCCATCTCTACTAAAAATACATAAATTAGCCATGCTTAGTGGCATATGCCTGTAATCCCAGCTACTCGGGAGGCTGAGGCAGGAGAATCGCTTGAACCCAGGAGGCCGAGGTTCCAGTGAGCCGAGATGAGGCCATTGCACTCCAGCCTGGGTGACAAGAGCAAAACTCCATGCTTAAAAAAAAGACAAATGGAAAATAGTAGAGAAAAAAGGAAGAGAATGTGTCTAGAAGTTCAAACATCCAAATAATAAAAGTTCCAAGAAGGGAGAAAAAAGAAAATGGGGGAGGGGGGAAATCATGAATGAAATCATTTAAAATTTTTTCCCAAATTGAAGGAAACAAGCGTCCAGATTGCAAGGGCCAACTAAGGTCCAGCACAAGGGATGAAAATAAATCCATTATCAACATATCACTAACATTTCAAAATCTTCATGGAGAAGATTCTGTAAGTTTCTGGGGAGAGAGAAAAAATACATCCATACAGAGGATCACTTACCAGGACTGCTTTGAACTTCTTAATAGCAATGGTAAAAGCAAACAGATGAGCAACTGCTTCAAAATGCTGAAAGAAAATTATTTCCAGCTTTCAATTCTATACTCAGACAAGCTATCAAACAAGTAGAGGGAGCCAGCCATTTTTAGACATCCAGGGTCTCATTTACCTTCCATGTACCCTTTTCAAGAAGTTAGGATGTGCTCCGCAGAAACAAAAATAAAACCAGTAAATGGAACACTTTGAAATGTAGAAAATGGGATAATCAACATAGAGAATAGGCAAAAGGAATTTCTGGGAGCATGGTCAAGTGAGATTCCAGTACTACAGTTGTGCTTCTTGATGTAGAGAGCAGTCAGTCCAGAATCAAGCAGTATGACTCACACTGGTGGTGGTTACCACCAAGATCCCTGCTGCCATTGTACCATCTTTTTAACCTGAGGACATTATGCCTAGGCAAGCCTGGCTCAGATTCTTACCGCCATTCGCCTTGACCATGTGGTGATGAAATTCCTGCTGTCTTCTGTGCTATGCTGACTGGACCAACTGAGGACACTCACTTTTACCCTTCTTTTTCAACCTATTCCTGAAAGCTGATGTTGGGCATTGGTGAGCTTAAAGCAGAAAATAGTCTTCCTCCTTCCCATTTTTGCTATGTATTGGCCGGAAATCAAGTATCAGTTCTACACTCCGATCTTCCCACATGCTTCAGTTGTGAGGAGCCCAGTATTCACTCATGACATTGCAAATTAACATCTCCAGAAGGGATTCATAAAGCCTGGAGAAGGTAAAGCCAGACTAGGACTGTTTGCCTTTAATTAACAGCAGTATTGTTGCCCCTTTCCTTGCTAGATTCGTGCTTGCTGCTCAAATTGCCGGAATTAAATATTTAGGGCAATGTTCATGAGTGGTGGGAAAACTAAAGAGAATAAGCAGGAAGTCACTAGAGGCTATCTTGGTAGAGATGGGGAAGGAGAAGCAATTGGAGAGGGGCACATGGGGCTTCTAAGACTTCTAATTTTCTGTTTCATAACTTGAACGATGGGTACCCAGATGTGTATTTGTACATTCATATTTTATGCAGTTTCTATGTCTAATACATATAAAAATTTAAGATGAAATACATGAAGGCACTGGTACCCTGACTTTAAAATTGTAAAAGGTGTAAATTTTGCTAAACGCCTAAAGGGGCAGGTGAAGTCACAGTGAGAATCTACACTATTGTACTACGGGGTCCAACCAAAACAGAAGTAACAGGAGAACTTAAATTATGTAGCACAATGATTTTTAATTGAGTATGGTACTGCAATTTTAATCCATAATGATTTTTAACTGAGTATGGTACTGTCATTTTAATCCACACTTTCTGCTAGTTAACTATAAAATAACCCTTAAAACTGATCTAAAAGGCTATTTTAAAAATATAAGTTGCGGCCGGGCGCAGTGGCTCATGCCTGTAATCCCAGCACTTTGGGAGGCCAAGGTGGGTAGATCACGAGGTGAGGAGATCGAGACCATCCTGGCCAACATGGTGAAACACCGTCTCTACTAAAATACAACAACAACAAAAAATTAGCCAGGCGTGGTGGCACACCTGTTGTCCCAGCTACTTGGGAGGCTGAGGCAGGGGAATTGCTTGAACCAGGGAGGTGGAGGTTGCAGTGAGCTGAGATGGCACCACTGCACTCCAGCCTGGTGACAGAGCGAGAATTCGTCTCAAAAAAAAAAAAAAAAAAAAAAAAAAAAAAAGGTGGTTTCCTGCTTGCCCTTCAGAGTAATTCAGCCCAAAAGTCATTATGTGGCACTGAGCAAGGTAGGCATCTGGGGAAGGGGGGTGGGGGGCGAGAGAAAGACTGGCAAGGTAGTAGCCCAGAGAGGGGGTACTGGAGCCCAAATGCAATGAGGAGGGCCTTTGGGGGTAGGGACTTGTGCACAGCAGCAGCCTAGCAGGGGATGAGGAGGGCATCTTGTTAGGGTGAAGGAAATGGTGGCACAGGTTTTTGGAATGGGAACAAAAGGCGAGCCTTATCCAGGAGGGAGGAAGTGGTGCAGTGTAAATTGCTTGAGCCCAAGAAGGGTAGGTTGGAAAAAAGGGGGATGAAGAGAAGACCATGCATGTGGGATGGTGGCAGTGGCACTCTGGCATTGGGTGGCAGAGCTCAGACAGTAGTGTGTGTGCACTGAATGGTGAGAGCAAGAGGAGTTTGATTACATAGTGAGAGGAGGGGTGATGATTATAAAAAGTAAATTTATTAAGGACAAGTGGGAACCAGACTTCTCATTGTTAGGCAAGAGTATTAAACCCATGTAAAGAGGCGAAATGAAAATAAACCCTGTAGTATTGGAATTGAATGTTAGGTAGCAGATTATATGGAGATTAATATAAAAGTCACACACACACACAACACCTAAATCTGCATGTACGTACACTTGCAACTTTGTCACTTATGGGACTGTCACTGTTCCCAGGTCCTCTGGTGATTAGCATTTCTAGCACCCAGACCTTGGTTTCTAAAACATTCCATCCAGATTATAGTTTCTAAATGCTATTCTCCATTAAAAGGACTAGGTTCCTCAGAGAAATAATTTTATAATGGACAATCTTAGCAAATACGACTCTAATTGGGTAATCAAAATTAACATCAATCACAATGGAACAAATTTCAGTTGCATCCACCTGATGGGATGCAATGTTAAGAGCTTACTATTCAACTGTAACAGGTAGTGGGAATTATTTTCTAGGTTTAGGCTGTCAGGATGCCTTTAAGGAGCCTCCTCGACTCAGTAGCATTAACATATTACACATAAAGAAGCATGATTTATCCCATTGGATGTCACCTGTTCCTCAGGGACACCCTCTTACAGGTTGTTCACTTGGCCTCTTCACCACCAATCTTACTGCCCATCTATTCCAACCTGTTTAACTCACCCAGTTTCTGCTAGTTTTTAGCCTCCCTTTGGATAAGCAGCCATCAAGATTTGATCAGGCTTCTGCTCAATGTCCTTCAAGTGGATCTGGCCTTGCCTTGAGAGTAGGGTAAAGATAAATGTCTCGTTTGATAAAGAAAACTCAGGCTCAGCATGGTTAATTAATCTGTACGTTATGCAACTAGGATTTAAATCTAGCTCATTCCACTGTGGCATAAAAGGAGGTGCACGTACCTATCTGTAACAATCCACTTTCTCATCTTCCTTCCTTCATCTGACCTCTCATAATCATCGTCGTCTTTGCTTAGTGTCCCGTAGGAAAAAGTCAATTCTGTGACAGCAGGTTATTTTATCTGAAGTGTTTATAACTATATCCCAGTACGTGGAACAAAAAAGTTCTCAAGAAATATTTATTGAATTTTTCAGAAGTTATTTTCTCAGTGTGTATAACCTTTTTTGATTTTTTTAAGACTACAATGCAGCTAACTGCAAAAAATTTTCCTTTCTTTAGGCATGTTGCGCATAAAAGTGGATAATTTACATGGTAAATGAAAATGGCCAATTCTTTAAGAGGAGAAGTACTAAAACTTTATAAAAATGTAAGTAATTATGTTGCCAATTTTATTAAAATGTTATTATATGACATGGATTGTTCAGAAATACATAATCTTTCTTTTTGAAGCTGCTGTATCTTGGACGAGACTATCCAAAGGGAGCAGACTATTTTAAAAAGCGTTTGAAGAACATTTTCCTTAAAAACAAAGATGTGAAGAATCCAGAGAAGATCAAAGAACTTATCGCACAGGGCGAATTTGTAATGAAAGAGCTAGAAGCCTTGTACTTCCTTAGGAAATACAGAGCTATGAAACAACGCTATTATTCAGATACCAACAAAACTAATTGATCATTACTACTTTAATTTAGCTGACAAACAGCCATTGATCATTACTACTTTAATTTAGCTGACAATCAGTGCCAGCTGTTTATGTGTACCAGATAATGTGAATTAATTCTAACTTAAAATAGGAAGATATACATATTGTGTAAAAAATCCCTGAGCTGCCCTACTGAACTAAATAGGTTTCAACTTCTGTTCATGCTGAGAAATTATCAGCAACTTAATGCTCAATTTTGATACAAACATAGCAATTTAGCTATACTACTGATTATAAATTAATGAACACCCAATTTTGAATGAAAATATAATACACTTAATCCTGTAACTTAATAGGACTTAGCCAATTATTTTTAGCTTATTTCTCCATTTTACTGACAAGAGAATGCCATTTACTGAATATTTAATAAGGAAAATAATTTCTTATTTCTCTTAACTTTTGAAAGGAATCCCTTTTTTTTCCACCCAATTTGATACATTAACAGCACATACTCAAGGTTCACTCCAAAACAAAGTTTCTGACAATGATTTAAATGTAGTTATAGAAATAATATGTGTGGAGTTATTCTGACCTTGAAATAGCCTGCTGGTGACTGGCATTACACACATAACTATTCAATTATTTCCATTATTAATGTTGCTGCTGCTACCTTTGGGCCTAAAACCAAGTCATCTGTTGTGTATCAATTACCTTCTTTGATAAAAGGAAATAAATAATGTTATTCTATTATTTTGTCATAAAGACAGATTTGTTTTGCATCTACTTCTAAATACGGTTTTAAGTTTAAGCAAACACACCTTTACATAATATCCACAGCACCTTTTAGAAATAAAGGATATTTCTAACTTAAAAGCTGCATAAAAAGATTCACTGGTATTCTATAGTGTCTATGGCTTATAAAGTATTCCATATCCATTTCGGGGCAAACAATTCAAATTCCATGAATAAACACACACTCATAGTCACTGTAACTATTTTTATTACATTACAATAATTAGGAGTAGTACAGTTCATGACAAAAATATTACAAATTTTAGATCACTTCACAGCACATACTCCTATAAACATTTAAAAGTTAATTTCAATTAAAAGAGTGGTCATTTTTAATGTTTGATATGACCAACATTCCTAGGTCAGCGCAACCAAATGATGGAAAACAACTGGATCACACTGCATATGTCCCACAAAAGAAAGCACAATGTACAAAATGTGCATGTTTCAGTTTACACTATACAAAAATAGTTAAAATACATTCCAGGTAAACATGTTACATTAAGAAATAGTACTAGTAAGAAATTGGCACTCAAAGGAAAAATGCAAAAAAGTATTTTCAACATGAAAACACAAGACAGTGGAATTGGAAACTTTCGGATAAAACATTGTAACCCAGTTAGCTCTATGTGGGTGTGGTGGGGAGAGATGGGCCCTCAACATTTCTGCAGATAACTTTTTTTTGCCCTAAATTCATCTAAATTACCTATCATTATCCCAAACAGGCACTTCAAACTATTAAACTAAAACACAGATCTTAATCTAGTTATGACTATTCTTCAAAGAACTCATGTATCTTTAGAAAGAAATTTTCATTTTCTGACAGACAGCTATCAGTTGTATGCTATTCAGTTTCTCAGTGCAGAATTCATGCTATCCAGTATTAACACAGAAGTTATTAAATAACTGCTGGGTTCTTAAAAACATTACTACATAATTATCAAGAATTCATTACTTTTTGACAAAGATTTCTATCTAAAAAAAAATCCCCTGACGTTATATACTGTTTGAAGAAAAAATGGTTAGAAGAAAAAAAAAAATCAATGGAATACAAATGAGATGAACTTGTACAAACTGTAACTTAACATGCCCCACAACATTTCTATGTATGTATTAGGACAAAATTGTGCAATGGTGGCAACAGTTTTGATAACCTATAAAAGTTAGGTTCTAAATTCCTATGCAGTGTGACTCAGTTAAATAGAGCCTAGAATGCCTATTTGGGAATATTCACTCAAATGATACAATATATGTGTGCTATATTCTTCCACAAACATGTTAATGCCTAAGACTATGTAATTTAGCTTTTAAAAAAAAAAAAAAAAAAAAAGAAACTTCAACAAGGATTTTTATCTTTAAGGCGGTATTAGATAACATTTATTTCTAGAATTCTCCCCCTTTAAAATCTCTACAAAAACAAATCTTTTGTTAAACCATTCAAAGTTCACATAAAGGTAATTACCACTACCTTAAAAAAAATGCCCATCTACATCAAAAATTCAAGAGGCCTAAATATCCCCTCATAAGCACTGCAGTTCCTGAAGTATGGCCATTTCTTTCTCTGTGTAGAAACAAGAGGTACTGTGTAAGTCTTAACACCCTATCCAAACAATGTTCCAAAGATCTGGAGTTTAGCATAGCAATTCAGAAATCATACTGATTTTTACATAGAAGTTTCCTTGTCTGTGAACTAGTTCAGGCACCTGTTTATTTGTACCCAGATAAAACTATTAATTTTTAAGTATATTTTAATTATTTATGCAGAGAAAACTGGAATATTACACATTTGGGAATTTCAATATGAATATCTGACATATACCTTAATGTGTACAGTAACTGTCTCAATAGAATCACATAGTTATGCCAAATTAAAAAAAACAATATAATCAAGTTTATTCCTTTAAACAATGAAGTGATTTACATAAAGTAGCTCGATCAAAGAGTTTCACTGGAATCATAGCAAAACAATTGTAGAGCAGGCACAGGGACCAAACCCCTCTTTGCAAAACTAAAATACGCACTGTGTTATCTCTGGGCCATAGGCTAAAAGCCTTACTCAGATAGTACAGACCACGCTAGCACTAGCTAAGGACCAGGATTATGTCTCTTGTTTGGGGATACCATATACCCAGTGCCTTGTGAAGTGACTGGCATCTGGTAGGCACTCAATAAATATTTGCTGAATAAATGAGTTCTGCAAAACAGCTTTATGAGGCTGAGGCGGGTGAATCACTTGAGGTCAGGAATTCGAGACCAGCCTGGCCAATAGGGTGAAACCCTCTCTCTCCTAAAACTACAAAAATTAGTCAAGTGTGGTGGCACATGCCTGTAATCCCAGCTACTCAGGATGCCAAGGCACGAGAATCGCTTGAACCTGGGAGATGGAGGTTGCAGTGAGCCGAGATGGCACCACTGCATTCCAGCCTGGGTGACAGAGTGAGACTCTGACACCAAAAAGAAAAAAAGAAAAAAAAAAAAAGCATTTCTGGTTACTAAAACAATGGAATGTATTACTGTTACCAGGAGTAGTCCTAGTTGTAGATTACCTTAGGAATTCTTTCAGTACTATCTTCATTAAATTCTCCTTCCACTGGATAGGGTTCTGTCTATTCATACCAGGTCTGAAAAATCCTACTGTCGTTAATGGATTGGGCAGCAGAGATATTCAAAGGATCGGCCACCACCTGAAAATTAGTGATTAGGTCAAATCCCATTATGGTATCTGTCAGATCCTCGAGTCCTGAGGAAGTAAGATATAGGGCATTTTGATGTGACTTAATGGGAAAACTTCATGGAGATATCCATAGCAGCAGTAAATCTTATGGTTAGGGGAATTAGAAGTATTAAAACTGCATCAAGTCATGGGGCATGTGGAAGGTAGGCAGGCAAGATGACACTAACATGGAAGGAGAGTCCTAAAACGAGAATGGATATTCCAATATAAACTTCACCTCTTGCACAATTTTGTCCAAGATTGGCACTGAAGATGGTGTAACATAGGTTAAAAAGTTACAGATTGTGCTGAGCTTGACAAATAAGTGTATCCTCATGTAAACGGAATATAAATCACATAGTTGTAACAAAACTGAGAGTTTGAGATGACTTCTTTTAACATGAAGAAATGGATAGTAAGTGATGTCCTCAAAATCAGAGTCCTAAAAGACAACTATCTAGAACCTAAGTCACCTTCTTCCTAGTCCAGTGATACTTTCACCTCACCATGGCATCTCATTTCATATATTTTAAAATAAGTAACATTTTAAATTTATCAAAAGGATTATTAATATTTATTTTTAAAGCATTCTTAAATATGGATCAGACTTGAAAAGTGTTTATGAAATGTTAATTTAACCAGTGTTAAGAGAACTAGCCAAACCTAGAGATTGTAAAACTTTTTCACTTTATTGTTTGAAAAAAAAATTAATGTCTTGGCACACCACCACCCCAAAATCTCTACTTTTGAGTTAATATTTAAAAGTAATTTTTAAAAAAGAGTTCATTTTCTTAAAAAACAAAAGCAATGCGCTTGATTTGTCAGCAGGACCACCACAGAGTGAGAATGTATCTTGTTGACGTATCCAGACTGTCCTAGTCCCTCCCCATTTTGACCAGCCAATGCATGACAACACTGGATGACCACGGGGACACAGTCCATGCTGTGAAACTCTCTATGAAAGCTCAAAGGTTCACACAGGGCCTGGCCATGCAACCTTGGTCTCTTCAACACCTACTAAGCTATAACTGGCCCAAATAATCTTTAATGTCACAAGCAGAATTAAAACTACCTTCAAAGACTGAAGTTGAAGAAAAGATTTAAAGTTATACTATGAAAGAGCAATCTGACACAGGGAGACTACATTTAATTCCTATGAGAATTTTTTATACATGTTAAAATTATTTCAATTATTATAAAAATTTAGTAGCATGTAAATATAGCCCCAAAATGGTTGCTATAATCCCCATTTCATACTGGGTCTGCCTTAACAGGAAAAGCTATTAGGAGTCTTTATAGGAATTTATCTAATGTGAAAAGGAAACGGCCTTATAATAGTTTCCATTGACTTGTAATTTTTTTCCATTTTTTTCTTTTTATAGAAAAAATATAATATTTTGGGGAGAGTGACCATGACTAATAGCAGTGGAAAGGGAGACAAAACCTTTGTGAACAGTGTAACTTTACATTCATCAGGGATGACAAACTATAGGACATGATGCCTAGAAGAATCATCAGGAAGCCCATAAATTTGTGTTCCCTCAATATTTCAGTAAAACCAATTAGAAAGTCTCAACTGAAATTATAATTAGTAATTAATCCATTTATGTGACTAGATAAAACACAGAATAGGGATGATTCAGAAGCTTCATTAATTTGTTTCACACCAACATTCACAATTGGTAAGAAAAATAAGAATTAATCAACTGCATGCACCAAAAACCCCAAGACAGAAATCTTAGGTATTCAGTTTCTTTTTCACAGGCATTGCTAGTTCAAAAACCAAAACTCTGGGAATACTGGCACTTAGAGGAAAAAAAAGCTTCCACTGTCATTTTAAAATAAGCATTTAAGGTAAAAGCTAACAGTCTGCATGGAGCAGGAAAAAAATTAGGTAATGCTAAAACAAATGCTAATAATTTAGTGTAATGTACAAAAATTACCACTTTTACTAGTATGCCTTAAGAAAAAAGTACAAATTGTATTTACATAATTACACACTTTGTCTTTGACTTCTTTTTCTTCTTTTTACCATCTTTGCTCATCTTTTCTTTATGTTTTCGAATTTCTCGAACTAATGTATAGAAGGCATCATCAACACCCTGAAATACATAAAAAGTATTAAAATGTGAATATATACGATGGCTTCATGTGTACAGGTAACAAATTTCCATTATTAATGGAAACAATATTAAGAAAGGATTTTTTATGTTTCTCTTCAGGCAACTGAATATATATTACATATGTCAGACTTTTAGAATTCCTAAGTCATCCGCATAGATGTCAGTATTATAAACAGGAACACTCAATATTCACAAAAGACAAGGATAACCAATGGCACAGAATTTTAAATAAGGTAATGACTTTTTCACAGGAGAACTTAATTTGCTATTTTTTCCACATTGGCAAACCTAAGTCACCAAAATCCAAATGCATGTGTGTGTGTGCACACTTAATTGTCCTTATGTTTGTGAACTTTAAATATAAGCCATGCAACTGTAAACTGTTTTCATAAGTCTTCACACACAGTAACAGTATTTGAGCTCTGGTTCTATACTTATGTAAAATCCATTGGATTTAAAAATTTACCAAGAAGTAAACAGTATTAGAACATCCTATTCCAATAAATTTATCAAGAAGTAAACAGTATCTAAACATATTATTTCAGTTTTCAAATAATATGTATTAAGGGATTAGTTTCAATTCATATTTATCATTAAGAAAAAGGTTTAAAGTGACCCCAATACAGGAGAATACCACTTAAAAAAACAAAAACAAAAACTAATACCTCAGATTTGTGGAGAAATTAGCTAAATCATTTGAAAGATCTTATAGTTTACCAATTTGGAGGAGATTCTCTCTTTATCCCATAAAGTTTTAATTTCTGTTTAATATATTAGGTATTCTAAAGCTTGCCATATAAAGCTAAATATCCTGTCTTCAAAGAGTTTAACAGTCATTGTGACCACCATCTATTTATGATTAAAGCAAAGTTATTTAAATTTAATGGCTAAAAATGATTTTAAGCCATAATAATTTTCAACCTAATAGTATACAATGTGAAAAATGGCACTCTCAAAGTGGTAGAAGAGATTTCAAACCTGCAATACTTAAATTATGCAAGATCCATACACAAGTCAATTCTTGTCATGTCTCCAATTAAAATAAAAAATATAAATAAAAGCAAAAAATGAAGAAAAAAATATGATTCTCTCTGTATTTTAAAGCCTGTTCAACTGAGTAGTAACTATAAGAAGCAAATCTGTTAACCTCACAGTACTTCCAAACCTAGACAGCAGAGGGAGTCTTAGAAACAAACACCCAACACATTAAGTTGTACAAATCAAGCCACTTTAAGAACAATAAAAACTGGGTTTTTACTCATTGTAATCCCTTCTGTTGAATATTATAAACTGTGTAAATAAATATATTATAAAAATTACATGTGTAAAAATATTCAAGTAATATTATCTTGAAATTAATTTAAAATGTTAAGTGGGCCAGGTACAGTGGCTCATGCCTGTAATCCCAATGCTTTGCGGGGCTGAGATGGGTGGATCACTTGAGGTGAGGAGTTTGAGACCAGCCTGGCCAACATGGTGAAACCCCTACTAGAAATACAAAAATTAGCTGGGTGTGGTAGCAGGTGCCTGTAATCCCAGCTACTCAGTAGGCTGAGGCAGGAGAATTGCTTGAACCCGGAGAGGCGGAGTGCTTTGCAGTGAGCTGAGATCGCACCACTGCACTCGACTGGGTGACAGAGTGTGACTCCGTCTCAAAGAAAAAGAAACAAAAAATGTTAAGTGGTATTTCTCTTTTACTGTACTACTAAGATTAAAAATATTTCAAAATAATAAAATTTGGAGCATGAACAATGAAAATTGGCTGCAGTTAGTGAATTTTCCTAATAGATCTGTAATTCAAGAAAGCGTGATCAATATTTTAAGAGAGGTAAACACAGAACGGGAATGAGAGGCTTGTCCACATTAAGCAAACAGCAGGATAAAAACCAGCATTATTTATTTGAGCACTAGTGAATAAATGTCTCCAGTAAAGTCCCCAAACTGCACTTACTGATGTTTCCCAGTCTCTAACATCATTACTGATACCACACAAACATATGCTTCCGTCTCTCCCAAAGGAGAAAGGAAAAGTGGTAAGAAATAATCTATCAGCAATACAATATCATCAAGGTTTGATTACATATATGTATGTGTATGTGTCCCTTCAGGCTAAACTCTTTAACACACAGAGGGGAAAATTTCCAATGATATAATAAAAATTATTCTGTAGCTTGCCAGCACTTGACAATTTACTTGACAGTTTAGAATCATAAACCCTTAGAATGTGATGGAATCTTAAAAGAGGATCTAATCTAACTCCCTTACCGTACTGCATGAATTAATTCCCTCTGATCACATCCTTATGTAATCTACTCCATTTCTACTACTTTTACAATGAAGAAAAATGCCAATGGTACTAAAATGGTAAAGCAGAAAACAATGAAAAACCATGTGATGGATACAGAGAAGACACATTTTATGGTGAAAACATAGAATTTGATAACATTACTTTCTAAGATTCTAACAAAGATTCTAGGCTTCTGTTGCACTGAACTCTACATCATCTTGTTAAAATTAAGTAATTTTGGCCTGGCACAGTAGCTTACACCTACAGTCACAGCAATTTGGGAGGCTGAGGCAGGAGAACTGCTTGAGGCCAGGAGTTTGGGACCAGCCTGAGCAACACAGCAAGAACCTGTCTCTATTTTTAAAATAAATAAATAAGTAAACAAACAGACAAATTAAGTAACTAATTTCAATCATGAAGGAAATGTCACAACCTACACAGAGCAATGAATTCTTTTTTTCTCTTATGAGAACTAATCATTCTCACACATACACATAAGTAGCCCAGTAATTATTTTGGTTACACATTATCTTTTTCAGGACTAAGAAAAGCTAATTTGTATATGTTTGTCATTGTTAAATGTTTGTTTATTTATTTGCTAGAGGTGGGGTCTCATTACGTTGCCCTGGCTGATCTTGAACTCCTGGCCTCAAGCAATCCTCGTGCCTTGGACTTCTAAAGTTCTGGAATTATAGGTGTGAGCCACTGGGCCAAAACTTTATTTTTACTTTTTTTTAGAGATAGAGTCTCTTTCTGTTGCCTTAGGCTACAGTGCCATGGCACCATCATAGCTCCCTTCAACCTCAAACTCCTGAGGTCAGGCAATCCTCCTGCCTCAGGCTCCCAAGCAGCTGATGCTACAGACTCACACACTACAGCCAGCTTGTCAAATAAATTTTTTTAAATTGCATTTCATTTAAAATTTTTAATTACCAAGTATACTTCTCTTTTACATAAATTACTTCCATGTGTACTGAAAAAAGAAGGAATCATCACATCAAACAACTGTGAGACATTCACTTACAGTCACTGTATAAAACATAATTTGTATAAATTAGAAATTTTAGAATAGTATATGCTTACACCTTTGTTTTAAATATAAATTAGAGCATAACACTTATTTCTTATTTTACTCTAAACAGTTCTATTTTTAAAATCATCTAATGGTGAGACAATAGGAGGAGAAAATAAAAACTTAAAACCACCACCTAAATCTGGTCATGGTACTGTTATTTAAAATGTGTTACTTTTCAAACTGCATTGTTAAATTTGCAGTATTTTAGAGGTTGTGGTAAAATTTAACATGCAAAATTGCTTTAATTGCAAAATACTGCTTTACACAATGATACTCAAAAACTATTAAGAGTTCATAAATTTCAATAAAAATTAATGCCAGTCATACTTTGTTTCCGAGTTTAGTAGATTAGTATGCCACATAATATCTTTTGGGATTGAGTCTACTATTCAAATGTGTATTTTATACTTTTGTGAAATACCTAAAATTCATATAAAGAACACCAACTTGTAATAAATATAATAAATGATATGCTAGTTTTTGAAAATTGTAATTTCATTGCCTATTAAGAACATGATATATTACAAACAATATGCATCCAAAGCTTAAGCTTCGCCATGAACTTTACGATACCTAGTGAAGTATTTTCTTAGCAAGACAGAGTTTTTAATATGGGTTGGTTTAGAAATGAAAATGAGAATTCCACACAATAAATATTTACGGGGTAGTTACTATGTGCCAGGAACCTTACTAGGCAATGGGCGTGCAAAGATTAAAAATATGTAATTCTGGCTAAGATTTTGCTGTCAAATAATATAGGAATGAAACAGAAGAGGTTATTTCAACATAACATGGGAAGCATATAATAGCTAAGAATAGTATTCTGGGAATACGCAGGAAGGGCTCCATGCCTAGTCTAAGGGTTTCAAGAAAGATTTTTAAAGAGTAGGAGACTGGGGAATCATGAGAGTGTTAGCTAATTAGTAAGACTACGGATAAAAATACTGGCATTCCAAACAAGAGCCAAGACTCAAACTCAAGGGAAGGTAAGAAATAACATGTTATTTATTTATAGAAGAACAAAAGAAATTCAGGCAAGATGAAGTTTTTAGATATAAGACCAAAAAAGAGCTGGAGTGGTGGGAAGGTAGTAAGGACTATCTGCGACATGCTGTGGAACATGAGATTTTATTCTATAGCTAAAATGCCTTTTTTTTTTTTTTTTTTTGAGACGGAGTTTCACTCTTGTTGCTCAAGCTGGAGTGCAATGGTGCAATTTCGGCTCACTGCAACCTCCGCCTCCCAGGTTCAAGTGATTCTCCTGCCTCAGCCTCCCGAGCAGCTGGGATTACAGGCATGTGCCACCACGCGCGGCTAATTTTTTGAATTTATTGTAGAAACAGCGTTTCACCATGTTAGCCAGGCTGGTCTCGAACTCCTGACGTCAGGTGATCGCCTGCCTCGGCCTCCCAAAGTGCTGGGATTACAGGCATGAGCCACCGCGCCTGGCTGAAAATGACATTTATTTAAAGTGTATCTCCCTGGTTGCACAATGAATGATGGCAGCAACTGGTAAATCAAATAGGAGGTTCTAACAGTCGAACAAGAAATGATAGGGGCCTGAACTAATGATGACATAAAAGACACACAATGTAACGTCACAGGAATTTGTGGATACTTCCAAATGGGGGACCAGGCGGAAAAGAGGGCAGTAGGAGTCATCCTAAAATTCCCAAGTTTCTCATTGGGATAAGAAAGTGCTGTGCTGCTGATGCCACTGAGCTGGAGAACTTAGGCAGAAGAATGCTTATTTGCTTGTAAAATATCCAAAAGAAAAAACACATTTAAGAGTGGCTTTCTCCCACCTTCTGGACCATTCAGTATTACTGTTCTCTACTATCTCTCATATTTTTTTCTCCCTACATAACAACAACAAAAAAAAAAAGCTGCTTATTATCTCAAAACTTGAGTATGATTTCCCTTAAAAATAAAGGTAAATATCAGTTCCCAAATATTTAGTTTACTTAAGACTCATTAAATCATTAGACTTTATGCCAAATATGGATTAGTCTACTACAGCCATCAAAATTGTCTCAATTATAATTCCCACTAGATTAAAAATAAATGTATTAAGTATGGAAACAAGTTTCTTATCTTTTAATACTTCAAGTTAGAATACTACACCTAAGTAGTTCTAAAGTGGTTGCCACCTTGTTACCTTTAAAAGATATCTGCTTTCTGCCAAAATTAATGTGCTGAACTTAAACTTACCAGATTACATTATAATGCATTTTTTAATTTTCACACAGCCAGGAGTCTTTTCTTCTTTGCTGATTTTTTTCAATCTGTATTGTCGGATCTCTCTCACCAATGTATAAAAAGCATCCTCCACTCTCTGCATTGTAAAACACAACTTCTTTAAAGTTTGTTTCATTGGTAAGAGTAATTTACTGGGACAGCCATGTGCAAGAAGTTTGAGATTATGAGCTTGAGATTTTTTTTTTTTTTAAACAGACATCAGACTGTTTGAATAAAACTGAGGATGCAGTTTTAAAATATGGGCTAGAATCCTGGTTTGTTCTTAAAAGTCAGTTTTGTTTTCTAATGGAATTAAATTTAAAAATTTTTAAATTAGGAATTAGGAGAGATTATGACAAGCCTAAACACATTTATTAGCATCTGTTTGTCAATTAATGCAACCATTTTAGTTTGCTAGTCTTGGAATTAAAGCCTAAACTGAAGTTAGCTTTAAATTACTTATTTGACTTAGGGAAAAAGTGATTTATGTACTACTGATTCCCACACCTTCCCCCAGGGGAGAATGAGAAGAAAAATGGTAAAATATGGACGTGCAACCTTTGTTAAAAAACAACAAAAACATAAAAGAATATCAAAATAAAGATGAGTCAAGAAACTGGAATCTTGAGTTTTATTTTAAATTTTAACACCTTCCAATCTATTTCCAGGGTCTACAAGTGAAGCTGAGACTGGGTCTTCTGTACATGTTTAACTACATTATTAAATTAAAATCTTGAGAGCTGCTTACCATAATATAAAAACATCATGAATTAAAGGACACACACAAAATAGGAGCATTTTGTATCCTTACTACAAGCTCTTTTTTGTTGTTTTTTTTTTTTTTGTTTTGTTTTAGAGACAGGGTCTCACTGTGTTGCCAGGATGGAGTGCAATGGCACGATCATGACTGCAGCCTCGACCTCCCAGGCTAGGTGATCCTCCTGCCTCAGCCTCTCAAATAGCTGGGACTACAGGCAAGCACTACCACACCCGACTGATTTTTGTATTTTTTGTAGAGACAGGGTTTTGCCATGTTGCCGGGGCTGGTCTCAAACTCCTGAGCTCAAGTCATCCGCCCACCTTGGCTTCCAAAGGGCTGGGATTACAGCCATGAGCCACCAAACCTGGCCTTACTACAAGTCTTAAAAATAATTTTTAGAACAGTGTTCAATCATACTGGCTTTGTACCTTCTATTCTAATTTACATACTCTTAAAAGAGTTTTTCCTGCTTAAGCCTATGATAAGAAAGCTATGACAACAGGAACAATCATATACTGGCCATATGGAGATAAAAGTTTTTAATCTTTTCCAATCTAGAAAATTAGGCAGTCGTCAAAGGGGAAAAGGGCTTCCTTAACTATGCTGCTAGTTTGTTCAGAAAAGCATACCATCAAAGTAGGAGCACAGAGAAATGCACAGAAATATTAAACTATATGTAGTGCAAATTAAAAGATGTAATATTGTGTTTATTCTTCTAAAAGGTAGGTAAATATTTTTTGAAGCTGGTATATTTTACTCCACATTTAATTTTAAGGGAATTCTATTCTTTTATCTTAAAATTAAGAATGAATTGCCTAATTTGGGGATTGGCATACATATTTTAACTTTCTGAGATCCGTAACATCAATGTTTCTACTGAACCAAATGTAACAAAGTGGACCTAGCACCTAAAAAGTTAATATATCACAAGTACCATTTGTAGTTTTAAACTCAATCACACACAGAGAATTGGCAACTAAGTATTAGCTGAAGTCAACCAATGGCTAGGGCTTAATTTTTGCACACAGAAGTCATCTGTATATCTACTGCCTGCAGTAGTTACACACCTCAATTCTTTAAGGCATACTAATTTTTAGAAATCTCAGAAGTGTATTAAGAACTGCTTTAGTAAAGTACAGAAATTTACCTCTAAAGTCAAACTTTAATTTAAAATTCATAATGTTAAGTTTCAGTTCAAAAAGCAGGCATTTAAGTAACGTGATTATATATTAAAATGCGTATCTCAAGTCATTAACATATACCATCCAGTCATATATTTCTATTTAATAATGAAAATCATTATATTCTAAGAATATTTTTATTTTTAATGGAATCAATTTAGTCAACTAGTTTGCTAAGCCAAGTATAAATACAAATTTTCAACTACCTTTTTGGCACTTTAAATTAGATACCTACTTACACCTGTATATAAAAGATTTTAAGTGTCAGGTGTGGTGACTCATGCTTTAGTACCAGCATTTTGAGAGGGCAAGAGATGCCAGGAGTTTGAGACCTCATCTCTACTAATAAATTAGGCATGTTGGCATGAGCCTGAAGCCCCAGCTACTCAAAAGGCTGAGGCAGGAGGGTTGCTTGGGCCCAGGAGTTTGAGGCTTCAGTGAGCTATGACTGCACCATTGCACTTCAGTCTGAGCAACAGAACAAGATGCTGTCTCTAAAAAAAAAATTTTTTTAATCGTTTTACAGTTTATATTTATCATTAACCCTCAAAAGGAAAGGGTTTATTTTTACCTTTGTCTTCAAAATATTATGTATCCAAAATTTTCATTAATAAGTGACATAAATAAAGGTACTGAAATAACTTTGTAGCATGTAAAATGTAAAGCATGAGCTCTGTAAGATATTTTCACAAATGATTCTCTTTCAATTTGAAAATCAATGTAAAAAATTTAAAAATACGTATATACATATGCACACACAAACCAGGTAAAAGCTCATATTTTCATAAATTTTCTAAGAATGTTAACTTCTATTCCTGTTTAAAAAAAAAAAAAAAGTTATAAGGTCAATGTAGAAGAACCAAAACATACTATGAAGGAGAAAAACAGTATTGGTCCTCTACTAATTTAGCAGAAGCAAATTTTGATTTTAACTTATTTCTAAAATCAGTTTGAATGTGTCTACTTTTGCAGCGTCAGCATCCCCACCACCAATAGTGAAATACATGATTTTTGTTTCCAGCAATGCAGAGAGAGAATTGGAAGCCAATAATTAAAAAGAAGAGATTATTATCCACAACCAAGAATTCAGTGTCAGGACCTCAGTGGTTCATATAATTAACAGCACAGGGTGACTTTTTCTATTTCTTAGTTTTAGTAATGAGAAATTTAGGTTTTAGAGTATCAGTTATTTACCACAGTTTTTCAGACTTAGTTATTTCTTCATAATATGCTTTAAAGTCATACTGACATCAAGAGAACATGAGAACATTATCCTTGTGTACACTGTAAACCACTGGCACTGGCTCTTATTTTTTAAAATGCATACAGTATATACCTATGAAACAAAGCACTGGTTTTTCACATTCCAAAATTTGTAGATAATTTTTAAAGATAAAATATAGCTGAGACAGATATTTAATACCCACTGACTACTCACTAAGCTCTTAAGTGGCACACAATGATTTTTCTGAGAATAGGACTTGTTGCCACATATACTCATTTTGTGTTTTTTGTTTTTGTTTTTTAACTTTTTCTTTTTTTTTTTTTCTTTTGAGATGGAGTCTCGCTCTGCTGCCCAGGCTAGACTGCAGTGGTGCGATCTTGGCTCACTGCAACCTCCACCTCTGGATTCAAGCGATTCTCCTGCCTCAATCTCCCAAGTAGCCAGAACTACAGGCATGCACCACCACGCCCAGCTAATTTTTGTATTTTTAGTAGAGGGGGGTTTCACCATATTGCCCAGGCTGGTCTCAAACTCCTGACCATGTGATCTGCCTGCCTCAACCTCCCCAAGTGGTAGGATTATAGGCATGAGCCACTGCGCCCAGCCTACTTTTGTTTTTATACACATATACTCATTTTCAAATGTCACTTATTGAACTTTAAGAACAACTGAAAATACGTGGGAATAAAAGTATACAACTTTAAATACGTAAATTTTTTAAAATCAAGAGACTGACGACATTTTCAACTCAACTATTATCTGAAAACATACTTGTGAGGCCATGGAAACAAAGCACTCCATAAAGAGAAAGAACCGTTAACCAGAAGTATTCTAAATCTTGCTAGGCTATGCTTTTACTAAGAGATTTTGTTTAAGTAAGTTTTTGTTCCTGTTGAATCTGCAAATTCTTGCAAAACTCTGTCAAGGAAACAACACACCAAATACCCTAACTATATACAGATGCAAGACTACCAGCCTTCTGGGGCAGAAGGGCATGGAGGAACAATCTGTATTCTAAAACCCAACTGTGTGCATCCCTGACTTTCTCAAGAAACCTTGCCACCCACAGCCTATCTCATGTACTATTGAAATGCAGAAAAACCACTACTTGGGAGACTACCATGGTGCACACCAAGTGCACAGTAACTGTTCTGTCAATTTTTAACTCATAAAAAGCTAAAGTGCAAAATATTGATCTCATGTAGGCAAACTCAACTACTATTAAACAGAGACATAGCACATAAGGAGGTTGTATTGCAAAGCCTTCTTTAATGGAGTTCTTCTAACAATTAATTTAAATACCTAGAAATTAACAACAAAACCAGGAAATTAATCACTCAACATTTTTAGGTTCGTAAAACTAATTTTCACATTATACTTAAATTGAGACCCCCAGAAAGCAAAAAAGCCAGATGAGTAACAGATACCCCGAAGACTCTGCTTCTGTCATTCACCTTACTGAACCTTCCCACTTTTGATTTTAGCAGACTGGAAAATACACAATTCTCATGGTGTCAATGTTTCAATTTTGACAGCTTTTGCCAACATGGCCATGCACTGTCCAAAGGGACCAGGAAAATGTGTCAACAACCCAGATAAATGTGAACTAGGTAACAGTCCTTATACACTAGGAACATAAGGACCACACAATGTACTAGCAGAAAATAACTCTATTTGCCTTTCAGATATGGACTGAACTGAGTGTAAAGAATATGTAAGGCATTATATTCTAGTCAAGTAATTAGCTTTTTAAAATTATAAGTTATTAACTTGGTAAAAATACATATTCTGCAATTCTTGTCTTAAAAAGTACACCTGGGCACAGTGGCTCACGCCTGTAATACCAGCACTTTGGGAGGCCGAGGCAGGTGGTTCACGAGGTCAAGAGATTGAGACCATATTGGCCAACATGGTGAAACCCCGTCTCTACTAAAAATACAAAAATTAGCTGGGCGTGGTGGTGTGCGCCCATAGTCTCAGCTACTCAGGAGGCTAAGGCAGGAGAATTGCTTGAACCCAGGAAGTGGAGGTTGCAGTGAGCCAAGATCATGCCACTCCACTCCAGCCTGGCAACAGAGTGAGACTCTGTCTCAAAAAAAAAGAACAGAACAGAAAAAAAAAGGTACTAGGGGCCAGGCACAGTGGCTCACGCCTGTAATCCCAGCACACTGGGAGACTCAGATGGGAGGATCACTTGAGGTCAGGAGTTCAAGACCAGCCTGGTCAACATGGCAAAACCCCGTCTCTACTAAAAATACAAAAATTAGTCAGGCGTGGTGGCGCATGCCTGTAGTCCCAGCTGCTCAGGAGGCTGAGGCACAAGAATCGCTTGAACCCAGGAGGAGGTTGTTGCAGTGAGCCAAGATCCTACCACTGCACTCCAGCCTGGGTGACAGAGGGAGACTCTGCCTCAAAAAAAAAAAAAAAAAAAAAAAAGAGTACTAGGGTAAAATCTCTATTTCCTTTTCATGAAATACATAAGTTTTACTTTAAGATTATTAAGGTTAGCCTGTAAAATACAAAGGTTTAACCTAACTTCTAGTATCTAATCAAACACTAAAGTTACCCAGAGAATTAGGAATCAGTATACTACAGCCCATAGGCCAAATGCAGCAACAGCTTTTTTTTTTTTTTTGAGACGAGTCTCGCTCTGTCGCCCAGACTGGCTTGATCTTGGCTCACTGCAGCCTCTGCCTCTTAGATTCAAGCAATTCTATGGCCTCAGCCTCTTGAGTAGCTGGGAATACAGGCACCCACCACTATGCCTGGCTAATTTTGGTATTTTTAGTAGAGACGGGGTTTCAACCACGTTGGTCAGGCTGGTATCGAACTCCTGACCTCAGGTGATGGGCCCACCTCGGCCTCCCACCTCATTTCTGGGATTGCAGGCATGAACCACAGCGCACGGCCAGCCTATTTTTATACTATGCACAAGCTAACAATTATTTTTGCATTTTAAAGGGTTAAAATTTAAAAAAAAAAATGCAACAGATACCACTTGTGGCCCTCAAAGCCTAAAACATTTACTATCCTGGCCCTTTACAGAAAATAAGTTTGCCAGCCTCTAATTTACATAGATGAGAACTTCTAAATGAATGTTTTATTCCTTTAACCTGAATATAATTTTTTGGGAGTGCTTATTTAGTCTCATGATCAAGACCCCAAAAATTAGGGCATAAAACTTGCTCATAAAATACAACAAAGATATGCACACTAATTTTGTTTAAAAAACAAATAAGGGCTGGGCGCGGTGGCTCATGCCTGTAATCCCAGCACTTTGGGAGGCCGAGGGGGGTGGATCACAAGGTCAGGAGATCGAGGTCATCCTGGCTAACACGGGAAACCCCATCTCTACTAAAAATACAAAAAATTAGCCAGGCGTGGTGGTGGGCGCCTATAGTCCCAGCTATTTGGGAGGCTGAGGCAGGGGAATGGCGTGAACCCGGGAGGCAGAGCTTGTAGTGAGCCGAGATCGCGCCACTGAACTCCAGCCTGGGCAACAAAGCGAGACTCTGTCTCAAAAAAAAAAAAAAAAAAAAAAAAAAAGAATAAATAAATAAGCTGAATAACAGATAAGTAACAAAATACTCTGCAGAAAGGAGGGCTTGACATTTCACCAGTAACTGGAGATGTAAGATTTATTAAAATTTCCGTATTTCATTTTATAATCTCTACAGTTACTTGGAATAGCTCTTTAAAGTCTTCCAGAAGCATGCAAATATCAAATTAATTTCAACAGAGGAAGATTAATAGACTTTTGAAAGGCAAATTAATTTCTAGGCAAATCAACAAGTCCATTTAATAATAAAAGGAAATCAAAGAATAGAAATTAAATATCTAATTTATAGTTTAGCAACATAAATTATATAATAACATCAGTGAAACAGGATATAAAAGAAAGGCTGAGTGCTCTGTTAAGGAGTACAAGTATTCTTTTATACTACATCCCTCCATATTTTAATTAGATGATCCACATATAAATGTCTACAAAGCAAATTTAAGTTCCTCTACTTACATATTATATACCTTCCAAAAAACAAATCAAAACAAAAAACCCAAGACCACAGAACTGTAAAAAACCTAAAAATCTCTTATAAAAGGAAGCCAGATAGTTTTCTGATCAAATATGAATGCTATGTTGTATTAAAGTATTAAGGTCAAATAGCAAGAACCAATTAGTACTTCTGAGGTAGTAATCATACAATCACCAAAAAGGAGACACAGCTATTTTAGGATCTTATCAAATGAGAAGTGGACAGCAAAAAAGTGGGACTAACAAGACTCTTTTTATGTCCTCTACTGCTTTTCTACTCAAAGTATGGTCCAAGTACCAAGAAAAATACCACCTGGGAGCTTGTCAGAAATGCAGACTCAATCCCAACCTAAACCTTCTGAATTAGAATCTGGATTTTAATAAGCCCAGCTGATTTGTATGCATAAGAAAATATAAGAAGCACTTCTTTGCTGCAACCCCTTAAAATATTATGCAAAGTCTCTTAAATTTTTTTTGTGTGTGTGAAATGTAGGCTAATATGTTCAGTAGTATGAAAAGCATCTTTTAAAAGTTATAAGTAAAGCAAATATAGTAAAACAACAATGGTAGAATCTAGGTAGTATATTTGCAAATGTTTTAAATACAACTTAATTTTGTATTTGAAAATGTTTCATACGAAAACGTTGGAAGAAAAAGTAACAAATCATGTATTCTCAGTATCTTCTGTCCTAAGAAAAATCAAGGAGACTGGTTATAGAAGACCAGTAAAAAGAAAAACAAAAACAAAGCCTCTTCCTAGTCTTTAGAACATAGAAATGGATTTAAGTGAAATCTTAATTCCTCTAAAGTAAAGTGATATGATATATACCAATTTTAACCTATAAATGAGTTTTTAGTAAAACTGCCAGAGAAATTTGTATACTGGTCAAACTAGAGAAATTTAGTTTTTAATCCCCCAAAAATGACTTGAAGTAGAATTTTTTTCTTTACTATGTATCAAATTCGTATAACTAGGAAGAGGTACATATGCTCTCCTACTAGGGAAATATAACATATATATTAGCTGGATAATGATTTACATTTATATTTTTGCACCTTTATAAAATTTGATAAACTTCTAGAATGCTTGTTTTTATATGTTTAACAATGTAAAAGTTGTTCATCAATTTTTTTTAACTCCTAGCATTACAGAAATTCTACAAAACTGGTTTTCTAGGCTCACAGGTAAATGTAACCAGAAAAAGCCCTAAACAAACTTATGGAATATAGATGGATCAATTTCTTAGTACAGTCATGTGCCACATGACATTTTGGTCAACAATAGATTGCATATGTGATAGTGGTCCCATAAGATTATAATGGAGTTTAAAAGTTCCTATTGCCTAGTGATGTTATAGCCATCCTAACATTGTAGCACAACACATTACTCACGTGTTTGCGGTGATGCTGGTGTAAACAAACTTACCACACTGCCAGTTGTATAATGGTACAACACCTACAATTATACACCATACTTAATACTTGATAATGGTAATAAGTGACTATTACTGGTTTATGTATTTACTATACTATTTATTGTTATTTTAGTGTACTCCTTCTATTTACTTTAAAAAAAAAAAAGTTAACTATAAACAGCCTTGGATAGGTCCTTCAGGAGGTATTCCAAAAGTTATTATAGGAGATGACAGCTCCATGTGTGTTACTGCCCCTGAAGACCTTTCCAGTGGGACAAGATGTGGAAATGAAGACAATGATATTGATGGTCCTGACCCTGTGTAGGCCTAGGCTAATGTGCATGCATGTCTTAGTTTTTAGTAAGAAAGTTTAATGAGTAAAAAAAAATAAAAAAATTTAAATATGGAAAAAAACTTATTACAGAATAAGGATACAAAGAAAGAAAAATTTTGTATAGCTGTATAATGTGTGTTTTAAGCTGTATTACAAAAGTCAAAATGTTAGGAAAACTTTAAAAGTTTATTTAAAAAGTTACAGTAAAGTAAGGTTAATTTATTACTGAACAAGAAATTAAAAAAAAATAAACTTAGGGTAGCCCAAGTGTACATTTATACACACAAAATTTACCATTGTGTTAACAATTGCCTGTAGTCATTACCACAGTTACACACCGTACAGATTTGTATCCCTGGGGCAAGAGACTGTACTATATATCCCAGGTGTATAGTAGGTTATACCACCAAGGTTTGTGTAAGTATACTCTATGATGTTTGCACAATGACAAAATCACCTAACAATGTATTTCTTAGAAAGTATCCCTGTCATTAAGAGACATATGACTATATATAACAATTAATTCCTTCCTATCTTTATGTATTCATTTCCTGCATGTTAAACTCTTCATATAAACAGGTTAAATAACACTAACTGAAATTATTTTATTTTACCTAAAGAAAAAGTCATTTTTAAAACAAAGATGATTTTTGAAACAAAATTCCCTCTGACAACAATTTTTGTCAGAAAAATGCATTAAATGAATAACAGAATTTCTATTTGCTTTCTGGGTATTTTCTTTCTTTAATGAGACCTTTCTCCAAAAATAAACATATCCTCAAAAAAATTCTGCCAAAATAAAATTCTTCAAATGCAACAACATTTAACCTAGAAACACGACATAATGGTTTAAAAGTACTACTGAAATAGAAAATTCAAAAATGAGTTGCCCTGTTCTTTGTGTGTGTGTGTATATATATGTGTGTATATACACAACAGTGGGGAAAAAAATCCCCACATCTCTTGAATTCTAAATGTTAACATGTGCTCAGAATTGAAGAGAAATTTTCAACGTAGAAAGAAACCAAAGCCAAAAGCAGTATCAAGGACACTGTAAGAAGCAATGCCCTCTCAAGAGACAAAAACATTTACTAAATACATATTGTTTTATTTCCTAGTATAGCATAATTGAGAGAAAAACTGATACATTAAACGACATAACAGTTAGGATTTTGCAGAAAATAGATCTGTATTTATTTCAGTGTTACTTACCTGTCTTGTCTTTGCTGATGTTTCAATAAAAGGAATTCCGTAACTTCTTGCTAAGTCCTGAGCCTGTTTTGTGTCTACTGTTCTAGAAGGCAAATCACATTTATTTCCTACTAGGACCATAGGTACATCTTCAGAGTCCTTAACTCTTTTAATTTGTTCTCTGGGAAAGAAAAAAAAGTTATAGCAGAGGCATCAGTAACACAAGTATCTTTCAAAACCTGTCCATAACTTTTGTCATAAAATTTGGGTGAAAGAAAACAGTGTAATTCCTGGTTTCCACTATACCAAATTTTCCTTCCTTCCTTTACTAATTATTTTTTTCTTTACCTTTTTAAAGAGAAACCTTGTCTCTCTCTCACAAGATCAAATACCTAGTAGTAAAACTATAACCTAATAGGTTAATATGCAGGTAGATCATAATAGTAAAACAGAAACTACTGAAAAATTCTAGACCCAAAGTGCTATATAACAGACTATAATTTTAGAAACATATGTTAAATGTGTAAAGATAAAAAATATTTTTACAAAAACCTGAATTAAAGCATTAACATAATTTTCATATTACTGTCTCAAAAAACAAAGTTGACAAGTAGATTTTGATTTCTAGGTAGAAAACGCTGAAGTTACTACACCACTTATTCCATTAAAAGCCCTTCTACATGTTAATCATTTTCAATATAACAAGTGCATAAACTCTAAATTTGGGGTGAAATTATATTCCCTCACAATTTTAGGTGACTTTCAAAGATGCAGCACAAAAGAAGGAGCAGAGCAGACAACAGAGTCAGAATTGGCTCAAATTCCCAGTTCCTCCACTATTAGCTGGGTAAGCTTGGATAATAGAGGTGAAATTTGGTAACTCCTCTATAAAAATACTACCACTACCACCCACCCGAATGTCTTCTGCTCTATTACTAGACTACACAGTAAACATGCTGTAACAATGTTCTTAAGTAAAATGTTAAACTTCTTATAACTAAGGCTAACTCATTATTACATGACATAGCCAATGAGTAATTTATTTGCTTAATATGTAGTTTTAGGAAAACTAAACCCTCAAAGAAGCAGAATATAAAATAGTACAATAATGATTATTTTAATAGTTTTATGCAGCTTTGTCAGATTTAAGAAAACTGTAATGCCCGAATTCTTCAATCTTTCAAAACTTTTATTTTTTAAAATGTATAATGCCACTCTTTATCCAATCCAGGCAATTCTACACTATACACATGATTGCTTTTAAGAATGTTAAAGTAACACCATCTCAAATCACCTTTTCATATTCTTTTTTATGGTTTTCCTTTTTAATGATGCATCTAAAAAGTTTAAAGTCTTGCTTTTTCAGTGTAGTAGAGTCAAGAGTACAGGAGGTTCTGGAGTCAAACAGGCCTAGGTTTGAATCCCAGCACACCACTACTGATGCAGTCCGGAGTAAGCTACTCCACTGCTCTAATCCCCCAAGAACTTCATTTATAAAGCAGGGATATTACCTACCTCACAAAAATTATTTTAATATTTTTATTAGATATTATATGCATGGCATTAGCAAAGACTCAATAAATAAAAACTATAATTACTCCTTAATGTCAACTTACTATATTCAATTTAAACCCACCTATAATGGTGAATATCTTCAAATGATTTAGTATTATTTATGGCAAATACACAAAGAAAGCCCTCCCCAGTCCTCATGTACTGGTCCCTCATTGCACTGTACTCCTCTTGACCTGCTGTGTCGAGAATATCCAAGAGACAGGTTTCTCCATCAATTACTACTTGCTTCCTGTAGGAATCCTGAGAAGGGAGAAACACAGTCTGGATTATTACAGTGCACCTTTTACTTTAAAAAAGGTGTTATATACAACTCAACAACAACAAAAAATCCAATTTAAAAACGGGCAAAGGACTTGCCAAAGACAGTGCTCCAAAGATGACGGACAAATGGCCACTAAGCACCTGAAAAGCTGCTCAACATCATCAATCGTCAGGAAAATAAAATCAAAACCATGAGATGCTACCACATACCCGTTAGAATTGGCTATTAATAAAAAACAAAACAAAAACCCTCAAAAAACGGAAAATAAGTGTTAGCAAGGATACAGACACTGAAATCTTTGTGCATTGCTGGTGGGAATGTAAAATGGTGATGCCATTGTGGAAAACAGTGGTAGTTCCTCAAAAAGTCAAACACAGAATTACCATATGATCAGTAATTCCATTCCTAAGTATATAATCAACAGAACCGAAAACAGGGACTCAAACAGATACCTGTACACCGATGTTCGCAGCAGCACTATTTATAATACACAAAATGTAGAAATAACTTATGTGTCTGTTAACGGATGAATGAACAAAATGTAGTATATACATACAGTGGAACATTATTCAGCCATAAAAAGGAATAACATTTCATATAGGTTGAGCATTAATGCAGGTTAATCCAAAAATCTGAAATCCAAAATGCTCCAAAATCTGTAACTTTTAGAGCCTGACATGATGCTAAAAAGAAATACTCACTAGAGCATTTGATTTTGGATTTTTTTTTTTCTTTCATCTTTTTTTTTTTTTGGAGAGATAGTGTCTTATGTTGCTCAGGCTGGTGTTGAACTCCTGGGCTCAAGTGATCCTCCTGCCTTGGCCACCCAAAATGGTGGGATTACAAGCATGAGCCACTGGGCTCCATCTGATTTTGGATTTTTGGATTAGGGATACTGAACCAGTTAAGCATCTACAAATATTCCAAAATAAAAAAAATAAAATGTGAAATCCAAACCACTTCTGGTCACAAGCATTTTGGGTAACGGATGCTTCAACCTGTATATACATGCTACATCACAGATGAACCTTAAAAACATTATGCTAAATGAAATAAGTCAGACACAAAAGGACAAATACCACATAATTCCACTTATATGAGGAACCCAAAACAGGCAAAGTCAAAAAGATGAAAAGTAGACTAGAGGTTACCAGGGACTGGGGGAGGGAGGATTACTGGGGACTATTTAACAGGTACAGAATTCTAGTTTGAGATGATAAAAAAAGTTCTCAAAACAGATGGTGCTAATGGTTAGACAACATAGTGATGGTTGCACAACATTATGAACACACTAAAGGTCACTGAATTGAACACTTAAAAATAACTACCATGGGCCGGGCGCATCACGAGGTCAGGAGATCAAGACCATCCTGGCCAACATGGTGAAACCCCGTCTCTACTAAAATACAAAAAATAGGCCTAGCGTGGTGGCATGTGCCTGTAGTCCCAGCTACTCAGGAGGCTGAGGCAGGGGAATTACTTGAACCCGGGAGGTGGAGGAGGCTGCAGTAAGAGATTGCTCTACTGCACTCCATCCTGGCAACAGAGCGAGACTCCGTCTCAAAAAACAAAACAAACAAAAAAAAACTACCATAGTAAATTTTATGTTATGTATATCTTACCACAAGAAAAAATGTTTTTAAGGCATTATATGGAGAGTCAACAATGCAAGTGTACATACTGGTAACAAAAAGTTATCGACAAAAGAAAATAATTTCAAAAATGGGATAGCTCTACCAACTCTATTATTGAAGATGATTTAAATGACAAGAAAAATCAACCAACCTACAAATAATTGTCATGCATCTATTTTATTTATTGTCAAAGGCATACATAAGGAAATGGTCAATACTCAAGATTCTAATGCCCTCATCCACCTCTGAAAACTGGAAAAAGGAATCTAACAGCCAGATGGATATCTCTAAAGAGCAATACTGTTTCATCTGCAAATCCTGAGGGAACTCTTTTTTTCTTTTCTAAAAAGAGAAAGAGAGAACTGTAACTATAAGATTGAGTAACAGAAGGGAGTGGGTAACTTTAACAGAATCTTGAAATAAAAATCTGATTTTCTTCCGACTTTTGGCTAATACTTCTGCCTAAGATTTCACACATTCTGCCAAAACAGTCCTCAAAAAATACGGTAAAGGGATGTTACAATGTGAAGCCATGAAATAAGAGGTAGGGCTAACAACAGGTATAAAGCATAAACATAAAAACAATTATTTTAATGTTCCACATGTGGGCTATAGTATTAATGTATCTTTTGTTGTTGTTGTTGTTGTTTTGAGATGGAGTCTCGCTCTGTTGCCTAGACTGGAGTGCAGAGGCGCAATCTCGGCACACTACAACCTCTGCCTCCTGGGTTCAAGCAATTCTCCTGCCTCAGCCTGTTGAGTAGCTGGGATTCTAGGCGCCTGCCACGATGTCCAGCTAATTTTTGTATTTTTTTTTTTTAGTAGAAATGGGGTTTCACCATGTTGGTCAGGCTGGTCTCTAACTCCTGACCTCATGATCCACACGCCTTGGCCTCCCAAAGTGCTGGGATTACTGGCATGAGCCACTGTGCCCAGCCTCTAAAGTATCTTTAGTTCATGAATTACTCTGTAGACCATTCTATCAGAGGGAGAAAAAGAGAAAGAAAGAATGGTCATTACAAATGTTGTTAGTAAAGTATTTCAAAATGTGTACAGTATAAGGAGAACATAAAGATGTAAGTGCAGCATGATCACAATAATACATATTTATATAAATGTATTATGTATTTAAAAACTGGTTAATATATACATCAAAATGTTATAAAGGTTATGTCTTTGATGGAGATAATTTAAAAGACATTTATCTCGGCCAGGTGTAATGGCTCACACCTGTAATCCCAGCACTTTTGGAGGCCAAGGTGGGCAGATCACACCTGAGGTCGGGAGTTTGAGACCAGCCTGACCAACATGGAGAAACCCCATCTCTACTAAATATACAAAATTAGCCGGGCCTGGTGGTGCATGCCTGTAATCCCAACTACTCGGGAGGCTGAGGCAGGAGAATCACTTGAACCCAGGAGGTTCAGGTTGCAGTGAGCTGAGATTGTGCCATTGCACTCCAGCCTGGGCAACAAGAGCGAAACTCCATCAAAAAAAAAAAAGACATTTATCTCTTGCTTATCTCTTTTCTTTGTATTAGATGCTATGTTAAATATGTTTTTCTTTGGTTTTCAATTTTTTAAAGTGTGAAAACCCACCATATTAGACTATAATATTGTGCTTATCTTTTAAAGCATATGGTATTTTCCAAACTGTCTACAATAAAAATTAATTATCTCACCAGTCAGAAAAAAAGGATGGCTATTTATTTTCTAAATAAGAGGCTCTTTAGTAGAGATTTGAGCATTCAGTTGATATTTACTTATTTTAGCCTATTCTCTTAATTAAATACTTGAAAGAACTCCTACAGATCATAAATTAAAAACCTGCACTCCAGCCTGGCATGTTCCACATGTGGGCTATAGTATTAATGTATCCTTTTTCTGTTGTTGTTGTTTGTTCATTCTAAAGAGTAATGAAAAAGCAGAAGGTGGGAGCAAAGTACAGAGTCTTAGAGTCAACCCATTACCCAGGCATGGCTACAGAGCATGTAAAGCTGACCAAAGACTTTTCCTACCTATTGCTGCCACCTTACATTCTTTTTTTTTTTTTTTTTTTTTTTTTTGAGATGGAGTCTTGCTCTGTTGTCTAGGCTGGAGTACAGTGACACGATCTCGGCTCACTGCAACCTCCACCTCCTGGGTTCAAGCAATTCTCCTGCCTCAGCCTCCCGAGTAGCTGGGACAACAGGCACGTGCCACTGTGCCCAGCTAATTTTTATATTTTTAGTACAGATGAGGTTTCACCATATTGGCCAGGCTGGTCTTGAACTTCTGACCTCAGGTGATCCGCCTCGGCCTCCCAAAGTGCTGGGATTACAGGCGTGAACCATCGCGCCCAGCCTGTCACCTCACATTCTTTACTTACCAAGGTAGACTGAGTATCCCTACTCTGAAAAACCAAAATCCAAAAATACTTCTGGGTCCTAAGAATTTCAGATAAAGAATAGTCAACCTGTAATGTGGAATATTAGCAGTTTATGCACATATTTCATAAGATGCTTCCATGGTGATTAAACCAGTGGGACCGAGAAACTGGGAAAGCAGTCCCCTATTCACTGATATATCTCATTCCTATTATCTTTTCCCTACCAGACCTTAAAAATATCGATAGCAATGTTCTGAGACACACTCAGTTTCAAAGTAATCTACAACCTACTTGTAAACAATACTGTTGATTAGAAATAAAAGGTTTAGGTTAAAAACTCAGTATTTTAGAGTTAATTTTAACTAGGGTACTTATTCTTAGAAGTGCAATTAGTCACTGAGCTATTTTCAGTGCAACTTGGTAAAAACTAAAGAAGTGTTAAATGAAATATGATCTTAAAAGAACTGATAAATATAAAGAGAAAACGAATGCAACAAAAATTATATATTAATAAAGATTCTGTTCCAACTTCAGGTCAGGCCATAAGAAACAGTCATCCCCTGGTATACACAGGGCATTGGTTCCAAGACCCCCCAGCCTCCAGTCCTACAGTTGGTTCCTGGTATATGAAAAGTCAGCCCTCCATATCTGCATTTGGTTGGGAAAAAAACTGTATAAGTGGACCCATGTCATTCAAATGCATGTTGTTCAAGGGTCAACTGTACTTGGAGGGAGAAAAAAACTATGCATCAATGTAGACTCTTTCAAAAAAATCAGAGTGTAAATAAGGGTTCAGCAAGCTACTGCCCACAGGTCAAACCTTGCCCACTGTTTTTGTATTGCCCACTAGCTAGGAATAAATAGCTGTTTAAAACGACAAAAACAAAAACCCAAGACTATGTGACAAAGACCCACATGGCCCTTTATAGAACAGTTTGCCAAGTCCTCCCGTAAGTTAATAACTCTTCACATATTTGAAGTATTCTCAACACATATTATTCATTCTCTTTATATATATTTTTAAATTTACCACTCTGAGGAAGTACTGGTTATGAAAACCAAAATGATTTTAAAACACGGAGATTCTATAATGAAACTATTTAATAATGGAGCAAAGACAAGCATGAAGGTATTACGTTTTTAATTAGTATTTCCAGCCTTTCAAAAAAGTAAACTTTTAAGTTAAGTACATAAGTTACCAAAGTTACTAATTTGTAGCCTTAGGAAACTAGGATAAAATAAAGTAACTTTAACTCACAATAAAATATTAAATGAAGGAAAGTTATTCCCCATAGTCCCCTCACTCCCAGCTAAAATATTATTTTTTCCATCTACATAATAAAAAGAATTTCTAAATGAAATGTACTATACTGGCAAGACTGGATTGTAGACAGAATTCAAACATTTCTGGTGATATAATAAAGAAGCACAATATTCTTAGAAAGCAATTACAGTATTTATCTAAAGAAAGTCATTCAAATGTTCATAGCCTTTGACACAGTAATGCCGCTATGGGAAATTATGCTAAGAAAATATGTGTTTTTTTATTAAATGACAGTTATAAAGCGATTCTTAACATGGCATCCTAAAATGTCTTACAAAGAAAATTTACCTAAGCATTTAAAACTGACCCACAATCTTGCACCATTTACCTATCTTCAAAATATATCCTACATCCAACCACCTACCACCACCATCCCCCTAGTCCATAACTATTTTGTCTCAGGCAATCTGCAGCAATTGCTTCCTAGCAGGTATCCCTGCTATTAATCTTACAATATATTCTCCACACAGCAGCAAGTGATAGTTTATAAATGTAGCTTAGGGCCAGGCACCACGATAGTTTATAAATGTAGGTTAGGGCCAGGCACCACGATAATTTATAAATGTAGGCTAGGGCCAGGCACCATGGCTCACGCCTATAATGCCAACACTCTGGGAGGCCGAGGCGGGTGGATCACCCAAGGTCAGGAGTTCAAGACCAGCCTGGCCAACATGGTAAAATCCCATCAAAAACACAAAAAATACAAAAAACAATTAGTCAGGTGTGGTGGTGCATGCCTGTAGTCCCAGCTACTTGGGAGGTCTCAGGTGGGAGGATCGCTTGAGCCAGGAATAAATGAATGAATGAATGAAGGTTAGATCATGTAATTCACTTGCTCAAAGTCCTCCAATAGCACTCTTCAGTCTTAAAAATAAAAATGCAAAGCATTCCTCCTTCCCTGGTACCTCCTATGTTTCCTTCATAGCATGTATTATAATTTGTAATTATGCATTTACTCGTGAAATTGTTTAAGTCTATATCCCGTACTAGGCTTTAAACTCCATGATGGTAGGACTCACCCCTGTTTTACTCACCACTACACACCCTCTACCTAACAGTCTTGAACACTATAGGTAATCAGTACTGCCTCTTAAATAAGTGAATGAATCCATTCAATGTAAATATATGTAGATACTAAAAAATAAATGGAAATTTTTATTACAATTAAACAGTTAACATAAACACAATTGAACAGATTTTTCAATTATGTAATACAAATCCTTTTCAAATAGTCTGAAGATACTACATATTTGAAATGAACGCTCACAACAAATGCCCCACTTTCAATGTAATAGTTTGCAAAGGTGGATTTTTTAATCTTTCAACGATTTGTTTTAAAATCTATGTTGCAATGTTCTCTTATCTTAGGAAAACAAGCATAGGTTTAAGATACTATAAATTTTACCAAGACAATGAAGCTGTTAATTTTTAAATTACAACATATATTAAGAATTTAATAAACCTTAACTTCAATTAAATTGTATATAACATGTAAAGTTTTATGTAAAAACACAATCAAAACAATACACACAGAGATTTTAATACACTTATGGGAGGGAAGAGAGTAAGACTAGGGAAAAGAATGTAGGAGTCTTCAACAGTATTAACTTTTCTATCTTGGAAAAAAAAAAAGAGCCAAACCAAATACAGCTTAATGTTAAGATATGACAGAGCTGGCTGGTACACACATGAAGTTCATTATACCACTTTTCTATAAAGCACTAAGAGTGCACCCATTTTATCATTACTTAAAAAGGATTTTGTATTTTTACTTTAAATTTCTGTTGGTTTGAAAAGCTACAAATTTTTATTGCTTTCATACCAATTTCTTTGAGGAGTAATAATGCTATATAGGTTTCTTTTTCTTATCTTCATATTTATTGCCAACGTGTGTCCTTTGCCCACGTGGAATTTTAATCTTCTTTTACACTGATTTGCATATTAATGAAGTGTTTCCTGGTTTACTAAATGCCTTTATTTTGAGGAATTTAAAAGCTAACTCATCAAGATAAGATAACCTCATTAACCAAAACATCAAGTTTGTCATTTTTCTATTATAATTAATAACAAAATTATTCAGTGTGTTCACCTTTTAACATACTCAACTTGAGTATGGGTTTTCCAACTCAGGCAGTGACCCTGACACCGAAAGACATACTCCATGTATCAAAACAAAACAATATATACATTCCAAGTATAGATTTTGTTTACTATATTGTAGTAAACGAAAAACCTAAAGAAACTAATAACTTTTACTAAAGGTAATCATATTACTATTAATAGCAATTACAGCAGTCAACATTTACTGAGCCCTTACTTATATGCCAGATACTGTCATAAGCATATTACAAACATCATCCCATTTGATCTCCACCTTCATGCTGCCAATTCCATGAGATGCTCTTCTCAGCATGACTAGAACTGCTGAAAATGTCAATAATGTATTACTTGGTGATTTCCTTTTGAAATTGTAAGTTTTCTTGATGTATTAAGTATTCTAAGAACTTTTCACATACTGCTTAATAACACCTGTAGCAAAAGATGAGAAACTTTTACTCAACTAATGCTCAAGTACTTTAAGTCACTCTTCTGAAAGGTTATTTAAATCCATTATAGAATGATGTGTTCCACACTTTTAGTTTATAAGCCATCAAAGACTATTGTAGACTGTCAGAATTATAACAGGGAAGAAACAGGGAATTTAGGGTATGTAAACAGAGGTTGATGAGTTCATTCCCACCTACCCACATCAGTCTCCCTTGTATCATAGAAACCCTTATTGAAAATCTAGGTGTCACATATTACACAGTTTCTGACCTCAAGCAACTAAGGTGAGTGGAAGAGACATGAACATAAATAAATAATTAAAATAAAATGAATGTAACACCATATGCAAGATAAAGTACAATGGTGGCACACAGGAGAGATCAACTTGTATGAATTAAGAAAGACGGGAGGGGAGGGACATTCCAAGCAGAAAGGAGCAAAGAGAATGTAAAATACATAGAACAACATGTTGAGGACACAGAACCAAGGAGCTCCATATAACTTTAGCTTAGAACAGAAGTCCCCAACTTTTCTGGCACCAGGGACCGGTTTCGTGGAAGACAATTTTTCCATGGACAAAGTCGGGGTGCTTTCGGGATGAAACTGTCTTACCTCAGACTATCAGGCATTAGATTCTCTAACAAGTATGCAACCTAGTTCCTTGCACGGGCAGTTCACAACAGGGTTCACGCTCCTATGAGACTCTGATGCCACCAATCTGACAGGAGCTAAGGCAAGTAAATGCTCACCCCTCCTCCCGGCTGTGCAGCCCAGTTCCTCACAGGCCACAGGTGGGTACCAGTCCGCAGCCCGCGGTTTGGGGATCCCTGGCTTAGAGGCCTTAGAATAAGCACCAAGAAGTGAAAGTGGACAATCAAGCAGAGGCCAGTTTATGGAGGATCACGCGTATCATATTAAGGAGTTTTACACTTTATCCTATACAAAATCACTAAAAGGTTTTTAAAATAGGAAGGGAGATCAGATTCACTATTAGCATTTTTATGACAAATTATAGAAAGGGATAAAATTTTTTGGCCCTTCCCAGACACTGCCTCATTGTACCCACTCAGATGCACCAGTAGCAGCCAAAGGCACCACCTCTGCAGGGATTAAGCCTCAGCGACAACGGGCCCTTCCTCTGAGATTCCAGTTCTAATAATCCCCAAATCTTCCCAGCATTCCCTGAATCTTAGGAGTAGTGGCCATTCTTGATGTTACTGTGTTACTTCAGTGTTTTTTTGCCTTTCAGTCTTCCAACACGTAATTAGTTCTCCATGCTGAAATATCGAGTGTGGTTTCTGCTTTCTGGACTAGACTTTTGACTTCTATAAATGTTAAAAACGGGAGGAAATAGAAGAAGGGGGGAGAGAAGGAGGAGAGCAGAGACTGGGAGATGATCTAGGAATTATTACAAGAAATGAGAAAACTTGAACTAAGGCAGCAACAGCAGTATGGATCGAGGAGATTAAACAGACTGGAGAAATACTTAGGTAAAATTGTTGGTAGGAAAATAAGTAGTACAATCACTGTGGAAAACAACTTGGCAGTTCCTCAAAAAGTCAGACAGAGCTACCATATAACCCAGCAATTCCACCTTAGATATATACCCGAGAGAACTGAAAATATACGGTCACACAAAAACGTGTACATAAATGTTTATAGTGGCATTATTCAAAATAGCCAAAAAGAGGAAATCACTCAAATGCCCATCAAATGAACAGATAAACAAAATAAGGTATATCCGTATAACAGAGTATTATTCAACCAGAAAAAGGAATGATCAAAAAGCAAAAACATAGATGAAACCTGAAAACATCATCCTATGTGGAGGAAGCCAGACACAAAAGGCCATGTACTGTATGATTCTCTTTATATGAAATAATCAGAGTAGGCAAACTCACAGACACAGAAAAATTAGTGGTTTTTAGAGGCTGGTGGGAGAAGGGATTGGGTAGTGACTGCTAATGGATGTGGGACTTCTTTTGGGGTGATTGTAACATTCTGGAATTAGTGGTAATGACTGCACAACCCGTGTGAATATACTAAAAACCACATACACTTGAAAAGGGTGAATTGTATGCTATGTGAATACATTTCAATTTTTTTAAAATAACAGAGTTTACTGACAGGGGATGAGTACAAAGGGGAGAGCGAAGTTGAAAAGATGAGTGATACTGGGCATGTTGAATTCCCTATACTCATGGGTTGTCCTGGTGGGTATGACCTGCAGGCAGCTTGATATACATACGTGTCTGGTGCTCAGGACAGAAGTCCAGGCTAGAGACAGACTTGGGAGTCTTCAATCTATGGACAGCCAAAGAACTTCACTTATTTGTGCTATGGGCTTGGGCAAACTACTTTATCTCTCATCTTCTCTAAGCTATTGCTCCTTCAGCTGTGAAAGTAGGCAAAAAATTGCATAAAGGATTTTATACATAGATTAGTATTAAAGACCATGAAAATCTCTTTATAAAATGGAAAGTGTTATAAAAAGTTAACTGCATTATTTTATATACTACACGCAGACACAAAAAGTAGGGGCAGGCCACTGGCTACTGGGAACTGTTCAGAAACAGTATCTTGTCCTTACAAAATCATTGGGCATCTATAGTTAAAATAATTTTGCAGGCCGGGCGCGGTGGCTCAAGCCTGTAATCCCAGTACTTTGGGAGGCCGAGACGGGTGGATCACGAGGTCAGGAGATTGAGATCATCCTGGCTAACATGGTGAAACCCCGTCTCTACTAAAAAAATACAAAAAACTAGCCGGGCGAGGTGGTGGGCGCCTGTAGTCCCAGCTACTCGGGAGGCTGAGGCAGGAGAATGGCATAAACCCGGGAGGCGGAGCTTGCAGTGAGCTGCGATCCGGCCACTGCACTCCAGCCTGGGTGACAGAGCGAGGCTCCATCTCAAAATAATAATAATAATAATAATAATTTTGCAAAACTGGTCACCATATTTCAAAATAAATATTATGGAGCTGGACAAATCAAAGGGAAGGAGAGTTAAAACTGAAGGTTATGAAGGATTTCTGTTTTGATTAGGGAGTGAAGATGTTAAAGAGCTTATTTTCATGGCAGAATTTTCAATTAAAAACTAAGACATTCACTAAAAATAAGGATAAAGAAAACAAAGACTTCTTTACCAAACGCTGGATACTTAAAATTATAAGAATGGTGAACATTAGTTTAGTACTAGAGAGAATTAAATGTGTACTACTCCCAAGAGAAAAAACTAGTTCAAAAATCTGAATGATCTCAAGGAAAATTTATATGACAAATTTTGAAAACAAGCATATAATGGGCATACATATGTAACCTGTTGAAATCATGTGGCATTCGCCCACAAGTGATCACTTGAAGTCTAGGTAAGAATGAGAGGCTGGAATGACCATGGATCCAATCTTAATAATTACAGCTGCCAATATAATGTTCATATTTTATATTATATACCTCTCAGATATTATTTATTTAGCCTTAATAGCAATTTCCTTAATCCAAGACTACGTTTGAATTATCTAATTTATTGAGGCTTGAAAAAGAAGCATGAAATAATCTAATGGTATCTGAAACTTTTCTCTCTCCAAAATGAGTATTTACTTTCCCCCCAGCTCCAACAGTATAAGCTTATGTTAAAAAACTAAAACACTACAAAGAATGAGGGAGTAATTTTGTTTTTAGATGAAACCATTCTCAACACAAGGTGCTGTGACCCAGCTTCACTTACATAATGGACATTCTTGAACATCAGTATATTTAAATCTACCTAATCTTTCCAACAACTATGTTACTTATATGTACAAAGATACCATAATTTATTCACCCATTCTCTATTGGTAGACAGGAAGATTATTTCCATTTTTTTAAAATCATGAACAACACTGCAATAAACATTCTTATATACACATCTTAAACATTTATGCAATTAAATCCTTGGATAAATTCCAAGAAGCTGAATTACCTGGTCAAAGGACATGTAGTTTACATTTGGAAACATATTTCTAGACTGATTAAGTCTGAGGGTCTATACTCCCAGTACAGTGCAAGGCGCACATTTCTCCATACCCTTCCTAGCAGTTATCATTTTAACCTTAGCCAATATGAAAGTACAGAAATGTTATTTATTGTTTGAATTTGCATCATATTCATGAAGTGTCTTTTTATATGTTTATGTTATTTACTTTATTTCTTTTTTGGTAGACAAGCTATTTATATCTTTAGTACCCCCATCCCTTTTTTTCTATCTGTGTGTTTTTTTCTAATTCATATATAAGACAGCTTCCTGTTACATGAACCAAATGGTTTTTCTAGGTTTTCATTTGTCTTCTATCTTTGTTAAAGATAACTTAATTGTTATGCGGCCAGATAGCTTAATTTTTGTTCAAATGTTTGCCTTGATGGTTTAAGAATACTCTGATAATGAGAAAAGATTCTCACTTTTCTCAAGGGAGAAAAATACTTAATCCAAATTCCACAAATAAGGAAACCTAAAGTTAAGTCACTCAATCTATATTACTTAGATAATACTACAAGATCCATAATTTAAGAATGACATTATCATTTTTATTTCACAAGTGTATAATTTAGCATTAAAATTTACACAAGGAGAAACAGAGTAGAGCCATGGTTCTCACTGTGGGAGAAAGAAGGTGAAGAACAGTTAACTCTTGATTTCTTAAAAACACGCATTTCTGAGCTCTGTGCCTTGAAAAGGGTCTAGAAGCAGTGACACCCCATTGTCACTATATAAACACATTATATAAATGCACCTAAGACCCAGATCTTGATTTCTAAACACCATTCCCCACTAAAAGGAACTAGGGATCCTTAGACAAATGGCTGAATCCAGGGTGGGGACAGGAAAAGAACAAGGTGAACCTGGAATACACAGTGCCAGAAAGTATGAAGAAACTAAAAAACTGAAGGGGACATGTTAAAAGCATACAGAAGCCAGCTTAAAAGGGATTCCATTGGCATATCAAAACAAATTTGAGCAACAAAATCAGTAATTACAATAACAGACTTCAACACATTAAATTAAAGAGTTCATGAATCCAGACTGATACAAATAAAACAAACTAAACAAATAAATAAGGGAAGAGAAAAGAGAGAGCCATTTTTAATGGCAGATGCCAATTAATTAATCGAGAAGTGATGACAGAGTTAGAAGATTACCATTTTGCAACCATTAAGGTAGTAATAATGAGTGGATGCTAAATCCTAGGGATGTAAATATATTGGACAACAGGGCATTTACAGTCTCCAAGTATCTCCCCACAGAGTACTTATTAATCATAAAGCAATTAAAGGCAACTTTGCAGAGAGAAATCTGATAGATATCACCTTAACCAAAAAATCAATGTTACCAATAATGGGACAAACCACCATCACGTGCCTCCTGTTGTGATACAAGGCGGAGGACACGACATCACTATGGAGCATTCCTGCCCAAATTGTTTAACCTAAATCTGATCATGAGGAAACAATCAGACAAACCTAAACTAGAGGACATTCTACAAAACAATTGACCTGAGTTCTTTGTAAAGTATCATTGTCATAAAAGACGAAAGCTGAGAAATAGTTCTAGATTAAAACAGATGGAGACAGGACAACTATTTTTTGATCCTGAATCAGAAAAAAAATAAGTAACTGCTAAAAGGACATTCTTAGAACAACTCACAAAATTTTAATACAGACCATATATGAGACAAAGTATTGTAACAATGTTGAATTTCCTAAACTTCATCATTATGTTGTAGCTACACAAGAAAATACTGTAGTTATACAAGGAAATATTCCTGTTGTTGGAATAAGGTCAGCCAACTTTTTCTGTAAAGGTAAAAAGTCTATAAAGATCTAAAGATAGTAAATATTTCAGGCTTTTGGTCATTTTGGCTACAACTACTCAAATGTGCCACTGCAGTGTGAAAGCAGCCATACACAATATGTAAACACACATGCATGGCTGTGCTCCAATAAAATCATATAAAAAAAGACAGCAGGAGGCCAGGAGTGGTGACTCATGACTGTAATCTGGCACTTTGGGAAGCCAAGGCGGGAGGATCATGAGGTCAGGAGTTCGAGACCAGCCTGGCCAACACAGTGAAACCCCATCTCTACTAAAAATACAAAAATTGGCCAGGCATGGTAGTAGGCACCTATAGTCCCAGCTACTTGGGAGGCTGAGGCAGGGGAATTGCTTGAACCCAGGAGTCAGAGGTTGCAGTGAGCCGAGACTGCGCCACTACACTCCAGCCTGGGCGACACAGTGAGGCTCTGTCTCAAAAAAAAAAAAAAAAAAAAAAAAAAGACAGCAGGTAGGATTTGGCCAGCAAGCAGCCCATAGTTTGCAGACCCCTGTCTTAGAAGTTATACCAAGTTTAGTGGTGAAGGGTCACAACACGTGCAACTTAATCTTAAATACTTCAGCAAAAATAAAGAATATACATTCACATAAGTGTATACCTATATATACAGATGAATAGATCTAGAGAAAGCAACTATGGCAAAATGTTAGTGAATCTAGTTTAAGAGTAACAGCTATTCGCTGTACTATTTTCTTACTACTTTTCTATAGGTTTGAAATTTTTTCAAAATAAAACATTGATAAAAAAGTATCTAAGGTAGTTACTGTGTCCCTCCCTAATTCTTTCAAATACTTTATTTTCACTATTTCTGTTTTTTTTTTTTTTTTTTTTTTTTTTTTTTGGAGATAGGGTCTCGCTCTGTTGCCCAGGCTGGAGTGCAGTGGTGTGATCTCGGCTCACTGCAGCCTCCACCTCCCGGGTTCCAACCATTCTCCTGTCTCAGTTTCCTGGGTAGCTGGGATTACAGGCATGCACCACCACACCCAACTACTTTTTGTATTTTTAGTAGAGACAGGGTTTCACCACGTTGGCCAGGCTAGTCTCGAACTCCTGACCTCATGATCTGCCCGCCTCAGCCTCCCAAAGTGCTAAGATTACAGGCATGAGCCACCACACCTGGCTTATTTCTACTAATTTATATGGTAAGATCCCAATAATTTAACTGTTCCATAACGTACACATTATGAAATAATCATGGTTAAAAGACGCAAGAAATATAATATTCTTAAGTATAAAGCCTCTAAATTAAGTCACACATAATTAGCATGATTGCCTAGAAACATTGCTCTTCAAAATAAAGCTGGCCATCCATATACACAGGTACCGCATCTATGAATTCAACCAACTCTGGATAGAAGATCTCTGAGGAAAAAAATTCATAAAGTTCCCAAAAGTAAAACTTGAATTTGCCATGTACTGACTACTATGTTGAACCCACACGAATGAACTAATGTGAGGCATTGTAATAGGTATTATAAGAAATCTAGAGATACCTAAAACTAATAAGCTCCATGAAGGCAGGAATCTGGTCTGTTTTAGGCCTCAGTGTATGCCTAATCCATAAGAAGACTGCACGGTACAAAGTGGCAGTGAAGAACATTTCTGGGATTAAGGAATTAGCTGTATTGTTAAAACCAGAATCTTAGGAGATTCCAAACCATAAAATCATTTTTTCCTTTCACTTATTTCCATTACCAACTTCCATTTGTATGTTTATAAAGCTTTGGACTTATAAAAACCCAAGGTATAAAAAACCATGACCAGTAAAGTTTTATATTCAGGTCTAAATAAATACTTATTCTTAATTTGACCTAAATACAGTACCTAATACACACGGTAATGTTTATATTAATATTAGCAGAAAGTACAACTGATACTTTAAGTTTTTTTAAATCAATCATATAAAATAAGACTTTTAAATAAAACAGATATATTTATAAATTGATGACACCCATAGTTTAAATAGGGAAACTACCCAAACTTAGGATTTCATTGTTACTTGTTATAAAGCAAAGAATTTGACCAGTAGAGGGCACTCACAAAAGTGGGGAGAGCTTCACAGCCTTGAAGAGAAGTGACATAAAATTGCTGTGTGTCTCTGATTTTAAAAACAGAATGTTTTAATAGAACACTGGAGTAAGCTAACATATTATTAATTTACAAAAGGTAAAGTTTAAATCTTTGTTATGCTTGAAAATCTGACATAAACCTTATGTCAGGGACATGAATTTGACAATTTAAAGGATGTTTAAAGCTACAGTTTAACATAGCAGGGTTTGGACCTTAACACTATTGAGGTTTGGGGTCAGATAACTCTGTTGTGGGGGCTTTCCTGTGCACTGCAGGAAGTTTAATACTAGGTTGGTGCAAAGGTAATTGCAGCTTTGCCATTAAAAGTAATAGCATCTACTCAATACATGCCAGTAGCAGTCCTCTCTCCCCAAGTTGTGGCAACCAAAAATGTCTCCAGATGTTGCCAAATGGCCCCTGGAGGGCAGTCACCCAACCATCCCTCGCTGATGACTACAGATATATGTATAAACTCAAAAGAACAACAGCTTACAAATCACATAAGGGCTTTTCTTATACCACTCTTCAGTGTCAGTTTAATTTTACAAATTTTCTCTCTATAATCTACATACTTCACTCATAGGTAAAATGAATTCTATAATGAACATGGAAAAATAAAAGAAACTGAAAACTGATAAACCTTGGTAAATAAATACAGCTCAGAACACTAAAGATGAAACAAACCAATCCAATTATTAATCTGGTGTTCCTTACTGAATAGGAAACTGTTCCATCAAAGAAGCGCATAATACTTGAATTGAATTATAAGTGCCACAATAAAAGCATGCAGATGTCAAACAATTAGAGCCTGGGAAAAAAATACATCTTGCTATATTTATTCTCACTAGCATATTATATACAGTAGATACTTAATATATACCTGGTAAGTGATCAACTAATCATTCTGATCTCTGTAACTACCAAATTTTTTTAAAATGAGACTCTTCCTGTTCCACCCAATTTTACCTTAGAAAAAAAATTTCAGGGTTTTCATAGTAAGACAGCCTCAAATACAAACGTACTCCATCTATGTGTCATGTCTGAATGATTTTACATCATATCTCTGCCACTAAGTTGCCATTAGATAGTAGGCTAAGTTCAAATTTTGGTATACTGACAAATCTAAATTAGTCTCCATTAGTAAATATTTTCTTAACTTGAGAGACAGCTGATTCTCAGTTTTAAAAAGTTATACAAGAGTATAGTGGAAATTTAACTTAGTCTCAGAGAATTTAAATTCAAATCCCACCACTCATTAGCTACGTATCCTTAGGTGAGTTACAACCTCTCAGATACATTATTGAAATAAACAATAGCCACCCTCCTCACTACCTCTTAGTGTAAATTTTGCAAAATCGTCTAAGTCACCAAAAAATATAGTATTACTTGATTTAAATTTTTAAAAAATGTATTTCCATCTTAAATGTAGAAAAACTGCTAATAATTCCAAAATGTGCAGTCATATCCTTTCTAATGTTCTCTCTGACCCACACTGATTGGTGAATACCAATCAAAACCTACAATGGCAGTGAAATCCCCATATCCTCCTAAATTTTTAACTTTTTACAATAACATGGAGTCAGCATTTCCATTCAGCCAACTATTAAACTACTAAGTTCTCTTGCCTCTCTGAATTTAATGTAATACGTCACTTCCCTCAGAGACTCATTGTAATTTGGGAGATAACAGATAATCTCAGATACCTTTTCCCAGGTGACTAAACTACCTCAGGGACTGTCAGTTTCAAAGTTCACAGGTAATCAATGCTTCCCACAGTCAAGTCTTCTGGTTTGGCAGAAATCATAATCAGAGTTATAGGTTTAAGTTTATAAACTTTTTCAACCTTCCCCACAAATCAAGTCTTAACTGTTAGCTTTGTTTCTTCAAGATTTATATTGCATTTTAACAATCGTTAGCAAAAGGTGTCCTAACCCACTTTATCATATTCATGACGTCATGCTATATATACACTCATATAGCATTCATGACCTCTGACTGGAAACAAAGTGTAATGGAATTTCTCAGATTTTCAGGGAAGACGAACAGCATTTCCAGTAAAACTACCTTCCAAAATCCCAGGAAAACTTTCATGCATAAAGTGAATTCTATTAAAACTTCCTTTTACATCTGCTTTAAATAGTAGAGTCTGCCAAGTTACCCTGAATTTGCAATACAGATTGAAATGGGTGCACTATTCAAACCTCCTCAAAGAAACAAACAAAACTGTAGTATACATTGAATTAACTTGTCAAAAGTAAATATACAGAGACTACTGCATAGGCAGTCTACTTCCATTAGACTATTCCCCTTTACTGTTGTAAATTCTCAGAATTGGAAGCCAAATAAAGTTGTTTCTATGTTTAAATCAAATCTTTGCAAATAGGCATTATTTCTTCACTTTTTTATAGTACCAAAAATATGTGACATTTCCCTATGATTAGTTATCTAATCAATTCTCCAGGTTCTAAACTGCATACACATCTTCCCAAGGCCACCAATGCCCTCAGAACTTGCCTCAGTGCAAAGTGTTTCTTCAAGACATTACACAATATAGTACCTTAATAGGGCACTTTGACCTGTTCTAGATTTCACAGCTTGGGACTTGAAGAAAGTTCTCAGAAATTTTTCAGAGCCAATTTTTTTAAACTACTACATCAGATGTAGAATAAATGCTAAAGGATTAGGACTGCTTAATCAAGGGTAAAGAAGCCTCAGAAATAATCTGACAATATAGGGCTATTTCAAAGACAAGGTGATATGCTTATTTTCCATCTCCACTGATGTTAAATTTAACATGAAGATTCAAATTACGTGTGAAATATGCTAATAAGTATGTTCTGAAAATGGGTTAACAAGGACAGTTGGGGAATGTCCCCTCCTGCAGGTCTCTGAGATTAAATAAATCCTCATCTGCTTAGGATGGAAGGGAATTCTACTACCTGACCTCTCAAGGTCTCTTACAGGTCTTTACTTATTCTGCTGCTGGCCTTTACTTTGGTTACTTTTCATTAAACTAAAAAAAGCTGAAAATAATCCTCAAAACATAATAATTTAAATTTAGTCAAGGAATTTTTTTTTTAATTCTAGCATTTCCTTGAGTAAATTTAAAAATGACAACAAAGCAAAGGTAAAGTTGGTAATAGTATCTTTATATAAATCACACCTTAGGCAAAGAATTCATTTTTAAAAATGTATCAGGTAGTTGTATGTTCTCTAATGTTGAGAAGAAGATAGGAAAATACTGCTAATGAAGTTTAAAAAAATCAACCATCAAACAATTACATTTCACTAGTACAATTAAATCTAACCTTTACATATGATGTCATAATACCAAGAAACCCATAAAAATAAAAGTTACATTAAAAAGATTGCCTTTTAGGTACAGATAGGATACAAATTTCTACCCGCTGACAAAACTCTGAAATATACTTCCAATCAAAATGCACAGAGAGTGAACATCATGGACCCGGACATACTCCCAAGGAAAGGAAAGCTCTCATATTAATGGTTACATATAACTTGAAACCCAAGGTACATTTCAGAAAACTTAAAGTAACTTTCAGTATAATTATCTTGTAGTAAGTACTCATGAAAATGGTCAGAGAAACCTTTATTTGTACCAAAGAATGGTCCTGCATCAGTAATACGCATAATATTAAAACAAGATTTACCTCTATTGTTGGATCATATTCGTCCACAAAATGATTCTGAATTAGCTGTATCGTCAAGGCACTCTTGCCTACGCCACCAGCTCCAACTACCACAAGTTTATATTCAGTCATTTTTCAGCAGGCCTTATAATAAAAATAATGAAAATGTGACTAAATTAGAACATGTCACACATGAGGTTAATACACTATCAAATACTCCATCAGTACCTTTTAATACAAACTCACCTTTATATGAAAAGTTATTTCAAAATACCTTAAAAAATTCAATCACGAAAATTCCAGTTGACTACAGATGTGTATTGTAATGAACTGTACTTCATTTACAAACTCCTCCATCAACGTTTAAGAAAAATACATAACTGCTACATAGATAGTTCTTTTATCTTTAAATTCAAGTTGTTGTATCTAAACAGCCACACTGCTGTCCTGCAGCGGCTAAAGGCTCTCAAAGGATCATGACTTCACTCATGCAAGTGTCTAGAACAGTCCTCTACACCCTGTAGACACACCCTCACAAAAGTTGCTGACAGCTATCTCCACTCCTATTGTTAGTTTTCCAAGTGAACCCCCACCTCTAAGAGTTAGAAGTCACTATGCAACAGCTATAGGGAAACTTTTAAAGCATCATGGCAGTAGCTCTCTTGGATAAGTATTAACAGTAAGAATCAGATGAGGGTTGGGAGAATGAGTATCAAAGTTGGATTGTGTCATGGGGAAATAAAAATTTAAACGCTAAGGCAGAAGAACAATATTTGATGACATTTTAATGTGTGAAATATCTCTGGGGAAAATAGAAGTCGGAGGTTGCAGTGAGCTGAGATCGCGCCACTGCACTCCATTCTGGTGACAGAGCAAGACTCCGTCTCAAAAAAAAAAAAAAAATCTCTGGGGAAAATAAAGGTAAAAACTAAGAGAACTCCAAATTAACTATTCAGTCCAGGTGATGTGATCATCAATCACAATACATAATCCTGTATCACTGCTGCACACAAAAAGATAAAGATTAGAAAGCCAGGTGCAGTGGCTCATGCCTGTAATCCCAGCACTTTCGGAGGCCAAGGTGGGTGGATCACCTGAGGCCAAGAGTTCAACACCAGCCTGGCCAATATGGTGAAACCCCGTCTCTACCAAAAATACAAAAACGAGTCAGGCATGGTGGCGCTCTCCTGTAGTCCCAGCTACTCAGGAGGCTGAGGAAGAAGAATTGCTTGAACCCGGGAGGCGGAGGTTGCAGTTAGCTGAGATGGAGCCACTGCACTCCAGATTAGATGACAGAGTAAGACTCTGCCTCAAAACAAACAAACAAAAAGATTAGAGATAAACACTGTTTTTAGTAAAACAGTTGTTAAGAGATGCAAGTGAATATGTCTCAGTAATCCACATGACTGTTACTCTTTGCTTTTCCTACACTGTCTCCCCACAGGTGCATGAATACTGACAACTTGTATAACAAGCACCACACAGAAAATAAAACACATTTTCTAGTCAGTTGTTTCAAATTTTTTGAAATAATACGAATGTTTAATTTCATCTCCTTTCCCTCATGTAACACATAATTACAAATAAGGAGAGAAATGCAGGAAAAAACGGGAGTAAATGCACAATTATTTATTATGGATGAGTAGCTCCAAATTAATGAATGTGCATGTATTGTAGATAAACACTAAATAGGCCGGGCGTGGCGGCTCACGCCTGTAATCCCAGTACTTTGGGAGGCCGAGGTGGGTCAGGAGATCAAGACCATCCTGGCTAACACAGTGAAATGCCGTCTCTACTAAAAACACAAAAAAATCAGCCAGGCGTGGTGGCGGGCGCCTGTAGTCTCAGCTACTCAGGAGGTTGAGGCAGGAGAACCGTGTGAACTCAGGAGGCAGAGCTTGCAGTGAGCCAAGATCATGCCACTGCACTCCAGCCTGGGCGACACAGCAAGACTCTGTCTCAAAAAAAGAAAAAAGAAAAAAACCACTAAATATACACCGTATCCTATTTACTGAAAACCAAAAATAATAATTTGGTTTTCCAAATGATAACATACTAACCTTACTCCTAAGCCCTGCCTCAAAAAGCACCACAGGCTAGAAAAATTGTGTCACACACAGTCTCAGTATAGTTCCCCGCCTTACTCTGTTCTACCTAGACTTACTGGCTGCTTGTCTAGGGTCAGTTAACAACCACTACAAACATATATCTTATCCTATTTGCCTCCATGCTTTATTTCAAATGTAGGCCAAAGCAATTAGGAATGGATGATGAGAATTACACTAAAATGTATTCTCTAGCTCTCTGCCTACCCCAACCTCCCCCCAACCAGTTTGCATAGCCTAAAACAGTTCTCAAAAGGTGGTCTAGGAACCCCTCAGGTTACTAAGACTTTTCTGGTGTGCAAGAGGTCAAAACTGTTTTCATAATAACATTAAGATGTCCTTCACCCTTTTCACTCCCATTCTTTCACAAGTTTTCCAGATGTGTGATCATAATAGATTGAATGCAGATGCAGATATAAGAATCCATGTCTTCTATTAAGCCACATCATTAAAGAGATTTACCAAAGTGTGAAACGATACCACTCTTCTAAGTTTTGGTTTTGTTTTGGAAAATAGTTATTTTTTCATAAAATATTTTATTCATGTTACTAAGTAATGGGCTTATTATTTCTATTTTTAAATGAATTAATACATTTTTTAAAAACTGTTTTAATTTCCAATATGATAGATATTAATAAACCCCACACAAATCAAAGATTTTTTTAATTCTCAATTTTTTTTTTTCTTTATAACAAGGTCTCACTACGTTGAGCACGCTGGTCTCCAACTCCTGGCCTCAAGCGATCCTCCTGCCTCAGGGATTACAAGCAAGAGCCAATTTGCCCGGCCCCTTCAATAATTAATGTCTGAGAGTGTAGGCCCGGTATGGCGGCTCACGCCTGTAATCCCAACACTTTGGCAGGTTTAGGCGGGCGGATCACCTGAGGTCAGGAGGTCGAGACCAGCCTGGCCAATATGGTGAAATCCCGTATCTAAAAACACAAAAATTAGCCCCGGTGACGGGAGCCTGTAATCCCGGCTACACGGGAGGCTGAGGCGGGAGAATCGCTTGAGCCTGGGAGTCGGAGGTAGTAGTGAGCCGAGACAGCGCCACTGCATTCTGGCCTGGGTGACAGAGTGAGGCTCACTCTCTCAAAAAAAAAAAAGAGCGTAGAGGGGTCCTTAAGGCCAAAAAGTTTACCAGCCTAGTAAATACTGTGGACAGACACTGGATTAGAGTTTGTGTATATGTACGAATTCACAGCTACATATATCTTCTGGTTTACTTGTTTATGCGGTGGTTGTTTCCAGAAAAAAAAAAAAAAATTCTTTGAATGAGATTTTTAAAACCAAGTCACATTTAAATCCACTAGAGAGAACTGGGCTCCAAAGTAGTCTTATCAAATGAAGATCATGGGCTGGGAGGAGCTCCCTTACTCACAGTCAGAAAAGCTAATAAGGAGTGGACTGGACTCAAATCCAACAATTTTGTTATGGAAGAAAATTCATTTTTATTTGTCATAAAACTGAATTACCATCCACCATCTCTTAAAAGCAAGTACACTGTGGATAGCTACAGTCTCAAAGTAAACTAATGTTAGCAACCATATTTGATATCTGTAGTCTATCATATGTAGGAGTCAGCATTTTGGACCTTAGTCACTTCAGTGACACCAGTTATATGGTTAATTCTGAGCTGATAATTACAAATAGACCTTTCCCCTTTATCACTTAGTTTTTAAATGCTTTCTATTATAAACATAACGTATATATTGTATAACAATTAGAAAACCTTTCTGTTTTGATAGAGCTCAAGATTTAAGAAGGCTTAGACTTCAGCTAGAAGATACATAAGGCACTCTGGGAGGCCGAGGTGGGCGGATCACGAGGTCAGGAGTTCGAGACCAGCCTGGACAACATGGTGAAACCCCTCTCTCTATGAAAAATGCAAAATATTAGCCAGGCATGGTGGCAGACACCTATAAACCCAGTTATTCAGGAGGCTGAAGCAGGAGGATTGCTTGAACCCAGGAGGCGAAGGTGGCAGTGAGCCGAGACGGCGCCACTGCACTCCAGCCTGGGCAACAGAGCAGATGGAGACCATCCTAGCCAACATGGTGAAACCCCTTCTCAACTAAAAATACAAAAATTAGTTGGGCATGGTGGCGTGCACCTGTACTCCCAGCTACTCAGGAGGCTGAGGCAGGAGAATCGCTTGAACCCTGGAGGCGGAGGTTTTAGTGAGCCGAGACCACGCCATTGCACTCCAGCCTGGGCGACAGAGCGAGACTCCATCTCAAAAAAATAAAAAATAAAAAAGGAGATGCACATGTTTAAGTCTATTTCAGGCGGTTAGCTGGTGGATTGCTACAATTCCTCTGTAAGTTTAAAAAATCATGTAAAAAAATCATGTAAGTGCTGTTTTGGAGTACTGTAATAACTCATGAGATGTAGAACACATCTGCAAAATGAGGATATTATAGAAGAAATAAGGGATGAGAGTAATACATAAGAAATAAAGGAAAGGACAAGAACAAGTAAATTAAACTTCAAGTACTATTTTTATTGCTGTCTACACTCAACTAGCAAGAAAAAAGCCTTGCTTCTGCTCTGCGGGTTTTCTTCGGGTTTAACTTGACCAAGCAAAACAGACCTTCTGGGATTAACTTTTTCCTTTTCACTGTAGGTCACAGGTTCTACGTGTAGGGTGTTGGCCACCTGTTCTTCCACCATCTCTACCTCCACCTCCTCCTTTGTGGCCACAGCAATGTCACAGCCCATACATGGGGGAGGGGAGCAGTCAGGAACTCGGAGGCAGATGCATTTTTTTCCAAACACAATAACCTCCAACAGTGGTCTCTAAGCACTTTCCTATGCTCTTCCAAAACGTGACCTCGCCTCTTACTCACACACCCCCTACACACGGAAAAGGACCACTATCCGTCCATCCTGCGCTCGAGGGAGAAGTTTATACCTTCGTCCTAGAGATGCCAAATGCAGCAGGGAAGGCTGGACCGAGGCAGCCGAGTGCTGGGAAGGGAGGCAAGAGGTGCGGGAGCGGGGAGAGGGGGAGGGGAGGCCGGGGCGCAGCGGGAGTAACCTCCACCGCACCCCACCGCCCCGAGGGGCAGCCAGCCCGGCCCGAGTTTCTCCCCAGCAGCCTCCAGCCGCTGCTCTCGGGGAGGAGGAAGGAAGGGGTTCCCCGTCCAGGAAGCAGCACAAGCGGCGACCGCCTCCAGCCTCACCCTCCTCAGCCCCGCACCGCCCATTCCTCACTCCCCGCGCCGCCGCGTCCGCGCGCCTCCCCTTGCAGAGCCCCCTCACCCCGCCCGCCCCGGCCCCGCGCCCGCGCCCCCGCCCGCCCCTCCCGGGACCCCTAATTCATTCACTCGCCGCCGGCCCCGCCCGGCGCCGGCAAAGAGGGTCGGGACCCGGGCAGGGGCCCAGGAGGGGTGGTCCGCCTCGTACCTCTCTCCCGCACCTGGGAGCCGCTGAGCCTCTGGCCCCGCCGCCGCCTTCAGTGCCTGCGCCGCGCTCGCTCCCAGTCCGAAATGGCGGGGGCCGGGAGTACTGGCCGAGCCGCCGCCACCGTCGCCGCCGCCACTGCCGCCGCCGCTGCTGCCTCCGCCGCCGCGGCCGCCGCCTAGGAAAATCGAGCTCCGAGCACACCGATGAGTTCGGGGCCGGGCGGCCGCAGAGGGCAGAGCTATCGATGCTTTCCGCGCTCGATTCCTCTTCAGACGGGCGTACGAGAGGGAGCGGCTGAGGGCGGTGTGGGAAGAGGGAAGAGGGGGAGGCCGCGAGCGCCGGCGGGGAGAAGGAGGGGGCCGGGCCGGGCCGGCGGGGGAGGAGCGGGGGCCGGGCCGGCGGAGGAAGGGGTGGCTGGGGCGGTCTAGGGTGGGGAGCCGGGCCGGCTGGAGAGCGGGTCTGGGCGGCGCCTTGGCGGGAGGAGGGACTGCCGGACCCACGCGGCGGCCCGCCCCCTGCCTCGCCGCAAGGCGGTCCCCGCAGCCGCGGATTCTGACCCTGAGCGGGACCCAACCGCGGAGGGCTGTGCGGACGCCACCGGGGAGACGCCGCGAGCGGCCACGCCACGAGCGGCCCGGCTGACCGGTCTCCACAGAGAAGCTGCGAAGAGCGCCCCGCCACCCTCGGGGTCGGCCTATACTGGCGCGCATCCATTTACTATCATTGACTGCATGTAAATAAACAAGCAGTCACCAAAAGTGGGAGGCGACTTCGGGTACTTAGGGAGACCGGGCGGACGATTTCCCACACCGGGGCTTTCTGATCGCCGCCCCGATTATTATCAGCCTCAGCACTCGGGCTGCGAATTTAGCCCCAGGCCCAAACAAACGCGACAGACCCTTTCAGCGCTAATCTCGGGTAGGAGGTTTGTGATATTTTGCTATCTTTCTTGATATTTTGAACCCATCACAAGGTCTCTAAACAGGGACTTCGCATATACCCATGGCCCCTGAAATCACAAACAAAAGACAACTGTTGTTAAGTAGAGGTGCCCTCGGTAGTTTAGACCCGAGGAGAGTCATTCAAACATTAATTAGAAGACAGATTAATCAGTTAACGTTTGTGGAGTTAAGATATTAAACAATGGGGCAATTAAACATGCTAGCATACCCGGAGTCTGTGTTGATAAACTACCTGGAAAGGTACGTTGGGAGAGACTTGAGGATTGAGGGGTGGAAAACCAACCAACGCCTGTGCCTGATAGGATCGCCCCTCCTCCGAGACTCTACTTTCAGTTCCATTTCTCTAGTCCACATCATAAACCACCAATAAAGCTGAATTTAAATCCGAGCTATTATGTCTGTTAACCAAGGCTTTACATTAACTGTCATCTTTTCTACTCTTGTACGGGCTGTATTCTGCAAGGTTTATTCCAGTCTCCCCCTGCTAGCGCCAGGTGGAAGGGGCAGAAGAGAGAAGTGAAAGGGAAGGGGAGAAAATGTGCCTACTCTATGTTAAGTACAAGCTAAATCTTTTGCACGTATCGTATCATCTTATTTAATCATCACGACAACCTTATGAGGTAAAATGCTTTTTACTGTTTTACAAATGAAGAAACAGATTTAGCGGTTAAAACCTGGGCCCAAGTTCACATCGTTAAAAAGTGGAGTGTCCTTCATGTCAGATCATAGTCACTCTACTCCCAGATCATCAGTGGCCTTCATTCCACTTGACATAAAAGCAAAATTATTTTCAAAAATCCTACATGGCTTTAAATGATTTGATATCCCTTACCCTCTTACTTCCCTGAACTCTCATCCTACTGTCCGTAGGTACACATTGGTTACTGGCTGTTCCTTGAAAATGCCAGGCAGGCTTCTTCCTCAGGGAATACGCACTTGCTACCCCTCTGTCTGGCACCTCATTTAAATCTTTGTTCTAAAGTGTTTTTAAAATGAGATCTTCCCTAAAAAGATCATCTTTGATACTGTAATTTCCCCCTTGTCCCAGATCTATCTGTTTTCCTACATTTTCTCCAGAGCTCTCATCACCTTCAATAATACACTATTTTGTTTTCTTGTCTCTCTCCCACCAGAATGTAAGCTCCATGAGGGCATGGGTTTTGGTCTGTTTTATTTACTGCTAAATTTCCAGCACCTAAGACAGTCTCTGACACAACAAGGCATTCAATAAATATTTATGCAATGTTGAATGAGTGAATCTGTGGACCCTCTGTGGATTGTAAATCCTAATCCATGAACTCTGTGACTCTAAATCCTTACTTAGACAGAGTGTCTTAAACCTCCTGTCAATCTCTGTCTTCATCTTAACAACAATCTGCTTTGAAACTCAGGTCACCTTCTGATAAGCCACATTCTATGCAGCCGAGAGATACTTATCTCGTACATAATAGACACATGGAATTCTTAAATGAATGAATTTGCACTTATGTGTATGCAACTTTGTGGTCACTCAAGCATAAATCACAGATTTATTTTGTGCAACATCAAGTGCATGATAAGTTCTTGTTTCCTCTTACAGCTGCGAATATGATGTTCTTCCTACAGTTGGTGTTCCGTACATCTTAAAAGGACTATAATATTGAAGAGGGGAAAGCTTTATATAGCACTTTAATGCTGATTATGACAATTCTGGCATTAGCAGAAACCTTATCCATCCACATGGTCTCAGTTATCATCTAGGCTCATGATTCGCAAAGCAAATCTGCATCCAACCATTTGTTCCATGCACCCCACACTCCCGTTTTATCTCAGACACTTTCTCTTTCCTTTTCACTTCCAAAGCAATTTATACATATGGTATGTCAGGTCTTTCTGCCGTTCAGTCCTGGGTACTTACTTAGAAGCCAGCACCACCTCCTTGCAACATTCCCTTTCTTTCCTTAACATAGAGGTCTCAAGGGTAAATGCTTTAGGAATCACCTGCCATGCTTACCAAAAATGCAAGTTCCTAGGCCCCTCACCCATATATTGTATTCAGTTGGTCTAAGGTAGATCAGTAATCTTCACTTTTAGCAAATCAAATGATCCTAAACTGGTGGTTCGCTGTGTGCACATTGAGAAACTCTGATGTAGATATTCAAGTTCTTGGCACCCACACTTTCTGCTGTCTTCAGGGGTTCCTCTTTCTCAAGCCTGGTGGCTCCCTTGAACAGTCTCCCTGGCTCTTCCTTCTGTTCCTCTCTCCAAGGACAAGCACAGCGAACCAGACTGTGATCACAATGGGAAAAGGGAGAGGAAATAAAAAGTATAAGCGTGGGGATTCCAGGCCTGCTCTAAGCTAAAGCTGAAGTTTCTACCCTCGACTGTTAGACTGTCCTGGGAAGGTAGCCACGTGTAAAGGTGCACAGGTACTGACCCTTTCTTTCACAAGAAACCCTCTTCTGCAGATAAAATTAAAGCCAGAACAACAGGAGTACCCTTATGTTACCTGGGCTCTTAGAAAATGTATAAAATGCTAGAGCACCATCCAAGCACTGCAAACGCGGAGGATTTACTCTAAGGCAATAAGGACACTTTAGAAAACACTGTCATCAGTCAGAGAGCTGCTGTTCGGTCCGGGAATCAACTGCACTTGTGATCCAGCAGCAGGCTGTGGGGCCCTACTTGTCCCTTCATTAACAAGTATCCGTTGCCTATCACTCTAGTAATTTTGCCATTCTCATAAATCACCATCTGTCCACTGCTTTTTCATGTAGTGTCAGCTTCTACTGCTATCTATGCTTCTAGTGGTCCCTCTCTGTGACTAACATTGAAAGCATTCCAAGAGAGAGGATCTGGCCATGTCTGTCATTCACTGTTCAATAGGAAGGGCCTTTATGGGACCCAATTTTCCTGATTGGTGGCTGGCCTTCTTTATGTCTGGCTAGAAGATTATTGTGTGTGTTTGTGTGCCAACCCTGGGTCCAGACAGTTGCGGCCACCATAGCAGGACGCAGAGCAGGGGAACTTGAGCAGGAGGAGCCATCTGCGATGCTTTCATGGACTATACTTCAGCACAACCTTTTGACTCTGGCAGGAATCTGAACAGATAAATGGGTGCTGCTTAATTCACTTACTCAGCACTTTATCCTTACTAGACACTTACTCATTATACTTTGTATACCTTTTTTTGCAAGTACATTTTCCCGTAACTGTTTTACTAGATGTATATTCTTCCAGTTCCCTGTTTCTTTTAATTCTATGTTTTCATAGTTCTTAGCACATCTGGCTCCTCTGTAAATATTGTTGAAGTGAATTAAATTATAACAAGTTTCAGTCCTCTCTCTTCATAGGCACTTCATTCTCACTGAACCAATTTCCTGGACCGTTTCTAAATGAATATTCTGTTATCATGGCAAACACCTGTCCAAAGCCAAATTCCCCATGTTATTCCCTCTAACGAATTCCCTCTCTCAGTTCCTCCATCTTACCTGAGTAACATAGTCCTCCAGAACATTTAGACTTGAAAACTTAAATTAATTTTTAACCCACTCTTTATTAAAATTAGTCACAGCTCCTTTTAATTATACTTCCTGAGTATTTTCCCATATCTGCCTCTTCTGTATTCCTTCCTTCTCAGGTACATTTCTGGAACAACTTCTTCATTGACTTTCCTACCTCCTGGCTTTCTTTGTCTCAATTCAGGTCTATGATGTTGCCAAATTAACCTTTCTTCCGCATGTCTTTCATCATCATCAAACATTTACTGTGCGCCTGCTACATATAGGCTACGTGTATACTGGGTATATATTTGAACAGTGGAAAGAGTTACAAGCTAAATACCTAATAAGTACCTAAAGATGATAAGTACCTTTGAAATTATAGGGGAAAATGATGTCTGGTCCCAGTTAAGTCTCCCCTTCCCGGAGACTTAATCTTGCTTCCAAGTCTCTAATAACTTCTTACATCCAGCTGAATCCAGTCCAAATCCTTGGTGCCTAACTTTTGAGAACATCCATAGTCAGGCACCGTCCTGACCCTATGACTTTGTTTCCCAGCTTCTCAAAGCAGATAGATGCTCTCCTCTCCTCGAGTGAATCCCCTCTCTATACCATTAAAATTGGATATTTTATGTCTCTGCTCCTTTTCTCACCCAGCACCTTTTTGCCTTTCTCTTTGCTACAATTCTCTCTCATTCAAGATGTAGAATAAGACCTATTTCCTCCATGAATGCTTTGTTGATTATGCTGCCTCTTCTTTATCTCCCTCTCTATTGTTTTATGTGGGCTAATCATGTCTCCCCAGGTAAATTCTAAAATCCTAGAGGCAAGAGTCCTATCTCAGGTGTGTGAACCCCACTCACCCATAGAGCCTAGTTCATAGCAATTACTCAGTAACCACATGAATACACATAATGTGCTTATCAGCAAGGTAAACATGATGAAAGCAATGTTTGAGGAAGATTAGAATGGTGGCTACATGCAGAAAAGATTGGAAGGAAAAAGACCTCAGGTAAAGTATTTTGTGGATAGCGTAACACTACCTAGTGGTAGTGGGTATGGTGCCCTGGCTTAATGTACTGGTCCTGTGAGCTAGAACAAATCTCTGAATCACTTCAAGATTCATGTTTAAGAATGGAGTAATGCAATAACCACTACCATTTTTAAAACTCCTCCTATGAGCCAGACAATATTTACACTATTTTATTTTATTTTATTTCATTTTATTTATTTGAGATGGAGTTTCGCTCTTGTTGCCCAGGCTGAAGTGCAGTGGCACGATCTCGGCTCACTGCAACCTTCACCTCCTGGGTTCAAGCGAGTCTCCTGCCTCAGCCTCCCGAGTAGCTGGGATTACAGACACCTGCCACCACACTCAGCTGATTTTTGTATTTTTAGTAGAGGTGGGGTTTCACCATGTTGGCCAGGCTGGTCTCGAACTCTGGACCTCAGGTGATCTGCTGGCCTTAGCCTCCCAAAGTGCTGGATTATAGGTGTGAGCCACCACACCAGAGCAGATTTACACTATTTCAAACAAATCTATCCCACAAATCCACTTAACTTCTTCGCTGCTCCCAGTGTAGTCCAGGCCATTGCTATCCCTCCCCTAGGCAGGCAGATAGCAGCTAACAGGTCTCCTTGCTTCTGGTGTTGTTCCTCTACAATCTGTTCTCCACAGAGCAGCCAGACTGGTTCTTTTAAAAATGCAAAATGGGTCATGTGACCAGATCAAGCTCTCCACTGGCTTCTGTTGCACTCACAATAAAATTCACACTCTTTCAAGCCATTTCATGATCTAGTTTTTGCCTACCTCTGATTGTACCATGCAAGACCCTTATCTGCACTAGGCTTCGACTTCACCCACCACCTTTTTGTTCCTGGTACATCCAAGCTCATTCCCTGCTTAGGCCTATGACTGCTCTTTTCTCAGTCAGGCATGCCCTTGCCAGCCAGGTTTTCTGTCTTTCAGGTGTCAGCTGAAAGACACTGCTTCAGTGAGAGACTCCCCAACACCAGGTCTAAATCAGCAATCCTTACCTTATTTCCTAACTTCTATCCTTCAGTGAATCTCTCTCTCACATAGTGGCCTGTGTTATTCTTTTATTTAATGCTTACCATATCTGAAATTATCTTGATCATTTGCTGCCTGTTTCCTCCCCTGAAATACAAATTTCATGAGCCAGGGACCACTGAATCCTCAATGTCCAGAGAGAGCCTGGCATATAGTAGTCACTTAATAAAGATTTGTTGGTAGGTTGTCGTAAAGAAAATAATAGGACTAATAATCCACTCTAAGTGAGGTCTCTGCAAGTCAATTTAGATCTCTTGGCTTTGCTTCTATCTACATAATACAATAGTACTTCATTTAGGCCAGGCATAGTGGCTCATGCCTGTAATCCCAGCACTTTGGGAAGCCAAGGCAAGAGAATTGCTTGAGTCTGAGAGTTTGAGACCAGCCTGGCAACGTGGTAACATGGCAAAACCCCATCTCTATAAAAAATACAAAAATTAACCAGGCATGGCAGCGTGCATCTGTAGTCCCAGCTTTGCGGGAGGGGGATTGCTTGAGCCTGGGAGGTCAAGGCTAAGGGGAGCTGAGATCATGCTACTGCATTCCAGCCTGGGCAATGAGTGAGACCCTGTTTAAAAAAAAAAAAAAAAAAATGCCTTAATGCTTGGTTTTGTTTTTAAGGATATCAGAAATCAGAAGTATTTTAAAAAATCATTTCCTTTTAATTCCCCAAGGATGTGCTAATTGGACTCCCTACTGATTACAAGCCTGATTTTTCTACTTTCTGTCTCTTGTCTCTAATCACAGTTGTTAGACCTGTTGTCAGGTGCTTCTAGTTCATTCATGGTAATATGTATTCAAATAGAGCTTTTTTGTGCACATCAGTTTAACATTATGGAGTCTGGGGCACTAACCCTTTGGGACCAGACATCTCATTTAGGATCCATACATCCTCAGTTGAATGAAGCACCTTTGAGCTCAGTTCTTTTTGGAAGATTGTTCTGCCTTGTCAAATAATTTTTTATATTAGAAGTCTATAAATGTAGAGAGGTGGTAAATGGAGATATAAATGACTATTTCACTTTAGTCTAAATTACTTTCATAAATAATTCTAATGCCTGCATAAATTAATTCTGTCTTAATGTATGAAAACCTCAACAAACTCAAACATTGCCATTTGTTACAGGCCCTTAAGAAACCAGTATTAGCAGGCTAGGCATGGTGGCTCACACCTGTAATCCCAGCACTTTGAAAGGCCAAGGAGGGTGGATCACTTGAGGTAAGAGTTCAAGACCAGCCTGGCCAACATGGTGAAACCCCGTCTCTACTGAAAATACAAAAATTAGCTGGGCGTGCTGATGGGTGCTTGTAATCCCAGCTACTAGGGAGACTGAGGCAGGAGAATCACTTGAACCCAGGAGGTGGAGGTTGCTGTGAACCGAGATTGTGCCACTGCACTCCAGCCTGGGCAACAGGGCAAGACTCTGTCTCAAAAAAAAAAAGAAGCCAATATTCAATATTAGCTAATCTACCAGCACCATTTTGATATTCAGGATGCATCAATATACCAAACAGACACATTATCTCTGCTATCTTGAAACTCACGTTCTAAGGCAGTGCTCCTCAGACTTTTTGATGTCAGGATCATTTCACATATTTAGAAGTTATTTATTTAAAATAACAATAATAAACCCATCACATATTAACGTAAATAACATTTTTATGAAAATAATTATATTTTAAAAAATATATAATGAGAAGAGTGGCATTGTTTTCACATATCTGCAAATCCTTAATGCCTTGTTTAATAGAAGAAGCTAGACTCTCAAATCTGCTCCTGTTTTCTATCTGTTTAGATATCACATATAACCTCTGGAAAACTCCACTGTACACTCATGAGAGAAATGAAAATGAAAAAGGAAAATAACATCTCACATCTCAGTATTATTATGATTAGAGGTTTGACTTTCCAGACCTCCTGAAAAGGTCTTGGAACCCCCACCCCCCCAACAAGGGTGCCTGTACCACACTTTGAGAACTGCTCTTCTAAAGAACTTTTTATTAATTTTTTTTTCTGCTAATAAAACAGGGCCAAATTGAATAAAGACCAAGGCAATAATTAAGTTTTCCAAAATTATTGTTTACTCCTCAGAACAGGTTATCTGGTTCCCTATTAGACAGTATCTATTGATAATGGTAGCCAGGAGAAATTATTGTTAAGATAATATATAAAGTAAAACAGATGCCCCAAATAATGCACTTCTTTGCAATAACTGAAATTTCTTGTTTTTAGGTCAGTCTTGTGTTCTTGAGCATCTTGAAGTACTTTACAAATTTTATTTAATTGAACTTCCCAGGGTGCCAATAAAATGTTTCCAAATACAATTTTTGTGCACTTTGTAAACAGTTTGACAGGGTAACAGGGCGTGTCCTAGCTTGAAGGAAAGCTGTGAACAAAACCAAAGAATTATTGTGTATTTATTGTGACTGTAAACACACTATATTGTCTCCAGAATTTTTTTTTTTTTTGAGACGGAGTTTCGCTGTTGTCGCCCAGGCTAGAGTGAAATGGCACAATCTCAGCTCACTGCAACCTCCACCTCCCAGGCCCAAGCGATTCTCCTCCCTTAGTCTCCCATGTAGCTAGGATTACAGGCGCCTACCACCATGCCCAGCTAATTTTGCATTTTATTTAGAGATGGGGTTTCGCCAGGTTGGCCAACCTGGTTTCGAACTCCTGACCTCAGGTGATCTGCCCGCTTCAGCCTCCCAAAGTTCTGGGATTACAGGCGTGAGCCACCGCGCCTGGCCCAGACTGTTTTAATCTACCATGTTTGTCAGGAGAATGGGCTATGTTGTTATAATGAAAGTTACTACTCTCAATGTGTTGACAATATTTGATTTCTTTCATTTTGTTTTTTACGCCTTCTTTCCTTCCTGTCTTGTTCTCTCCCTTCTTCCCTCCTTCCTACCCTCCTGTCTCCTTCCATCTTTCCTTCCTTAATATTTTTCAGAAAAAATACCAAAACCACAAAATTCCTCCAAACTTAATTTAATCATGAAATCTTAACCCACCTCCATGAAACATCCAGCTCTCTAGAAGTCATCACTTAAGTGACCTTAAACTCATTGTATCCCATCCACTGATGTTCAAGTCACAATAAAATCTTGTCATTCCTCTGTTCAAAACCTCCAGTAGCTTCCCATCTCATTCAAAGGTAAAAACCTCAGATGATCTACAAAGGGCCTCTTAACTTTCCAATTCCATGTCCTACTCCTCTCCTCCTGGTTTGATCTTTCACTGTCACACTAACCTCTTGTTCCCTGAACATACCAGGCAGACATCTACCTCAGGGCCTTTGCACCTGCTGTTCCCCCTACCTGGAAGGCTCTTTCCCCAGATAACTCATGATCTGCTCCCTCACCTCCTTCAGCTCTGTGCTGAAATGCCACTTTCTCATTGAGGACTTTTCTGACCACCTTATTCTTAAAAAATGAAACTTTCATCCCAGAACTCTCTTTTCTTTATTTGCATATTTTCCCATATAACTTATCACCATCTGTCACACAATATGTTTCACTTATTTATTTGTTCATAGTCTGTCTTCCCCCAATTAGAAATTGGGCTGTACAAGAGCTAGGATTTGTGTCTGTTTTATTCACTGTGGATTTCCCATCACTAGAATACATAATAGACACTTAAAAAAATTTGTTAAATGAAAAAAAAAAAAAGAAAGAAATCCTAAAATGCACTTTGAGATGTGTCAGAATGAATAAGAATGTAGCCAACTAAGAAAACATGCTAAAGTGTAATAAACAGGTATTTCCAGAAAATCATCCTAAAGTTGCTATTTCATCAACAATCAAGGATAAATGGATATCCCATTGAACTTTTTCTGCTGGCTTCAGAATATTATACAACTTGTATTGTTTTTTTAAAAGTCAATGGCAGGACTACCAAAATGAATTCTGTTAATAGATAAATTTGTGAGCTAATAGATAAATTTGTAAGCTCATTTCTCCTTAAAATGTTATATGAGAGAAGGCACTTAACTACCTTTGAACCTATTTTTGTACATTTCTTATTTTCTCTTTATGGTTTAAGAAAGCTACTGGCCTAAAATCAGTTTTATCAAAACAAACAAACCCTCAATAAGCAATCTAATTTTCTAAGTGAAAATGTGTTATGAGTAAAGGTATTTATGTATTATAAAAATCAAAGAGCACATACTAGGCAATTGTATATAATTTTTGATAGAATTTGAAGAATCAAAGTTCAGAAAATGGAGGTATGAATGAAAAACTGAGTCTGCTCTGGTTCAAATGTGTCCACCAGAAAGCATGTGTTGGAAACTTAATCCCCAGTGTAACAATATTAAAAAGCAGGACCTTCAAAAGTGATTAAGCCATGCATGAATGGAGTAATAGAATTATCTAGGGAGTGGGTTTCTTATAAAAGAACAAATGTGGCTCCTTTTTGTCTCTTTCTCTTCCTCTCTCTTTGCCCTTTCACCATGGCATGGTGCAGCAAGAAGGCCCTTGCCAGAAGCCAGCCCCCTGATATTGGACTTCCCAGCCTCCAGAGCCATGAGATAATAAATTTCTCTTTACCCAGTTCCACCGAGCGCAGTGGCTCGCGCCTGTAATCCCAGCACTTTGGGAGGCCGAGGCGGGAAGATCACCTGAGGTCAGGAGTTTGAGACCAGCCTAGCCAATATGGTGAAACTCCGTCTTTACTAAAAATACAAAAATTAGCCAGGTGTTGTGGCAGGTGCCTGCTCAGGAGCTGAGGCAGAAGAATTGCTTGCACCTAGGAGGTGGAGGCTACAGTGAGCCGAGATCACGCCACTGCACTCTAGCCTGGGTGACAAAACGAGACTTCATCTCAAAAAAAATAAAAAATAAAAAATAAATAACCCAGTTCCACATTTTTTTAATAGCAAGACAAAATGGACTAAATACAGAGTCTAATTAATACTGGGAATATGCACATGTGTGTGGATGGTAGGGGAGTGTATTGTGTGTGTAGACCTTACCAACCCTTAGTAATGCCTAGTGGTGGTAGCATCAAGTCTAGCAGCTCTGAACTAGCAAACTGTTGAGATGTATTTAACTGTGAGGATATCTACAAGTCATTTGTAACTAATGTTAAAGTACTTCACACTTCAGTTGGCTTTAAAATTTTTAATTCATGCTCAAGGTTACCCCCAGCACAATGCTTCTCAAGCTGGTTTGCATTATCATATGGCTTTCTTGAGTGGGAGTTGCAGTTAGTTCCCATGGGAGTATATTATGAATGTGATTATCCTCAATCATTTGTGTCTCAGAGAGAAAAGACTGAGAATTATTGGTCTGATTCATTTTCCAAGGAAAATTAGAAACCCTACAAAATAAAGAAGAAAGCAAGCAAAGCTTTGATGTCATTATTAATAAGCTGTTGGGTCATCATTTTCAAATAATTTTAGAGTGAAACACTCAAAAGCCATTCATCATGACCATGGTTTCAGATGGGGTTAGAAGCAAGCTGCTGTAATGCATGTAAGTTCACAGGGTGAAATGGGAGTTTCAAAATTTCCAAATGGTGCAGTGTTATGCATTGATTCATTAATATATGAAATTCTACATCCAAAGGTAGATCACTTTTGGTTTTCTTTAAAATCTAAGATTTCTCAGAGCATCCAAAGAAACCAAAAAGTATTACTTTGTAAGAGAACTTGGGGCTGATTAGGCTTCCAGTAACATCTCTATACAAAATAGTAAACAATATGTAGAGTAGTTATTATTTTTCCTTATGTGCTGTTAAAGAAACAAGCTGTTAGGGAACTGCATCTTATATGTGATTCCATTGCTATAGATTAAAGAAAGATGTGTAGTATTGCTGTGACACTAGCTTACCAGAGAGAGCTATAATAAATAAATAATGATGTGTATAAATGCAAGACACTGACACACATACTCAATACTAACACTGAAAAGTATATGTAGTTTTATAATGATAATACACATAATCTCTCACCTAGGCTTTTGCACTGGGTTCCTAACTGGTCCCCTCAACTATGATTTTTCCTTCTTCAAATCCACTTCATATATCATTTTCAGATTAATCCTCTTGAAGTACACTGCTGACATCCCTTCCTTTAGAAATCATAAGTGCCTACAGCATTAATATCTACGGAATAAAGTTCAAACCTGAGTCTGCTGTTTCAACTTTATTTGCCACCACCCTTTCCCTTAAGGTGCCTTACTCGAAGCTAAACTTATTCATCCTCTACTTATCCTGCCACTATGGATTGCCCACTGCATGGAATTCTTGCTTCATGTCAGAATCCTCCGTGAATTTTAAGCATTAGCAAAGCAGATTCTAATGGGGAGATGGTTCTAGACCTGTGTGTTTATACCTATTCCTGTTTATGGGAAAGTGAAAACTCTCCAAAAGTGCAAAACTCTAAACTATTTTTACAATATTCTCTCTGATGTGTTTTTATCATAGCCTCAAAAACTTCCATGATAACAGGCTGGGCACAGTGGCTCACGCCTGTAATCCCCGCACTTTGGGAGGCCGAGGCGTGCGGATCACGAGGACAGGAGATCGAGACCATCCTGGCTAACATGGTGAAACCCCGTCTCTACTAAAAATACAAAAAAAAATTAGCCAGGTGTGGTAGCGGGCGCCTGTAGTCCCAGCTACTCAGGAGGCTGAGGCAGGAGAATGGCGTGAACCCGGGAGGCGGAGCTTATGGTGAGACTAGATCGCGCCACTGCACTCCAGCCTGGGCGACAGAGCGAGACTCCGTCTCAAAAAAAAGAAAAAGAAAAGAACTTTCATGACAACATAATACCTTCAAAACACTGTAAAAGTCTCATTTTTCCAGAATATGTCTGGGGGAAGCAATTCCCCCCTTCACACCCAGCTTGGCACCCTCTTACTTCAAGGCTCTTCTCAGATGACACTGTCATCATAAAGCCTCATCTCTGATTCTCTCAGTAAGAAATTATTTTCTACTTCTTTGCAGAGTTTACAGGAAAAAAAAAAAAGAAATAATTTCCACTCTTCTTGACTCTCATTATACTTTATCTGTTTCTCCTATTCATTCAAACATCTGTGGGGCCTCTGAGTGTCTAGTGCTGAAACTGCACGACTAAGAAGCATCCTGCTGCTAAGCATTTAACCCTCTTATGTGTTTGTTGTGTTTGGAAGGGTCTTTTCAGTGTGCAAAAAACAGGCACACCCAGGCTACCTCCTAATCAATAGGAATATATTGTGAAGCTCTGCAGGGAAGTGAAAGAAAGAACAAGAAACTGTCTCAATAGCCACATCCATTGAGAAAAGAACCTTTCCCAGGACGCAGCCATGCTTGGGACCCTCCAGGCTCAGAAGCACTAGCTGTCTGCCTCAGCTGGCCATCCTCATCCCTTCAACTCAAACAACACATCATCACTTACCCCTTGTTCTAGTTTTCCACTATCACCATGACTTAGCAACCTTCCATCTCTGCTTCTCAACTCCAGCAACATTATCAACAAATGTACTCTGTCTGCATGTCTCATTCAAATTTCTGGAGGGTGATTTTGAACGAGCTAGCCGGTGAGTGACTTACCAACATTGAACTCCTGTATTGGGCAGAGTTCATGCCCCAGACCAGCTCTGGAAATAGGTTGCTCATCTCAGATCCAATCTTCTAAGCATTAAGATGCATAATGTATACATTAAATAATTTTAACTTAAAAAAAAAAAAAACTAGGTGAAGTAAGGCATGCCCCCATAGCTTTTGCATTTCGCCTGCCTGCAGAATTAGCACCACAAGGATGCCAAAAGGTTTATGGTTTGTACCTTCCACAGAGGCAGGTCGAGTTGCACCTGGACCCACTTGAGCCATGGCTGGGGTGGCCAAGGAACATTGCACCAGAATCCACAGAGACTCAGTGTGGCTCCGGGCAGTGGGTCCATGAAAACTGACCCAGGCCTGTTCCCTCAAACCACTGTGCCCTTCTAGAAGCTGGGCCTGTGACAGGAGGGGCAGCCTCAAAGAGCTCTGAAATGCCGTTGGGCACATTCTCCTATTGTTTTGATGAATAGCACCTGGCTCCCTTCTATCTGTATTAATCTCCTAAGAAAACAGTCACTTGGCCACACCCTCAACTCGTTCTTCTGAATACACTTTTTTATTCTCTACATGGCCAGGCTTAAAACTTTCAAAATCTTTTCGTTCTGCACCTCTTTTAATTATAAATTCTGTCTTTAAGTCATGTTTTCCTTTTGCATCTCACTGTATGCTGTGAAAAGTAGCTGCACAGCTTCTTCAACATTTTGCTTAGAAATTTTTTTCCACCAGATGTGGTAGCTCATTGCATTTAAATTCCATCTTCCATAAAGCCCTGGAGCATGGACACAATTTGTCAAGTTCTTTGCCAATTTATAACAAAAATGACCTTTATTCCAGCTTTCAATAAGTTATCTCTCATTTTCATCTGAGACCTTATCAGAATGGCCTTTACTGTACATATTTCCACCAACATTTTGATCATGGCCACTTAAATAATCTCTAAGAAGTTCCAGACTTTCCCTACAACTTCCCTTGTCTTTTGAGCCCTCACCAAAATTGTCCTTAATGTTCCACTCACGGAAATTTAGACTTTTTCTAGCCTGCTCCTCTAAATTCTTCTTGCCTCTACCCATTATCCAGTCCCAAAACAGTTTCCACATTTTCAGGCATTTGTTATAGCAACAGCCCCACTTCTTGATACCAATTTTTTAAAATCTTACTCCATTTTATGCTGCTATAATAGAATAACACAGATTGGAAAATTTATAATAAAAAACAATGAATTTCTCACAGTCCTGAACACTGGGAAGTCCACTATCACAGTGCCAGCATCTTTCAAGGGCCTTCTTGCTGTGTCATTCATTGTGGAAGGCAGAAAGGTAACAGAGCAAGAGAGAGCAATAGAAGAAAGGGGTCAAATGCATACTTTTGTCAAAAACCCACTCCTGACATAACGAATGCCATTATCTCAGGAGTGGGTTTTTGATACACTCTCTAAGTTTCTAATACACGAACTGATTAACACAGTCAAACCATAGCAGCTGGCTATGAATATATTAGACAATCAGAGCATCACTTGTCAGGGCAGACCTTTACTATAGCTATATGTATTGTTTTATAACCCTACTTGATTGTAAACCCTTTAAAGACACAATCATGTTCCATTTGTCTTTGCATCCTTCATAGAGAGTAACTTAGTACCCAGCACAGAGTATATGCTCGATAAAAATATATTAACATGTGCCCAGATTATACCCTGAATATAAACCCGATCCCTCCCAACAAAATAATGTGAAGTATAATCTGGCATTGGTTATTCTTCATGGTGGTTATTTATTACCCCTGTTCTCAGTAACAGTCACACTAAAATAGAGTTTCACTATTTCATATATAATTCTAGCCAGAAGGGTACAAAGCTGCAACCAAAGGTAGGGGTGGAGGTGGGGGTAGTTTGTCATTTGCTTTTTTTATCCACTATAAAATACATTATGAACAGTTTTATAAGATTTCACCAGAGCCTACTGCCCCTGCATACATAAGAAATGCTGCAGTAATTACCAAGTGATGTTTTAAATGTAGTAAAAAAAAATGTCAGGGTGGAGCAAGAATGAGAAACAAAGTTTCTATCTTAGGTCTCCGAAGCACATTTCTAGTCTAACTCTGACTTGGCAGCCACCAGAGGGACCACATTAAGCTCAAGCCTGTAATCCCAGCACTTTGGGAGGCCAAGACGGGCAGATCACGAGGTCAGGAGATTGAGACCATCCTGGCCAACACGGTGAAACCCCATCTCTACTAAAAAAATACAAAAAACTAGCCGGGCGAGGTGGTGGGTGCCTGTAGTCCCAGCTACTCGGGAGACTGAGGCAGGAGAATGGCATGAACCCGGGAGGTGGAGCTTGCAGTGAGCTGAGATCCGTCCACTGCACTCCAGCCTGGGCAACAGAGCGAGACTCCGTCTCAAAAAAAAAAAAAAAGATGTAGATGACATTTTTTAAAACAGAGATTTACTAACGTGTTTTTTGTTTTATGTTTTTCTCTCTCAGTAATTTGTTGTTTCCTCTTTCTTATGTCTTCTGGATTGTATTTCTAGGTAGCAGTCCTATCTTTATATAAAACAAAACTTTTTTTTATTGTCTTTAATACTATTCTCCTGGAACATATTTATCATTAGGTTCTTTCTCATATTCTTCTTCCATTAAGTTCTGAGTTTATACTCTGCAAGATTTCTTTATTTCTCTAACACAAATTATTCGTAACTGTACTTTGTCATACATATTTTTATATGTGCATATTTCTTTTAGTAATGATTCTTTCCTGAAAAGAATACCAATAAAGATAAGTCCATAAAAAATGTAAAATGTTTATGTAAAATCTCATTTTACTTTCAAAACACTTACCAAATATGAATGCTTTCACCCCAAAGAAAATGATTTATTTGCTTTTCCTGCATGATTACCTCAGTATGTGAAAAGAGAAACACAAAATCATTTTGTTAGACATTTAGTTTGAAATTTTTTCGTTAGAAACATTGCTGCTTGAACTGAAAGAATGAGAAGAATGAACGTTACATGCTCAGTAAGAATTTTTTTACGGGTATATGAAACAGCAGTAACTTATGTTTAAATTAGAATAATTCTAGTCTAAGACATTAACAAATTAAATAAATGAATATTTTGCCTTTCTACTGGAAAAATAAATCCGGACGAATTCTTCAGGCAGCTCTATTTCAGTACATTATGATCCATCAGTTTTAACCTCTTCTGTTGACTTGAGAAATTATATACATAGTTTCCATATTCAATGTTTTGTTACCCAAGAAATTCAGGTTCCTGTGATATAGCTCTCCAATATTATACATAATATATCACCACCACTAGCCTTGATTTCTATTCAGCAAGTCTTTGTCACAAAGCATCCATACAGTTAACAGAGATAAACATATTTACCCAAAGCTTTACATACTACCCGGAATTTTCCATAATGAAAACATTAATAGCCCAAATGGCATTCTATTTTATCACTAAATGTTCTTGTTGTCTATTATTTGCCAATTAAGCAATGCTGATCATGCGCATCAACTAATATCATCAACATACAGAGAGCCCTTCACAAATCTCAGTATCACACGCCATCTGTGCATTGCTCCTGCAGGATTCTGTAGGAGCTAACAATATATTTTAGAGGAAGAACTACCCTTGTGGTTGAAAATCTCTCTTAAAAAATCATTTTCTGTGTTTATTTGGGAACGAGGACTTGTGATGTTCAACAGCATCATTTGCTTTCATTTTAGGAGATAATCTTGTTTCCTAATTATTTTATTTTTTTAATTTATTTTTTTTAAAGATGGAGGCTCACTCTGTCGCCCAGACTGGAGTGCAGTGGTAGTCTCAGCTTCCTGCAAACCTCTCCTCCCAGGTTCAAGAGATTCTTCTGCCTCAGCCTCTGGAGTAGCTGGGATTACAGACACATGCCGCCACTCCCAGCTAATTTTTGAATTTTTAGTAGATACAGGGTTTCACCATGTTGCCCAGGCCAGTCTCAAACTCCTGACCTCAAGTCAAAGTGCTGGGATTGCAGGTATGAGCCACCGTGGCTAGCCAAAAAAAATAATCTTTTTTTCTTTTCAGGCTCCAAGCCAAGTGACTTTAAAGGTGGAACACAAATTATTTCATAACAGCCTAAAGTAGAAGCACAGGTAGTAACTGAGCCCGTCCCTCAGCTTTCTCATTTATATTTTAGAATAGAAAGATGTGGTGAAAGAATTGGACAACCTTACTTTTACTTTCTAGTTTGTTCTCTGAAGGGAAGGTTTCCCTTTAAGTACTCAGAGCAGTTTTCAGAAATTAGGTCCCCCTAGTAACTCAGGAACCCACAGACTCCCTACCTCTGGTTTTGTTTTTCCTGAGGACCCACACTGCTTTTTTTCTCTTCTCCTTCTCTACCTCACTGTAATATTCGATCAGAAAGGACAATGTCTACATCCATGATAAAAAGGAAGGTTAATACAAAAATTATTTGTCAAATTTTGTATTTGGACTCCATGATAGCTAATAAAATGGAAATAGATGTATTAAAGGCCAGTCATGAAGAAAAGCTAAGGTCTTAGATATATACTAGCAGCAAACTGACTGAGAATAAAAAGTTTGACTCGGCTCAACACATTTGGCTAGGAGGTAGAACCATTGATTTCTCATTTATCATCCTCCCAGTCTTCCTACAGCCTATGGCAAACTGGGGAGACCAAATTCTGCAGTCCCCAGCCCTCTCAAACCACCTCAAGCCTGGATCTGGTACCTTTGTTCCCATTTTGCTTATCCCTATGGGAGCACTGCCTTTGTTTTTACTTTACCAGAATGAATACTTCTGTAGGATAAGAGTCGTATCTTGTTCATTCATTGATTGATAAAATATCAACTGAATGTCTATTAGGTACCAGTCACTGTATCAGGTATCGGGAGTGCAACAGCAAACACACACACAAGTCCCTGCCTTCATGCAGCATCAGAGGCTCAGTGTTGTGTTCTCTTTCTCAGACCTTGTCAATCAGGTATTTTCCTTGCCTTCATGTCTCTTGTGCCCTCAAGGTGTTTACTCCCTGACCCTATTCCAATCCAATCTTACTCAGCGCCTGGTGGTTAATAACCATGTGTTGAATCGAATAACTATTCCTCTGCATTCAATGGAGATGTGGCCTATAACATTCCTTGAGTTAGAAAGACACCAATACACTGTTGTGGGGCCCATTCATAGGTCACGTGGGACCTGAAAAGAGAGAATGACTTTTGGGGGTGACTCAGGTGTGGCAAGCAGAAGGAGTGGCATCGGGTCATGGTGACATGGCCTGTGCCTGTCCAAGATGGGCTCAGGGTCTTCACTGAGCACAGATGCAGTTGGTGGCATAGAAGAGGAATTTGAGAGGTACCAGGAAACTTCCTTTCACTGCATGTCTTAGTCCATTGGATGTTACTGGAAAGGAAGACCTGAAGCTGGATAATTTATCAAGGAAAGAGGTTTATTTAGCTCATGGCTCTGTAGGCTGTACGAGAAGCATGGCATCAGCATCTGCTTGGCTTGAGGGTTTTTGTGTTGGGTCAAAGCATGACAGAGAAGGTAAAAGGGGAAGTGGGCATGAGTCAGTGGGACCAAACCTGAGGGTTGTCCTGGCTTTATAGCAACCCATTCTTGCAGAACTAATCTATTCCCCGGAGAACCAGTTCGATCTCCAGAGAGTGAGCACTCACTCACTACCCTAAGAACAGCACCAAGCCATTGATGAGGGTCCACCCACATGATTCAAAAACCTCCCACTAAGCTTCATCTCCCAACATTGCCACACTGGGGATCATATTTTAGTATGAGATTTCACAGGAACAAACAAACCACATCCAAACCATAGCACTGCCTAAATGTGTAAGCTGAAAAGAGATAGGCAGAGGTCAATGAGCTGGTTGTAAATAGGTAGGCCACTCTAAGAGACACACATGTTTGTCTTAAAGTAACGGAAAATCTCCTATCCTGCCAGGATTACGTCTTCTGGCTGGGAATGGAGGTAAAGGGAGGAGGGTGGCAGAGCTAAGCAATAGACCGTGAGGCTCTCCTAAAAAATAAAGGGTAGAGGGCTATTCTAAAGATAAATAAAACATGGATGAGAGTGAGGGAACTCTGCAATGGGGCAGAAGGCTATGACTAAAGTGAGAAATGGCTTTTAGGCCCTTGGGGGACCCATGTGTATGGCCTTGGGTCTGTAGACTCTGAGAGTTACCGGCTCCAGCATCCAGTTTTAAACTTTCTGTGTTGTTATTCTCTTCTGTTAAATTCAGCTGTAATCCTTGCACTTTGGGAGGCCAAGGCGGGTGGATGACCTGAGGTCAAGAGTTTGAGACCAGCCTGGCCAACATGATGAAACACTGTCTCTACTAAAAATACAAAAATTAGCTGGGTGTAGTGGCACATGCTTGTAGTCCCAGCTACTCGGGAGGCTGAGGCAGGAGAATCACATGAACTCTTCAAGCAGAGGTTGCCATGAGCTGAGATCACACCACTGCACACTAGCCTGGACAACACAGTGAGACTCCATCTCGGAAAAAGAAAAAAAAAATCAGCTGTCCATAAAGCCTTGCTGATGTTTAAAAACAAGTAAGATACATATTTAACATAGCTGTACTAGCAAAAACAAAAAAAACAAAAAAAAAAAACAGACACCAGGGATTTTTAGTATAAAATACAGTATATAGCCATCTAAGAATGCCATATTACCACTGAGAATGGTGATATAAAAGTATATTTATTATAATTATTTTCAATATATTGTTAAGTGAAAATAGTAGATTATAAAATTGTATGATCCCATTTTTGTAATGAGAAATATTTACACATGTGTATTAAAAAGTCTAGAAGCCTATTTATTAAACTAGTAATGATGAATATGATGCATATGGTGGATGGTGAAATGAAAAATTTTTAATTATTTAAAAATTTTAACAATAAGTTTGTTACTTTTCAAATAATAGAACAATGCATGGCTTATAAAAATGGAAATAAAAAGCAAAGGAAATGAGAAATAAGAATTGCTCTTAAAGGGCTTTGTAATCTTTATAGCAGCCAATTTTGGGGGTTCCCTTACATGTATCTATTTTTTTTTCCTCAAAGTGATTAGGAATGAAATCCTTAACGCAAAATATGGCTTACTTGGTCAAGCTACACATATTTACTGAGCACCTACTTGGTGCAGGTATCATGTTAAATGCTCAGGGCACACAAGTACCTCCTCTTGCTAAATTGGGAGCCTAAGAGTAGAACCATCAAATAGTTTCCCACCATCTATCCCATAATGGAGCCGAACATGGCCCAGCTTTGGAATCAGGCAGAAGTGGGTATAGCGTTTTGCCTAGGAAGCCACCAAGTGAGGAACTCAGTTGCTGTGGTTCAGGTCTCATGACATCCACTGGTGCGTAAACTCCTCTGACCTACTTTCTAGCATGATACTCCTTGGCTTTCCTTGTCTGGGCCCCAGGAGGTTGTTTTTTGGGTTTTTTTAGCTGCCACAACTCCCTTTATTCAAGTTATTCTTCCCTCTAAGTCTAATTATCCAGTAAGAGACTTTCTCCTTATTACCTTCCTTAAATGAGCATCTACTCACTGAGAGCAATTTTTAAAGTGATGCAAGTTAGATGATAATGGCTAGTGAATGGGAGAATTTTAATGTGCGTGTGTGTGTGTGTGTGTGTGTGTGTAAGGGCCATGGGGGTGAGATGCAGGGGCTCACTCGCAGCATTCCTCAATGACTCACCCATCACAAGGTCAGTCCTGCCCCTAGAGCAGTAAACCTCTGTACTATGCGCTGATTGAAGATCTTTATGAAAGCAATGCCTGACAATACATTTGATTAATTAATGATACCTACCATTCTATTTCCCAGGGGCATCCAAGGAGAAAGAGGTATTTACTTATTCATTCAGTACACATTTATTGTGCACTATTTTATGGTAGGCATTGGGCTGAGTGGCGAAGACGGAACAGTGAACAAAACAGGCAACACCACCAGTCTTACAAAGTGTACAACCTACCAGCAAAATAAAAGACCCCATCTGCGTAATGGTTTCTGTCTTTTTACAAATCCCAATACACCCACTAGGAAGGCAACAAAGCATAGGCTGTTTGCATTAAGATTAAGACAAAACTGGGGGCTGGACACAGTGGTTTATGCTTGTAATCTCAACATTTTTGGAGGCTGAGGCAGGAGGATCGCTTGAGCCCAAGAGTTTGAGGCCAGCCTGGGTAACATAGTGAGACCTCATCTCTATAAAAAAAAAATTACAAAAATTTTCTGGGCATGATAGTATGTGCCTGTACTTAGAGCTACTTGGGAGGCTGAGGTGGGAGGATCGATTGAGTCCAGGAGCTAGAGGCTGCATTCACCCAAGTTCTTGCCACTGAACTCCAGGCTTGGCAATAGATCAAGACCTCATTTAAAAATTAATAAATTTTTAAAAAGAAGTGGGTTTATTTCAGGCCCGGTGAATTTTTTTTTTTTTTTTTTTTTTTTCAGATTCTATGTTTTAGAAATTTATTTTATTTTATTTTATTTATTTATTTACTATTTTCTTTGAGACAGGGTCTCCCTCTGTTGCCCAGGCTAGAGTGCAATGGCACCATCCCAGATCACTGCAACCTCTGCCTCCCAGGTTTTAAGTGATTCTCCTGCCTCAGCCGCCTTAGAAATTTATTTTTTAACCAAATTTTTCTTCTAAGGATTTCCATTTACAAAGAAAACATTTTTATTTTTAAAATAAGCTTTATATTTTAGAGCAGTTTTACATTTACATACAAATTGTGAAAACAATACTGTCCTGTGGTTTTAGTTATGTGAACTTTTGAGCAAAGACTCAACCTATTTGAGCCTCAGTTTTCTTATCCGTGAAATGCAAAATATAGATTTGTTTTCATAAGTGTTGTTTTCAGAATTAGAAACACTATATGTGAAACATCTGTCTTTGGTAAGTGCTCAGTCAATGTTAGCTCTTCCCTATTGCCCTCCAGCCGTGTTGCGGGGTTCTGTTAAAGCTTGTTGTCATTCCTGGATGTACATGTCAGTCATTTATGGCCTTTCAATCTCTGTGTCACCTGCCCAAGGGACACTTGGGCAGTGGCCACACTTACTGACCTGATTATACTCTGTTTAGGGTCAGAGTCATGCCAGTGTTAAAAAAAGAAAAACCCTACTCTAGGAATTCTTAACTATGTAACCGTTAAATCACAGTCATTCTTTTAAATGACGGACATACTTATTAGGCCGAAAGAATGTAGAATCACAAACCTTCATACTCTCCAGCATGCTGCTCCACAGCCAGCTGAATTCATCCAGAAATGAGTGAGATCAAATGATTCACTAATGGGGAGAATGGCCAATCAGTCAATTGGGAGGAAACAATTAAGGTTTTTTTTTTTTGAGACTCGCTCTGTCACCAGGCTGGAGTGCAGTGGCGCGATCTCGGCTCTTTTTTGAGAGTCTCGCTCCGTCACCAGGCTGGAGTGCAGTGGCGCGATCTCGGCTCACTGCAAGCTCCACCTCCCGGGTTCAAGCGATTCTCCTGCCTCAGCCTCCTGAGTAGCCGGACTACAGTTGTGCCAGCACGCCCAGCTAATTTTTGTATTTTTAGTAGAGATGGGTTTTCACCATGTTGGCCAGGATAGTCTTGATCTCCTGACCTCGTGATCCACCCGCCTTGGCCTCCCAAAGTCCTGGGATTATAGGTGTGAGCCACCGCGCCCGGCCTAAAAAGGGTTTTTAGGAGTACTACCTGTAATGTTTCAGGCTGTGTTGACAAAATGTGCATGACTAAATCACAATGTGTGTGTTAAAAAAAAAATCAATTTTTATTTTTGTAAAATCTTTATTTTGCTAAGAGAAAAATGCTTGGATTCATTGCTAAGGGGAAATACTCATTATTATTATTATTATTATTTTATTCTATTTTATTTTTGCGACAGTTTTGCTCTTGTTGCCCAGGCTGGAGTGCAATGGCACGATCTCGGCTCACGGCAACCTCCGCCTCCCAGATTCAAGTGATTCTCCTGCCTCAGCCTCCCAAATAGCTGGGATTACAGGCATGCACCACTCCATCTGGCTAATTTCGTATTTTTAGTAGAGATGGGGTTTCTCCATATTGGTCAGGCTGGTCTTGAATTCCCGACCTCAGGTGATCCACCCGCCTCCGCCTCCCAAAGTGCTGGGATTACAGGCGTGAGCCCCCGTGCCCGGCCCTAGTTATTATTTCTATGAACAACATTTTTTGGAACAGTATGCCAACAATATGCCAACACCATGCCTAGTGCTGTACACGTATTTCCTCATATAATTCTCCCTACAGCTCAGGGAGGTAGGTGCCGTTAACGTATCCACTAAACAGATGTCAAAACTGATACTGAATTTGATTTCAGAGCCTGTGCTTTTAACCTCTACACATGACTGTGTTATAAAGTTTGATTCAACAAATACTTCTGAGCTAGGAATAGGTGGTAACAACTCTGTTAGGTATTACACTGGCTCAGGGAATAGTGGAGAACAAGGCAGACACAAATCCTACCCTCATACAGTTTACAATGCAGAGGACAGACAGACAATTAGGAAGTCATTTCAATGAAGTTTGATAAGTATTACAATGGGAAAAGAATGGGGTGTTAAGAGAGTAGAGTGAAAGTAGAATTTTATACCAGCTGAGGTCTTCGGGTCGCTCTGAAACTTAATGCATTCCATAGAGAAATTTGGGTTGTTGATTATATGTCATTTAGTTCACCAACATATAATCCTTTAACATCTCAGTAGTTCTTTCTCCACCCTCTCTCTCGGTTTCCCCTTTTCTCTTCTCTTTTTACACCCATATTAATTACATGGTTGGTTTCTTCCCTGTTGCTCAATAATATATTAATATTCTGGAATTCAAATTACTGTCTTTTTGTTTGTAACAGGGAAAAAAAGGGAGATTATTCAGAATTACTTTTTTCTGTTATACAAAGGAAGAAAAAATATTTGGGGAAGTTTGAGGCCAAGCACCGAGACCCTTTTAAGAAAATATCTAATTCAACCTTTTTCTCAGAAGACAGTTTTACCATCCAAAAATACTTCTGAGTTCAAACACTTATTGAATTTTTAAACATCAATCAATGCCTATTAAACAATATTGAGTTATGTAAAATGAGTCAGAAATATGTACGTTACATTTCCCTTGAGACCATCTGAATGTTAAGAAGATAAGTTCTTTTAGAAAATCATTTTGGTTTTGCCAAGCTCATAATATTTAAAAAATAATTTGAAATATTTTGTGAAACCCCATATCCCAAGAGATTCATCCATCTCTCCCAAACTATGAGAACATGTGTTTTATTTCCACACCTAAATTTATCCAATTTGGGCTTTCTCCTAGAATTAAAAAAAACCTTAAAAACGCTACCAAACTGAAAATCCAAACCAACTGTGACTCGGATTTGAGAGTTAGTCTGCAGGTTTGCTTTTGCTCATAGGAGCTCTTTAAAATCCTGATAAGCACGCCCTGTTTTCAAGGTGCTGTGCAAGCTTCTTTCAATATTGTGTTAATTAGATTCTTTCAGAGTGCAAAGAATAGAGAAATGACCCCTTGGCTCAACTAATGCAGGTTTATTAAGAAGGATATAATGGCCGGGCACAGTGGCTCACGCCTGTAATCCCAGAACTTTGGAAGGCCAAGGCGGGCCTGAGGTCACCTGAGGTCAGGAGTTCGAGACCAGCCTGACCAACATGGAGAAACCCTGTCTCTACTAAAAATACAAAATTAGCTAGGCATGGTGGCACATGCCTGTAATCTCAACTACTTGGGAGGTTGAGGCAGGAGAATTATTTGAACCCAGGAGGCGGAGGTTGCAGTGAGCTGAGATCGCGCCATTGCACTCCAGCCTGGGCCACAAGAGCAAAACTTTTTCTCAAAAAAAAAAAAAAAAAAAAAAAAGAATATAATGTGGAAAAGTAAAAAAGATATATAAAGGTCTCATTGACAGGCTCATGGAAAACTAGAATTGTGCTATAGTCACTAAGCCACTATTAAGTAATAGCTCTGATCTAGTAGCATAACTTACCCCCTGGCGACCTCACACAAGCTCTTGGCTCCTTGCCATGCACATGACTCAGCTCTTCTGTCTCCATTTCTCTGTACCTGCTTATTTTTCCAACCATTGCTACTGACTGTACTCACTCACTTTCTCTCTGCCTCATGGCTTTGCTTATTCACGGCTTCTGTTTCCTGTCTTCCCTCTCTCCACTTCTGCATTTACCCAATGCTGACCCCTCCTTGGATGTTTCACATTCAAACCCTGTAAGACAGAAGAAAGGGCTCTCCTCTTGTGCCAGGCTTCATCCTAGGCCATTAGTCTTCAGGTCATGTTTAATTAGTACGGTGATATGGCAACAACAGGGAACCCCTCTCAAAAAACCACTCTGATGCTTTTCAGTTTCAGAACAGAGCAATGAAACTGGCTAGGAACTGTAAAGGCCTGCACATAGTTTGTTATTTAACTTTGAAACTAAACAAATGTGCAGTGTTTACACAGAGTAAACTCTACCATTATTATCGTTGTCGTCACCACCACCATATCTACCTTATATAGAATCTACAGCATCACAAATGTTATCTTACAAAAATGTGTCACTCTGGTTTGTCAAGTATTCTTGTGTATAGAGAATGGTTTGGTACACTAAATGAGGATTGTTGATTTTAGAAAAACTAGGAAAAGATGGCATCAAGGCAAAACGCACTGGGGGGTATTGCAGGGCAGAGGGAGGCAGAAACAAGAGAGAAAAGTGAAGCAGCAAAACCAGCTGTGCACAGGCAGAGCATCCAGGAGTTTATCTGTTTTATATTTTTCATAGGAACAGAAGGCTTTCCTATTGGAAAAGATTCCATAGCTTAACAAAAAGTTTGAAAACTCTTATTAGAGATATGTGTTCAAATCCCAGTTGCTCCTCTTTCTTGTCACATCAAAATGCCTAAGTTAATTACTTTCTTTTGCCAGTCCTTCTTTGTTTAAAAAATGGGCATAATGGTAGCTCCTTCATAGATTTGATGTGTGGATCTAAAGAAATATAGCATACAATGCATGGGGATTATTGTACCTAGGTAAATGTTAGCTCCAGTCTACATTAAATACTAGACACAGCTGGGTGCAGTGGCTCACACCTGTGATCCCAACACTTGGGGAAGTCGAGTCGGGCAGATCACGAGGTCTGGAGATCGAGACCATCCTGGCTAACACAGTGAAACCTTATCTCTACTAAAAATACAAGAAAATTAGCCGGACGTGGTGGCTGTAGTCCCAGCTACTCGGGAGGCTGAGGCAGGAGAACGGCGTGAACCCGGGAGGTGGAGCTTGCAGTGAGCCGAGATTGTGCTAGTGCACTCCAGCCTGGACGACAGAGCAAGACTCCATCTCAAAAAAAAAAAATAAAAAGTAAATAAATAAATAAATAACAGTAAAATTTTACTGGTCATGACTTAATCTTTCATTGCTGATTTAGAGGAATTTTCAGCAGCATTAAATAAAATGCTGGCTGAGACTTACATATGGTATTTGCTGTAGAAATATTTATGTTATAGCTATTTAAATACACTTTTATTGTAAAAATCCAGTGTTTTGGAAATTTTTCATTACAGGATCAAATAATTAGGAAGAACATAAGGAAGAGACATTACCTCATTCGATTATTCACATTCCTTAACTAAGATACAATTTAGTTGTAATTTAAATCATAATTCCTTGAAAACGATTGTTTTTCAAATATAAGGTATTATCTGTTTTATAACTCTGGCTTACTCCTGGTTTCTATGCACTTTTTCTTAACAGCATTTTAAAACATTAATTTTACCTTCTTGATAATGTTTCCTTTTTGAAATCTTTCCAGCAGTGAAATTATCATGCAAAGTACAACTCCAGGTGTCAAGAACACAAACATGACTAAAAATATATTGCTTTACACATACAACAAGTATATGTGTTTCTGTTTTACTGGTTTATAAAATGGGTAACTTGAATATTAAAAATTCAGTGACTTTCTCAATTTTGGAGAATTTTAAGATGTAGTTGTTCAAGGCGCTTATTTGATACATGAGGGAAATCAAGTGCCAAGAAGTTACACGATGGTACACCACCACTCAGGCTAGGGCCATGATCAAGCATTGATCCGCTGGTTCTCAGAGCTCTGCCTCACATCAAGACCCGTGGAACAACCACCTGCATCATTTGCTGAGTAAGCATTTGAATGTGAAATTGAATGGATCCTAAAAGAAAGTATGAGCCAATTATCAAAACTAGAAAATTTGAAGGATAAAAGTAAAAAAGAAAAAAAAAAGAAAAAGAAAAAAATTAATGCTATTTAACAAGCCTAAAATACCACAAGAAAACTTTTTTAAAAAAATTGTATTGTATTTGTATAATATTCTACATCAAGGTAAAAATCCAATCTTCTAGTAGAGAAGCCAATTTAAAAATTTAGTGATTAGAGTCCTCTTTAGACAATAATAACAGAAATCTTCAGTCATTAGTCTAGAGAAAGTCTTGCCTTCATTATATTAACCAAAGGGAAAATGTGTTCAAATTTCTACAAGAACTTAATATTTATTTTTCTATGAGTAACAGTGACTGAGATTTAATATGTTTAAGTAAGTGTCAATATAGAATCTCAATTAAACTAACAGATTATTCTTTGTCAGATTATTATTTGTCATGAAATGCAATTTGAATGAATCAATTTGCTATTTTTCATCTATTATGAGACATTAGTTTCTATGATGGTTAATGCTAATATGTATAACCAGGTAAGTGTATAAAGCAGATAGGAAATTGGAGTACCGGGTAGCCCTGGCTGCCCACTTAGTCACTACCATCTCTCTGGGAAATAACCATTTTATTGTATTAGGATTCTCACTCTCCTTTATCTCTTTGGTAATATTCCTACAAGGTTGTATGACTTACTTATTGTTACATAGGTAAAAAATATTCCTGGGGCAAAACCTGAGCCCCAAATCTAGTGGCTTGAAATAAACAATAAACATTTATTCTTTCCTACAGTTTCTATGGGTAGGGACTGTGAGGGTGGCTTGGCAATTGATCCTGAATTGGTCTCTCATGAGATTAGGATCATTCAAAGAGTTCACTAGAGTTAGAAGGTCTGCTTCCAAGGTACTCACTCACAAGGTGGCTTGTTGACACTGGCTGTTAGCACTTGGCCTTAGTTCCTTTCCATGTGGGTCTCTACATGAGATTACCTTAGTGTCTCTACAACATGGCAGCCAGCTTTCTCATCGGGAAGCAATCCAAGAGCAAGATGGAGCCTCAGTACTCTCTGTGACTAGCTTCAGTAGTCACACACCGCCATTTCCACGTTCCCATTTAGTCAATCAGGGTTCTACACAAGGATATAACTACCAGAGTTGAGGACCATTGGCTGCTATCTTACAGCCTGGCTATCAAAAAGACAGTGCATTAGCCAGGACTCTTTTTGGCTCTCAATTGACAGAAACACAACTCAAATTTATTTAAACAAAGGAGAACTTATTGGCTCACATAACTGAATTGTCATTAGAGGTGGCATGTATGTGTGCCATGAATATTAATGAAACTAGAAACCCTGAGAACTCTCTGTCCATTCCATGCGCATACTGCTCTTTGCATGTCAGAGGTATGCTCTCAAACTGCCTGCTTCCACGTGGCCATCTTATGGTGAGGTCTATCCTTTTCACCTTTGCCTTTGGAGAAGAACTGACTCTTTTCCATGAATTCCAATTAGAAGAGTCCTGGAGAAAAACTCTCATTGGCCCAACCTGCTCATATGATCACTCCAGTGGCCATTGGTTTGGGTACTATGCTGTCTCTTCCCCCAGAATCATCTAGTTAGACTTCAAGGCAGAGAAGTTTCCTGAAGTAAGTAGTGCTATTCCCAGAAGAAGGGAAGGATTGGGAGACAATCAAATCATAGTGGTCTACAAAAATTAAATATCATCAGTTACGTAAAAACTGAGCACTTTAGCACCTTTATTTTTTCACTGCTCTGCTGTGAGCAGGCAACAAATACCTCTCCTCCCTGCCACAATTTCCTGTTACTAAATTTTACCATGAATATACTGTTCTTTCTTTATCAGGTACAATCTTTGTTAAACAAAAACACCTTTTAAATTTTATTTCAAAGTTTTGTTTTAAAAGTTATAGATTATACATTAGTTTAATTTGATATCAGTGTGATTTGCAAATGTTTCAAATGAACAGTGCAGGTGCTGAATAATGTGATGTCAACAAAAGATAATTATAATGTCAGAAGGAACAAACTGAATATTTGAAATCCGGAAGAAGATGAGATTTGACGAAAATGCTAAGGACATCAAAATTGGTTCTCTATCTACATTTTGATAATATTTGAAGTAAGAAGATACCACATGTATACCCACTAACATATATCTACATACTTAAATCTGTTTTTACAAATACATACGTATTTATGTGCTGTATACATGTATGAGTATTTACATATGTGTGTACATGCATGTGGGTTACATATATGTGTGTATGTACACATATAATCCTACAATGTATTTAGAACAAACAAGGAAGAGATATACTCTACTGCTGACACTATATGGTGAAATATTAATGGCCTAAAAAATACAGAACTCCTCAAACCCTCCTTCTTTCTTCTACATAGAGAACACTGAACTTTCAACTGGAAAATGTAGATCAATCATTGCCACAAGGAACCTGAAGCTGGCTGGGAGCAGTGACTTATGCCCGTAACCCCAACACTTTGGAAGGCCAAGGCAGGTGGATCACTTGAGGTCAGGAGTTTGAGACTAGCCTGGCCAACATGGCGAAGCCCTATCTCTACTAAAAAATACAAAAATTAGCTGGGCGTGGTGGCATGTGCCTGTAAGCCTAGCTGTTAGGGTGGCCAAGACATGAGAATTGCTCGAACCCAGGAGGCGTATGTTACAGTGAGTTGGGATTGCGTTACTGCGCTCCAGTCTGGGTGCCAGAGTGAGACTCTGTCTCAAAACAAGAAAAAAAGAAACCTGAAGCCAAAGATAGATAAGAGAATAAAAAGAAAACATCTAATTACTTTAATCTATTCAATACTTCTGGCTGAGACAAAGTTACTACATATCTTGCAAATGTGCTTGAAAACTCGATTTCAGTAATCTTTTAGAAATCATGAGGTTTTTCAGGTAGGTTATGCTGACCAACTGTTATTCCTGAGTCAAATCCAGAAGTATTTCCTACCATGGATGTGAATAAACCAGAGTGCCTTCAAAAGGTAAAGCAATAAAGCACCTCATCCATCTAGTAATAACAAGGGCTGTATGCCTCAGAGGTGAGACCTAGAGAGAGGTTCAGTACAGTTCAAGTGCTGGACTCAGTCCATACAAGTTGCCCAGGGGATAGTCAACATCATCCACATTTCACAGAAGCTGGGAAAGAGACCTCAGACAGAACCTGGGGTCATTTACTTGAGCTAGACTTGCCACATCCCTCTTTTAGGAAACCTTCAGAGAGAAAACTTTTTCATACATCCCATGAGACTTTTAGAAAACGATTTTCATGACAGGGAAGTCACAGGACAATCTTTTGTCTTCTAGACAAATCAGTTTCCAACAGAAATATTATGCAATCCATAAATGCAAGCCGCATATGTAATTTCAAGTCTAGTGGCCATATTTTAAAAGGTTAAAATAAATAAGTACAATTAATTCAGTTTTTGCTTATTTCTGATATATTAAAATATTATCATCTCAAATGTAACCAGTATAAAACATTATTGAGATACATTTTATTTTTTGTTGGTACTAAGTCTTTGAAATTCAGTGTGTGTTTTAAACTTAGTACATTTCAATTGTAACTAGTAACATTTCAAGGGCTCAGTAGCCGCAAATGGTTAGTGGCTACCGTACTGGACAGCATAGCTGGAGTCTAAGGTCACAGAAAAGAGGTCCTCAAAATATTGTTTTTCTTTTTCAGGATGACCTGAAGACTTAGCAAGATTGTTCTTGCCCATGTAAAGGGGCAGAGCTGTGATTCCTTACAAAGCCCAGTTTTTGATTTCTCAGTTCCTTTCCATCCCGTGTCACATACATGTTCCTTCCTTTTGGTTAATTTCATAATGCTAAAGGGGACAATTCAACATATTTTCTAGACCTTTCTTCATAAACAAATCTGGCTTAGAAAGAGCATGAGGGCAAGACACATCTGAGTTCAAATCCCATCTTTTCTACTTATGACTACTGCAGAGACTTCTAGTTGTTCCTAATATCTGTCCTCCCCTTCTGTAATCATACAAAACTTGGCACAAAGTCACTTAGAAAAAGAACGACTACGCTTTTCAGCCTAATTTGCAGCTAGATATGGCCACTTGCCTAAGTTCTGGCCAATAGAATGTGAGCAGAAGTGTCACGGGAAAGCTTCTGGGAGCCTTCCTAAAGACCAGTGTGTGTGTCCTGTTTTACTTCCTCTTTCCTTCTGCTTGGAACGTAGATGCTACCGCCTTGGACCAGAAAGTCAAGGCCATGCATGCCTCAAAACACCATATCAGCTCACAGACTTTTCCATAGGAGAAGTAAACTTCTATCTATGCCATCGTAATGTTGGATTTTCTGTCACTTACAGCAAGCACTCTAATATAATGACCTTGAGTAAAGATTTAACCTCTGAGGTTATAAGAATCAAAGGTGAAAGTGACTATTCTAATGCCTTGTACAAATAGGCACTTCATATTGTTAGAATTTTTTAAAGTATATTAAAATCCACTAAACTCCATGAGTTTCTAAATAAACTTGTTTGTTCCTCCTCTAGCTCAGCTTTCTGGCTTGTTTCAGAACTACTTATAGATGATACAAATATCTTCATCACATTTGCATCTCTCCCCAGAAAATTGCCTGACTGCCAGTATAGTCATGTTCATGAACGCCTGGTGGCTCAGAAAAGCCTCTGCTAGAACACCTCAGATAAATATTTAGAAAGACTTTAGGAGAATACTTGGCAGTGCTATTCCAGAATTTCTAAAGCAGCTAGATACTGTGATCAGGAGGCCTTCCTTACTACATCACACTTCCCAACCAAGCGGATCTATTTACCGTATTATTTTTTTATAATAGGAAAAAAAAGAAAGAATTCTTTTCACAGATTTCTCACTTTCTAGAAGAGTGAGAAGCAGGAAGTGAAAAAGTACAGGAAATACTCAACGTTTTATCAGTTGTTTTCAAGTTCTTTTTTTGTAGTGGAACAATATGTGAAAATTTTCAAGGAATTTCATGTTTTAAAACAAAAGTTTAAATCTATGTAGTGGTATCAGAAGGCATCTATTGCCAGAATGCCATAATTAAAGGTCCTTGCCGACACAAAGTTTTACAGTTTTAAAGATTGCCAGTGTGCTCAAAGTGTATACATTTTTTGTGTGTGTTGTCATTTATTATGCTTTAAAAGAATAGTTAAAAATGAAAAAGGATAGTTAAAAATTAAAAAGACAGAGGAGTTAACCCAAAAGAAGCTTCCAAAATAAACAATGATAGTATTGGATTGTAATTCAAAGAAAAAAATAAGTATTTACAAGTCCATACTGATATAAATACATGACTGAATAAATAAATCGTGCGTAGGAGACAAATCTTTCTTCTAAGAAATTGCAAATAGTATACAGAGAGACACTGCTGCTCCAGGAGGTGGAGCGTAGCTCTCTCCCCTTCAGTATGGGCTTAGTGACTTGCTTTCAAAGTATGGAAAGGAAAATAAGTATGAAAAGAATAAAAACAGCAACTTTACAGTGGAGAAACCTGGAAGACACCACCTTAACCAAGTCATCAAGGTCAGTTTTATTAGTGATACGTCGTGCTGATATTATGCATGCTGTCACATGACATAATGAAAATGGAACTTTACCTCTGTGGAATTCTTCCCCAAATCCACAGTCTTAAACTAATTACGAGAAAACATCAGATACATCCAAATTGAGGAACATTCTACAAACTACCTGACTGATACTCTTCGAAAGACATGGAGGCTGGGCGCAGCAGCTCACACCTATAATCCCAGCACTTTGGGATGCTGAGGTGAGGCGGGTGGATTACCTGAGGTCAGGAGTTCAAGACCAGCCTGGTCAACATGGCGAAACCTCATCTCTACTAAAAATACAAAAATTAGCTGGGAGTGGTGGCGTGCACCTGTAGTCCCAGCTACTCAGGAGGCTGAAGCAGGAGAATCCCTTGAACCCGGGAGGCAGAGGTTGCAGTGAGCTGAGATTGTGCCACTACACTCCAGCCGGGGTGACTGAGTGAGACTCCATCTCAAAAAAAGAAAAGAAAAAAGACGTGGAAAGACTGAGGCAGATAAGAGGAGACTAAGAAAACACAATGATTAAATGTCATGTGGGATCCCGGACTTGATCCTGGAACAGAGAGGGAATATTAGTGGAAAAACTGGTGAAACAGAATAATGTCTGTAGTTAATAGTTTTGACAAATGTATTATGGTTATGTAAGATGTTAACGTTTGGAGAAAGTAAAATGAACATTTGTAGAAAGCCTACTGGGTGCCTGATATTAAACTAAATTGTAAATGTGTATATATTATACATTTGTATATAGTATATGTAATATTCATATTACATATAGCTCACCCAAGGACTATTAAATTAAAAAAAAAATGGTTATCCCCAGAGAGTTAAAGTATAAACATAGATGAGAGCAGATACAATAAAAATTACTTCTAAATGATGTCTAACATTTATATAATGCTTAATGTATATCAGGCACTATTCTAAAACATTTACACATATATATATCAAATCATTTAATTTTTCTGAAATCCTATGAGGTAGGTACTCTTATCATTCACATTTTTCTAACTTTTTTTTTTTTGAGACGAAGTCTTGCTTTGTCACCCAGGCTGGAGTGCAGTGGTGTGATCTCAGCTGACTACAACCACTGTCTCCCATATTTAAGCGATTCTCCTGCCTCAGCCTCCCGAGTAGCTGAGATTACAGGTGCCTGTCACCACACCTGGCTAATTTTTGTATTTTTAGTAGAGACAGGGTTTAACCATGTTGGCCAGGCTGGTCTCAAACTCCTGACCTCAAGCCATTCACCTGCCTCGGCCTCCCAAAGTGCTGGGATTACAGGTGTGAGCCACCACGTTCGACCATTTTTCTAACTTTTTATTTTGAATAATTATAAATTCACACAAACTTGCAAGGAAATATACAGTGAAGTCCCAAGCACACTTCTCCGGATTCAATGTTAACGTTTACACAACTATTATATAATACCAAAGCCAAGATATTAATCTTGGTGCAACCCACAGAGCTTATTCAGACTTCACCTTTTATACAAGCACTTATTTGTGTACATATATCTAGCTCTATATAGTATTTCCATTTTACAGAAGATGAAACTGGGCTTAGAAAGGCTTAGAAAGAAGGGTCACTGAATTTGTCCATAGTGAAGATGTTCTTTAAATCTGGGCAATTTGGTACCAGAGTCCATACTCTCAATTATGAATCTTTACTGTAGTACATTGCAATAACTTGAATGCTTATATCAGCATATGTAAAGGAGGATTGTAACGACAAATATGTGCACAACTTTATGTGTGTAAAGTTGTCCTTTCAAAAGGACAGAGTAACTGTGCCCACCCTATAATTGTATAGGGGCAAACATTTGGGGTCAATGGACTTCAAATTTTGTAGTACAGACATGATAAAAAGCAATCTAATAATTAAAAAAGAGTATCTCTAAATAGCCTACCTGAAGAATGTATCTCAGGAACAACAAATAGCCCCTGTTTTTATTTATGACCACGGGGCAATGTTTTAGCCATCCATTTTCTTCTAGTGTCTCATACAATAATGCGGTCCTCAAAAACTACTATGTAAACTCAACGGCTTCTTGAGGACAGAGATGGCATCAGTTCTGTCCATGCTGCCTTTTGTTGAATGAGTGAATGAATGAATGAATTGCTTAAAAGTGTTGTCAGCGACACCCCTCCCTACCACATTTACCTATAAAGCTGAAAATGTTTGAGTGCTTTTCATTCTTTTATTAAATCCAATCAATCTTTATATCCTAAGGAGTCGCTCACAAGTTTTTCATCCTTTCATATATTTTATTTATGTTTTCCCTCCAGCAAATCTACCATCCTATAGTGTTAACATTGGACATGGTACTAATGTAGTACTACCCATGTAATAGTGAAATACACTAGTTAGTACCCATGTACTCTGCTTCCCTTCCTGTTGCAACGAGATTCCTGCTCCTAAGGCCAAGTCGTCCTTCTGTGCTCTTGATTTCAACCTGTCATTTTAATAAGGATCTTATTTCATAAATTATTTCCTTTTTCTTTCACTTTCTCCCTCATGGCTAGTTTATTTCCATCTGCATACAAATATGCCTTAATATCATCCCAAGTTAAAAATTAATGAATAAAACAAATCCTTTCATTCAATCTTTCTCTGCACATTCAGGACAACATTTTTGAAGTTATTTATGTTACCTGTCTCCTTTTGCACCTTGTAATCACTCCTCTATCCACTATGAACAGACCTTTGTGAAGACCACTCTACTGAAATGGCTTTTATGAGGTCATCAGATAATTCTATCTTGGAAAATTTCTACAGGTCAACTTTCCACCCATCATTTGACTTGATCTCTTACCTAGTCTTTCTTTGTTGAAACATTTTCTTTTTCTTCTCTAAGCTTCCTTCACATCATAGGCTCCTGGCTTTATCCTATCATAATAGTTTCTTTTTTCTAGTCTTCTTTGTTCCTCAGTCCTCTTTTCTTCTTTAGTGATCTCATCCATGCCCATGGTTTTGGATACTTGCCATATGCTTATGACTCCAAAGTACATCCAGTTCTGACCTTTCCCCTGAATTCCAGACTCATATATCCAATTATCTACTCAACATCCCTTCTTGACCCTCAAACTTAACATTTCCAAAACGGAACTCCTGATTCTTGGCCTCTCCTCCTTCCCACTCCCTCTGCCCAAATGTGCTCCTCCTTCTTATCTCAGTAAATGGCCCCATCATACACCCAGGCCCAAAAAAGTGGTAACCGCCCTTGATCTTGTTCCTTATACCTTATTCAATCCATAGACAAGACCTGTCTGTGCCACCTCCAATATAGCCCATAGGTGACCACCATTTATCTATTCTACTGAGGAACTCTGAACCAAGTCTCTCTTCTCTCCCACTCAGACCACTGCAACAGTCTCCCAACTGGTCTCAGGGCTCCCTCTCTTGCCCTACGCACCCATGTCTATTTGCCACTTAGGACCCATGGTGGTCTTTACAAAGCATACACTATATCATCTATAGTATATATGACAAGTCTTACTATATCATATTGTGATTTTAATAACTTTCTTTTCAATTAGAATAAAGTCCAAACTCCTTTGTATGGTCCATAAGACCTGTAGTATTTGGTTCCTGCCTACCTCTGTAATTGTATTTCTTACCACTCTTTCCTTGGACTATATATTTCTCCTTGCCATATATAGTTGCCTCTGCCTAGAATATTTTCCCTCCGGCTTCACTGACAGAATAACATCTACTTATTTTCTCAAGTTTGAACTCTGTGAAGCTTTCTTATAAACCCTTCTTGCTAGACACACTCAGTTGCTCAATAATTGTTCTTCATTGGTCTAAGCTTGATTTCACCTCAGGGCTTTTGTATTTTCTGTTCCTTTTGCCTGAAAGGCTCTTGACCCCTCACAAATCCTTACAAATGCTCCATTTTCATTACTTTTCTCAACTCAGATGTCACTTTCTCAGAGTCCTTCTATGACCACCTGAGGTGAAGCAGTTGCAACATATCCTCCAATGTCCTCTACCCCTTTCCCTGGTTTTATTATCTTTATGTCACTTAGCATTATCTGCAATTATTTTATTCATTTATCTATGTAGGTTTGTTTCTGTGTTCCCCAGGTAAGATGTAATCTCTGGTATATGTAGACACATGATAAAGAGTTTCATGGATAAAAATTAAAGAAAGTTTACGATGTACCAGTTACTGTGCTATGTGATAGGAAATAACACTGAATAAGGTATTAGCCCCTACTCATGACCTTTCAGGCTAGTTGAGAAGAAAGATATTGCAATCCAAAACAATCATAATATAAAATGATAAATGGTATTGAAATATACAGGATGCAACTAGTTATGGATCTCAGAGGAAGGAATAAATTCATTGTACCCCCAGAGAAGGTTGACTGAAAGATTTAACAGAAGTGCTATTTGAACTGAGTCCTAAAAAATGAGCAAGAGCTGCCTTTTAATAGAGACAGGAAAAGTGAATTTCAAGCAGTTGAACTAGCATGCAAAAAAAGTATGGAGAAAAAAAAATATTTTTTTAAAAGAACATAGTTATCTATACATGAATGCCATCTAAATCATAATCCCAGCAGGGTTTTTTTTTCTTTGGTAGAAATTGGCAACCTGATTCTAAAATTATATGAAATTATATGAAAATACAAAAGATCTTGAATCAAAGTAAACTTGAAAAATAAATTGAAGCATTTATACTGAATGATTTAGATACTTACTATAAAGCTACAATAATCAGTAAATTACAGTCCTGGCATAAATATCAACAAATAGATCAATGGGATGAAATTGAAAGCCCAGAAATATATCTACGTTTACAGAGTCATTTTTTAAAGTGACCAAAGCAATACTATGGGAATAAATTCTTCTCAACCAACTTTTGAAATAACTATCAATATAGCAAAAATGAATCTCAACCTCTACCTCACACTATACACAACAACTAAATTAAGTTGGGTTATAGTTCTAAACATGAAAGATAAAACCATAAAGCTTTCAAAGGAAAACAGGAGAATATCTTTGTGCCTTAGAAACAAAGGTTTCTTAGACAGGATATGGAAAGCAATAACCCAAACATAAAAATTTGATAAACTAGACTTTATGAAGTTAGAAACCTTCAATTATTAAAAAAAAGTCATCATTAGGAAAATAAGTAGGCAAGTCACAGACTGGGGAAAATGTTTTTAAAATTAGTTGACAAAGGACTGGTAACCAGGATTATAAAGAAATCCTAAAACTCAATAATAAAAAGGCAAAGATTTGAACAGACACATCATGAAAGGAAGTAGACAAATACATAATAAATGTATATGAGAAAAAGCTCAACATTGTCAGTTTCCAGGGAAATGCAAATTAAACAATAACGAGAGGCCACCACATACCTATCAGAATGGCTAAAATTGAAAAGACTAACATCAAATGTTGATGGGTATGTGGAGCAACTGGAAGTCTCATACATTGGCAGAGAAGTGTAAAATAGTACAACCACTGTGAGAAGAGGCTTGGTTATTACTTAGAAAGCTAAACATAAACCTATCATATGACCCAGCAATTTCACTAGTATTTACCCCAAGAGAATGAAAACATATGTCCAAATAAAGAAGTGTACAAGAATTTTCATAATAGCTTTATTTGTGATAGCCAAACACTGGGAACAACTTAGGTATCTGTCAACAGGAGAATAGATAATCAAACTGTGATATATTCATACAAAGGAATACAACTCAGCAATTAGAAAGGAATAAACTGATACACTCAACTGTACTCAAAAACACTATCCTAGGTGAGAGAAGAGTGCATGCTGTGTGATTCCTTTTACATGAGACTAATCTCACCTCTGGGACAAAAATTTGAACAGTGGTTACCTCTGGAAGACAGACCGGGTTTGACTGGAAAAGGCTATGAAGAAAATCCTAGAAGTATGGTAAAGTTCTATATCTCAACACAGGTTTGGATCACACAGCTGTGTATATTTGTCAAAATTCAGAGAATGGTACACTTAAGATTTATGCATTTTACTACATGTAAATTTTTACTGCAAAAAGAAGATAAAAGGCCATAAATAGATACTGATCTCTTGTTAAATATATGCATGCTGAAGTGTTTAGAGGAAAGACCATTGGTGTCTGCAATTTACTTTGATAGAAGAATAGATAGAAGGGTAGATAAATGATAAAGTAAATGAAGTAAAATAAAAAAATCTAGGTAGTGGATACTTGGATGCTCACTGTAACATTCTTTAAAACATTGTTGGAAAATATTCAAAATAAAATGTTGGGGAAAATAGCATGGAGATGTGAAGGATGTGGGGAATCTCAGGTGGTGTTCAGTGGCTGGAACATGAAGTAGTTTGGCAAAAGATGAAGCAGGAAAGGCAATCAGAAGTCTGATTGTGAAGGGCCTTTCATGTCATGCTTAGGAACTTGTATTTTATACTGTGCAGCAATATTGCTCAACTCTTTCTACTCTTGTTGTTACCATCTTCAGTCATACCCTCATTAACCTTCATCTGGGCTTTTGCAATGTATTTTTTTTATCAAATTGGATTGAACTGAATAAGATACAAAGGATGCACTTATATTTCCTGTGAGTTTACATAATTTTTCCTGCTTTAATGTCAGGCAACTTTGAGATTTTTTTGCATGTAAATACAAATTACTGTTTGAGTGCATTTCCAATGGAAGGTAGCTTCCAAATTGCATCTTTGTTTCTAGGCCTTGGGGCCTTACTTTGAATTTATCCCCAAATAAGCAAGGAACAGACTTCATGTAAGTTTTACAAATGGGTAATGAGCAATGAATTCACTTTATGTTTCTCAGTATAAAATATTTAAGCAAATGTTGAATACAAAAGACTGTAATAAACACTAGGGAGTTGCAGAAAGTTCCTAATTATAAATAATAACCCGTGCCTCCAAGGTTTTGACAGTCACAATACGTATATTTTATGAAACACAAATTGAATTCTTTGAAATTTATGCTTTGTTAGCTGTAAAGACATGTATTTGTTAGATTCTGTGGGTTTCCCTCCTCTCATTTTTCTATTCCCATTTGATAATGAGATAACTATTTGCAAAGGTGTAATGGTAGATGATATCATAGGTTTGGGCACATTAAGTGTTTACCATCTATGGAGATAAAACAAAAGGACTGAGCAAGCCTTCTATTTCCCAACAGTTCCCTCCAAACTGCAAACTTACTTCCACAAAAAGCTTTTAAGAAAATAATTCTTAATACACAGTATTAATTGTGTTCCAGACCATTTCTCCCTTTGAAGAAAATTTGGCTTTTTATTTATTTTTCTTTTTTATTTTTCTTTCTTTCTTCTTGTAGAATCTTTTCTGATTTGGGTGATTTTTAAAGTATGGGTATCCCTCAGGCAATTTACTTTTCTAAACCTACTGAGTAAAACATCTATCTGTTCAAGAGAATCTAGTCCATTTTTATTAAATTTTATATTCCCAGAGTTTTGTCTAGTGCCTGACATGAAATATATCTAGACAACAAATATAATTTGAATAAATAAATTAATGAGTAAACAACAACCAGACTACCCAAATACTAGACAATACAACTAATGGTTATAAATCTAAATATTAAGCTAACATATACTCCCCTCTTAGAACTAAATCATAAAACATTAGATACCCATGTATGTTATCAAATAACCCTTCAGTAAATTACAGGATGCATGTTGTATTTTGTCCATGAAATCATTAACACAAAAGTTAGTTGCTTTATACTAGCTTTGGTGGGGAATGGAAAGCATGATGGATGCCTTAGTTACTCCATAATGGAAAGCATGATGACTTAGTATACTCAATAATTCTATTAGTAGATTGTTTCTATTAGCAAGTATTTGGTAACTAGAAAATCTCTATTGACACGTGTTTCTGAGACTGATGTACAATAATAATAGATATTAGTTAACAATGAATTTAAAACCAGATTAGAACCCCAGGCAAAAATTTGAAGCTTATGAATTTTATATTTAGAGTGTCTTCCCAGCTCTTCTCCACTTCAAAGAATAATGTATCCTTCAGGCTTGTAGCAGATGCTGATTCCTGATCAACAACCAACTTTCTTGCTTCTTCTATACTAACAGAACTCCAGTTTTGTTTAGGTATCCATTCTCTTCCATGGGGCTAGGGACTTCAAGGGATATTGGCTCCACCAAGTTAGCTCTAGGGGCTAAATTCTTGTTGATCTGGAGGCAATCATAACATTCTTGGTCTCTGACCAGAGATTGGCTTAGGCACCTCTTTGTGACATAATTCTCATAAGAAGAAAGCTTGCTAGGGGCTTTGGGGAAGGGTTTAGCCATCCATTGTGACACAAAGAAAGACAATGCCATCCTCTTCTGGATATTGTTGTGTTGCATCCGAAGTTGACATCTGGAATTGTTACAGTCTCCTTGCTACAAAGCTGAAGATAAAGCCAGCATACAGAGAAGGCAAAGGCAAGAGATTACAGAGAAGTGGACCTAGACTCTATGTGTTTGTAACCTGCCTTACCTCTGTGTAAGCCTATTTTAACTGAAGTTTTCTGTTACTTGTTTCTTGATATGGTTTGGCTGTGTTCCCACCCAAATCTCAGTTTGAATTGTATCTCCCAGAATTCCCACATGTTGTGGGAGGACCCAGGGGGAGGTAATTGAATCATGGGGGTCGGTCTTTCCTATGCTATTCTCGCGATAGTGAATAAGTCTCATGAGGTCTGATGGGTTTATCAGGGGTTTCCACTTTTGCTTCTTCCTCATTTTTCTCTTGCCGCCACGACCCTGTAAGAAGTGCCCTTAACCTCCCACCGTGATTCTGAGGCATCCCCAACAATGTAGAGCTGTAAGTCCAATTAAACCTCTTTTTCTTCCCCGTTTCGGGTATATCTTTATGAGCAGCGTGAAAATGGACTAATACACTGCTAAAAGCATACATAAAATGTTATGTGGATTTTATCAACTCTAAATCTTGGACAGCTGATCATCTGTGAATGGCAGATACAGGAATATAATTAACTGGAATCTTTAATTTTTATTTTCAACCTGGTCTGGAAAGTAAGAATTTAATGTGTGTGTGTTAAATAATTAACATAAAACCACTCCCTAAAGTCTTTTTCATTAGGGTTAAAAATATACGAAATATAGTTAAATTAGAAAGGAAGGAAAATCATTTTCCTAACCAAAATGAATAGTATCATGTCTTGCATGCCCCACAAAGAACTAATTGCTAACAGTAAAGCTTGTTTGACAGTCTGTGATTATTTACTTTCTACAAGGCTTGAAAACCTAAAGGACTACGTTGAAATAGGGGCTAGCCAACACTATGATCACATGATGGGCTTTCAAACGTAATTGGTGCCACTTAATAGGATGGTGGTTCATATTGCTGTCTGAGTGAGGAGAGCATGTGACTGTGGATCAATTTCACATCATCATGACTAAAGATTTCTTCTTTCAAATCACATTCTTTGGGGGATACTTTGAAAACCTCAGGTCAAGTGACAGAGAAGCAGAGAAATGCTTGTATGAGCATTTACGATGAAAGGAGCTATTTTAAAGGCTAAGATACAAGAGAAAAGCTGATCCTTTCCGTATAGGACATTCCAGGCATTTCCTATGAGTGAAGGCAAGTGGGAAACACCTTTCTCAGACTAGTCATGGTAGTTCTGTTATTCCACCAGATATAAAGCACCATGAGAAAGCAATCATGAGTCATTGTGCATAATACCTACCACAGTTGCTGGTACAGAGGACGTATACAATAGTTATTTATTGGATATCCATGCAGTTGAAAGGCTGAAATGAAAGGGTTAATTTTCCTTTAAGAGTAGCCATTCTCACAACCCCCAAAAGAGTTTCCTTATTCATTTGCCCTTGTGGGTTTTGCCATTTACACAAATTAGAAAAACAAGAAGAAGAAAGCATTACATTTTATTGAGCACTGACTATATGCTAGGTACTGTTTGAATACAACAATTAATAAACCAGGGCTGCTGTTCTTGAAGAATAAAGAGTTACAAAACAATAATCATGACAGGAACGAATCACTGCGGGATTCCCAAAACAGAAAGCAATTAATTGCCTGGGAGAGCCAGGTGCATTTCCATTAAGGTGTAACAGCTTTGCAGTCAATGAATATTTATAAAATGACTCCTAATGTGCCCATGGTAGGCATTTGACCGGGAAGAAAGAAATGGGAGAAGCTTCTACAGGCAGAGGAAGGCGGGGTTGGGAGGATGCTCAAAGGTTCAGTATAATTGTGATGTAAGGTATCTCTGGAGTCCATGGGGAGGTGGGGTGGCGGCTGGAGAGGAGGGATTGGTGGAAAGAGATGAAACTAGAAGCAGGAATGAGCCATCAGGATTTCAAAGAGAGGAACTGGCATGATGAAATCGTACATCACGTGAAGAATGAATTAGCGGAGGAAGAATGAATTAGAAGCAGAGGAGAGAGGAGGAGTCAGTGAGGAGGTCATTTTAATAGTTCCTCAGAGGGAATGGTGGCTTTCTGAAGTAAAACCATTTCCGGGGGAAGGAGGAAAATACAGAATCTGGAGACAATTAAAAATAGAATGAAAGCACAATCAGGAGGACCAGGTTAGTTATGGAGAGAGAAAAAGAGAAGTTAAAGATTATTCCTAGGTTTATGCAGGTAGTATAAAGTCCAAGGAGATCTACAAATGATTTCTTCCATAAAAACTCCTGTCTTTATGTATATCACTAAATTACTGAAGAAAGAATAGTATTATGAAATTAATTTATGAATAAATTGCTAATTTATTAATAGTAGCAGATAACAGAATCCTAGACATGGTAGGGTACATTGAAGAAAAGATTTCCACCTAGCTCACAAAGTGAATCATTTTAAATAAAACATTCTCTGAAATTCAGCATATATAGTTATTATTTATTACTATTAATCTTATAGATGATATTGATAATAATAAATAGTAATTTTTTAAAATATCAGTTCTACACAAGAAGCTAGAGGAAACATGATAATATAAATTGTGCTTCTAAGTCTTCACTTAGAATTTTCCTTCTTGGTTTTCAACTCTTACCTCGAGTTTTCTGATTTAATCTTCACATAGGCCCAAAGTCATATCGATGAGCATTACTAGTCAAATTTAAGAAGAAAAGGAAATAGCTAAGTCATCTGTTTTCACTTTTGATGCTGAGTTGGTCTAGACAGGACGAATTCATTTCAGCAGAGTTTTAGGCTGGTAGTCATTTTGCCCTTAGAAATGTGATATTTCAATTTAGGATATGCTGCTCTAGTATTTTCATTGTGAAGATGTCTCTTTGGTCCTTTGTAGTTATTTATTTTGTTATTAATAGAAAAAACAGCAGTATAAATGTATGGTACGTTATAGGCTTAAAGTGCCTTTATATTTCTTATTTGACTCATAACAAATATTTGACATAGATAAGGCTGATAGATTTACATCTTTTAAAATGAAATTTAACCTCTTCATTATAAAATATAATATACTTACAATAAGGTACACAAAACATGTACAGTTCAAGGACTTAAGAAAATAACCTGGGTAACCACCTCCAGATCGAGGACCATTGTCAGGTCCCAAAAGTGCCTCTTGTGCCCTTTTCAACAATTATCCCAACCTCTATACCACAGGTAGGTATGTTTATGGCTTGACACCTATGGCCATCACTTCCTTGCTTTTCTTTACAGTGCTGCCACCCACAGATACATCCCTAAACTCTGTAGTTTTTGTTTGTCTTTTTAACTTGATTTTTTTTTTTTTTTTTTTTTTTTTTGAGATGGAGTCTAGCTCTGTCGCCCAGGCTGGAGTGCAGTGGCACAATCTCGGCTCACTGCAACCTCCGCCTCCCGGGTTCAAGTGATTCTCCTGCCTCAGCTTCCTGAGTAGCTGGGATTACAGGCGCCCACCACCATGCCCAGCTAATTTTTTGTAATTTTAGTAGAGATGGAGTTTCACTGTGTTGGCCAGGCTGATCTCGAACTCCTGACCTCATGATCTGCCCACTTCGGCCTCCCAAAGTGCTGGGATTACAAGTGTGAGCCACTGCGCCCGACCTTAACTTGATTTGAACAGAATTGTACTATGTGTATTATTTTGCACCTGGCCTCTCTGACCCGAGATAATGTTTTTTGATATTTATTGATGATGTTTTCAGCTATGGTTCATCCATATTCATTGCTATGGAGTATTTTCATTAAATGAATATGTCATCATTTATTTATCTATTTACTCTTTTTTTCCCCATAGTTTTGCTGTGTTGCCCAGGCTGGCCTTGAACTCCTGGGCTCCAGTGATCCTCCCATCTCAGCCTCCCAAGTAGCTGAGACTACAGGCATGTGCCACTGTGCCTAGATTCCATTTACTAATGATGGAAATTTGGATTGCTTCAAAGTTGGCAAATATAAATAATGCTTTTATGAACTTTCTTGTACATGTGTCCTGGAGCGCGCATGTGCACAGTTAGGGTAGATATGGAGTAGTGAAATTATTGAGTCACAGATTATGCACTTACTAGGAAATGTCATATTGTTTTCATTCAGTTGTACCAATTCACACTTCCTCATTCTGGCCACTCACTAGCATATTGCTGTTGCTAGTCTTTAATTTTATCTTTTCTGGTGGGTATGTAGAACTGTCATTTTGTAATTTTAATTTTCATTTCCTTGATTACTATCACTGGGATCCAGCCTCTTTTCATGTGTTTATTGGCCATTTGGATATTTGCGTGTGTGTGATGTGTGTGTTGAAATCCCACACCCATTTTTCTATTATCTGTCCTTATCTTTATTGACTTAGAGAGTTTCTTTGTATGTCTTGGATATATTCCTTTGTAATTCAGTTATATTACAGATATTTTTTGTGGGCTAACAGCTTGTTTTTTCACTTTCATTATAGTGTCTTCTTTGAACAGTTCTTAATTCTAATGTAGTCCAATTTATGAATCTTTTCCTTTATGACTAGTATTTTTTGTTGTATAAGAACTCTTTGCCCCCAAAACAGGAAGCCATGCTTTTTTTACAGATGAAAAAATGAAGACAGAGAGAGACGGAGTGGTTTGCTAAACTTGAATCTAGATATTTGACACCAAAGTCTGCATTATTTCCATATACCATGCTAATGTCAATTTTTTATTCAAAAAATATTGTTACTTATTTTGGTCACTGACCTTTCCTCATCACTTGATGTAGTACAAAGCTTTAAGGGTATGGAGAAGCAGGTGGTGGTACTTAAGGATAAGAAAAGCTCACAAAGCTCCCACACGTGCCTCATGCCCTCAGCCAGAGGTAGAAGGATATTTTGCAAATATTTCCAACTTTGCTGCTCATGCAGCCTTTTCTCCACTGATTAATATTCCCACACCTCCTCTGGCCTAATTTTTGTGCTATACACTTGAGACCGGGCAAAATATGGTAGCAGCAGAGGACTTAAATGTGTAGATGGTATATATGCTAACCAATAAATCATCATTTTAAGGCTTTGTCTTAAAATAGCAAAAGATAAGGAAAGTTATGAAGAAGGATATACAAGTAATGCAGTAATCCCACATGTTTCTAATTGAATATGGACCTCCCGAAGGAATGTACACCAAAGTATAATACCACCTTTGCTGAATAAGGATGCTACCAGGTTTGAGAAGCATTCGGAGCTCCTGTAAATATTCTGGTAACTTTCCCTTAAACAGTTCTGAAAACTCCAGTTGCATCTCTGCTTGCTCACGGGGAGCAGATGATTGGTACAAAACAACTCCAGCATATCCTTAATATTTTTCTTAAAAGATACTTACCATTTTGACATAATTTTAAACTTGAAAATGCTGCAGTAGTAGATGAGTCTCCAATATACCCTTTATCCAGATTCACCCAATCTTTTTATTTAATTATTTATTTTTACATATTGCCCTATTGGCTTTACCACTATATCAACTCATGCATGCATTTTTTTTCTGAAACATGGTAATGAGTTGGAGACCTCATGTCCCTTTCTTTCTAAATACTTCACTGTGCATTTCCTGTAATCAAAATCAGGATATTTAACATAGCTGTCACACTATTGCCAAATCCATAGTCTGTATTCAAATTGGATCAACGGTTCTCTAATATACATCATTGCTATTATTTTTCCTAATCTAGGAGTCTAATGGTAGGCATTGTGCTTAGTTCTAAGGTCTCTTTGGTCTTCTTAAGTTTGGAATAGCTCCTCAGCTTTTCTGTTTTGTTTGTTTGTTTGTGTTTGTTTTTGTTTTTACCTCGTTATTTTTGAAGAGACAAAGTAATGGCGTTGGAGACTGTCCCTCATTACTTTGGAGACTGTCCCTCAACTTGTGTTTGTCTGATGTTTCCTCATGTTTAGATTTCGGTTATGCATTTTGCCAGGAAAACCATGGAAGTCACGGTTTGGCCTTTGTTTTGTAGCAATCACAGCAAGTAGCACATAGTATTGGTAATATTGACTATGATCACTTGGATAGGGTGGTGCTCTCCAGGTTTCTCCACTGTGAAACCATGCAAATATCCTGTTCCAAATCAAAGTTTGTGTTCTTGGTTTAGCATCCAGTAAACATTTAAAAACTCTTGTTTCTTTATATTTATTAGTCAACTTTCTACTGTAAGGAAGCGCTTTCCTGCATGTATGCATGTATGTCAGTATGAGCTCACAGATTTTTATTTTGCTCAGTAGGTTATAATGCATTGCTATGATTATTTATGTATTTTGACGTTTAAATTGTCCCGCATTTGGCCAGTGGGGAACTCTTTCCAGCTGTCTCCTGTGTCCTTTTAATGCAGTCCCTCCATTCTTTGAGTGAATCCTAGCTTTCTGGTGCAGTGAGATATTCCAGATTCATCTTACATCTCTCTGCTCAATCATTGGAATCATTGGAATCAGTTTTGTTTTTGTTTTTTTTTTGTAAGTCTCTTGTTCTATTTAGTGGAGAATGGCATTTAGAAAGCTAGATAAGGTAGTGGTTACACAACCATATGCCTTTGTCAAAACAAGTTATAGAACTGAATAAAGATAATTTATTTTTTCTTTTACTCCATGGTATATATAAAATAAAATATGTAAACATTATAATAAGAAGAAAAGAAAAAAGCTAAAACTGAATTATAGACCACTACTAATATATACACCAAATAATTAAGATATGGTATATTTTCGGCATCAACAAAAGTTCCCTTGTTCCCCCTTAAGGCCAACCTATCCTTCACCCTAGCCCTTGGAAACCACTGATCTATTTTCTGCCCCTATAGTTTTGCTTTTTCCAGAATGTCTAATAAACAGGATGATACAGTATTTAACCTTCTTAATGTTATGCATTGAGTTTTCTCCATTTTATTGCATGTATTGGTAGTTAGTTCCTTTTTATTGCTGAGTAATATTCTATTGTATGTGCTACAATTCACTCATTCACCAGTTGAAGAACATTTAGGTTTTGTCGATTATGAAAAAAGTTACTATAAACATATATGACCAGTGCTGTTATTGTTCTTCAGTAAATAACTAGGAGTGAGTCTACTAGATCATATAGTATGTGTGTTTAACTTTATAAAGTAAAACTTTATACTTTATAAAGTATTTTCAAAATTCTTAATGTTATAAAGTTAAAAAAAAACTTTATTAATTAAAACTGCCAAACTGTTTTCAATTCCATTCCCACCAACTATGAATGAGAGTTCTAGTTCTAGGTTATTGCCAGCACTTGGTATTTTCACATAAAAAAATTAAAAAAGGTAATAGGTATATAGTGGTATCTCATTTATAGTTTTAATTAGCATTTCCTTGATTACTAATGATATTGAGCATCTTTTAATGTAATATACATACATTTTAAAAACAAAAGTAGAATTGTATTGCATACACTATTTGTAACGTACTTATTTCCCACTTAACAGTATGTAATTCATATTGTTTTACAATATAATTAATTAATTACTTTGTTTAAAGCCTAAGTAAATGACTGACAAATGTGAAAAATAGACAAGGAACCCTGTAATGCAATGCCACTCTCTCTAATAAAAATAAATCTAGAATTCACATTTTGATGCTGAAAGGAAATTTGTTCCAACTCTTTTGTGTTATTCATTTTTTCCTCTCAGAATAGCCATAGATTACTATTTAGTACTCATTCCTCAGTTTCCCCAATGCCCTGCTGGTCTGCTGAGGTAGCTTCCGGCTGGGAATGGAGCAGGCAGAGCCCTGTAGCTCAGTCTTCAATGCCTTCCACCAACCCTCTTCCCTCCAGTGCAACTCCTCCCACTTTATCACCCTCCTCAGGGGGGAAGGCTTCAGAAGGAGTCTGCTCCTCTCTTAGCAGCGTGGGAGACGTTCCTAAACTATCATCTTTTAATTGCGATCTCAGAGGCAGACTTACTGCCATTACCACCACCTCTATTTCACAGGGACCTGTTGGATGTCTCAGAATCCAATCAGTAGCCAACCTGCCCTCAGCCAGCTCCTACTTGATGAGAGTTGTGTTAGTTTTCCAAGCATTTCATCCCACGTGCTTCTGCTTGGGTTGATTTTTGTAATTCTGATGTTAATTTTTTCTTTTTTTTTTTTTGAGACAGGGTCTTGTTCTGTCACCCAGGCTGGAGTGCAGTGATGCAATCACAGCTCACTGTAGCCTCAATCTTCTGGGCTCAAGTGATCCTCCCATCTCAGCCTCCCAAGTAGGTGGGACGGCAGGTGCCACGCCCAGGTAATTTTTCTTTTCTTTTTTTCTTTTTTTCCCAGCACAGATAGGGTCTTGCTATGTTGCCCAGGATGGTTTCAAACTCCTGGTGTCAAGCAATCCTCCCGCTGTGGCTTTCCAAAGTGCTGCAAGTACAGGCCTGGGCCACTGTGCTCGGCCATAAATTTAATTTTTGCTTTCAATATTTCCATGGAGTCATCTATCTAGCTGGGTAGGGATCCTCGAGCAAGACAAGTATTTCAATTCACTGTTCTGTCCGTCTTACCCATATGGAAATTTGAAAGTTATTAATCATAAAAAGAGAATGATCCCTTCAAATCGGGCTTTGAAATCCCTCCCTGATATGACGAGGCTGTTCACATGAGAAGCTGTTCAGCACTTCTTTTTCCCAGAAAGCAGAAAGATTGTTTGGCGAGGCTCGTCGTGGATACCTAGCTCTCAGGCCTCCCCAGAGGGTCTCTGACTGTTTAACACGTTGAGGCCCTTCTTATCCTGAATGGTCATTTTTCTTTCCCTTTTGAAGTGGAGGATTTATGGAAAGCAAGTTTTTCCACTAACCCATTCCTGCTTCGTGTTGGTAGGTACTTCCTTCTACTCTTGAACAGATTTCTTAGATCTTCTCTCAGCCCAGACCCTGACTCCACTTGGCTCTTTCCAGTTGTGTTTCTATGGTCTAGAGTGGGCATTTTCTTCCCTCAGTCTGATGAGGACAAAAGTGAATCCACCATCTCATCCCCCAACTAGAGTCCAACCAAAAGTCCCCAAGGAAAGATGTGGTGGCAAGGAGCTGGGTTATTAGTAAGATCCGAGTCTCCCTTTTCTGGTTCACATTCTTCCCGGACTTCTTAGCTCTCTACTGTTATGCCTTCATTATCTATCATTGTGCAACAAAGATTCCATCATTTAGCAGCTTAAAACAACAAACGTTTGTTACCTCACAGTTTCTAAGGGTCAAAAATCTGAAGTGATCTAGCTGGATGGTCTGGCTCAGGGTCTTGCATGAGGCTCCAGTCACAATAACAGCCAGGACTGGCTAGGCATGGTGGCTCATTCCTGGAATCCCAGCACTTTGGGAGGCTGAGGAAGGTGGACTTGAGTCCAGGAGTTCAAGACCAGTCTGGGCAACATGGTGAACCCTGTGAAAGAAAGAAGAAAGAAAGAAAGAAAGAAAGAAAGAAAGAAAGAAAGAAAGAAAGAGAGAGAGAGAGAGAGAGAGAGAGAGAGAGAGAGGGAGGGAGGGAGGGAGGGAGGGAGGGAGGGAGGGAGGGAGGAAGGAAAGGGAGGAAGGAAAGAAAGAGAGAAAAACAGCCAAGACTTCAGCCTCTGAAAACTTGACTTGGATAAACACCGGTCTGCTGTTAGAGCTTTATGACACCATCTCCAACACTCTCACTCATACTTTCTCTTTATAATCTTTAATAGGGCTCACAAATATGGAATAGTCCAACCAGATTTTACTGCAAGGCTAGACAATTACAAAGAAACCTAACAAAAGAGTAAAACAAATTTAGAAAATCTAGCAAACAAAGTACTTTAGAGACTTTCATCTTGTATGGCACTTTGAATGCTAGTCTGTGCTTACTGGCTACCTCCTTGCATCAACCTGGAAAAGGCTATTATTAACCCCAGGCTGTAGGGCTCACTTTCCTGGACACCTACATTCTTCACAGTTTAGCAAGAAGGGAGGCGGAGCTTTTTTCTCTTATTTACCTAGAGGTCACTACAGTTTTTCTGCTTTAGGAATTGCCTCTTCTCATAAATATACAAAGAAAGACCTGTCTGCCCTTTAGGGGAATCACTACTTCCAAACCCAAAGAATGGTGGCTCTGTCCTCGTCAGATTTAACCTGATAACCATTTCTCAACAAGCGCAGTAACCCAATATTCACATAAGTGATACAGAAACTGGAAGTTGTTTTCTTAAACTATGACCACGTTTAATTATTTTAATTTTTCATGTAATTTCAGGTCAATCTAATCCATACTGAGAGGATCATTCCCAGAGTTAATCAGAAAATAGCTACAACAACATTTTGACAGATTTATTTTAGTTAGTTTCTCCTGCTAGGATTGGCATTAAATTGAACATGACATGCTTTCAAAAGTGAAGGGTAGAAAGATGGAGAAAAATGGCAGACAGGAGACCAGACTAGCTTGCAGGTCCCACTCAGGTGAACAGAGCATGTAGAGACCCACATCATAAACTTTTGCTCCAAAAACTGCCACAGAAACATACCAGGAAAGCCGAGAGAATTCACAGACCCTTTGAAGGAGGTGGATTGCCGCTGCAGACTCTGTGGGACGGCCAAGGAACTGTGAGTCCATTGGCTTTCTCAGCCAGGAGGCTTGCAGCCTGGGTCAAGTTCTCAGCCCTGCTCACCAGCTGCCTGAATATATAACTCAGTGCTGTTGTGGGGCACGGTGAGAGTGAGACCGGCCTTCAGGTTGCTGGCTGTGTGGGAGCTGGGTGAGGCCTGTGACTGCCGGGGTTCCCCCACTTCCCTGGTGACTTGTGTGAGGAAGCACAGGCAGCCATAATTCCCCTGGGAACATTACTCCATTTACCTGGGAACCACATCTCGATCCCCGACTGCAGCCGTAGCTGCAGTCTTAGCTTAGACGTGCCTAACCCTGCTCCCACCTGGTGGTCTTTCTCTACCTACCCTGGGTAGCCAAAGACAAAGGACATAATCTCTTGGGACCTCTATGGTCCCACCTACCACCTGATCCTCCCTATACTATTGCAAGCTGATGTTCTCTTGAAAGTGTCACCTCCTGGCTGGAGGCCAACAAACACAAAACCAGTGCACTTAACAAAAACACAGCTGAGGCCCCTCACAGAGTCCATATCACTCCCTGGCTACCTCCACCGGATTAGGTGCTGATATCCACGACTGAGAGACCTGAAGATGAATCACATCACAGGACTCTTGGCAGAGAGTCCTCATTATCAGCCCAGAGCCTGGTAGCTCCACTGAGTGGCTAGATCCAGAAGAGAAATAATGATCACTGCAGTTTGGCTCTCAGGAAGCCCATCCCTAGGGGAAGGGGGAGAGCCCCACATCAAGGAAGCAAGGCATGGGACAAAAGAATCGAAACAGCAGTCCTTGAGTCCCAGATCTTCCCTCTGACATAGTCTACCCAAATGAGAAGGAACCAGAAAAACTATTCGGGTAATATGACAAAACAAGGTTCTTTAATACCCCCAAAAAATCACAGTGGCTGACCAGCAATCGATCCAAACCAAGAAGAAATCTCTGATTGCCAGAAAAAGAATTCAGAAGGTCAATTATTAAGCCAATCAAGGAGGCACCAGAGAAAGGTGAAGTCTAATTTAAAGAAAAAAAAAAAAAAAACAAAAACAAACAAACCAAAAAACACCAGGATATGAATGGAAAAATCTCTAGTGAAATAGACAGTATAAATAAAAAACAGTCACAGCTGGAAATCAAGGACACACTTAAGGAAATGTAAAATGCACTGGAAAGTCTCAGCAATAGAAATGAACAAGCAGAAGAAAGAACTTCAACTTCAGAGCTTGAAGACAAGGCTTTCGAGTTAACCAAATCCAACAAAGACAAAGAAAAAAAAAATCTTAAAAAAGCCTCCAAGAAGTTTGGGATTATGTTAAATGACCAAATCCAAGAATAATTGGTGTTCCTGAGGAAGAAGAGAAATCCAAAAGTTTGGAAAACATATTTGTGGGAATAATTGAGGAAAACTTTCCTGGCCTTGATAGGGATTTAGACATTCAAATACAAGAAGATCAAAGAACAGCTGGGAAATTCATCACAAAAAGATTATCACCTAGGGACATAGTCATCAGTTTATCTAAAGTCAAGATGAAGGAAAGGATCTTAAGAGCTGTGAAGCAAAAGCATGAGGTAACCTACAAAGGAAAACCTATCAAGTCAACAGCAGATTTCTCAGCAGAAACCTTACAAGCTAGAAGGGATTGGGGTCCTATCTTTAGCCTCCTTAAACAAAATAACTATCAGCCAAGAAGTTTGTATCCAGTGAAACCCAGCCTCATAAATGAAGGAAAAATACAATCTTTTTCAGACAAATGAATGCTGAGAGAATTAGGCACTACCAAGCCAGTACAACAAGAACTGCTAAAAGGAGTTATAAATCTTGAAGCAAATCCTCAAAATACACCAAAATAGAATCTCCTTAAAGCGTAATTCTCACAGGATCTATAAAACAATAACACAATGAACAAAAACAAGGTATTCAGGCAACAAATAACACAATGAAGAAAATAGTACCTCACATCTCAATACTAATGTTGAATGTAAATGGCCTAAATGCTCTGCTTAAAAGATACATAGTGGCAAATGCACAAGAACTCACCAACTAAGCATCTGCTGTCTTCAAGAGACTCACCTGACACATAAGGACTCACATAAACTTAAGGTAAAGGGGTGGGAAAAGATATTCCATGCAAATGGACACCAAAGGCAAGGAGGAGTAGTTATTCCTATATCAGACAAAACAAACTTTAAAGCAACAACAGTTAATCAAACACAGAGGGACATTATATAATGATAAAAGGACTAGTCTGACAGGAAAATATCACAATCCTAAATATATATGCACCTAAGACTGGAGGTCCCAAATTTATAAAACAATTACTACTAGACCTAAGAAATGAGATAGATGGCAATACGATAATAGTGGGAGACTTCAACACTCCACTGACAACACTAGACAGGTCATCAAGACAGAAAGTCAACAAAGAAACAATGGACTTAAACTATACACTAGAACAAATGGACTTAACAGATATTTACAGAACATTCTACCCAACAACTGCAGAATATACATTCTATTATTCATCAGCACGTGGAACATTCTCCAAGAAGATCATATGATAGGTGACAAAACAAGTCTCAACAAATTTAAGAAGATCAAAATTATATAAATTGTATAAGTACTCTTATAAGTTATACAGTTACTCTCTCAGATACAGTGTAATAAAATTGGAAATCAACTCCAAAAGGAACCCTCAAAACCATGCGAATACATGGAAATTAAATAACCTGCTCCTGAATGATCATTGGGTCAACAATGAAATCAAGATGGAAATTACTTGAACTGAATGATAATAATGGCACAACCTATCATAAGCCCAGGAATATGGCAAAAGCAGTGCTAAGAGGAAAGTTCATAGCATTAAATGCCAACATCAAAAAGTCAGAAAGAGCACAAATAGACTATCTAAGGACACACCTCAAGGAACCAGAGAAACAAGAACAAACCAAACCCAAATCCAGTAGAAGAAAATAAATAGGCAAGATCAGAGAACTAAATGAAATTGAAACAAACAAAACACAAAAGATAAATAAAACAAAAAGTTGGTTTTGTGAAAAGATAAATAAAATTGATAGACCATTAGCAAGATTAACCAAGAAGAGAGAAGATTCAAATAAGCTCAATTAGAAATGAAACAGGAGATATTACAACAAGATACCACAGAAATACAAAAGATTATTCAAGGCTATTAAAAACACTTTTATGTGCATATACTAGAAAACCTAGAGAAGATGGGTAAATTCCTGGAAATGTAAAAAATATACAACTCTCCTAGACTGAACCATGAAGAAATAGAAACTCTGTACAGACCAATAACAAGCAGTGACATTGAAATGGTAATGTAAAAGTTACAAACAAAAAAACATCCAGGATCAGATGGATTTACAGCTGAAATCTATCAAACATTCAAAGAAGATTTGGTACCAATCCTATTGACACTATTCCAAAAAATAAGGAGGAAATCATTCCTAAATCATTCTATAAAGCCAGCATCACCCTAATACCAAAACCAGGAAAGAATATAACAACAACAACAACAAAAGCCAATATCCTTGATGAACATAGATGCAAAAATCCTCTACAAAATAGTAGCTTACTGAGTCCAACAGCATATCAAAAGATAATCCACTGTGATCAATGGGTTTCATACCAGGGATGCAGGGATGGTTTAACATCCTCAAATCAATAATTGTGATATACTATATAAACAGAATTAAAAACAAAAATCACATGATCATTTCCATAGATGCAGGAAAAGCATCTGACAAAATCCAGCATCCCTTTATGATTAAGACCCTCAGCAAAATCAGCATAGAAGATTTTTTATTACCTTAACATAATATAGGCCATATATGACAAACCCACAGCCAACATTATACTGAACTTGGAAAAGTTGAAAGCATTCCCCCTGAGAACTGGAACAAGACAGGTGTGATGGTTAATATTGAGTGTCAACTTGACCAGATTGAAGAACGCAAAGTATTGTTCCTGGGTGTGTCTGTGAGGGTGTTTCCAGAGGAGATTAACATTTGAGTCAGTGGACTAAGAGAGACAGACCCACCCTCAATCTGGGTGGGCACCATTTAATCAGCTGCCAGCAAGCTAGAATAAAGCAGGCAGAAAAATTTGGAAGGACTAGACTTTCTGTGTCTTTCAGTCTTCATCTTTCTCCTATGCTGGATGCTTCCTGCCCTTGAAGATCAGATTCCAAGTTCTTATGCTTTTGGACTCTTGGACTTACACCAGTGATTTGCCAGGGGGCTCTTGGGCCTTTGACTACAGACTGAAGGCTGCATGGTCAACTTCCCTACTTTTGAGGTTTTGGGACTCAAACTAGCTTTCTTGCTCCTTGGCTTGCAGATAGCCTATGGTGGAACTTTACCTTGTAATCGTGTGAGTCAATTCTCCTTAATAAACTCCCTTTCATATATACATTTATCCTATTAGTTCTGTTCTTCTAGAGAACCCTGACTAATGCAGACTTTGGTACCAGGAGTGGCTCTAGAGGAACAGAATTTTAAGAACGGATTTCTTTAGTTGGTTTGGAGGTTTCTGGAGTTGGCTGTTTAATCTGATTAAACCCAAAAATGCTAAGCACTCTACTTCTAATAGTATGAAGAACATTGATAGTCCTTGGCATGCACTGTTTAGAGAGTTATGCAAAAAAAAAAAAAATGCATTTGATACTCCTGATTCACTGCTCATGAGCGGCAAGGAATTTAGTGACTCTATACATAATACCTTTGACCATATGTGGAGAACCAAGGAATATAATGAAGACGGTTGATTGCTCATAAGCTTGCTGAAAAAGTGATGAAAGAAAAGGATGAGCTCAGGAATTCTAACTCCTGACTCCAGAAGCACATACAGAGCCTCAAGTCTTCTGAGATTTCCCTTAGTGAGTGTCTTATCTCCTCTAGACAAAGGTCTGAAATTGCAGAAAATCAGACACAAGCTCTTATCACGAGGGTGGCTGACCTGCAACGGAAGGTGCATGCTCAGTCTTGTCAGGTGTCTACTGTTAAGGTGAGGGCACTGATTAGAAATGAATGGGACCCTGCAACTTGGAATGGAGTCATGTGGGAGGACCCCAATGAAGCCAGAGACACAGCTCATAAACTCTGATGAACCTTTTTTGCCAGAAGGAACAGCTTCCTGATACCCAGTAGTGGCAATATCCCCTCCCTCACCACACTGCCATCAGCTTTTCTACCTTTGTCTGAGGAGATAACCCTGCACTGCCTGAAGCAACAGTGAAGCTGCCAGGCAAAAAAATACTTATTCTCCTCAGGACCCACTCCCAACACCCCTATTTGCTTCTAGACCTATAACTAGACTTAAGTCCCAACAGGTCCCTAGAGGTAAGGTTTAGAGTGTGACCCACAAGGAGGTACAGAACACTCTCAAAGAACTGCTTGAGTTTTCTAATTTATATCAGCAGAAATCTGGAGAACATGCATGGGAATGGATATTAAGGGTGTGGGATAATGGTGGAAGGAACATAAATTTATATCAGACTGAATTTATTGACATGGGTCCACTAAGCAGGGATCCTGCATTTAATGTTGCAGCTCAGGGAGTTAAAAACAGTTCTAATAGTTCATTTGCTTGGTTAGCTGAAATATGGATCAAAAGATGGCCTACTGTGAGCAAGCTGGAAATGAAATGCCTGATCTCCCTTGGTTTAATGTAGAGGAAGGGATGCAAAGGCTTAGGTAGATTGGGATGCTGGAATGGATTAGTAGCTTTAGACCTACTCATCCCAGCTAGAGTGTACAGAAGACATACCCTTCACCAATACTTTGCTAAATAGATTTGTGAGGGCAGCACCTTCATCCTTGAAGAGCTCTGTGATTGCCCTTCTCTGTAGGCCAGGTCTTACAGTGGGAAATACAGCCACTTAATAAGAAAATTCAATGCAATGGAAATAATTGAATGTCGAGGTGGCAGGGCCCAAGTGATGGCGTTCAACCTTCAAAGGCAAGGTGTAGTTACCATAAGAGACAGCAGAGGCAAAGCAGCAATCAGAGTAGTCTGACTCGTGAAGAGCTCTGGCACTGGCTAATCATGGTGTTCCTAGAAGTGAAATTGATAAGAAGCCTACCTCATTCCGACTTATAGTAATTTGTATAAGCAAAAGCTTCCAGGCCAAGTGGACAAAACTAATTTGAATTATAAAAATAAAGAATTATGGCCCCTCAATCAATTTCCAGACTTGAAACAATTTACAGACCCAGAATCCCTTGAATGAAGGGGAGGCCAGGATCCCCTTGAGGAAGGACTACACTACACCACCAACAATTGATGCTGTTAATCTTTTTCCCATCCTTCCCCAAGGATCCTTCCAGCGTTTTACCAGAGTAACTGTGCACTGGGGAAAGAGGAATGATCAGAACTTTCGGGGACTACTGGACACTGGCTCTGAGCTGATGTTGATTCCAGGGGACCCAAATGTCATTGTAGTCCTCCAGTTAAAGTAGAGGTTTATGGAGGTCAGGTAATTAGTGGAGTTTTCACTCAGGTCTGACTTACAGTGTGTCCAGGGGGTCCCTGGACACATCCTTTGGTCATTTCCCCAGTGCCAGAATACATAATTGGCATAACATACTTAGCAGCTGGCGGAACTCCCATATTGGCTCCCTGCCTGGTAGGGTGAAGGGCTACTATGGTGGGAAAGGCCAAGTGGAAGCCATTAGAGCTGCCTCTACCTAGAAAAACACTAAATGAAAAACAGTATCTCATCTCTGGAGGGATTGCGGAGATTAGTGCCACCATTAAGGACTTGAAAGATGCAGGGATGGTGACTCCCACCACATCCCTGTTCAGCTCTCCTATTTGGTCTGTGCAGAAGACAGATGGATCTTGGAGGATGACAGCGGATTATTGTAAGCTTAACCAAGTGGTGACTCCAATTGCAGCTGCTGTACCAGATGTGTTCACTGCTTGAAACAAATTAATACAGCTTCTGGTACGGGTTATGCAACCATTGACTTGGCAAATGCCTTTTTCTCTATTCCTATCCATAAGGCCCACCAGAAGCAATTTGCCTTCAGCTGGCAAGGTCAGCAATATACCTTTACTGTCCTACTGCAGGGGTATATCAACTCTCCGGCTTTGTGTCATAATCTTGTTCTCAGAGATCTTGATCACTTTTCCTTTCCACATATCACACTGGTCCATTACATTGATGATAGTATGCTGATTGGGCCCAGTGAGCGAGAAAGTAGCAAACACACTGGACTTATTGGTGAGACATTTGTATGCCAGAGGATGAGAAAAAACCTGACTAAAATTCAGGGATCTTCTACCTCAGACAAATTCCTACTGGTTCAGTGGTGTGGGACCTGTCAAGATATATTCCTTCTATGGTGAAGGATAAATTGCTGCATTTGGCCCCTCCTACAACGAAGAAAGAGGCACAACATCTAATGGGCCTATTTGGTTTTGAAGGCAACACATTCCTCATTCAGGTGTGTTACTCTGGTTCATTTATCAAGTGACATGAAAGGCTGACAGTTTTGAGTGGGGCCGAGAACAGAAGGAGGCTCTGCAACAGGTCCAGTCTGCTGTGCAAGCTTCTCTTTCACTTGGGCCATATGACCCAGCAGATCCAATGGTGCTTGAGGTGTCAGTGGCAGATAGGGATGCTGTTTGGAGCCTTTGACAAGCCCCCATAGGTGAATCACAGTAGAAATCTCTAGGATTTTGGAGCAAGGCCCTGCCGTCTTCTGCAGATAACTACCCTCCTTTTGAGAGACAGCTCTTGGCCTGTTGCTGGGCTTTGGTAGAAACTGAACATTTGACTATGGATCATCAAGTGACCATGCAACCTGAACTGTCTATCATCAACTGGGTGCTTTCTGAGTCATATAGCCATGAAGTGGGCCATGCAAAGCAGCATTCCATCATCAAATGGAAGTGGTATATACATGATTGGGCTCAAGCAAGTCCTGAGGGCACAAGGTTACATGAGGAAGTGGCTCATATGCCCATGGTCTCCGCTCCTGCCACCCTGCCTTCTCACCCCCAGCCTGCACTCATGGCCTCATAGGGAGTTCCCTCTGATCAGTTGACAGAGGAAGAGAAGACTAGGACCTGGTTTACAGATGGGTCTGCACGATATGCAGGCACAACCCGAAAGTGGCCAGCTGCAGCACTACAGCCCCTTTTTAGGACAATCGTGATGGACAGTGGCAAAGGTAGATCTTCCCAGTGGGCAGAACTTTGAGCAGTGCACCTGGTTGTGCACTTTGCTTGGAAGGAGAAATGGCCACATGTGCGATTATATACTGATGCATGAGCTGTAGCTAATGGTTTGACTGGATGGTCAGGGAGTTGGAAGAAGCATGATTAGAAAATCAGTGACAGAGAAATTTGGGGAAGAGGGATGTGGATGAACTTATCTAGTGGGCAAAAACTGTGAAGATATTTGTATCTCATGTGAATGCTCAACAAAGGGTGACCTCAGCAGAGGAGGATTTTAATAATCAGGTGGATAGGATGACCCATTCTGTGGACACGACTCAGCCTCTTTCCTCAGCCACCTTGTCATCCCTCAATGGGCCAATGAACAAAGTGGCCATGGTGGCAGGGATGGAGGTTACACACGGGCTCAGCAACATGAACTTCCACTCACCAAGGCTGACCTTGCTATGGCCACCGCTGAGTGCCCAATTTGCCAGCAGCAGAGACCAACATGGAGCCCTCAGCATAGTACCATTCCTCAAGGTAATCGATCAGCTACTTGGACTTCTTCCATCATGGAAAGGGCAGAGGTTTGTCCTCACCAGAATAGATACATACTCCAGATGTGGGTTTGCCTATCCTGTACGATATACTTCTGCCAAGACTACCATCCATGGACCCATGGAATGCCTTATCCATCATCATGGTATTTCGCACAGCATTGCCTCTGACCAAGGCACTCACTTTATGGCTAAAGAAGTGCAGCAGTGGGTTCATGCTTATGGAATTCACTGGTCTTACCATGTTCTTATCATCCTGAAGCTGCTGGATTGATAGAACGGTGGAATGGCCTTTTGAAGTCACAATCACAATGCCAACTAGGTGACAATACTTTGCAGGGCTAGGGCAGAGTTCTCCAGAAGGCTGTGTATGCCCTGAATCAGCACCTAATATATGGTACTGTTTCTCTCATAGCCAGGATTCATAGGTCCAGGAATCAGGGGGTAGAAGTGGAAATGCCATCACTCACCATCACCCCTAGTGACCCACTAGCAAAATTTTTGCTTCCTGTTCTGCAACATTGTGTTCTGCTAGTCTAGAGGTCTTAGTTCCAGAAGGAGGAATGCAGCCACCAGGTGACACAATGATTCCATTAAACTGGAAGTTAAGATTGCCACCTGGACACTTTGGGCTCCTCCTATCCCTAAGTCAACAGGCTAAGAAGGGAGTTACAGTATTGGCTGGGGTGACTGACCCAGACTACCAATATGAAATCGGTCTACTATAGAGGTAAGCAAGTCCTCAATAGAGGTAAGGAAGAGCATGTGTGGAATACAAGAGATCTCTTAGGGTATCTCTTAGTATTACCATACCCTGTGATTAAAGTCAATGGGAAATTACAACAACCCAATTCAGGCAGGACTACAAATGGCCCAGACCCTTTAGGAATGAAGGTTTGGGCCACTCCATCAGGTAAAAAACCGTAACCCACTGAGGTGCTTGCTGAAGGCAAAGGGAATATAGAATGGGTGGTAGAAGAAGGCAGTCATCAGTGCTAGCTAAAACCACATGACCAGTTGCAGAAACAAGGACTGTAATTGTCATAAGTATTTCCTCCTTATTTTGTCAGGAACATGTTTGTGCATATATACACTTGTACTAAGAAAATATCTTCATTTTATTTTCTTTCTTTTTCCTTTATCCTGTGACATAATATTTATTGACTTCATATCAGTATTTAAGTATTGTTAACTTTATATAACAGCATTTAGACTAAGGATTAGTGTACTTCTGATTGTATGAAGGATAGCCATATTATGTTAGGTGTAACTATGACCTTACTATTGCCTTTATTTGAAAATTATGTATGATTGCAGGAGATGTGTATGAGTTCAAGTCGACAAGGGGTAGACTTGAGATGGTTAATACTGAGTATCAACTTGATTGGATCAAAGGATGCAAAGAGTTGTTCCTGGGTGTGTCTGTGAGGGTGTTTCCAAAGGTGATTAACATTTGAGTCAGTGGACTGGGAGAGACAGACCCACCCTCAATCTGGGTGGGCACCATCTAATCAGCTGCCAGCACAGCTAGAATAAAGCAGGCAGAAAAAGTTGGAAGGACTAGACTTGCTGAGTCTTCTGGTCTTCTTCTTTCTCTCGTGCTGGACGCTTCCTGCCCTTGAACATCAGACTCCAAGTTCTTCAGTTTTTGGACTCTTGGACTTACCCCGTGATTTTCCAGGGGGCTCTCGGGCCTTTGACCACAGACTGAAGGCTGCTCTGTTGGCTTCCCTGTTTCTGAGGTTTTGGGACTCAGATTGGCTTTTGTGCTCCTCGGCTTGCAGACAGCCTATTGTGGGACTTCACCTTGTGATTGTATAAGTCAGTACTCCTTAATAAACTCCCCTTCGTATGTACATTTATCCTGTTTGTTCTGTCCCTCTAGAGAACCCTAACTAATACAACAAGGATGCCCACTTTTACCACTTCTATCCAACGTAGCACTGAAAGTCCTACCTGGAATAATTAGACAAGTGAAAGAAAAAAAGGGCATCCAAATTGGTAATGAGGAAATCAAACTGTTGTTGTCTGCTGATGACATGATCATATACCTAGAAAACCCTGAAGACTCATCCAAAAAACTCCTGGAACTGGTAAATGAATTCAGCAAAGTTTCAGGATACAAAATTAATGTATGCAAATCAGCAGCTCTGCTATAGCTCTGTTAGAAGAGTGACCAACCTGAGAATCAAGTAAGAAACTAAACTCCTTTTACGATAGCTGCAAAACAAAATAAAACTTAGGAATATACTTAACCAAGGAGGTGAAAGACCTCTACAAGGAAAAGTACAAAACACCACTGAAAGAAATCATAGATGACACAAACAAATGGAAACACATCCCATGCTCATGGATGGGGAGAATCAATATGGTGAAAATGACCATACTGCCAAAAGCAATCTACAAATTTGATGCAATTCCCATCAAAATATCACCATCATTCTTCACAGAACTAGAAAAAAAAATCCTAAAATTCATGTGGAATCCAAAAAGAGCCCACATAGCCAAAGCAAGACTAAGCAAAAAGATCTGGAGGCATTATACTACCCAACTTCAAACTATACTATAAGGCCGTAGTCACCAAAACTGGATGCTACTCGTGTAAAACAGGCATAAAGACCAATGGAATAGTATAGAGAACCCAGAAATAAAGCCAAATATTTACAGTAAACTGATCTTTGACAAAGCAAGCAAAAACATAAAGTGGGAAAAGGACATCCTCTTCAGCAAATGGTGCTGGGATAATTGGCAAGCCACATACAGAAGAATGAAACTGGATCCTCATATCTCAACCTATACAAAAATCAACTCAAGATGGATCAAAAACTTAAATCTAAGACCTGAAACCATAAAATTTCTAGAAGATAGCATCGGAAAAATCCCTTCTAGACACTGGCTTAGGCAAAGACTTAATGAGTAAGAACTGAAAAGCAAATGCAACAAAAACAAAGATAAATAGATGGGACCTAATTAAACTAAAAAGCTTCTGCACAGCAAAAGAAATAATCAGCAGAGCGAACAGACTACCCACAGAGTGGGAGAAAATCTCAATCTACATATCCGACAAAGGACTAATATCCAGAATCTACAAGGAACTCAAATCAGCAAGAACAAAACAAATAATCCCATCAAAAAGTAGGCTAAGGACATGAATACACAATTCTCAAAAGAAGATATACAGATGGCCAACAAACATATGAAAAAATGCTCAACACTAATTATCAGGGAAATGCAAATCAATACCACAGTGCGATACCACCTTACTCCTTAAAGAATAGCCATAATCAAAAAATAGTAGATGTTGGCGTGGATGTGGTGAAAAGGGAACACTTTTATACTGTTGGTGGGAATGTAAACTAGTGCAACCACTATGGAAAACAGTGTGGAGATTCCTTAAAGAACTAAAAGTAGAACTACTATTTGATCCAGCAATCCCACTACTGGGTACCTACCCAGGGGAAAAGAGGTCATTATATGAAAAAGATACTTGCACATGCATGTCTATAGCAGCACAATTCACAATTGCAAAAATATGGAACCAGCCCAAATGCCCATCAATTAACAAGTGGATAAACAAAATGTGCTGTATATATATATACCATGAAATATTACTTAGCCCTAAAAACGAAGAAAATAATGGCACTTGCAGCAACCTGGATGGAATTGGTGACGATTATTCTGATTGAATTAACTCAGGAATGGAAAGCCAAAGATCGTATGTTCTCACTCTTAAGGGGGAGCTAAGCTATAAAGACACAAAAGCATAAGATTGATACAAGTTTTTGGCTGGGCACAGTGGCTCAGGCCTGTAATCTCAGCACTTTGGGAGACCGAGGTGGGAGGATCACTTGAGGTCAGGAGTTCGAGACCAGGCTGGCCAGCATGGCAAAACCCTGTCTCTATTAAAAATACAAAAATTACCCGGCATGGTTGAGCAGGCCTGTAATTCCAGCTACTCGGGAGACTGAGGCAAGAGAATTGCTTGAACCCAGAGGTGGAAGTTGCAGTGAGCAGAGATCATGCCTGAGTGACAGAGAGAGACTCTGTCTCAGAAAAAAAGAGAATGATACAGAAGTTTCAGTGAGCGGAGATTGCACCATTGCACCCTAGCCTGGGCGACAGAGCAAGACCTTGTCTCAATAAAAAACAAACAAATAAACAAAACAAAAAAGAATGATACAATGGGCTTTGGGGACTCAGGGGAAAGGGTGGAAAGGGAGTTAGGGATAAAAGACCACCTTGGGTATGGTGTATACTGCTTGCGTGATGGGTGTATCAAAGTCTCAGAAATCACCACTAAAGAACTTATTCATGTAACCAAATACCACCTGTTCCCCCAAAACCTATTGAAACAAACAAGCAAACAAACAAACAAAAAGTGATTCCAAGTAGATTCCAAGTTAATTTCCACTCACAGATTTAACTCTGGCTGGATCTCCCTGGTTTGCGCTAAGTATACAAATGGTATCTAGAACTTTCAAAAGGGTTTGAAGTTTCTGGAGGACAGGCTCCAATCGCAGGATGCCCGTTACTGTGAAAAGCATCTCTCAGAATGTATTTTCCCCTGCAAAATGCCTGTCATCTGAATCTGTAGTTCTCATACTTTGTGTCAGTATTTTCTGCACCCGAGATGGCAAGAGGCTTTCCTGCCTGGATTGCTATACAGTGAGGAGTGATAAAGTGGCATTCGTGATGAGTAACAAAGAACCTCTACGATTGGACAGAAATTCCTGCAACTGAGTCTGAATGGCCTTGTGTAGCCCAAGTGTCATGAATAGATTGTGCTCACCCTGAAAGCATTGTCTAGTTGGTGGGTTCTGGTATCGCCTCAGGTTCTTTGATCATCAGCCCATCTGGAACAAAGGCACAAGATACCCAATCCCAGGGAGTTTTAGAAGAAAAAGCCCTTTTGGAAAATATTCTTTCATAGCTGGGTGTAGTGGCTCATGCCTGTAATCCCAGCACTTTGGGTGGCCAAGGCAGGAGGAACGCCTGAGGCCAGGAGTTTGAGACCAGCCTGTGCAACATAGTAAGGCCCCTGTTTCTACATATAATACAAAAATTAGCTGGGTGTGGTGGCATGCTCCTGTGGTCCCAGCTACTCAAGAGGTGGAGATGGGAGGATTGCCTGAGCCCAGGAGGTTGAGGCTGCAGGTAGCGGAGATCATAGCCAGGGCAACAGAGCAAGAGAGAAACTGTCTCAAAAAGTTTTCTTCTTCTGGCTGGGCGTGGTGGCTCACGCCTGTAATCCCAGCACTTTGGGAAGCCGAGGCGGGCGGATCATGAGGTCAGGAGATCGAGACCATCCTGGCTAACATGGTAAAACCCCATCTCTACTAAAAATACAAAAAAATTAGCCAGGTGTGGTGGCAGGCGCCTGTAGTCCCAGCTACTTGGGAGACTGAGGCAGGAGAATGGCGTGAACCTGGGAGGCGGAGCTTGCAGTGAGCCGAGATCGCGCTATTGTGCTCCAGCCTGGGCAACAGAGCGAGACTCCATCTCGGAAAAAAAAAAAATTCTTTTTCTAAATATCTGTGTGTTTAAAGAGTGTGAGGGGGTGTGAGTGTGTGTGTGTGCGTGTGTGTGTGTGTGTGTGTGTGCGCGTGTATGTGGGTGTCTAGAAAGGAAAGTCTATTCATTCCCTAATCAAGGCCTTGGAAGGTAAACTCAAGTAGTTCTTTTGTTTGACAAGGTCAACCAGAAGGAAGAGGAAAACCTGAAATTTTCTTACTAACACCTTCTCTTTTGGTAAACTTGCATTTTAAATGGAAAAGTTTTATATCACATGGCTAAACTAAAAAAGTTAAAAGAATTCATGAAGTTGCTACAAATATCCAAAAATATACACTATGTTTGAAAAGAAACTCAAGAGGACAATAGTTTCTCTAAAAGCAAGGGGGAAAAAAAAAAGCTCCTGACATGACTTTATAAAACACCACAACAAATATCTTAGGCATTCATGAGAACTAGTTCTGGAAGCCTATGCAAAGAAAAGACATATTCTTTTCCAGCACCCACATAGTCGTAACTACCCTCCCGACAGTCTCCAGAGTTCACATAATTGGCCCCTAGATTTTCAAATGTTTTAGCCAAGTCCCTGGAGTAAAATATTTGCCATTTAAATGTGCATTGCTTCCTTCAGTCATGTCAGTTTTCAAATATCTTACTTGCTTCTTTGTCTAATATTTAATCTTGTTGCTCTGTATGATCTATTTTTTTTTTCTCCTTTTAGAACGAACATACAGTTTCAGGGCAAAGAAGCGTTTCCAGGATTTAGAACATGTTATATTACTCAATTTGGGTTTAGTTTGTTGCTAAATTTAAAATCTTCATGCTGATATATATGAAGTACAAGAAGGAAAATGTCTTTCTATACACTTGAAGATGAGAAGGAGTTATTTTGGTATATCAAGTCTCCCTTCAGCTAACCAGCTAACATACATTTATTTATTTATTTGGCCCAGGCTGGAGTGCAGTGTTATGATTATAGCTTACTGCAGCTTCAACTTCCCAGGCTCCAGCAATCATCCCACCTCAGCCTCCTGAGTTATTAGGACTACAGGCACATGCTACCACACCCAGATAATTTTTTATTCTTCAGTTTTTTGTAGAGACAGTGTCTCATTATGTTGCCGAGACTGACCTCAAACTCCTGGGCTCAAGTGATCCTCCTGCCTCAGCCTCCCAAAGTGCTGAGATTATAGGCATGAGACACTTTGTACAGCCCAGCTAATATTTAAAGTATTATAAATATTTCAATCAGACAATTTTAAAATCCCATACATATTTGCTAAATACCTACACTGTACATTGCACAGGTAACAGAGGCTATGAAGATTGATAAGGCAGAATCCCTATCCTGAAGAATTTACAGCTTCATGAAGAAAGTAGGCATACAAGTCTGATTGCCTATTCTGCTGTGATAATTGAGTAGTATTGGATTATTGCTAAGCTGGCATGCTCCCATCCCCAAAGCAACACGGTTTCATGGTATAAGAAAACCTCTCTGTTAGGTTATTGTGATTCCATTTTGCACATTAATTCAGATAAAGAAACAGAATTTCATAAAGATAAATTACATAAAGAAACAGGGTTTCATAAAGATGATATTACATTCCTTTAAAACCACATAGCTAGTAAGAGTTAGAACCAAGACTCAATCTCAAATATTTGTTTAGTTACAACATATATCCATGTTATTTGTCTTTATATTAATATAAGCATTTTTATGTACAGGAAGGCCCTGCAATGTAGGGGTTTATAGTTCACTAACTACATTTTCTAAATTTTTAAATGTCTTTTCCTGAGAAAGAGAAATGACTTCATAAAGTAATTACACAAAGTTACCCAGTTGTTCTCCAGCTCCACTGAAGAGACGAGAAAGAAATGTTGGAAAGTTTCGATTTGAAATAAGACTTGAGGCCGGGCGCGGTGGCTCATGCCTGTGATCCCTGGGAGGCAGAGATGGGCAGATCACCTGAGGTCAGGAGTTCGAGATCAGCCTGGCTAACATGGTGAAACCTGTTTCTACTAAGAATATAAAAAAATTAGCTGGGGCATGGTGGTGTGTGCCTGTAATCCCAGCTACTCGGGAGGCTGAGGCAGGAGAATCACTTGAACCCAGGAAGCCGAGGTTGCAGTGAGCTGAGATCACGCCATTGCACTCCAGCCTGGGCAACAAGAGCAAAATTCCGTCTCGAAAGAAAGAGAAAGAAAGAAAGAAAGAAAGAAAGAAAGAAAGAAAGAAAGAAAGAAAGAAAGAAAGAAAGAAAGAAAGAAAGAAAGAAAGAAAGAAAGAGAGGGAGGGAGGGAGGGAGGGAGGGAAGGAAGGGAGAGAGAGAGAAAGAAAGAAAGAAAGAGAGAAAGAAAGAAAGAAAGAAAGACAGACTTGAGCTATTAAACACTAAACTGGCTATTGGTGGCAGTTGTGCAATCTCTAAACGTATCTAAAAAACAAGACAAACTAATCTGCTCAGGGAATTTTTTTTTTTTTTTAAAGAACAGTGGAGTTTTATTATATCATTGCCATTAATTTATTTTAGTTACTATAAAGCATGTGTTCATCTAGTCTCTGCTGATACTGAAATTTTTCTTTACTTCATCAAAAGTTGTCCCTAACCATTAAAAAAGTGTTCAGGTTATAAATGGACAAGAAGCAACCAAGTTGATTTATTTCTTGTTTGCTCAGTGGGTCAGTGTTGGGGACAGATCCTGCTTTAGAACTGATGAAACCACATCAATTCCTTTTTTATGCCACTTCAAGGACTACACAAAAGAAAAAGTTTAGCTACATCTGACTTCTTCATGACACTGCAAATAAAGCAAGCCAGTACCTACGCCCTCTATGTCTATACAAACTAATGCTACATACAAAATTCAAGACACAACTATAATGATTTTTACTCAGGGAAGTTTTTAAACATACTTTCTGCCTGAAGGGCAAAGGCTAGATCCAGAAATTTCAAAACCCCTATAATTATATAATTTAGGAGAAAATGCAGTGAAAACCTCTTTTTTTATCCCAAGTGGAAGAAAACATTGAATGTCTAGGTTGGTGGTCAATGGTGTACAGAATGAACTTCACTTTGTGTAAGCTGTTAAAATAGAGATATTTATCTCAAACTTTTTTTGTTGTTTGCTAAATTCTAGAGTTAGAGACTTGTGATCAATAGCCCAGACACCTCTCCATTGCACCAGCCAACTTTCCCCCTGAGGAAAACAACTTTAAACTTCAGAGACAAAAACGAGAAGTGCTCAGATGTGAAAGTTTCACTAGCATTTCTTATCATCAAACATGCATTCATCTAGCATGTATAGCAAACCTACTATATTTAGACACTATGCAGGATACCAGAAGGAATACAGAGGAGAAGGCGCAGCACTTGTAATTGAGCCAAGAACAGCAATTTTATTGGGATAGGTTTGATTCACCAAATGGCAAAGAATCTATGTGATGAATTTGCAGTTCTAATTAAAATTCCCCAGAGTCGGTTCTTTAAGTCTCAACCCTAATTCATTTCCAGAAAGCCCTGTGGTTTTAAGGTGATTTATACTGCTTCTGCAAAGACTGTGGAGAAAGCTCTTGGCAATCACATGTCTTGTACAAATACAATTTACAGATCAAATCAGAGAAAAAGTACCATAGCAAGTCTGGGGGAAGAAACCATGAAATGTCCCAACCCCCACACCGTTCCTAACACACACAGGCTCCTGATGTGTGTTGACTAAATGTGAGTGCTATGTCAGATACTAGGAGGCCACAAAGGCTAGGAATGCATAACTCCTCCTCCTGGGAAGCTCACACCTCATGGGGATGGGGTAAGACAGATGACTGTTAACAAGACAGACTTGCTTGTGTCAGATCCCTTAGCTTTCCCAACTGGGCTGTCACAGAGGTCATGGGTACTGTGTTTAAATCTGTCATGAGCTCCTGAACTTGGCTCAGGTAATTCCCATTTGCTCATCTTGCAACTGTCAACCTTGAACTTCCTCACACATCAATGCATCTCATTCTTGACCTGTTTGGTCCTAACCATTGGTGTCTAGCTTCACATAGACTGGCAACCTTAGTTAAAACTACTTACATTGGTGCTGCCCCGGACAAACCTTTAGGAGAGATAGCATAGTGATGAGTTAAGCACAGACTCTTGACTACCCGGACTACCTGTATTTGAAGCCTGGCTGTGCTATTTTTAATGATCTTGGGCACCTGGCATAACTTTTTGTGTATGCTTCAGTTTCTTAATCTTCTGAATTATGATCCTAATAGTGCTTAACTCATAAGGTTGTTATAAGGATTAAATGAGTTAATATCTCCAAAGCACTTATAAATGTTTCTGGCACATAGTTTTTATGTCAAATAAAGGCTATTTCCTGTGGTTTCCTCTTGGTATCATTTTAATAAATGCAGGCAATTGGCCCTGTGGCCACATGGCCTAACCAGACACCACCAGTTGGCAAAGAGCATGAGTGACCAAAAGTAAGGAGCTAGGAAAGTAAAGAATGTCAAATTAAGGGTTCAGTCTGGCCAAAGCACTGGGCTCAGGGGGCTGGAGATGTAGTAGTGATTTTAAAAGGTGAAAAGAAACAGTTGTGGAGAAACTTAAATCCCAAGATGGGGAACTTGTCATCTATTCTGTAAGCCATGTGGCTGACAGCAGTGCTCTAGAAGGAGTTCTAGCAGTAGTAATGAGGATGGACAGGAGGCTGGGAGATAAGAAAGAAAATATTTTTAGAAAAGTTGCAATCATCTAGGCAAGTGTTAATGAGATGCAAAACAAAGGTGGTGACAATGTTAGTAATATCAAAAGAGAAAATGTAACAATAAAAGAGACTATTTGTAAGCAAAACTAAAAATGTATAAAAATTATTTGCCTGGCTGTGATATGTCAGGTACATACAAGGTGCTTTGTGAACATTGTCTCATTTAACTGGTGCAATACCTGGGCTGAGTAAATATGGGTACCTGATTAATTCAGATGAAGAAACTCAGGGAGATCAAGCAATTAACCTGAGATCACAGTTCTAGAAAGTGGTACAACAGGGATTCAACCCAAGTCAGTCTGGTTTCAAAGTCCCATCTTTCTTTCACTGATTAAATTCATGTAGGGTGTGAGACAGAGAGGCTGAATGTGCTCCCAAATGCTCTTGGAGGCTGAAAATGTATTAGTTTAGATGAGAATGTTTCAAAGATGAGATGCTTCATTTGGCTTTGAAATTTAAAATTTTAATTGTTTTGGAGATACGGCAGTGTTTAGCAGGCAATTGGAAATTCAGATGCTGAATTAGGAGAGAAGTCAGGCTTGGAAACACGTATTTTGGAGTCATTTGCAGAAAGTTGAAAAAGTTGAATAAATAAGCTTTCCAAAAAGATCACCAAAGAGAGTAAGATAAAAAGAGGGTCAAGAAAGACTCTTAGTAGCATTTCATTTAATGAGTAAAAGTGAAGGAAAATCTGTGGGGTGAGGTTAAAGGTTCAGAGAGGGGAGTCTAAGACTTCAAAGAAGAGAATTCAATAGGGAGTAGGTGTCAGCAGTGTCAAATGCTGCCGAGATCAGAGGGTAAGAATAGAGAAAAGTCCAATGAATTTGTGTTTAGGGAGGCCACTGGGGACCCTTAGGAGAACCATTTTTGTAGAGAGGAAGACCTAGATTTAAAGTAACTATTTGGTAATGAAGGTAGAAAAGCAGAGGGGATGTTAAAATGAGTGTGGGAAACACCCAGCATGTTTCCATTAATAGGTCAAGGAGAAATCAAGGAGAATCAAGAGTGACTGACACTTCGTAGAAGGATGACTGATGGAGGGCAAGGCCGTGGAGAAGAGTGGAAAGAAAGAGAACAGGGCATAGGTGAGGAGTTTTCCCTGTAGAAGGGTTTAGTCTCTTCCTCTTTAGCGATCTGAAGAAATTCAGGGTAGAGGCAGTAAAGGAAACCCGTGTTGCCTGGTCTTTCTTTCCTTAAAAAAAGTAGATGTAAATAATGATCTGCTAAAGTTGAAGGGCTTTGATGGAGTATTTGAGGGGCAGAAGAAGAGTGTAAACAGTCCAAGGCTTTCTCTTTTACCTTTTACTGCCATATTGTTAAGTGACTCATTGCAGACAGTGCATTTCCTTTGTCTTCCCTTTATTGGCTTGTGGGTTGTTTTTACTGGCATCAAGCGTGAGATACAGTATACTTCCAGCTCTTTAAAGTGTTCTCATCTTTTTCCTGGCACTTAGGAAATATACTTACTATTTCATATAAAAAGTGAGAAGATCGAAAGAGGATACAATCGTCACAAAAATAATAAGCAAATTAGCTAAATAAATAAGATATGACAACTCAGCATAAAAATACTGAAGTGATGAACCATAAATGAGATTTTTAAAAAATGAATTCCTTAAAATGATAGTTAAATCACTTAAGTAAGCTTTGTCTTAGATGGCCATCACATTTTCTAAGCATTATCCCAGAAAAATGAGAAGCATATTTTTACTTTCAAGAATTGTTCCTCATACTTCATTTGCCCTGTTTCAAGATAAGAAAAAATATCTTTCATAATGTAAGTAACAATAAAACCACTGCTGATGATAACGGTAATAGAAACATTCCCAGTTCTTCCAAAGTGTAGGTCAGGGACTGAACTTCAAAGGGAAGACTCTGAAATTCATGCAGAATGGGATGAATTCCAGCCCACCCACTGCAAAATGCTTCCCTACTCATCTATTTTCCAGAGATACGCTTAGTGTCGTGGGCATGCTCGGGGATTTTCCTAGTCATGGAGAAATGACTGGTGTGTAGCTGCTCTGGTTCAGTTCTCATAGCTCTCCGAGGGACACAGAAAAGGGCTGAATCCAGCAGCCGTCTTAGCTGAAAGCTAAGGGGAAAAAGTGAGAGGGGGATGGTGAGATCAAACTTTCATGTGTGGCCCATTTTTGATGCGGCTGAAAGAACTGGTTAGAACAACACTTTTCATCTTGAGGAGCTCAGATATTTTTGGCCTCCAGATAATTCTGTATGTGGACAGGCATAGTAACTAGC